>NW_022103928.1:7244144-7266068 GCF_000313985.2 Echinops telfairi
CTGTAAGGGGATGTCCAATTGTCTACAGAAGGACTTTGGGTCTCCACCCTGCCCTCCCCCTCATTCACATCGATATGACATTTTGTTCTGGGTCTTGATACCTGATACCTGACCCAATATACACCTCATGATCACACAGGTTGGTGTACTTCTTACATGTGGGCTTTGTTGTTTCTCAGCTAGATGGCTACTTGTTTATATTCAAGCATTTCAAACCCCAGATGCTATATCTTTTTATAGTCGGGCACCATCAGCTTTCTTCACCACATGTGCTCATGCACCCATTTTGTTAAGTTCAAATGTCCCATAAGTAAACAAAACAAGAACACTTTATATTGCTTACTATTATGCAGATACTTTGCAAAACATAAAAATAGAGGGGAAGAATACCCACTCCGAGGCCCTTGTGACAGCTGAGGAAACAGAGAGAGGAGAATGAAAGAAGCTCCCACTCCATCTTCAATTTGTATTTCTTCAGGAAAAAAATAAATTGAAAAAATATATTAAACCATTAAGAGTTGCTGTGTATAAACATTTAAAGAACCATGGACTGCTAAAAGGACAAACCAATCTGTCTTGGAAGAAATACGGCCAGAGTGCTCCTTAAAGGCAAGGATGGTGGGACTTCATCTTACATACTTTGAACATATTGTCAGGTGAAGCTCAGTCCCTGGAAAAGGGCATCATGCTTGGTAAAGTGGAGGGGTAGCGAAACAAAGGAAGGCCTGCAACAAGATGGTTTGACACCATGATGTCATCAATGGGCTCAGGCATCGGAACAATGACAAGGTTGGCACAGGACCACACAGTGTTTCATTCAGTTATGCATAGGGTCAGTCACTATGGGTTAGAACTGGCTAAGAGCAACAATATGTATAAATAGTAGGCATTGTTCTGAATTTTAAAATAAATTAAGGGAGAATGGGCTACTATGAAAATTTGGTGGTTCCTAAAATTTAAAAATAGAATTAGTATTCAAACAAACTCACTGCTATCAATTTTATGTCACCTCATAGTGACCCTATAGGACGGGTAGAAATGTCCCTGCGAGTTTCTGACACTAACTCTCAAGGGAGTAGAAAGCCCTTTCTTTCTCCCATGAGTGGCTGTGGATTATACCTGCTGAGCTTGCAGTTAGCATCTCAATGCATAACCACTATGCCTGAATTAGCATAGGGCCCAGAAATTCCACTCGGAAGCATACACTTAAATAATTGAAAGCAAGGATTCATGTATGACAGGACTAAACGTCACCTGGCCTGGGGACATCATGGTGATGGGTGCAAAAATGGCACTGGAGAGAGGAGGAAAATCAAGACTGTCAGCATCAGCTGCCAAAGGTTTATTCCTATGAGTCAGAAGTGAGACATGCTTCCACTCTCCAATCTCTTCTAAACCAATTTTGACACCAACCATCCCTTCTACAGCGCTCTCTACTTCTCAACTAAGATCAAGAATGTGTTGCAATGGCCACACAGAACTTACAGACAAACTTATGACTTGGGAATTTAGTAGGAAAAAAAAAGGTTAAAATTCAGATTCAGGAACTCTCTGGACAGCCTCTTTTCAGGTATGCCATTAGTACACCTCTCTCTGGCCCTCGACTTCTCAGCCCCACAGCTCCTTGGCCTCGGTTATGCTTGGATAAGTGTCCAAAGCTCCTTTAGCTGCCAGTAAAGTGCCCAGAGGCACCTCACTCCTCCAGCAAGCCTCCAGTCCCAAGATACTCAGCTTTTTTTGCTCCATGGACTAGGCAGCTCCCCACTCTGTCTCATTCTGGTCTGTTGGTTCTGCTGCCACTGCTGCAGCTGTTTCTATGGTGCTGCTTCTCCGCGTCACAGTCCTCTAGCTCCTGGATCAAGAAGGTTCAGTACACGGATCTCAGTCTAAAGGACACACTCCACTCCTAGCTGTTCTTTCTTGATGGTAGTGAGAGCTCCCTGTTTGCCTCTTGGTTGGTCCATTTTAATCCTAGTTAGATGGTAAAACCGATCAATCGCCCTGTTAGTATTCCATACACCTTATTTGAATGGTCTCACCCTCATAAGGTTCATATGCTGCCTATTTTATGTATTAGCAAGCTATAAAATTCCCTCAGTGGACCACAAGTACTTCACATTTGGATCATTCTACCCAGTCATTTGTTGGGAGTTACAAATAGCGAAAAGGACCATTTAAATAATTCACTGACCTGAAGTTGGTCTATTTCAGTTCTTTGTGACAATTGTGTCATTCTCTCACATTGAGGGATTCCCTTGTTTTTGCTGTCTTTCTCCTTTACCAAGCATTATATCCTTTTCTAGGCACTGGCCTTTCCTAATAACACACTCATAAGTGAGTTTTGCCATCCTCACTTGTAAGGAGCATTCTAACTATACTTCTGCAGAGACGGATTTGTTTGTTCGCTTACACTGTGGTATATTCATCACCATTTGAATGAATCTATCATTTCAGCTTCTTTTCTCACTGCCTGCCTTCCATGTGTATATGAGGTGAGTCAACATACCATGGCTTAGGTTTAGTCATCAGAATCACATTGTTTTCTTTTCAGAACTTTCCAGAGGTCTTTCACAGCAGACTTGCTCAATAAAAACCATTGCTTCCATGGACATTGACAATTAATTCAAGAAAATAAAATCTTTCATAATATCAATGTTCTCTCCATCTATCATTATGCTGCTTATTAGTCCAGCTGTGAGGCTCTTGCTTTCTCTGAGCTCAGGTGTAATCCATACTGAAGGCTGTGGTCTGGAAATGTTTCTATGTTAAGTGTGTCTGTGTTAGTGAAGGCTTTGAAGTGTCCCCATGTTAGCGATGGCAATTAATCATTTATAGGCATCGATTATTGGGTCACTAGGAGTCAGGTAGCAGTGAGGCAGGGATCTTTAATAGTCTAAGAGAGCAAACAACAGAACCAGGAGCTACTGTGTGGTTTCAAGTCAGGAAAGGGGAGGATCAGGATTGTATCCTCTCACCACACTCAACCTGTAGTCTGAGCAAGTAATCAGAGAAGTTGGACAATATAAAGACAAATATGGCATCAGGAATAGAAGATGACTCATTCACAGACTGCAATATGCACATCATACAACCTGCTTGCTGGAAGGGAAGAAGACTTTAAACGCTCACTGATAAAGATCAAAGACCAGAGCCTTTGATATGCATTATGTCTCAACATAAAGAAAACACAACTCAACAGCAAGAACAAAATCCTCACAACTGGACCAGTAAGTCACATAAACAAAGACACGATTTAACGGTCATGTTGCATGGATGGAAGCAGCAGTCAGGAAATCAAATACATATTGCATTGGGGAAATGTGCTGTAAAAGACCTCTTTAAAGCCATAAAAAATGTTCAGTCATCTCACATATATGGAAAAGTTGAGAAATAAATAAGAAGACCGAAGAATTGATGCCCTTGAACTGTGGTCTTGGTGAAGAATGGTGAAAGCGCCCTGCCAGAAGAAAGACTAAGTCTGCCTGAGAAGAAGTACAGCCAGACATCTCCTAAGAACCAAGGATGGCAAGAGTACATCTCACCTACTCTGAGCATGCTATCTGCAGGACCAGCCGCTAGGAGAGAGCATCATGTTTGGTAAAGTAGATGAGGGTCAATGAGAAAGAGGTAGACCCTCAACAAGATTCCCGGATAGTGTCTGCAATAATAAGCTCAAGTGTCGCCATGAGTGTGAGGACAGCCCAGGGCCGGGCAGTGTTCTGTTCTGTTGTAAATAGGATCGCTATGAATGAGAACCGTCCTGAGACACCTAACAACAACAACAATCTTTGTAGTCAATAACATATTCGCGTTTACAAACAACTGATCCATACATTGAACCATAACAATGTCTCTTATCAAACTCTGACCTGCAACTGGTGAGTACTGGAGCAAGCCATAACAAATGTTCTCTGACAGTGTACATATGTCGCATGTGGCAAGACAGAGCACTGGGCTGTCGGGGTGGAATAGAGCACATTTGTTCTGTAGAGATCTTAAAATGTAAGTCAGATCGTGTCACCTTCTATTCAAAACTCTCATGCATCTCCTCCCATTCAAAACAAAACCCAAAGCCCCCACAATGGCATTCAAAATACTATAGACTCCCATCTCACCCACCAGGCCCCTCTCTGACTTCAGCTTCTTCTACACCCTCCCCTACCGCCTCACTCTCTCCACTCAGTCACCCAGGCCTCACTGAGTATCTGCAGCAAAGCAGGCACACTCCTGCCTGGACTCTTCTTTGCATGGCATCTGCATGGCTTACGTTCATACTTTCTGCCAGTCATAGGTCCCTTGTTAATTCTTCCCTGATCACATGCTATAATAAACCGCAACCCCCCCCCAGCCCCAGCTTCCACCCAGCTCTCATCTATCTCATTGCTTCCATTTTCCCATGGGGTATATCACCATCTGACATTCTGAATGCTTCGTTCTTAGGTTAGGTGCCATCAAATCAGTTCTGATGCCAGATACGGTAGAACGAAACACTGCCTGGTCCCGCGCCACCCTCAGAATCATTCCCATCGCTGCAGTACTATTTCTATTGATCTTGTTGACCATCTTGCTCTTTTTCGATGTGCCTCCACTTTACTAAACATAATGTCCTTCTCCAGGGACTGGTCTCTCCTGATAACACACTCAAATAACATGACATGAAGTCTCACGTCTTTGCTTCTAAGAAGCATTCTGGCTGAAATCCAAGACAGATTTGGTCATTCTTCTGGCAGCCTATGTTATATTTAATATCCTTTGCCAAAAATCAAAGACTTCAGTTCTTCATTGTATTTCTTTAGTGTCCAACTTTTGCAGGCATATGAGGCGGTTGAAAATATCAAGTCTTCGGTTAGGCATACCCTATTCTTCAAAGTTACATCTTTGCTTTTTAACACTTAAATGAAACCTTTTGCAGCACATTTGCCCAATGGAATACATCATTTGGTTTCCTGACTGCTGCTACCATGGGTGTTAATTGGGAATACAAGTAGAATGAAATCTTCAATAATCATGATGCTGCTGATGGGTCCAATTCTGAGCAATTTTGTTTTCTTTATCCTGAGGATTAAAGTATACTGGTCTGCCTGTAGTCTTTGATCTTTATCAGTAAGTGCTTCAAGGATTCAGAAAGCAAAGTTGTATCATATGCTTATCACGGGTGGTTAGTGAGTTTCCAAAGTTGTATCATATGCTTATCACGGGTGGTTAGTGAGTTTCCTCCACTCCTGAAGCCTGTTCTTCTTCTTATGTATGCCTCAGTCGTGTGCATAGTACCTGTCTCACCCCCTCTACATTTCTTAAGAGCAGGGACTGTTGTCCAGTGTGGTCATTGCAGTATCTGGGGGAGGAGAACTTGCCACACGGCAACTGGGAAGGGCCAGTGAAAAGCTCTCCAGTGAGTCCAGAGATGGAGGAAAATACTATTGTGTCTTTTATTTTAAAGATCCTTTTATTGGGGGCTCTTACAGTTCTTCTAACAATCCATACATCAATTGTATTGAGCATGTTTGTACATATGTTGTCATCACCACTTTCTAAACATTTACTTTCTAGTTGATCCCTTGGTATCAGCTCCTCTTTTTCCTGCCTCCCACCCTCGTGACCCCTTGATAGATTATTATCATTTTCATATCTTGCACCAACCACTATCTCCCTTCACCCACATTTCTGTTGTTCATCCCCCTCAGGGATAGCAGGGGATGGGGATGTTATACATATAAATCATTGCGATCAGTTCTCCCTTCCTCCCCTCCATCCCCCACCTTCCCACTACCCTCCTGGTATCTCTACTCCCATTTCTGTTCCTGAGTTTATCTGACCTGGCTTCCATGTGTCATGAGCTCTATCTGTACCAGTGTACATGCTCTGGTCTAGCCAGAACTGAAAGGCAGGACTGGGGTCATGGTAGTGGGGGGATGAGGAAAACTCAAAGAACCAGAGGAATATTGTGTGTTTCATTGGTACTACACTGCGCTCTGGTTGACTCATGCCTTCCTTGCGAGCCTTCCATGAGGGCATGTCTTGTTTTCTACAGATAGGTTTGGGTTTCTGCTTTCACACACACCCCCTCTCATTCTCAACAATATGTTTTTGGTTTGTTTCTTTCTTTCTTTGTTTGTTTGTTTGTTTGTTTGTTTTGGGGTCTTCTGATGCATTTTACCTGATCCCATTGATACCTCATGAGCACAAAAGCTGGTGTGCTTCTTCTATGTGGGCTTGTTGCTTCTCTGCTAGATGGCCACCTGTTTAACTTCAAGCCTTCAAGACTCCAGATGCTATATCTTTTGGTGATTGGGCACCCTCAGCTTTATTCACCACATTTGCCTATCCACCCATTTTGTCTTCAACAATCATGTCTGTAGGGTGAGCATAGCATCACAGAATGCCAGGTTGTTAGAACAAAATGTTCTTGTGTTGAGGGAGGGTTTGAGTAGTGACCCCAAGTCCATCCACTTCCTCAGTGTATTGCCATATAAAGTATATGTACCTATTCCAATACCTCTATTTTTCTTTTGTCTTTTATCTGTTTACCTCTATTTTATGAATTAATATATTTACATAAGTGCACACCTATGTTTATACCTCTATGCATAGCCTTGCTTCCTAGATCTTTCCTCTATTTTCTTTTACCTTCCTCCTGCCCCACTATCATGCTCACCCTTCTTCTGCCTCCAAGTAATTCCTCTCAGCAAGATTACTGTTGCTCCACCACCACCAGGATCTCTACGTCCTCCTCATTGTTGATTTTAATTCCCTATTTGTTCCCTTGTCTATAATTTGTTTGCTCACCACTCCTTTCCCCTGCCCCCTCCCACCAAGTCCCTGGAACCATCGGTCCTGTTGCTTTCTCCTCAGGCTTGCTTGCTTCCTATGCCTATCTTATATAGGTGGGCAAAATAACAACAACAGAGACAAAACAAAAACAAACAAAAAAAAGATTGAATAAAAAGAGAAAAAAACTAGCAGAAAAAACAAAAAAGCATGCATCATTCCAGGTCTGTCCACTGACCTTTATAACTATCTCCCTACTCGTCCTGGGTGGTTCTGAGAGCTGCCCTTCCTAGCCTGAAGTCGATTTGGGGGGCTCCTCGGGGGATTTGTGTCTTTGCTTTGCTCCCATTGCTGATCTGTTATGTTGTTTGCCCCACTGGGTTGGGGAGTGGGGTGGGTGCAGGGGTGTGTGTGTCAGATGGGACTCACTCCCCACCATGTGTCCCCAGTATTATCCTCTGTCACAGTATGCTCCAGCGAGGGAACATCATGTCTCAAGCTGTTGCTGGCCAAATAGGGACTTCATTCTCAGGGCATGGTGTGTCAGTATGGGGTCTAGTCCCTCGCTCTTTCTTTTTCCTTCTTGGTTTGCTTCTGTGTTGGTATGGCAGGTCATCCCACTCTCCCCAACCTGTAGGTTTAGTGTTGTCCTCTGCAGCACATACTTCTAGGGAGGGGGTCAGTTTGCCTCTTATTGGCAAACCAGCCCTGTAGACCTATCTGTTCTTGAGTTGCTCCATGTAGTTATGTTGCTCTTAAGGTTTGGCACTTCATGGTGGGTCTGCACTCGCACTCCCATTTCTGTGGAGACATAAACAACACCCTCCCCCCAGGTGGATTTGTGCCCTATTCCCCCAATGCCATTGGCTCCACCACCACCACCGCCTTTTCTCACCTTCCATCCTTTCCCCTTCTTTGTGCTGCAATGACATGTACATCCTTAGGTCTGGTCTGTCCCTCACCCAGTTGCCTGTACCTCACCCATATAGTGTGAGATAAGTGGCTTTTCCTCTATATCTACTGTGCTGATTATACTTACCTCAGGGGACTCATGCTGTACTTGTCCTTCTGTGATTGGCTCACTTCACGTAGCATAACTTCCTCCAAATCTTCCCATGAGACGATGCGCTTCATGCTATCATCAGTGCTTTTTAGTGATGCACAGTACTTCATTGCGCGTATGTGCCAGGGTTTTCTAATCCTACTGCTGGGAATTTAGATTGTTCATAATTCTTTGTGATTGTGCATTACACTGCAAAACACAATGGAGTACAAATGACCAGTCATGGTCTATTTCTTACCTCTTCTGGTATATGCCCAGTACAGGGATTGCCGGGTCATAAGGTAACTCAATTGCTGCTTGCTTTAAATATCCCCAGATTGCTTTTCACCATGTTCTACATGACCACTGGCAGTGGAGGAGAGTTCCTATCTTATCACATCCCCTCCAACATTGGTTGCTCTCTTATTTTCTAATTTGGACTATCCTCAGGTTTGTTAGGTGGTATCTCATGGTTGTTTAATTTGAATTTCTCTGATGACTAACAATTGGGAGTATTTTCTCATATGTTTATTAGTCATTCAGCTCTCCTCCCTAGTGAAACTTCTGTTCCGGTATTTTGCCCACTTAACTGTTTTCTTCTTTTTTGAGGCTAGAAGGATATTGTAGGTTTTATTAATAAGCCCTTTGTCTGTTGTGTCATTGCTAAAAATCCTCTTCCAGTGTGTGGGTTCTCTTGTTGCCCTCTTGGTGAAGTTTCTTGATGCACACGGGTGTTTTATCCTTAGTATATCCCACTTGACAATTTCAGCTTCATCGGTGTGTGTACCCTTCTCTATTACATTTAGCCTATATATTCCCTGTGCCAATGTTCTTAGGTTTGCCCTGATTCCTTTGTTGATGGACCTGGTAGTTTGGGGTATTACGTCTAGATCTGTGATGCACTTCGAGTTTGCTCTTGTTCATGGGGTGAGGTAAGGGTCTTGTTTCATTTTTCTACAGGTGGATAGCCATTGTTTCTAGCACCACTTGGTGAAGAGGGCATCCACCTCGCACTTGATGCTTTTTGAGCCCTTGTTGAAGATCAGTTGTTTACATGCGCATGGCTTTATTTCTGAGTTTCCTGTTGTTTTCCATTGGCCTGGGTATCTGTCATTATTCTAGTACCATGGTCTTATCACAATAGCTTGAATAGCAATATAATTAAAGTTTTATATTGTAAAATCAAAGATTTTAAATATAATACACATTTTATTTACCAATTTCATCCATATTAGCATCTGGTTCCTTGTCTGAGTCTGTACTGGTTCCATCTAGGTTACAAATTCACCATTTTCCATAAAACAAATCACAATCCATGCTGTGGTAATTTTTGTTACCGTCAATTCAAAAGACGAATGTAATGAAGCCGTTACGTTTTTAAAAAGTGGAAATATATAATAAATATAATGTGGTTTTTTTATTACTACACCTTTGACATAAAAACTACAGTTTTATGGACATATACTAAAAACATCAACACTAAAACTTCATTAGATTGAAAATTATCATAAAATGCACTGAACGCCAATGACCACTTAACCTCAAACACACAATCAGTCAAAATATGTGCCACTATTCAAGCATTTTGCTGCTAAAATGCGTGACTAGCAGTATGCATTTGTGCTAGTAAAGTGCGACGATTTTGTCGACATCTTCGTCGACTCCAAACGCTTCATAATTTCGGTTCCAGATATGTTTTAATTAAATGCTATGAAAACTCGCTCTCAGCGTCATAGGGTTAAAATCCTAGGCTGTGCTCTGGGGATTAGAGTTCTGCCTGTCTTGTTATGTTAATGCATTGCTAATTGACCAGGTTTCTGGCGGCTTACATTCAAAGTTACACAAAGGAATACAGCCTAGAAATGAAAACATTTCTAAAATCTCTTTATTTCTTTTTATAATGGGCTTGTGGGGTGCCCTGGTATATGGGCGGTGCCATGCTGTCCCCCAGAGAAGGGGGACCAGATTAGCTGAGTGGGTTTGGGGCTGAATGGATCTAAATTATCCCCCAGCTGCACTCCTGTGTTACTCCTGGCTCTCTCCTGAACAGCTCTGCATTCTTTGCTTGGGGGATCTGTGTTTTGCCATGGTGAAATATCCCAGGAGCCCTTCAATTGCTGAAAATTATTGTCTAATTATCTATCATTACCCATGCTGGCAGGCAAGGAGCTGGGGAAATGGGATGCCTGATGTAGTCCACTCCATTCCTGGCTGGGGAGGGGCGATGCAATGCTTGAGAATGCACGAGTGGGAATGATTGCAGAACGGGGGAGTCTGGCGTGAGGTCATGTGTCTAGTTCTCAGAGCCTGGGCTTATGACCACCTTTAGACAGTAGCCTGGGAAAATTACTACACACTGTGGGTTTCTGATCTTGGGAGAAGGAAAGGGTGGCGGACACCATCCTGCTGGACCTGGTGAGGGATTAGCAGAGCTAACAAGCAGACACGGCGAACTTAAGGCTGTTTCAGCGAGTTCTTGAATTGCTCTGTAGGCTAAAGTCACAGGGGAGGTCTGAACCGACCCTAGTACACTGATTGTAATTTTAGCATCCAGCCTCCCAATATTAGCTCCCTTGCCTTTTAAATTTCTGAGCTAACAACAGGAGAACCAGGTGGGTGATTCTACCTGGATGCCGTCTTGACTCCCTGTCTCTATTGTATCTTTTAAATCACCACTTGGGGATTTAATGACTATCTGGCAGTCCCCCCTTTCTTTGAGCTCTTTCTTTCTCCTGAGTCTGGTCACCTGTCCTTTCCTGTGTTTCTCCACTCCCTGCCACCTTCCCATTTTAGCTGGAAAGAATTAGATTCCCAGGTCCAACCTAATTCTTTCTTTCTTTCTTTTTTTTATTTTCAGAAAATAGTTTTAATTTTCATTGATGAAATACAAAGAATACCATAATTCAAACTGACTGTGAAAAGTAAAAGAAATTCCTGAAACCTGAAAACTATTAGTTTTTATCTACTAACTTTTTTGGAGGGTGGGGGAGGGGGATATAAATGGTTTCTTTCTTTTTTTGTTTACATGTTTGAAAAAACTGGAAGTTAATATGTGTATCATGTCATTCCATAGTTCAATCACATCAAGCAGTATTTTTTAGAGTAAAACCTCTGCAAACAGCAGCAGTGTGTAGTGAGGCTTTTTAACCTCCTATTTTCTGTCCTCTTACAGAACAACTTCCAAGAAGAAATAGAGGAAGTAAGAAGGAAGCAACATCCAGTCACACTGTTCAGGGCACAGTGGACAATTGCCTATGGATCTCATGAACAAAATGTCCCTAGAACAAGACCTTCCAAATTTCTTTGATGGCTACCTGTAGTCATAAAAACATCTAATGCTGAGATCCAACACATAGCTACACACTACTCGTATTGCTGAAACAGATGCATGAAGTAATGACCATCATTATCTTGTGTATGTCCTAATATGGCCTATCCTTTCTATCCTATTTCATTTTTGAAATGCCAGTTTTGATCTCTAAATGTATTTCCTAGTCCACAGCTTAAAAAACTCTGGTCTAAATCCAACCAAGTGAGCTACCATCACACACACACACTTTTTGCCACCTGTCAGGTGAATATGGAACACATAGGCAATTCCCTGCTTCAGTAACACAGGTGTGGTCCTATTATATAAGCTTCCATAGAACCTTGGATCCAGGAAACTCTGCATCCACTGGCTTGTGATCGTGTCTGCATTCTTCATCGTTGCATGTGGCTGCATGAGTCTGAAGAGGGACTTATGGACTAGTATTGGACTTATGGACTTGAGTTGAACTGGACTGAGATGTTTCCTTGACATGTACTTACTTCTTGATATAAAGCTCTTTCATGTACCTATATGAGTACTACTGGATTTGTTTCTCTATTCAACCCAGCTTAACACGATGGTTCTTAAAAATACTATGCAGCTATTTCTAACAGTGGCTTAGATTCAGATTTATTTCCCTGAAGGGATCATCAAGATCCATTATTCATCCTTTAGGTCATTTGGGGGGAGAAAGAAAGTTGGAGAGAAATAAATATGCTATATTCCAAATTTCTTTTTATATAAAAAAGAGGACCCATTACGTTTGAGTAAACTTATTTATAGGTGCATTTAGGAGGTTGGTGAAAGATATAGACAGGTGTGTGTTTTTGTTGCTTATTGCCAGTGACTTGTGTGCAGAATGGACATGGCCTGTTCTGCACCATCATCACGTGCTGGTGTGCTCAAGTTGTTGCACACTGTTGCAGCCACTGTGTCTCTTGAACACATTTCAACCTTTGGGGCTTACCTTTCAGCAGTAAAGGAGACAATGCTACGCTGTGATCTAGAGGGTTTTCGTGATCAAATCTTTGGAAGTTAATCAATAAGCCTTTCTTCCTATATCTGTTTGTTGTTTTTTTTGGGGGGGGGGTTGTTTTGTTTTGTTTGCTTAGAAAGTCTGCTAAAACCTGTCCATTACCATAGGTGATCCTGTTTGTATCCGAAACACCAGTGGTGAGGTTTCCAGTTTCAAACAACCAGGACAGTCATCACAATACAATAAAATACAAGCAGGTGGTGATACTAGTCTACACCAAGTGGTAATATTGGTTCCTGAAAGAGAGATGGGCTATTTAAAGTACAAGAGCAACTCTTTGCATTGAGTTGATTCCAATTCATAGCAAGCCTATAGGGCAGAGTAGAACTGCCCCTATGATTTCCTGAGACTGTAAATCTCTATGGGATTAGAAAATCCCATCTTTCTTCCAAGAAACAGCTGGTGATTTTGAGCTGTTGATCTTGTGGTTAGCAGCCCAATGTCTAAAACCCATTATGCTGCAGGGGCTCCTCGAGATGAACTATAGTGATGATCAAAGAAGATGGAGAAGTGAATAATCAGTTTTTTCTCTTTATAAAATTTCATTTGTTTCACAAGATAATATTCTTATAAAGTAAAAAGAGAACAAGCAAAGAGTTATTTAAAATCATGAGAGAGATATCTTTCTTCTGGCTCTCTTTTAAGTGCAGTGACCTTCCCCAAGTCATGGAGGCTGAAAGAGGCAGCATAGGAATTGGGACAGGTTGGTGACCCCGCAGCTGTGCCTTTGCTTCATGGTACAACTGCCTGTCCTGAATCAAGTGTGGGCGAACACACATAGGAAAGGGCAGGGAAATGCCATGTAAGGAAACACAGCCCAAATAATTGCTGATGCTACACAGTGTTTAATGAAAATCTCAGCATGCAAGTCAGGTATCGCAATAGCTGTTGAAGAAATGTAACACTGGCAGTCTTTGGCGATAAAATAATAATCACTGTGTGTATCTCTGATGGAATGAGATCTAATCCATTTGAGCTCCTAATTGTCTGCCACGCTACATTAGAGATAGATAGTTCTATTGTCTCCACTGCTCAGAAATATGAAATTCAAAGCAATATGCCCAATGTCTAGAAATAAGCTAGTTTAATGAACCAGCAAATTAGACCTTTCTATCTCTTTATTTAACATCCAGTTCCATGAATTTATCAGAGGTCATTATAAAGGGACAAAATTTAAAGAAATGCTGCTAAATTCATTTACGATTCGAATTAATGACTTTGAAAAAGGCTTTTCAAATTTTTAGAGGGAGTCATTATTTGTTATTGAATTTATATGGCTTTGGGTAATAAATGTTCAATCTTTCTCACGTCTATTATTTATGGTTTGGATTTGTAACATAGCCACGTGCACGCACACACACCCAAAAAAACTTCAGATGAAGAAAGCAACTTTTCTTTCTTTTCCCAAATGGAGGAGCAGCATTCAGGAAAACAATGGCAACCTTTTATCTTAACTTTCTGTCCGTGGTTCCCAGTGGAGGAAGGCCATTTTGCCTGAGCCCCATCCCACGCCCCCAGCCCAACCCACACTCCCAGTCCATTAGGCAATATGTGGAGCTATTTTTAGGAGTTTTGGCTGGTGCAAATGGTTAAAGCAATCAGCCAGGTTTGTGGTTTGAACCCACCGTCTTACCCAGAGGCATCTCTGAAGATCTAGAGGTCTACTTCCGAAAGGTCACAGCTTTGAAAACCCTCCTCTGTGCAGTTCTACTCCGTGCACATGGGGCGCCACGACATGGAATCAACTAGGCAGCAACAGCTTTGAAGACATTTGTAGACATCACAATTGGGCAAAGGAGGTGGGCCTTGACACTGGCATGTAGTTGTGAAGTCCAGTGATGCTGCTAAACATCCCACAAAGCCAAGAATAGGCACCTACAACAAAGGATCCCCTAGTGAGTCGGCCTGAGATTGAGAAACCTGGCCAGTGCAAATGTGTCCTATTCAAAGAATGCTCTGATTAATTCAGTGTTTTCATAAATGAGAGAACTTTCTGTCATGTGGCCTAGGCAGAGAGCAAGAGCAGCTTAAGGCATGGGTCTGGCTCGAATAATTTTTCTTCCTAATACTATAGTAATAAGTATTACTATTAGCATCTGCTGTAGAGAACTGAGGGCTAAATTGGATCTCTTAAATATGGATGGGAGAAATTCCTTTGTCCAAGTGTTTATGTTATTTCCAGGGAGATAATTTCCCATTTGTAACCAGAAACATCTGATTAATCAATAGGTTTCAAGATGTTAGCATATCGGTTTAAGGTGGGGTTTTTTGGTTTGTTTCTTTGTATTTTTGAAATCTCCTTGAGACTCTGACTTAGGTGAAATGAGTCACTAACCAGAGTCCAGAGTGGGGGCAATGAATAGAAAATGAGAAGGTTCTGATTCAGGATAAGTCATCTTTGCTAGGAACATGAATTATGGTCTGCCTCCAGGTAGAAACTCCACAGTTTTGATAAAAGCACATTTGGTTTCAATATTGAAGAATTCTCGTTTAATATTCTAGACTTAGCTTAGTCCTTGTGCTAACATCTTTTCCGTGTATATACTGGGGAGCTCCAGAGTGATTTCATATAATTTAACTTTGTACTTTTAGTACCCCTGTGATAACAATGATCAACTTTTTATAGGTCTTGTTTCTTCCCTGCCCACCCCCAATCTAATCATTAAGAAAGAGCCCAGTGAAGTGAAAAAGAATAATAAAAGAAACTGAAATTCTGCTCATCTAAAAGAAAACAACTATCAAATATCAGGTAATAAAAAACATAAGCATCCCAGTTTACTGCTCTTACTGGGCCTGGGGTGTTCTATAGGAAACCTAGTTAAATGTCTAATAGGCATTAGTATATTTTCCCATTGCTGTGAGTTGAGGGAATGGAATTAAAATAGTCACGAGTTAAGGATTATGTAACAGTATTGCCCAAAGTGTAGCAAATGCTTTAATAGCTATGTCCTTATTGTCAAGTATTTTCTTGAAAATAAGTGTTGCTACCACATCAAATCTGCAAATTTACCAATATTACTACTCATGGAAGTAATGAAGGAGATTTTGGAGTGAGACCTGACTCGGGGTGAAGTGCAGTGTAAGTAAGTTCTACTATAGGGAGTGCTCTGAGGAGGGAGAAATTGTGAACGGCACCTAGAAAAGTAGAACCCCATATCATGGATTCAAGTGTGTCCCCTCTTATCAGGGAAACCAGCCCCTAACAAATAGTCATGGGTCCGGTAGGCGCAATTGTACAGCTATTATAGATAAAGATTATAGTAAAGCCATAGAGAATAAGAGAGACAGGAGAGAAATTTAAAAAGGAGTCAGACACATTTAATAGTAGCATGCTCACCTCAACCCCTCTTGATGGTCCACGTGGAGATCCTGAGACCAGAGAGGTGCATGAGAGAGAGGGATTCATTTCTAAGCAAGGCTTATATACAGTTGCGGGCATGCAAGCCCCCAAGTAACAACCTGTGTCACAGGAAGGGGTTGTAGCACAGGCAATACAGTAATGGGAGGGGAACAATCTAGGGCAGTGGTTCTCAACCTTCCTAATGCCGCTACCCTTTAATATAGTTCCTCATGTTGTGGTGACCCCACAACCATAAAATTACTTTCATTGCTACTGTGTAATTGTAATTTTGCTACTGTTATGAATCGGGTGACCCCTATGAAAGGGCCGTTAGATCCCCAAAGGGATCGCAACCCACAGGTTGAGAACTGCTGATAGGAAGAAGAGGGATCAGGGGTACACATATGACAAGATGGGTGGATCCTAGATTCAACATGGAGTTTAACCTTGATTGTCCTTGAGCTGGAGACTTGATTTAATCTAAGCTTTCTACAGAAAGGACTCCACTGCCCTTGACAGCAGGGAGTTAGACCCACCACAGGTGGGTCTAACAATAGTGTCTGATTGCTCTGATGACTGAATGCCTTCAGGGAGAATATCTCCAAGCCTCTGACCTCCCACCATGTGCTGGCAAGCAGCCTCCTAGGTTTGGCATATATTTGGGGGAAACAAAGCTTGGGAAAAGTCTTATTATATCCCACACTTTCTAAATAGGTGTCCCCTTGGCTGAGCCATATTCCCAATCGGTTGACAATTGTGAAATGATGCAACTTGGCAGTATTGCAATGATGTGATCAGTCTCATGATGGAAAATGATATGATTAGCAAATCAGTTGTACGGGAATACAACAGCTTTACTTAGGTCACAGCCCTGACTTGATATAAAAGCAATTTTCCTGGGGTGTGGCCTAAATCAGCTTTTCTCTTATCAGAGATAAAAGGAGAGAGAAGCAAGCAAAAAGGTGACGTGGCCAAGAAAGGGGAAGATTTATGCCAAGACAGGTGGCGAGCTCCAAGGAACACCAGCCCACGGATGTTGAAAGCAGTCAAGGACCTAATCCAGAGCAAGCAAGAGATGACAAAGCCTTCTCCTAGAGCTGGGGCCCTGCACTTGGACTTCCACCCCCCAAACCTGTGAGAGAAGACATGTCTGTTAGTTAAAATCGCCCGTGTGGGGGTGTTTCTGTTATAGGAGCTCTAGAAAACTGAGGCCTCAGGAACAGGACTGCCAAGTTGTCCACGTTTCCATTGTACAAATCTGAGGTGAATAAAACTATCTCTACGGAGGCATACTCAACAGGCATTTACATCAATTCTTACAATTAATAACAAAACCAAAGCCAGATTCCATCTGTTAGGTAGTCTAGCGTAGGGTCTGGGGCGTCCATTAGGCATTCCCAGAGGTCCGAGCTACGAAACAAACAAGTGGCACACTGGACATCTTCAGAGGTTCAGGTTTCCCGCCAGGTACACCTGGGTGGGTGCTGCACCTGGATTGGCCCACCTAGGCCAGGTGAATTCAATTCAGCCAATGGGATCTACCAGGGTCATCCACCACGCCTCCCCGCAGAATCATTGAAAAGGCAGGAGCCCGGAGTTGACCGCATGACTTTGCAGGCAGTTTCCAGGCAGGCCGCACATTCGAGAGGAGCCCTGTGGTGCCTGTGTAAACCTGAAATTTCTCCTAACTCTGATAAAACTCACTTGGATCACAAACCAGGCTTCAGCGTGAATTCTTTCTCGCGCGGAGCCAAGGACGGAGATATATCTTTTCCCTGAGAGATCTAACCCATCTACTTGATTTCAAGTAGCCTCGTGTGTGCCAGAGCAAAGCTGGGTTCCATATAGGGTTTTCAGTGACTGATATTTAAGAAGTAGACCCAGTCCTTTCTTTAGATTGTTAACCTCTAGGGCATTCTGATGATGTGCCCAGTCAGATTGATATAATGCTGACTACATGCAGGCTCATGCAAGCATGCTACTTGTTACTTTTCAAACTCACTGAATCTGTGTAACAACCCCTTTTTTCAGGTACGTGGTGGAGCTGGGAGTTGAACTGTGGTGCAGGTTTCTGTAATCAGTACTCTTAACCACTCTGCACTCCTTCTCGTGTAATCAAAACAAGTGCCAGGGGCTTTGACGTGCCATCTTATTTAATCCTCACAGTTCTCTTCCTCTGAGCCTCATTATCCAACGGAATATAGGATGGGCGTGGGAACAGCCAATTCACTGATTTCCAAAGAAATTGTGGATGGGTGAAAAACTTTCAATTACCTGAGACTCTAAGTCAGTGGCACACAGGAGGTGCCACACAGATATGGTCTCTGTGTATTGTCACCATGTTTATTCCATTGTCTACTGAGACAATCCCCGAGAAGCTGGACTTTATGAGGAAGACCAGTCCGCCAGGATTGGAGGAAGGCTTATTAACAGCCTGTGGTACTCAGATAACACAACCTTGCTTGCTGAAAGTGACGAGGATTGGAGTACTTGTTGACGAAACTCGAAGACTGCAGCGTCAGTATGGATTATGAAAAGAGGAAGACCCTTCCTCAGTGAGATGGATTGACACGGTGATCATAAAAATGGGCTCAAACACAGTGGCCATTGTGAGGATGGTGCAGGGCCGAGCAGTGTTAACCAGGTCTGTGAGAAGCAAAGTGGAGGCGGTCACAAAAAGAGTCACTGAGGGGTGTTGGGACTTCTATTGACATTGATGTCTTATCTCGTTCTCTGACAGCTCATGCTTTGTGTATGCATTATAATGTTCTTTGGAGACACTGCAACAATGTGTGATATTTATAACTAAATGTATAGATCCACATATATGTATATGGATTATCTGCTGACAAATTCTCATTTACATTTTGATACCTCGTGCTTAGTTTACCACAACTCCAGATTTTCTCCCTGCCTGGGTTGTTACCTGAGCAAAAGTCAATTTAGGAAATTACATGATCTCTTTAAAACCTGCGTGTCTGTATGACTTCATTGACTGTGACATTGAAGTTCATTTATGTGGCCCATTGTTACTAATGTCTGAGGAGTCCTCAGACGTGAAAAGAAGATGTCACTTTGAGGCTTCATCCACGGGAAGAAAACAACAAAAACAAAACAGCTCTTTGATTCAGAGAAAACGGTCCATTGCCTGAAGGCATCCAAGAGGTTGGATGAATGAACTCCTGTGGGTAGCCTCTCAACAACAATTATGACCACCTGTCCGGGAGGTGCTGCACAGACGTGGTCTTGATCCTCATGCAGCTCAAGCATTGACCCGGGCAGGCTGATTCCCTCTCTGTGCTCCGGTTTGCTCCTCTGTACGATGGATATGAGAGTAGTACCAACTCAGAGGTGTGCTGAAAGAGTCAGTGAGCTAATGTGTATATATGAAGTGCTCAGTACAGTACCCAGCATCCAAGAAGCCTTTATTCTCTGGGATCATTGTAGACCACACAAATGGTGAAAGGTTTCACTACTAGCCACAAGGTTGACAATTCAACCCACACAGAGACCTCTAGAGAATCCACTTCCAAAATATCCCAGCCCTGACAGCCCTGCGGGGCACAATTGGACTCCACTGCATGGAGCTGCTGTGAGACAGATTTGGACGCAATGGCAAGAGGTCTGCAGTTTGGGGTTTTCTTCCTACTCGTTAGTACTTCATGCACAATCTATTCCTCATGAGGGCTCTACCATCCCTATTGTGTCATCGGAGAAACTGAGCCAAGAGATTTGTCCAAGGTCATCCAGGGAGTATACAGCCAAAATATGACAGCCCAAGTTTGTCTGACTGTAAAACCTATGCTCCTAGCCTTGATAAAATAATAATTAAGAAAGCAAACCCAAACCAAATTCACTGCCATCAAGTCAATGTGCAACTCATAGCAACCCCACAAGACAGAGTAGAACTGCCTCTGTGCATTTCCAAGAGGTTCACTCTCTACCGGAGTAGAGAGTCCTATCTTTCTCCCGAGGTGCTGGCTGGTGGTTCCAGACTGATGACCTAGCAGTTAGCAGCCCAACATGTAACCAGTCTGCCACCAGGGCTCCTATAATAAAGGAACAGTTGCCATCAAGTTGATTGTGGCTCTGGTGAGCTCATGCATGCAGCACAGACTGGGCTCCATATGTTGTCACGGCTGTGCCCTTTTGGAAGCTGATGTGCAGACTTTTCTTAGGAAGTTTATCTGGGTGGCTTCAAACTGCCCATTGATGTGCTACTGCCATCTTATCCCCAGCCCGGTTACTATTTAATTTAGAATGAAAAGGTTAGAATGTGTGGTGCCAATTCATATTTGCGAGGCTTCTTAACAACCTCTTTCAAGCCATTGAGAGTGTATTCAGATATTAGATGCCAGGCTAATTTGTCCTGCCTCTAATTGCACTCCTTTTCTGAAGTGAACTGGAAAACGTTCCTCAGTGCTCTTCCCAACACATTAGACAGCAGACAGCCTGAGGGCAGAGAACCGAGACCCCCAAGTCCACTGACATAAAAGGCTAGCAAGCAAGTTTTACCTCTTTTAGTGAAAGTAGCCGAGATTTCAAGCAAACCAACTGAAGGTTTTGAGGTTGGAGGGGAGAATCCCTTTGACTAAAGAGACGTGAAAACTCGGTATAAAAGTGTTAAAGTCCTTTTGAGTTGCTCCGGAGGAAGGGGTGTTTGTGGGTAGACTTTCCAGAGCACATCACGGAATTTGTACATCGAACCAGGCATCTTGGAGCAAATAGCTATGATTATTGAATGAAGCTTATCCGAGCTTCACCGAGAGCCTCTGAGCCAGGCCTAGAATCCACAGGCAAGACCAAATTCGTTCTCGTTCACAAACAACCTTCTTTTATGTGCTCAGCTTCTCCTAAAACAAAAACAAAAAGTAGAGCGTTCTGTCTGTGAGGGAGTATTTTCACAATCGGTTCCACTGGTAACATATTAAACCCCGCTTGAGCGCATGGTTTTTGTCTCCTTGATTATTGGCAATAACAATACTTTCAACTGATAGGGGGCTTTTTAACTTTGCAAAGGATGGTCAACTTCATTTATCTACTGATCTGCACGGCTCTCTTCTGCTGTCACTGTCAAGAGGCCAAGCCAACAGGCTAGCACATGATAAACAAGCAGGAACTAAGAGGTGCCGTCCAAGTCTCTGATTTTGTTCTAAGTCGAATTTTGCTGATGAAGATAGAATCTAAAGAAAATGTTGGCATCTGAAATTTATTTAGCCTCCAGAGACACAAAATACCTAAACAAAAACCAGTTGTCTTCAAGTCAATTCTGACCCGTAGCAACCCCTGTGTGCACCAGAGTAAACATGTGCTCCATGGGGTGTCCATCCGGGGCTAAGTTTTCACAAGTAGAGGGCCTGGCTTTCTGAGGCAGATTCCCAGACATTTCTGGGTAGCCTGGAACCTCCAGCCTTTCAGTTAGCCCAGGAGTGCCCACTTGCACATTTCAGGGACTCCACAAAATAGCTCTGTAATAATAAATGAGTAGAAAATTCTTGATAATATTTTGTTAAAACAAAAAAATGCACATCCACCTTCTAAATATAAAAATGAATATCCAAGCCAACCAGAAATGATTAGGAGACTTTATTTACTAACAATCTTTCTCTCTGAAATCTAGGTAATTGAGGGTTTATTCGGTGGCTTAAAAGAAGTACTAAAAGGGTCTGAAAGGGCCAGGAATTTGGACTCAGCTTTTAAAAGGCACGTGTTGTACCTGGCTGAAGAAGCACCCTCTCTTTCTGAAGAATATACATACGCTCACTATAAGAGGCAAGTAATAGTTATGTCGGCGAGTCCTTCAACTATAAAACTTGCTAAATGGTGTTTAAAACAGCAGGAGAGCATTTGTCTGTATATTTTGTAATACTGCTTTGAATTATATGAGATAAAATTATATAGCATATTTTAACATTATGTGACAAAGGAGGGCAATGGCTCTTAAAATAGATGAGGCCATGGACTTATATTTAGTTATTTTACCATGTAAGGAGACAAGTTTGCAAAGCAAAATTAATAGAAGGGATATGCTTATGCAATTTTGAAAGGCAAGTCAAAGAACTAGGGTATTTGATGCAGAATTTCTATTCATGAATTAGAGGTGAAGATAAATACTGACACCGCTATGTACATAAAACATCTATTGGGTTGTTCTCATTCATGTTTGAAAGGAGAAATAAAGGCATTAACAAGCAAATATCAATGGTGTGAACTGTGGCACATGCAGAAAGGAAGAGGTTTCATGAAAGCACCATTGAGCAAAATCAATCCCTGCCCTGAGCAGCATCCGCTGGACCAGCTAGCTATAGCTAGTAACAGTTGGGGGGGTGGGGATGGGTAGGAGACAAGGCATTACCAACCATTTTAAGAAAGATTGAGCATGACTGAGTATATAATTTAGCATTCACTCTTCTCTCCATTTGTCCAAC
>NW_022103928.1:7267048-7267875 GCF_000313985.2 Echinops telfairi
CCTCCCCCACCCCCAACAACATGACTGGTGATAATACACGTGTACCTCAGCATATAGAATGCTCAAGAATAATTGACCACATGTACAGAACTGGAAATGCTAAGTATCATCAGTCAGAACAAGGTGAAAATCAGACTGTTCATAAACAAGTCCAGTTGAGGCTGATGAAAATTATAACAAGTCCATGAGAACCAAAGTATGACCCTAAGAATATTCCATCTGAATTTAGAGACATTGAACACTCATGAAAGACCAGATGAGCTGTGGAGTAACAGTAAGGACATCATACATGAAGCAAGAAAAAGGTCACTAGAAAGATAGAAAAGGAATAAAAGACATAAAGCATGTCAGAAGAGTTTCTAAAACCTGCTCTTGAGCTTAGGGAAGCAGAAGGAAGAAGTGAGTAAGTAAAAGATCTGAACAGAAGCTTTCCAAGGGTGGCTCAAGAAGACCAAGTTAAGGGTTAAAAAAAATGTTTAAAGACATGGAGTTTTCTAACCAAAAAAGGAAGAATACACTCAGCACTTTTCAAACTGAAAGAACTAAAGAAAAATAAGTAAATTTTGCAACATTGAAGGATTCTATGAGCAAAAATATTAAACAACATCTGAAGCATTAAAATATCTATTTTTCATTCAACAATTTATATACATTTTACTTCATGCCAGTGATTCCATGAAGCAGAATATGTGTGGAGTTTTGAATGGAAACTGATCTGTTCTGTAAACCTTCAGCCAAGTCACAATACAAAGTTGTGTTTTTTAATCAACAAGAAAGGTAATATTCAAGAGGAATTACTAAAACCCAAATGAAGGCTGAGCATGATA
>NW_022103928.1:7268835-7290690 GCF_000313985.2 Echinops telfairi
TGGAGAGAAAATGTTTTGAGAATGATGTACAAATGTGCTTTACACAATTGATGTGTGTATGGATTGTGATAACAGTTGTATGAGCCCCTAATAAAATATTTTTAAAAAAAGAAGAAAAAGAACTGGAAACACAGGGAATCCAGGACAGATAAACCCCTCAGGACCAATGGTGATAGTAGCGATACCTGGAGAGGAAGGGGAAGGTGGGGTAGAAAGGGGGAACCGATCACAAGGATCTTCATATAACCTCCACCCTGGGGGACAGACAACAGAAAAGTGGGTGAAGGGAGAAGTCGGACAGTGTAAGACATGACATAATAATTTATAAATTATCAAGGGTTCATGAGGGAGTGGTGGTAGGGAGGGAGGGGGAAAATGAGTAGCTGATACCAAGGGCTCAAGTAAAAGGAAAATGTTTTGGGAATGATGATGGCAACAAATGTACAAATGTGCTTATGGATTGTGATAGGAGCTATATGAGCCCCCAATAAAATGATTTCTAAAAAAAAAAAAAAAAAGAAAGGAAATATTGTCCAATTAACTGTGCCCCACAGGGTATTTTGTGTGGTCAACTTAGCAGGAGACAGAATATCTGAGAAAGGGGTGTGGGCCTAACAGGCAGATTAGTTACAGAGCTGGCTGTAGATATATATAGATAATGCTTAATTTTATCAGAAAATCTCATACTCTCTAAGAATTTTCCCATGATACAGATATCAAAGACCCTATGATATTTACAGGTTCATACTATTAAACATTGTTTTATGTCATAGGTTGTATCACTTATTTTAAAATACTTGATGCTCCTCTTTATGAGTGAATTATTGTTTACCACTCCACTAACATTAGACTTTGCCATATGACTGGTCTTGGACAATGAATGCTAGTAGAAATGTTGGCTGCCACTTCTGAGCAGAAGCTTAAAGAACTATCATGTGGTTTCTCCAATAATCCTTTTCCTCTGCCATGATATAAGCAATGTTCTAGATAAGGGCTCTTTCTTTAGCCTAAGTCACTGAGGTAGTTAGTTTATTGTGCCAACCTGGCCGATAAACACATGTGGGGTTAATTGATGGGCAGAGGGATAAATGGCTCCATGAGCCTCACCTTTCTAGTTATTGGGTCTCTTGCTTTCTGATGGTCAGACCAGGGTGCAGCTGCCTTAGCCGGTTCCCTGCTTCAGCTGGCAAGGCTGATTTCCTGCAAGACATCCCTGAGGAGAAGCCACATGGACCTACCTTGATGCAGCCCTGGGTGCTGGAGCAGCCATGTGGAGACCCCTGCCAGTGCTGAGATGCTTACATGTTCACTGACTCGGCTTTCCTCCTGCAGTCGGCATCATTGTGTGTGTTTTGTGAGATGGAGGAGGACTTTGTGGATTGGTGTCGGACATATGGGTTAATGTTAGACTTGTGGGCTTGGGCAGCACTGGGTTGGAATGTTTTCTTGATGTACACTTACCCTTTATATAAAACTCTTTTTTATACATGAATTTCTGTGGGGTTTTTTCTCTAAAGAACCCAGACTAATACAGTCACAAAGGGATGAACCAGAACTTCACATGATAATCTCTTCCTTTTGATAGGAGTTTTTAATCCACTAATATTTAATGTAGTTACCAATATGGTTTCATATCATGATATCATTTTTTTCTGATTCCCCTGTACTTTTTCCTTTCTGTTTTCCCTTTCTTATCTTCTGTGTATTTATTATAAAACTCTTGATTTTGTTATATTCTTACAGGAAAGCTGATGGTTCTGTTTTAAGAGATTATTAACTTGAACAGACTCAAACTGGAACACCTTCTCACCTGCAGAGTACAGTAGCTCAACTCTTTTTTTAAAAAATAATTTTATTGGGGGTTTGTAACATTCCACACATCAATTGTTTTGGGTTTTTTTTAAAATCATTTTATTGGGGGCTCAACTCTTACCACAATCCACACATACATCCACTGTGTCAAGCACATTTGTACATATTTTTCCATCATCAGTCTCAAAACATTTGCTTTCTACTTGAGCCCTTGATTTAAGCTCCTCTTTTCCCCCCTCCCTCCCACCCTCATGAGTCCTTGATCAATTGTATATTGTTAGAAGCTCAAGTCTCAATTAATTTCTCTTTATTTAGCTATAAATTGCTCTCAGTCTGCCCCACGCATGCACATTCAGAAAGCTGGGCAGAGTTCAGACACAGAGTTAGAATCTTCTCTGCTCTTAATCTTCCCTCTCTGGGACTCCTCCTCACTTTCTAGCAGCTGCTATTTCACTGTACTTCTGGTTTGGGCCAGAACAGCAGCCAGTTTTCTAGTGGCATTTGAGCCACCCTTACTCTGCTGGCCTGGGAACAAAGTCATAAAAAGGGAAACTCATTCTCTGATAGGCCCTCTCCCGAGTTTCAGCTTCCATCCAAACTCTGAATGGGTTTATCCCCAGAGCTTTCAGACCAGGTTTTTGTTGTTCAAAATCCTTAGTCGTTGTGTGCACGAGGCGCCATCTGTTAGAGGCCTACTCTGACATCCCTAAGGTAGAGCTTCCCAAAGTCAGTGGTGAGACAAACCACATCATGAGATTGGCAAGACAATTTCGGGTATTAAGGCCATTGAGATTTGGAGGTGTAGTATATGAAGCTAGATAGTAAAATACTTCATTTACAAGAAATGGGAGAACAAATTTAGGATCCAAAATCCAAACACACACACACACACACAAAATCAGTTTTCTATGACACCAGCCAAGAGTAAAGTGAGAAGGAAATTAAAAAAGCAATTTCATTTATGAGAATAAAATACTTAGGAATAAATTGAATGAAGCAGGTGAAAGACCAATATACTACAAATTATAAAACATTGTTGAATGAAATTTAAGAAGATCTAAATAAATAGAAAGATATCCAAGATTTGTGACCTGGGAGACCTAAGTATTAGACTAGTAGTAAGATGACAAAAGTGGTCTACAGGTTCATGGTAATCCCTAACAAAATCCCAGCAATGTTTTTCACAGAAATAGGGAAATAATCTAAAAATCTGTATAAAATTAAAAGGAACTTTAAATAGTCAAAACTCTATTGGAAAAGATGAGCAAAATTGGATGATTCGTGGGTTCTTGTTTTAAGGTTTATTATAAAACAAGAGTAATTTTTTAAATAGCATACTGCAAAAAGATGGACATCTAGAGACACCAGAAATGGACCCTTACATATTACGGTCAATTTATTTTCTACAAGGAACCAAGACAATCAGTGGGGAAAGAGTAGATTTTTTTTTAATTAGTGCTGGCAATAGTGAATATCCTTATGCAAACAGAGCTGGACCTTCAGCTTACTAAAGAATACAAAAACCATCTCAAATTGGAACAGCACCTAAATATGCATAATAGCTGAAATCACTTTTAGAAGAAGACCAAAAACCAGACTCACTGCCAGAGAATCAGTTCCAACTCATAGTGACCCTACAGGACAAGGTGCAACTGCCCCTGTGGATTTCTGAAACTATAACTTTTTACTGAAGCAGAAAGCCCTGTCTTTCCTCCATGGAGCGGCTGGTGGTTTCAAACTGCTGACCTTGCAATAAGCCATCCAACATGTAACCATTAACTTGGCCTTGAAGTTGATCCCTACTCACCACAAACCATAGGACAGAGTAGAACTACCTCACAGGGTTTCCAAGGCTAAAATCTACCGAAACAGACTGCCGCATCTTTTCCCTGCAGCTGGCCGTTTCCAAGTGCCCACTTTCAGTTAGCAGTCCAGCACTTAGCCAACGTACCACTCAGGCTCCTTCTATCCAGATAGCGACACGTAATATTTAGTCTTTCTTTGCTCACTGTCTGCACACTTCATCAATCATGTATTTAGTTGTGCTCAGCAATAGGATGCAGGATGCTTTCTGGATGCTTCCCCTATAAAAGGGAGACAGACAGTTAACAAGTGCACACAATCATAATGCTATTTCAAGTTATACCATACACTATGAAGAAATATCTAGCAGAGTAAAGAGATAAAAACCACTCTTTTTCTATATATGTTTTTTATCTCTGAATTGTCATAAAGCCCAGTGGCTACTTTGAATTGTAAATAACCTTTGCATAACAGATATCAATTGTATATCCACATTTTTATCAACCCACTTCAAATCCAACCCACTCCACTTGACATTATTCTCAGTGAGGAAATCAGCAACCACATTGCTTCTAACCCCACTGAATAATTTTCACCCTTTCTCTTATTAACTCCTTTGCCGCCTCCAGCATTGTGACTCCCATTTTCATAAAAAAGCTCATCTGTCCGGCGAACACACCCATCTACCATTTACCCTCAACTTCCTCTGGACTCTCCCCTCTACCTGGCATTGAGGAGCCCACAGGGACATGGTCCTGAGCTTCACTTCTCCTCATTTTACACCATCTCTCTCGCCCATGCCAACTTGCTTCATCACCCAATGGCTCACTAATTTGTATGCCAGGTGAGACACTGAACCCAGACTCCATAATAATATCATCTAATAGTGCTGATGTGACACCTGTGCTTGGATAGCACGCTGGCTTCTGAAATACAAAACACCTCAAAATGGATTTCGCCATACCTATTCCCTCCCTGTGCCACCCCATCTCCTATTTGCCCCTGGGTATTCATTTGCCAACTTATAAAATGATGCCAACATCAACTCCTCAACTGCCTGGGACAAAAGGTGGGCAGCATCCTCTCTCTCCCTCATCTTCCACAGCTACTTAGTTACAAAATATGATCCAATTGGCCTCCTTGGTATTGCTCAAATCTACACACCTGGCTTCATTCCCACTCCCAATAAATTTGATCAGGCTTCAGTGTGACATTCAAAGCCATACGTTTGACACTGCAGCCAGGATCAAAGCCAAACCCATTGCCATCAAGGCAATTCTGATTCACAATGCGCCTAGAGGACAGAGAACTGCCCAATGGTTTTCAAGGCTGGGAATCTTGGTAGAAGCAGACTGCTTCATCTTATCCCGGTTGGGCAATTGGTGGATTTGAACTATTGAATTTTGGGTTGAGCACTTTAGCCATTGAGATACCAGGCTTCCTAGCAGTCAGGATAAACTTCCCAAACTCTAACCTGATAGGGCTACCTGGGCTTGAAAGTCTTCGTGGCTACTCTTAGGAAAAATATACGTTAGACACATACTTTAGATGCTTTTGTCAGTTCTTTAGACAACTCCTTTCGGAAGTTCACTTCTGCCAAGTCAGATTCTCAATTGCCAACTCACCAACACCCCCCCCCCTTTTTTTTTAAATCACTCTTCCACTTAAGAGAAGGAGTCTCTGGGTGATGCGAAGACTTAACTCACTGCTCTCTAGAAAGGTGGTGGTTCCAGTCCACCCAGAAGAACAGAAGAAGAAGCACCTGGCTATCTACTTTTGAAACGTCTGTCGTTGGCCATCCTGTGATGCACAGTGTGACCGGGACACACATGGGCCACCATAGAATTCAACTTTTCTCAACCACAAGTGAGTTGGTTTTGATTTCCAACTTACAGAACAGAGCAGAAGCCACATGATGGGGCATGAGATCTGGATTTCTGGAAACCTTCAAGGATCAGATGCTGCAACTTGGAAGTGTGGGGAAGTTAGCCCCCAGGGATGTTCCTTGAGGAATAGGAAGCAGGAGATAGAAAGGGGCCGAACAGATAAATATCCCCTTCTTCCTACTCCCATGGATACAAGAGGAGGCACTTTCTTACAACTTCTCTAGAGAAAGGATGCCTGGTGGCACAGTGGTTATATATTGGTCTGCTAACCACAAGTTCAGCAGTTCAAAATCACCACCTGCTCCATGGGAGAAAGATGGGTTTTTAACTCCCATAAAGAGTTACAGTCTTGGACAGTTCTACCTTGTCCTATAGGGTTGCTATGAGTTAGCATCTACTCAGTGGTGTTGAGTTTGGTTTGGGGATTTTCCCCAGAAAAATTCCCTGTTCCCAGATCTACCTACTGAATCACCTTCTATGTGTCTCTTTGGTTCTTGTAACACGGTGGCCATCATGGTAGTACATTTCAGATTTCTAGAAATGCTCACTTTATTTGCCTTAATTTCATTGTAGCCAGTGCCCAGAGTTCACTTTTCCAAAATTAAATGACAGCACTTTAATTCCATCCTTAAGCTCTGCTTTCTTGAGGACCTGGGTATAGACAGAGGCCAAGTTTCTTAGCCACTTCTTACCCCCTTGAACCTTATCTCTCATACAATCCAGCTGCATTATTTCCGACCTGCCAGGTTTCTGATCATCATGAACACACCACATCTTTCCTCCTGCAGGGACTTCCCCTCTTCAAGAGGGAAATGTTTCACCTTCGTGAGATAAATGCCTGGGAACCGTTCCCCCACTCTCCTGTTGCCTCTGTAAGGTCCAGATGGCTCGGGTAGAACTCCCTGGGGCACACGATGCTCTTTCCTAAAAAGATGAACATCACTCGGCACCCCCATGGCTTGTTTGTGCGTCTGTCTTTTCCATTGGACAGCAAGTTATTCACTATGTTATCTCGAGCATCTGGTACCATGCCTGACACATAGGGACCAATCAAGATTTTGTGACTTATTGAATAAATGAATGCTTATTTTCTGAATGAGATTAAATTCCAGTTTAAAAAAAAAAAAAAGGAGGCGGGGGTGGGGTGGGGGTGGGTAACAACAACAAAACTATTCTAGCGTTCAATTTTTCCTCAGAAAGATTTAGTAACTTTTTGAAAGCACTGAGACATATTCCATACTATTTTGTTTAGTGTTTTTTATCTCAGAGAGACCCTTCATAAGAAAGTACTCTAATGACTAGGTTTGATGGCTAGGTATCTGACTCTGGCTCCAGAGTCTACTTGTTGTTGGGAGGAATTGTCAGATCAGGTCTGACTCCTTGTGACCTGTTGTCCAACAGAAGAAACATGCCCCAACCTTCACCATCCTCACGGCATGGCCGTCTTTGAGCCCATGGTCATGACCACTGTGTCAGTCTTTCTCATTGAGGGAGTGCCTTTCTTCACAGAGGCTTTCCTTAACCGAGCATGGCGTCCTCCAACGACTGGTCTATCAGGACACATGGGATGAAATCTCACTATTCTTGCTTCTAGGGAGCATTCTGGCCATCATCCTTCCAAGACATATTTGTGCATTTTTCTAACAGTCCATGGTACAATCAATGTTCTTGCCTCGTTCCATGTCCTTTTCTGAATCTGGGCTTGAATTTCTGTCGATGGTCTGCTGCGACCACTTTTAAATTATAGTCAGCAAAATGTTACTTGTGTGGAATGAATGTTATTGGATCATTTCCACATTCTCCTGGATCATCTTTCTTTCTTTCTTCTTTTAAAAGATCATTTTCAGTGGAGAGGTCTAGGGGGCTGGTCCCAGCCCCAAATACTAAGTGGATGCCTGCCCCTCCCCTGAGAGGAATGTATCTCAAAGGATGGCACTGAATCTGCAGCTTCGGGAGAAGGATATATCTGACCAGAGCACACAGGAACAGATGACGGGGGAGGAGGAGAGACTGGAGCACATCCTGGCCCACTAGGCCTTGAGGACAATGACCCCAAATAGAGCAGCCAGTCCACAGAGAGGACCACATGGCCAGCCCCACTATGAGACGAGATGCCCCTCACTGGCCCATGGCCCTGCGGGGGACAACACCAGTGACACAGTGTGGGAATTGCGCCTGATCTGACCCCGCCATGCCGAGACTTTCTGGTAGAAATGGTGTGATACGAAAAAGAATGAAATAGATCCTGGGAGTGGAGTTTGACTGGAGGTGGAGGAGGAGGGAATCACCATCCGCAACTTCTGCCCGTGCCAAATGAGTCTGAAGTCAAACATGTTTGAAATAGCCACTTGTCCTTCCCACGGCATTCTGTGTTTCATAACCAGGTTCAATAATTCCTTTCAATGGCCACACAGAAACCACTGAAAAAGTACACAATAAAAGAAGTTAACCAGGAAAAAAAAATAAAAGATCGTTTTATTGGAGCCTCTTTCAGCTCTTATAAAATTCCATACATCAATTGTGTTGAGCATATTTGTACATAGGTTGCCATCCCCGTTTTCTAAACATTTACTTTCTATTTGAGCCATTGGTACCAGTTACTCTTCCCCTCCCTCCCACCCTCGTGGCCCCTTGATAAATTGTTATTATTTTCATATCTTACACCGACCACTGTCTCCCTTCACCCACATTTCTGTTGTTCATCCACTGGAGGGCAGGCGACGGGCTATACGTCAATCATTGCTAAGGGTTCTCCCTTCCTCCACTCCTCCACCCACCTTCCCCCTACCCTTCTGGTATCTCTAGTGCCATTTCTGTTCCTGAGGGTTTATCTGACCTGGATTCCATGTGTCGTGAGATCTTACCTGTGCCAGTGTACATGCTTTGGTCTAGGCAGAATTGAAAGGCAGAACTGGGGTCATAATAGTGGGGGGTGAGGAAGTCTCAAGGAACCAGAGGAATATTATGTGTTTCATAGGTGCTATACTGTGCCCTACAAGATGGTTGTTTTTGCGGGGGAGTGGTGGGTGGAGGGGGAGCATGGTTGTTTGTTTTTCCAAACATGTATCTCTCTTTCATTATATTAGGGCCCCATAGAAGTTTGAAAGTCTTATCCTACTAGATGCTACAAGTCTCTTTTTTGGTAAGCAGACATAACACAGAAGCAGATGCAAAGCTTGGAATATTGATTTAAATTACAGCAAATGATTGCAGTAGGTGTGAGAGTAATTCACTTAAATTGGGAGCCTAGGGTCCCACGCAGATCTCTCAAGAAGGGTGCTCACTACCAACTGGCTTCAGTGGCCTCTCCTCTGACTTGCTCTCTGCGCTTCTTTGTCCTGAGGACCCAGTTTGGGAAGGCAGAAGCTTGACAGTAGAGAGTTTGGGATTGCCTGAATCGCTAGTGGCTGGAGTTCAGATAATATCCTACCTCACCTTTATAGTTTTCTCACAGAACCAAATGAACAGTCCCCTGTCATAACCCACTCCCCGCATGGAGTTCCCTCTGAGTTCAAATCCAGCGCTGCTACGTTCCAGCACGGTGACTTTGGGCAAGTCACTCACTCTCTCACAGCCTGTCCCCTCCGTTACAGAACGTGGACCCCCGAAGGCAGAGGTGGGTCCTTTTTGACCATAGCTATCCTTTCAGTGCAGTGACTAGCGCAGTGCCTGAAACACGGTAGCTGCTCAAAAAGTGTTTGCTGTTGGGGTGAATAAGGGCTTGTAAAGTGGAAGCGCGTCATAAATGTAAAGGGCTTAACATGATGTCTGGCACAAAGCAATCTCTCAATAAGCTATAAATATAAACTATACATATAAATATATACTTCATGTTCATTTATTTGTTCCATCTGGTAACATAGTTTCTAACCACAGTGCCATGTGTTAGACTTCATTTTCTTGATTAATAGATGTATCTCCATATTTTCAAACAGCAATGAAAACATATGGTGAATGCTTCTAACTTCCCAATCAGCTTTAACTCACCCAATTTTCTTTTTAATAGAACCTAGATGTCACTCAACTTTTCCCCAATCCCTAACAGTCTATGGGCTTTAGGACAATGTGGCCAAGATCAGGCTTTAGGAGTGGATCCTGAGTGTTGGGCTGCTAGCTGCCAGGTCAGAAGTTCAAAACCACCATTTGCTCCTCAGGAGAAAGATGAGGCTTTATATTCTTGTAGAGCTATCATCTTGAAAACCCAGAAGGTTTCTACCCCATGCTGTAGGACAGCTATGACTTGTAATGGGCTGACTGGCAGTGAGTTTGATTTGGTGTTCTCCGTTATCAACGCCTGCTCCAATCAGAATAAAGGACAGATTTGCATTTCTAACTTGAGGGTGTGGTTCCCCCCTGCCCCTTTACTGTATTAACTGAGAACAACAACAAAAAACAGTCATTTCGATTGCCCTCACCAGCCTTGTTGAAATCATGAGGCACTACGGAATTAAGTTTAAACTTTCATAAGAGAGATGGAGCAAGAGATGGAGAGAGCCAGGTAGTTTATGTCCTAGTTGAGTCAGATAAACCCCTCAGGAACAGAAATGGGAGTAGAAATACAAGGAGGGTAGGGGGAAAGTGGGGAAAGGAGAGGAGGAAGGAAGGAGGAACCAGTCAGAATTATCAACATATGAACACACACACACACACACATACACACACACACACACACACCAGGAGGAGGAGCAACAGAAATTGCGGGGGAAGGGAGACAGTGGTCAGCGTAAGATATGAAAATGATAATAATTAATAATTTATCAAGGGGTCACGAGGAGGGAGGGGGGAGGGAAAAAAAGAGGAGCTGATAACAAGCACCAAAATAGAAAGCAAATGTTTAGAAAATGGTGAATGGCAGCATACGTACAAATAAGCTGGATATAATTGAGGTATGGATTATTATAAGAGCCCCCAATAAAATAATCTTGAATAAATAAATAAGTAAGTAAAAAGATTGCACTTTAATGGGGGGACATTGTGGGGAATAAGGTTTAGTTAGGAGACTGTGACTGGGGTGTGGGGGGGGAAACACAAACATCTTGTATATTATAATGCACTGACCTCAGCTTTAAGTAAAGGTTTAACATTCTATTTTGAAACAGTTCTTTTTCACTTGAGTGTTACTAAAGAAAATCAAATCTAACTGCTTCATTAGGCATCTGGGTGGCATCGTGGTTATGCGTTGGGCTCCAGCCTGACAGGTCGGCAGTTTGAAACCACCCGTTTCAAGGAGAAGGAGGAGGCTTCCTACTCCCACCAAGAATTACAGTCTTAGAAACTGCAGGGCGGTTCTACTCTGTCTGTTAGGGTAGCTGGAGTGGTAGTGAATTTGTTGATTGTTGGAAGTTAGTGCTAAGCTACTGACTGCTATGAATTTGACTGAATTCACAAGTGTCTTTTCAGTAAAAATTAGTTGTTTTATCATGGTGGGTACCACGGGGTCTTTCTAAAACCACTCGTACACTTCAATTAGGTACCCTCTCTGTGTCAGGTGCTAAATTAATAAAAATCTCATAGTTTGTTCCTTAGAGAGAATCTCTGGCTGGTGCAAAGATTAACATACTTGTCTGCCTCCCAAAAATGGTTGGAGGTTCAGCGTTACGCATAGGTGCCTCGGGAAAAAGGCCTGGCAATGTGCTTCCAAAAACATCCATCCCTGCAAGCCCCATGGAACAGAGTGAGTCCCTGGGAGTTGTACTTGATTTGATGACAACTGATTTTACTAAGCTTTGTTCCTCACAAGTAGACTCTCAGAGAAAGGCCCTTATAGAAGAAAAAAAATGGAAAAACACGGTTCATTAATTAAGACAATGTTCCCAGGAGAAGCTGGCAAGGGAGTTGGGGGAACAGGACAGGAAAGTGGCAGAAGTCAAGTAAGCATGAGATTCAGGCAGGGAACTGTCGGGTATAACTTACGTCTCAGAGTTTGTCTGGACTCAAGATAAGGGAGCTGGGATTTCAGGTCAATGGCTACAAGCAACTACCAGGGACAACCTAGACATTTTATCTTGATTATCTGTAAGTACTACAATTAATGAATAAATTACGTCCCATAACAAGAAGGCTGTGAATAAATAACTTTCTATTGATCCTACAGCATGACTTCCTTTACGAGGATCCTTGACAACAAAATCAGCAGTCACAACAAGGAAACCAGATTATGAATACCGTCAGAAGCAGCACACTGTAAGCACACGGTAACACCCTGCCCAGCCCTCCAGGGCCGACCCCTTCGCTGCAGAAGACAAAGGAGCGCCATTGCTCTGTTGGCAGCCGAGCTCAGTCTGCAGGTGACCCACAGAGTGCATGGTACTCCGCGTAAGTCATTTCTCCCCAGCAGCTCCATTTCCACATCGACAAAGGGGGACAGGCTTAGGCAAGATCACGCAGGAGTCGTATTTTGTTGTTGTTTGTTCTCCACCCCCTTAAAATGATAATTGTTCCGATTCCAGGATTTACTGCAGGAATCTGCACCTGAAAGACGATTCCATGTGCAAAAAGGTGATGTGCCTGCAAACTAGCAAGAGCAATGTCTGTAGCAGAAAGCAGGCTTTGCCCTCCCTTCCAAGGGCCCGCGGAAGGACATTAGTATTTAAAGGAAGAAAAGCTGTCATTGGTCTATGTATTCTACCACGGAGTTGATTTTAAGTAGGTTTTTACATTGCTGTCTTCCGCAGGCGTTCAGAACCACTCTTTTGCAACCGACAGAGCCATAGTCAAAGAGAATATGCCAAGAAAAGGTCGGTAAATGCTGAGGTGAGTCCATTTGCATAGGGGGGAAATAAGTCTTAGAAACAGGGTTGTCTCCCTGGCTTCTAATAAAAGAATCGAAAGAAATGTAAAAAAGAAAAGTGGTTTGCAGTGGCACAGTGGTCTATAAATATCCCATCGTTTTAGCCCCATAAGGCCTCACTGTTCGGTGGTTATCTTTATTATGCGTAATTATGGGTTGCTTTTTGTTTGTTTCTGGCTCGTTCTGCTGATCTTTGGGCCATATGTCTGAAATAGTACCCATTAATTTCTTTTTTTTAATTTACTTCATTCTGGGGCATAGCGAGTATGTAGTAATCAAATAAGAAGTTAGATGTGATAACCCCCTCCCTGGAGGACGGACAACAGAAAAGTGGGTGAAGGGAGATGTCGACAGTGTAAGATAGGACAAAATAATAATAATTCATAAATTATCAAGGGTTCATGAGGAGGGGGGGCAGGGAGGGAGGGGGAAAACTGAGGGCTCAAGTAGAAAGCAAATGTTTAGAGAATGATGATGGCAACAAATGTAGAAATGTGCTTCACACAATGATGGCTGGATTGTGATAAGAGTTGTCTGAGCTCCCAATAAAATGATTTTTTTAAAACAAGTTAGATGTATAGCTATCCAATTTAAACACGTGAGGGTCATATTTCTCATCATAGAGTATGGTACATAAAGATGAAAACACAAGATAGGAATCATTGGTGATGCTCTCACTGTGAGGCCGAGGAGCTGCTCTTGAAGGCGCTGTCTACTCTCCTCAGAGGCTGAGGAGTTTCTCATGTGAGCAGGCACGTGTCTCTGGAGGGTACAGACACTCATCAAATAGAGCGGGAGCCGCACTCCTGGGCTCGGCAACGGGGCACACATCCCTCTCCTCTGCCTGCCCAGCATCGGCCCGCTCTTACTTGGCTAACAGCCTCTTCATTTTCCTTGAAGAATTCACCCCTTACGGTTTGATTTCAATCGTATCCTCCCAAAATATGTGTTGGAATCATAGCCCCTATGCCTGGGGATGTGATATAATTTAATGAAATGTAATAATTTCCTGTAATACAACCTAATGTGATGCAATCACCTTCCCATCAGTCGAAGTGGATCATAAACGTCAACTCTCCTGAGTTATCATAGAGAACAGAGTAGACATAGAGGCACGAAGCCACGGGAGGAAGACATTATCCGATGACAGTGACGGCAGGGAAGCTACAAGCGTGGCTGGTTACGAGACGGTGAAGCAGGAGCCCTGTGGGACTTGGTGGCTACCTGAAAGCTGGGCAGTTCCAACCCACACGCAGGCTGAATGTACAAAGACTCGCCGTCTCCTCAAGCCACGCCCTGACTTCAAGCTGAGAAAATAACTTCTGAACTTCAAATCCACACACAGGTGGCACTGCTGTGACAGCAGCAGTGGGAAACTAAGACCCCTTTCCTGAAGTGTGACTAGTCTGGAGGGAGCTAACGCCCTCGGCATGCCCCCTGACACAATCCCACGTCGTGCTGGGGGTGTCCAGTGCCACCGACTTTGTTCCAACTCAGATGGGCCTGGTGTGCAACAGGACAAATCACAGCCAGGCCCGATGCTTTTCTCCCAGTCACTGCTATCTTCGAGCCCACCACTGCAGCCACTGTCCATAACACTGAGTCTTCCTCTCTGATCCCCCACGTCATCAAGCACGATGGCCGTCTCCAGGGACTGGTCCTTCTTGCTGAGAAGTCTGAAGTCCTGTCATTCTCACGTGTAAGGAGCATTTTTGGCTGTACTTTTTCCAAGATAAATTTATTTATTTTCCTGACATTCCATGGTATATTCAATAGTCATCATCAACACCATAATCCGCATGCCTCATTTCCCTGGTCTTCTTTATTCATTGTTCAGCTTTCATATGTACAGTGAACCCTCATTTATCGCGGTTAATCGGTTCTAGACCCTACAGTGATAAATGAAATTCCGCGAAGTAGGATTCCTTATTTGTAAATCAAATATTTTCGTAGTTAGAGCATAGAGGACATGAAAAAACACCCTTTAGTCACCATTACACTTGTATTACCCAATTTATTAAACGAAAAAGGGAAAATACAGTAAAACATTTTGGACGTTACAATTATCATTTATTATTTATTATGTTATTTATGGCATCTAGTTTACAGTATTACATATTTCACATACAGTATTATTATACATAGTTCTTACAAATACTGTAATCAATAGCCTATGAAATGACTTAAGGGATGTACTCTACAGGTGGGTCGCCGTCTTTTTCCTCTGAAGGAGCGGGTGTAGGCAGTGGGCGCTCTTAACGCAAAAACCGCGATAGAGTGAAGCTGCGGAAGTCGAAGCGCGAAGTGGCGAGGGTTCATTGTATACGGAATTGATGAAAATATCATGACTTAGCTCAGGCACACCTTCGTCTTCAAAGCGACACTGATGGGGCGTGAGTGGACACATCGATTCGGTATTATTTTAAGATGGGAAGCCAGTGTAAGCGGGAGAACAATTGTCTCTGGTTGGATGTAACTCAGCGAGATATGCGCCACAGCTGGGACTCTGAGCAAATCCCTCATTCTTGTCTCACAGAGTCCTGTGATCATGCCCCGGCTTCCTCCCTCCCCTCACTAAGGCCCCTGACTTGCATACCCAGCCTATCTCCTTGAGATTGCGGGTCCCTAAATAATGGAAGCCTGGAACAAGATCTTTGTTTAAGCAAAGCCTTGTTTTCCTAGCTTGCACCTGTCACTTCAAGATGCATGCCTGTCCGAAAGGACTGTTTCACTCAGCCTGTAGATACATTCTGGGAGAACAAAGGGACAGGGAGACTGGCATTTGGAGGAGGGACCACTATCCTCCTTTCCCATGCATGTGAAAATAAAACTTAGAATCATTCAGATCCGCCTGGTTTCTGTAATCTGGCAACAGTGACTGGGCAATTCGGACCCTCTTGGTGCCCACCCTACTGCAATATCTTTGCCTTTCAATACCTTAAAGAGGTATATTGCAATAGATTTTTTCCAATGAAATACATCATAGGATATCTTAGCTGCTATTTCCATGGGCACTAAATTGTGGGTACAAGTAATACGAACTCCTTGACGACATCCATCTTTTCTCAGTTTTATGTGGTGCTGTTTATTGGTCCAGTCGTGACCATTTTTTGTTGAGATTTACCTTACTGTGATCCTCAACTCATAATCCTGCTCAAGCAGCATAACCCATTCTTGTTGCCTGGGTGATTGGTTCTAACCCAAAATGTTCCACTAAAACTCAATCTTGGGATTTCTGCTGGGATCGTGGGATGCAGGAGGAGACCCCCTCCCTTCCGCTCCCCTCCCCTCCCAGTAAATGAGAAACAAAGGAAGGCCATTCTGGAGCAGTCAAGGCCACTTTATGGAGAGGTTTGAATGGACAGGAGGCCAACCCAACACAATACTTGTCTAATGTTCTATAGAGGAATGCAGAATAGTCTTCAAACACGTTTCCCAAGGTTCATTTCAGATCAGAGAGCTAATTAGCTGACTAAAGATAAGAGAGCTAACTAACTTTTTTGAGAAACAGTAAAAGATCAAAAGGTTTTGTGATGCTGAGAGACAGGTCATGACAACTGTATGAGAAAGCAATAGTTTATAGCTAAATAACCTAGAAAGTTGTTCCAAGATGACAATGACAAGAACGGTCCCTGAGGAGACATCGGACAGGGCAAGATGTGACAAATAATGACTTATAAATGATCAAGGGTTCTTGAGGGAGGGGAGAATGGGGGAAGGAGGGGGGGAAATGAGGAGCTGATGTCAGGGGCTTAAGTGGAGAGCAAATGTTTTGAGAATGATGAGGGCAATGAATGTACAAATGTGCTTTGCACAATTGATGTATGGATGGATGGTGATAAGAGTTGTATGAGCCCCCAATAAAATGAAGAAGAAAGAAGGAACAAAAAAAAAGAATGGTCCCTGAGAAAATGTTTGTGGATGTTGTTTACTTGTGTAGAGAGTCTGTGATAAAATAGAGATGAACTTGTGACTCAGGTGTAGCTACCAGCCTCCTGTGTGAATCTCTCTCCTCGCTCCCAGTGTCAGAGCACTAGGTTTTCCCCAGTGTTACCGCAGCATTGGCTGTGGCAACCCCAACAGTAAAGACCTGGAGAGAGCTGAAATACTGCCCCTGCTTGTGCAGCAGTGCTGACATTCTTTTCTGTTTCCGCATTTGGTGGAGCTGAATTAGCCTGACGTTGCACTGGGGCATCAACCCAGATTGCAGGACCAAAACCCTGACTGAAGCAGGGCTGAGCTGATGGTACCGTTTGGGTTCCCAGACCAGCCTGGATTGGCCCTCTGGTCCTGCCAGTCTGCCCAAACCCACATCTAACCCGCTGCAGTCAAGTCCTTTCCGACTCACGGTGGCCAGAGTGGGTCTGAGACGGCACATCCTTACAGGGCAGACAGCCGTGTGGTGAGCAGCCAATTCCTGACCCCCTTTTTGCTCAGCCAGTGTGAGTTGGGTTTTGTTCCTTGCAATTCCGGAGGGCTTTAGAAGGTTCTGTGGAATCTCCGGAAGAACCAGAAATTGGAGATGTTTGTAGAATGGACTGGAAGAACATTCCACGGCTGTTCGAGGATTTGAATACAGTAGGTAAAACTAGCAAAACAATAATGAGAAGAAGAAATAGATTATAGGGGAAAAAAATCAGGAAATTGAAGGGGAAATGAATTGGGGGAGGGGACTGGCTATATTGGAATGATTGTGGTGGTTTGGGCAACACAGGTACTTATTTTATTCTTATTCTTATTTGCACATATGTTTTACACGCTAATGTGTATATGTTATCGCTAATGTATATATGCTATATATTTTTTGTCCTGGGGTTAAGAAACTTGCACAAAACCACAGAGAATCTAATGGAATAATATTAATACCTATATCACAGGCTGTTTAACATGGATTAAATAGGGCAAAACATGTAAGGCAGTGGTTCTCCACCTTCCTAAGCCGGCAACCCTTTAATACAGTTCCTCAACAAAACGACATGGAAGAAGCACACCAGCCTGTGTGATCACGAGCTGTTGAAGGGATCAGGTATCAGGCATCAAAGAACAAAAAATCCTATCATTGTGAATGAGGGAGGGAGGGTGCAGAGTGGAGACCCAGAGCCCATCTGTAGGCAACTGGACATCCCCTTACAGAAGGGTCACGTGGAGGAGACGAGCCAGTCAGGGTGCGATGTAGCAACGATGAAACATACAACTTTCCTCTAGTTCCTAAATGCTCCCTCCTCCCCGCCCCACCCCCCATGATCATGATCCCAATTCTACCTTACAAATATTGCTAGACCAGAGGACCTATACTGGTACAGATAGGAACTGGAAACACAGGGAATCCAGGACAGATGAACCTCTCAGGACCAGTGGTGAGAGTGGCGATACCAGGAGGGTAGAGGGAAGGTGGGGTAGAAAGGGGGAACCGATCAGAAGGATCTACATATACCCCTCTCCCTGGGGGACGGACAACAGAAACATGGGTGAAGGCAGACGTTGGACAGTGTAAGACATGACAAAATAATAATAATTTATAAATTACCAAGGGTTCATGAGAGAGGGGGGCAGGGAGGGAGGGGGAAAAAATGAGGAGCTGATACCAAGAGCTCAAGTGGAAAGCAAATGTTTTGAGAATGATGATGGCAACAAATGTACAAATGTGGATGGATATATGGATTGTAATAAGAGTTGTATGAGCCCCCAGTAAAATGATTTTAACAAATAAAAGAAAAATACAGTTCCTCATGTTGTGGTAACCCCCCCAACCATAAAATTATTTTCGTTGCTACTTTATAACTGTAATTTTGCTACTGTTATGAATCAGCTGACCCCTGTGAAAGCGTTGGGGTTGTGACCCACAGGTTGAGAACCGCTGCTGTAAGGGCTTAGCATCATGTTTGACACCTAGCAAATGCTCAACAGATGGTAACTGTTATACTAATTATTATTTTTGAATGTTGAGAGGATTATGCATAAGATAGTGTATATGAAAGCTTACCACCTTTTTGGCATTTAGCGTTTATTTTGATGTTTGCACTTTATTATTTTTATCATAACTTATAAGAAAGGTTATGCATGCATTCCAGGGTACTGTATATCCCCAGAAGCAAGCGAGTCATCCCTAGCATTTGTTTGTAGGCTGAGCGTCTTCTCCCTGTCTCAGGCTTTCACAGTGTACAAGTAAAGACATGGGAGCACCTTTTGTATCCTTTTCTAGCCTTGGGTTTCAGGAATCACCATGGCAGTATCTCTTTATTTCGTCTCCCCCAACTGGAATGTAAGTTTTCCCTGGGTAGGAGTGACAGTGTTCCTTTACCACTGCTCTATCCTTATATCTAGGAGCCCTAGTGGTAGTGGTTATGCATTGGACTACTAACTGCAAGGTCAGCAGTTCGAAACCACCAGCCGCTCTGAGGAAGAAAGACAGGACATTCTACTCCCATTAAGAGTTGCAGTCTCAGAAACCCATAGAGGCAGTTTGACATGTCTATAGGTTTGCTATGAGTCAGCAGCAACTCAATGGCAGTGATGTGGTTAAAAAAAAAAAGCTCATGATTGGACTTAGTTTTCACAACAGTGGGGTTCCTGTCAGCTTTAGGGAAGATTGTGAGCCCCACAGGCCAAGGCGGAGTTCGGGAGCCCTCACCCGCTCAGTCAGGCCAAGAGTTCTGAGCAAAGCACTCCAGCAAACCCACCCCCACCCCCATCTTCAGCTATGATGATGGGCATCTACTAAATCGGCAAGCACACAGGAACATGAAGGCAAGAATGCTGTAATAAGCTCATAAAAGCACAATTACTATGGATCATTGGCTAGGACTTGAAAATATTTTCATTATGGTGAATTGCATCTATCAGCCTGAAAACATTTGGGAAGCAAACAAATGAGAGTTTGCAGTGTGCCACTTTGGATTTTCATAGGGAAAGTTGATCCCATCCAAAGGATATCAGCCACGACTCCACTCCCCCACCCCACCCCACCCCCACCCCGACCTGCGCCATCCTGCTTGCTAATTCTTGGGCATTTTTATTTTGGCGTGCTGCTGTAATAGAAATACTGCAAGTGAATAGCTGTAACGAACACAAATCTTTTTGCTCACCGTCTGGAGGCTGAAAGTCCAAGTAAGTGTGTTGCCATGTGGCTCTCATCCTTGTCAGTAGCCCCAGGCTTCACTGGGCTCCTTGGCAAAATCCCCATGTGGCATCTCTCTCCCACTGGGTGTGCACATCTGTGTGTCTACTGTGTTCTTTTGATAGTTCAGACGTGATTAGGTTTAGAACGCATTCTACTAAGGCAGGAGCTGATGAGATGAAAGGGAGGAGGCTGGGAAGCACTTGCTGATGAAGATCAAGGATTGCAACCTTCAGTGTGGATTACAGCTCAATGTAAAGAAGAGCAAAGTCCTCACAACTGGACCTATAGGGAACATCATGATAGTGGAGGAAAGATTTAAGTTGTCAAGGATTTTGTCTTGCTTGGATCCACAATCAATTCTAATGGGAGCTGCAGTCAAGAGATCAAAAGATGAGTTGAATTAGGTAAATATGCTGCACAAGACCTCTTTAGACTATTGAAAAGCAAGAATGCTATTTTGAGGACAAAGGTGCACCTGACCCAAGCCATGGTATTTTCAATCGCCTCATGTGCATGTGAAATTTTTACAATGAATCCTGATTCAATGTACAAGACTGAAGAAGAATCAATGCTTTTGAATTGTGCTGGCGAAGAACATTGAAATTATCATGGACTACCAACAAGCAACATAAACAAACCAACATACTGTCTTGGAAGAAGTAGGTCCAGAGTGGTCCTTAGAGGCAAGGATGCAGAGTCTTCATCTTACCTACTTCATCTATGTCGTCAGGAAAGACCAGTCCCGGGAGAAGGACAGCATGCTTGGTAAAGTGGAAGGCAAGGATAGAAAGGAAGGCCCTCCACGAGACCATGAGATGGATTAACACAGTGGCTGCAACGGCAGGCTCTGGCATGGGAACCATGGTGAGGATGGTGCATGACCGAACAGTGTTTTATTTCGTTGCGCCTATGGTCGCTATGGGGCCAGAACTGGCTTGATGGCACCTAACAATGATTAACAAAGAAGAACCAGCTTCCAATCAAGATTACATCCACAGGTAAGGAGTTAGGATTCCAACACATGTTTTGAAGGAAAAAAGTATATTCCATAAAAATAGGCCAAAGATTGATCATGCTTGTATTACTCACTCAAAAAACAAAATTCACGGCCATCTAGTTGATCATAGTGACCCTAGAGAACAGGATAGAACTACCTCTGAGGGTGTCTGACACTGTGACTCGCTATGGGATTAGAAAGCCTCATCTTTCTCCAGCCGAGTGGCTGGTGGTTTCAAACTGCTGACCTTACATTTAGAAGCCCAAAGTGAAACCATAATGCCACCCGGGGGCTTCAAAAAGTTTGTGGAAAATCCCATTATCATTTCATTTCATTTCCTACATTTGGTAAACTCAAATTCTGCTAGATGACCTACAAGTATATGATATCAATGGGTAGACACCAGAATACTTTAAATCCATACTAGGGCCATCACTTATTGTAGAAAAACCCAACCCACTGCCATTGATTCAATTCCATCTCGCTGCCACAGAGCAGAACCACTCCATAGAATTTCCAGGACTGTAAGGCTTTACTGGAGAAGACATCAACTTTCTCCTGTGGAGTAGCTGGTGGGTTTGAACTGCTGACCTTATAGTTAGCAGTTCAATGCTTAACCCACGATGCCACCAGGAGCAGCAGAACCTGTGATTATATTGATTTGAAATGAAGAACAGGAATCTCCCTCAAGAAGTTTCTTCGTTTTGAAAATTGTGTTTGTATCTGTTTTGTATATTCATACAGATGATGTGTTTGTATCTGTTTTGTATATTCATACAGATACTTCAAGAAGGTTGAAAAGCTCTTGAACTAGGAGTGAAGAGACTTGTGGCCCAATCCTAGCTATGAACCTACTTCCTCTAACCATCTTTTGAATTCTGCAGAAGAATTGTGTCTTCACATTCCTTAAAGATGACTGGTAAGCTCTGCCAAGGTTGGCTATGCGTTTAAAATGGACTCTAATTTAGTTGGCTTATTGACTTTTTCTTCTTTCCTTCTTTCTGAAGACTGAATGTGGTCAAGACTGTTGTTGTTGAGTCAGTCACAACCCATAGTGACCCTATCCACAACAGCACAATACTGTTCGGTCCTGCCCCATCCTCACCATTGCTCCTCTGTTTGAGCCCATTGTTGCCGCCACTGTGACAATCTATCTCACTGAGCCTTCCTCTTTCTTGCTGGCCTTCCACTTTACCAAGAAGGATGTCTTTCTTCAGGGATTGGTCTCTCCTGACAACACATCCATGATAAGGAAATTATATTTGCCTAACATTTTATCTCTGACATGTGCAAAAAGGACTCTGTAATCAAATATTTTAGAGATGACGCAATGTTCCAAATTAAGGTCAGTTTTTGGCGTTTTTGTTTTTTTTATGAGGACTGCTCAGGGCCTTTAACACTTTCATATAAATTGTAGTGCCTTAAGAAGATGGTAAAATTATTTTTC
>NW_022103928.1:7291595-7300452 GCF_000313985.2 Echinops telfairi
ACTTTAAAAATCCAGCTAGACAAGAGGATGTACACTGATACAAATGGGAACCAGAAACACAGGAAATCCAGGACAGATGATCCCTTCAGGACCAGTAGTGACAATGGTGTTACCGGTAGGGTGGAGGGAAGGTTGAGTAGAAAGGGGGAGCTGATTATAAGGATCTACATATAACCTCCTCCCTGGGGATGGACAACAGAAAAGTGGGTGAAGGGAGGCATCAGACAGTGTAAGATATGACAAAAAAAGAAAAATTTGTAAATTATCAAGGTTGTATGAGGAAGGGGGCGCTGGGATGGAGGGGAAAAATGAGGAGCTGATACCAAGGGCTCAAGTAGAAAGCAAATGTTTTGAGAATGATGAGGGCAACAGATGTACAAATGTGCTTGACATACAATGGATGTGTGTGTGGATTGTGATCAGAGTTGTATGAGGCCCCAATAAAATGATATTTTTAAAAATTATTTTGCCGTGAACCTTGTCATTCATTTTTTAAGAAGAACTCTACACTGGCAGATGCTGAGTTGCCTCAGCCTCCAGTGTTAGGTTCACTCTGCCATCCTTGCCTAAAATGGCAAAGCAGACTGCCTTTGACAAGCTGCTGTTCCTAGGAGAGCAGAGGTGTTCAGGCCCATGAGAAGGCCGCTAAATGAAGCTGGAGAGCAGATATTGATTGCCTCGTTTCTTCCCAAGAAATAAGAGATCTTCTAAACCCATACTTCATCAAATCTCTCTGAGGAAAAAAAATTCCTAAAACAAAAAACCGGAAGTGTCCAATTGTACCTGTTCTCCCACTCTTTAAGTTGGGACACGTTAGCCTTGATGTCTGGGTCACCGTAAGAGTGGGAGGTAGTGGTTTAAGATGAGATTGAGGGAAGGAAATGCACACCATCCTCAGTGGTAATTTGCCTCTGGTTACTGGGGACCTAGAACTTTTATTGTGATACATATTTGAGGACAGTATATGCCTATGAGGAGAAGCTGCTGGCATCATGCCAACCTGGGCTGATACTCAGCTTTCACCACTCAGAAGTTACTTTGATTTTGCATGACACAGCTAATCATTCTAAACCTCACTTTCCTCATCTGTAAAATGGGAACTTTAGTAGTAGCTACTCCATAGGGAATGGGGAATTTTATAGAACAATTATTGAGCGTTTTGGCAAAACACAGAGAGAGTCAGACTTAACTTTGGGAACAAGAGACTCTGCTCATTGATCTATGCCTAGAAATCCTATACCCATGGGCCTGAATAATTTTTCTAAGTTCTTTCCCTTGGTAGAACAAGAAATATGATTCTAATTTATGGGGGGGGGGAATGCTAAATAAAATATATTAATATGGGATGAATGATGAATTTCTATCTAAAATAATAATGAAATAATGACCTAGCCCTAGTTTTTAGCTGAAGAAAATTCTTTACCATATGGTAAGTGTGCTGCTCTCGCTCTCTCTCTCTCTCTCTCTCTCTCTCTCTCTTTCCTTCTTTGTTTTGTTCTTTTTGGAAACTTAACAAATATGCTACAAATTTGCATAACAATTCTTATCCAGGCCCACCTTCAATGCTAAAAATAAATATTAAGTACATTCAACAGTACAATGGATAAAACCCAAATCTTTGATAAGCAAATCTTCATCCTGACACCTCATATAATGTCAGAAACAGCTCATACTAATTGTTTGAAGAAAACTCATTCGTCTGAATTAATATTTCAACTATTTTTAAACAAGTAAACTTTATTATACATTATCACTTGAATAGGTCAAATAATGTTTAGTGTCTCTACAGACAATTGGCTTTCCAACTGAAGCAGGGTGATTTATTTTTAAAACTAGAGAGAAATCATCAGCATTGAACTAGATTTAAATAGAGGTCTTATTTAGAATTATAAAGGCAATTCAATTTTCATACATCACATTTAAAGCACGGTTATTATTTTTAAATGATATTTCAGACTGATATTTCAGGTTTGTTCATGAGAAAAGCTGCCATGTGATATCAAAGTGGCAGAAGAGTGAAAACCAAGTACAGCATCTCTTTTAGTTCTTTTTCAGCCCATCTGAATGAAAAAACATTTACACAAAGATAAATGGGCCTTCATTATGAATTATTATAGTCACGTATTATGCTATTATAATTAGGAATCCTAAGAAGAATATAAAGTCTCTGAACAAACAAGAATTATCTTTAAAACTAGAGTTTTGTGTAAAAGAGCACTAAAGTGATTTTTTTTTTGTATAGTTGGAACATATTTCAGTCTTCCAGTTCAAAATGTCACCCCCGGCATGAATTTATGTTCTTTTTCTTCAAAATCCACCAAGAAATATTGATTGGGCACTTACTGTGCAACAGACAGTAGAAAGGACAACCCCCCAAACCTGGGAAACAAATGGGGCCACTAAAGTGGAAACCAGAAGGGCCCTGGAGGGGCAGTTAGCCACGTGTGGGGCACCGCAAGGTACGCAGGTTGAACCCACCAGCCACTATGTGGGAGAAAGATGGCAGGCTCAGAAACCAAAGAGGAAGTTGTGTGCTGCCCTGCAGGGTCACTATGAGATGAAGAAGGGAGAAGAAGTGGGAGGTAACAAATTTCACCCAATAAAAAAAAAAACCCCAGCTTCTCTTTATTGTCTAAGGCAGGAGTCAGCCTAGATTCTTGATTAAAGTACAGATAGTATGGATTCAAAAAAAAATAAAGTACAGATAGTAAATATTTTCAGATTTGTAGGCCATGCAGTTTTTCTCGAAAACAGTCAACTCTGCCATTCTGTGTGAAAGCAGCCCTAGCTAATACATAAGCCAATGAGTATGGTTGTGGGCTAATAAGATTATAGTTACCAGATGGAGGCCTTCGTTTGCCAAACTATGATCTAAGTTGTTACCATTGTGGCCAGGTTTAGGAGACCTGGTGGCACAACAGTTAAACACTCAGCTGCTAACCGAAAAGTTGGCAGTTCAGACCCATCCAATGGGCAAAAGACTGGGGGCCTGTTTCTGTAGAGATGGCAGCCTTGGAACCGGTAGGGGGTGGTTCTACTCTGTCTCCTAGGATCACTGCGAGTCAAAAGTTGATTGATGGGTGAATGAGTAAGTAGGTAGGTAAGTAGGTAGATAGATAGACAGACAGACAGACAGATAGATATAGAGAAAGAGAGAGAGAGCCCTTTGAGCCCCTTGTAGCCACTGTGTCACTTCAACCCGTCAAATGTCTTCCTCTTTTTGCCTGCCCCTCTACTTTACCCCTCATGATACCCTTCTGTATGGGCTGCTTTCTCCTGACGCCATGTTCAAAGTTTGTGAGATAAAGTCTCATCATCCTCCCTTCCAAGGAGCACTGAGGCTGTACTTTTTCAAAGACAGATTTGTTTATTCTTTTCACAATCCATGGGACTTTCAATATTCTTCACCTGCACTATAATTCAAATGCATCGATTTTTCTTCATTCTTCCTTTTTCAATGTCCAACTTCCACGTGCATAAGAGGCCATTGAAAATATCATGGCTTGGGGCAGGTACACTTCAGTCCTCAACGTGACCTCCTTGCTTTTCAACATTTTAAAGAGGGCTTGTGCAGCAGATTTTCCCCATGCAATGTGCCATTTGTTCTCTTGACTGCTGCTTCCACGAGCATTCATTGTGGACCCAAGGGAGATGAAATCTTTGACAACTTCAATCTTTTCCTTGTTTATCATGATGTTACCTATAGGTCCAGTTGTGCGTATTTCGGTTTTCTTGACATTGAGTTGTTATTCATACCGAAGGTTGCAATCTGTGATTCTCATTAGCAAGCACTTCAAGTTCAAGGTTGTATCCTCTGCATATCAAAGAATGCTAATAAACTTTCGTTCAATCCTAATACCACATTCTTCTTGACATAATCCAGCTTCTCTAATAGACAGATGCTATCTAATCAATTCTTGCTGACCTTATGTATAACAGAATGAAATATTGCCTGATCCTGTGTCATCCTTATGATTAGCAGCATGTTTAAGTCCATTGTTGCAGCCATATATCTCACTGAAGCTCTTTCACCCTCACTGGGCCTCTGCTACATCAAACAGATCGTTCCTGATGATGTATCAAAAGTAAGTTAGCCAGATAGTGTTCTGTTGCAGACCATAAGGTTTTCAATGGACAATTTTCGGGAGCAGATTACCAGGCCTTTCTTCCTACTTTGTCTTAGTCTGGAAGCTCCACTGGGACCTGCTGACCATGGGGGACTGGTATGTGTAGTACTACTGGTGGCACAGCTTCCAGCATCGTAGCAACACTCAAGCCACCATCGTTCTGACAAACAAGTGATAGGAAAACAGACAGGTGGTGGAAGCAATAACAATATTAACCAATTCTTAGAGCATGCTAGAAAGTGTTAAGTATTTTAGGAGAAAGTAGAATATAAAGAGGAGTGGATTTATGGGCATTTGGAGGGCATGGGCAGTTGTGAATTTAAGTAAGGTAGCCAGGATATAAGCCTCATTGAGAAGGTGCAATGTGAATAAACATACACAGGGCACGAGTTAGTGATGTGGCTGTCTTTTTGGTGGAAAAAGCAGCCGTGACAAAGAGAAAATCCAAAGTTCTCAAAGCGGAAGCATGCCTTCTATGTTCTGGAGAAAACGGTCTGTCAAGATCATAACTTTGGGATCCCAAAATATAGTTGCCATACCTTCTGAGCTGGCCTCTCTGCCATGAATTTAACTGGCCCAGTTCCAGCAGACCCTCTCAGAAGCCAGGGTTTTGATTAGACCTTGCTCTCGGGATCATATTGGTAAATACAAGACTTGCCCTTCGTTATGGTTCATTCATAAAATCATCTTCATTCACTTCAATCTTGCTTAAAGATGGAAAGATCAGCGCTTTATGAAACTCTTGTTTTGTGCAACTCTTGCAGAAGCCAAGATGTTTGCTTAAAATTAAAAATGTCAAATCATTTAAGATCCCAACTTCAGTAGTTATATGCCATCAATGGTAATTTTGTGGATTTCTACCAGTTTCTGGACTTCAGTCAGTTTATTCATTTGATGTAGTTGACAGTCCTCCCTCTCTTAGCTTATCTTTGAGGTCTCCTCAACCATCCTTAAAATGGTCGGTCCACCTATAAACTGTGATTTCATGTGGGGCAGCATTCTTGTAAACTTTTTGCAAACCTTCAATGATTTGGGAAGATGGTCACTTGACAGTTGTTAAAATTTTTATATCAGCCCTAACCACAAAACTGATTTTTCCATGGCACAAAGAGTACCCTTTGTTTGAAAGCAGCTTCACTAGTTTATGACAAGTTTATTACAGGGAGAACTTGTCTGCAGCCATCCACTCATCTTGAAACAAATTTTGTTTGGAATAAATCCATACATGTCTGAGCTGGGACCCTAGGAGCAATATGTTTAACTTAGCCTTGCATATGTATATGTGCACACAGTGGGATATACCATAAATAGGAATGAAGCCCTCATGCATACCACAATATGAATGAACCTTCAAAGCCTTATGCTGAGTGAAATAAGTCAATCACAAAATGACCAATAGTATATATCAGTAACATGCACTGCATGTAATATATAAGTACACACAGACCAAAATTTAATAGTGGTTACCAGATGCAAAAGGGAAGAGGAGTGGGGGAATGGCTGCTTAGGAAATATAGAGTTTTTGTGTGTGGAAATACAAAATGACAGAGGACTTTGGTGATGGTTTCCCAGTGTGGCTGATGCAACTGATCTCACGGAAGTGTGTTTATGAAATATGAAAAGATGTCAATTTATGAAGTGACAAGTGCGGTGCTATCTATATTTTTACAGCTTTTTTTTTTTTTAAGTTGGGTCAGAAGAGTTGATGATAGGTTGTAAACTAGGAGGGTGAAAACTAGGAGGCCAGTCAGGAAGAGGTGGTAACCCAGGCTGGAGAGGATGGTAGCTGAGAACAAGAAGGGTGGCTGTGATTCTAGCTATATTTTGAAGCAAAGTCTCCATGATTTCCGATGGATTGGACATGTGGTGTGGAGAAATCGAGGGCCAAGGATGATTCCAAAGTCATTTCCAGTTATATGTCCACTGGGCGGAGTAGTATTCCCTTCACTTTGGGCTGATGCATTTCATGGATTCTTATAAACTGTTTCTATACCATATGTAAGAGCCCTGGTGGGACAGTGAGTGGCGTGCTGGGCTGCTATCCTCAAGGTCAGCAGTTTGAAACCACCAGCAGCTTCTCGGTGAAAGATGCGCCTTTCACTCCCCTAAAGATTTATAGCCTCAGAAACCTCAAAGGGGAAGGTCTAGCCTGTCCTATAGGGTCACTATGAGTTAGAATATACTTTACTGTAATGATTTGGGTTTGAGTTATACCATATTTCCTTTTCTTGGGACCTATCTCTATCTTGTCCTCCATAGGACACATTCAGATATTTATTAGGTACCTGCTATGTGTCTATCAGTGTGCTGTGGGTCAAGAGGGATGTGCAGGAAATTGACACAAGAGCCTAATCACAAGGAGTATACATCTGAATCTGGTAGGCAAGATAAATGTATCACTGGTGGCTGAAACTGTCGAGTGACACAAGCAGTAAGATGTAATGAGATGTGACTCTAAATGGGCTCCTTACAGACCCAGGTACTGCACTCAGCACTTTACACCTTGCCACAACCTCAAGAGGTTGGGACTCTATCCCAGTTTACAGATGAGCATAGGTTAAGTAAATGACTCATGGTCACACTGGGTTTCACCCAAGCCAATCTGCCTTGAAAGTCCTATAGACTCTACTATGACCCAAGCCAAACCAACCCCACTCCATGAAGTCAATTCTGACTTATAGCTACCCTGTAGGACAGAGTGGAACTGACCCTAGGGTTTCTGAGCCTGTACATCTTTGCAGGCGCCAATAACCTCATCTTTCTCACTGGGAGTGGCTAGTGAGTTTGAACCGCTGACATGACATTGAGCAGCCCAGTGTCTACCCCACAGCATCGCGGAGACTCCTGAAGCTCCCCTATACTGCCCTTCAGTTCAGGTGGGACTTGAGGGCTCTCCTAGGAATATCAACAGGTTGAAATAATAAAATAAAAGCTACTATTACATTGTACTTCATTCTTGGTCACTTGGTCTTCTTTACCTAATTTATTTTTATGAACTCATCCAAACTCTTTTTTTCATCTCTCTCTCAATAACTCGTTTGCAAATGCGGCTACAGACAAAGGTTTGTCACATCAGAAGCCTTGATCCCTCCTGAAAGAAAGCATTAGAACAATTAAAAGTCCCCAAAGAAATATGAACTAAACCAACCCCAATTTTTAAGTGTTTCCAACCGTGTTTCAAAACAACCTTATGAGGATTGTTTTCCAACCAGCTGTCTATGAAGCCAACTACTTTTGAAATCGGATTTTTCCTATGGCTCAGACACAGCTTGTTTTCTGTGCTTGGGAGCAGGGCATACCCAGGCTGGCATTCGATAGTAACAAATATGAAATAGGTCATTAAAAAAAGTTATGGGAATGTTAAAATCCATGTTGACTGGTTTTTACATTTACCTGGCAGAGTTTGCATGCTAGCGTTGGCATGGAGACTGGAAACCGACATTTTCCAGGACTCTGTCACTTGCTACTGTTTCCACTTATTCCACTGTGTGTCCAATTTTAACATTTTTTTAAAGTTAAGATTCCCCTGTTTTGTTTTCTGTTTTAAGACGTTTCTCCAACATGAAAACACGTGTAAAGAGGTTTTTAAAATCAGCCAAAGATTTGAGTTTCCAAATATTCAGCTGTTTAGCATTCAGATAATTGCTTCTTTTTTTCTTTTTTTTTTTCCACTTTGAGTCTGAACGCTTTGGTATGGGGAAGCACACAGTCTGAAAGTAACTTTAACTCTCCTCGCTGCGTTTATTAAGGAGGCAGAATGGTGCGTCTGCTTTGCAATAGTCTATGGCCCTTACAAGGCAGAGGAGGCTCAGGCAATTCAGGACCAAAGTTGGGCTTCTTTGGTTGCAGGCAAGTTTGGCATGGTCACGCCTAGGTCCTCTTGAAATCATTTTCATTGAAGCAAAGAAGGCTGAGATCTTGAAGATCTCAGCTACCCGAGATTGAGGTCCGATTGGTCGGTCGTCCTCTCGGGCTGCGCTAGAACCCAGCAGACATTCACCTCCATTCATGTTTACTTGAATGAACCAATCGCCATAAGGCTGTATTGCATATGTAAGAAATGGAAGGGTGTGTTTTCCCGGACTAGAAACTAAAGGGCGACTACAGAACTCCCTACCTGGGGTCCGAGGGGCCTCTGGCTGCCACAGGAAACCAGGCGCTCTCATTTCCCCTTGGCATCCTCCTGTACTGCTCTCTGCCCAGCGCTGGCACGATGCGGGGGAAGGGAGGGGGTGCATGTGAGGCAAATCCAGGGGAGAGGGTTGGAACAGATGAGAACAGAAAGAAAGAAATAGGCCTCGCACAGTTGGAAGGACAGACCCCTAAACGTCCTCGGGGGTGTGGGGTTAGGGGTGACTTTGCTTGCCCTGTGTTCCTTCTTCCTGCCGTCCACGTTTTCAGTTGGCTTGTTGGATGTCTGGGTATGTTTGTTTGTTTGTTTGTTTGTTTGTTTGTTTGTTTGTTTGTTTCTAAACTCTTCGACCATGAGGACAGACCTGGTGGCTGCCTGGATCCGCACCCTTGCTGCACAAACCGGCGATTGCAGGGAGTGCGTGGGGCTCGTGCTTCAACGAAGCCCCAGCCCCAGTTTGCCCACAGCGCCTGGCACATAGTAGGCGCTCTCTCGGCCTCTGCAGAGCAAATGAGCCCCAAGTTTGGGCGCCCAGCGCGTCGAGCGGTGGAAACCAGGGCAGCGCGCGGGTGCGTCTCCGACCACAAAAGCGGGGCGC
>NW_022103928.1:7301033-7319951 GCF_000313985.2 Echinops telfairi
CGCCCCACCACCCAAGGCCTCTCTCTCCGGTTGGGTCGGCCGGACTTCGGTTCAGCTGAAAGAAGTTTTAGAATCATCTGGGCCACCTTTGTGGTGCAGCCGACCTGAGACCTATTCGGAGGGCTGCGTGTGGAAGGGCCCCAACTCCTGGAAGGCGCACGCCCTCACTCCCAAGTTCAAGGAGCTGGCTCCTGCGGCGCCCTCCGCAGAAACCCTTGGAAATCACTTGGTCCGGGGCCATGTGTGAGCTTTGAAAATGCATCGTGGGCGCTTCCTTTGGGGGGCGTGGGGGTGCCGGCTGGTGTGTGTGTTCCCCGTTTTTTAGAGGAGCTTCTTTTCACAGTGCTTGGTCTCAAATTTCTGATAGAGGGGACCTCTGGTGCTCCGGTGTCACAAAAGGAGGGGGCCGCGTGGGTGTTGCTTCCACTTAGAGGAGGCATCTTTGGAAGTAGGGATAGTTTAATTCTCGACTCCCATCAGCAGTTTTCTTTGTGTGGAGCTGAAGGATGCGTTTACAGTAGAAAATTTTTTAAGTCGAGTTTACATCAACAGTACAAAACAGCCACCATTTCCTGGTTGTTCGACTCTACTGCGCCTCTTTAAAGAATGGAATTAATTTAGACTTTCATTAAATGTCTTCCAGTATCTAAGAGTACTTATATGATTTAATTAAAGCACTTCTGTTTGAAATGATGAAACACTCCTAGCGAAATAACCTTGAACTTGAAGAGACCTGAAGTAGTTTTGAGAAAATAAAGCTCTGTTGTGTCTATGCGAGTTAATCGGTTTACCGCACATTGAAAGCCCTGTGCTGTAACAGCAGTATTTGGTTTTACCCAATAGACATTTAATTCTATCCTTTGTGATCTTTATTAGAATAGTTTAGAGGTCTGAAAAAAAATTACTTGAGTAGCTCTGTTAGAAGCCAGTCAACCTCATTGAAAGAAAGTCTTTAAAGGGTCTTTCTAATTCATGAGAATTGAAACACGGTTGGGTTTTTTTCCCTCTTTCCCCTGATGGTTAATTTAAAATTTCTCCTAATCCTCTGAGCTCCACATTTCTTTGCAATATAAGTATCTTTTTGTTCCATTCACAGGATGAAGCTATGTGAATAGGTCTGCAATGGGTTAAGGATGAAGGGCATTAGGAAACAGCTGTCTTAATTAAAAATATATAAACCTATGCAGTTCTTTGTAAATATCTCCTTTTGTTACACAATGGTGTTTTATCACACCTTACGTGTATCTGTTAGGTTGAGTGCAGGTTTTTTGTGCAGTTATATGCTGGTTCTGTGCTCTGCTGCTGCTTTACCTCGTTACATTGTAGGGTTTTACTTTGTCTCTCTTAAATCAACTTGGCAATAAAGAAGTCCAGTTATGTATCATGACAGGGACCAGCTGGATGTGAGTGCAAACCTCAGTAACTGACCTAAATATATTGCCTATAGGATACTGAGCATTCAAGTGGTTGCAGTTGAAGAGATTTTGGCTAGGTTTTGCTGGTTTTATAAAAAGCTCATGGGGCTGTAGAACTCAGGGTCTTCAGTATCTGTTGAAATAAAATACTCGCTGAAATGTCTGCCTAAAATATTTACTCTGCTTTTGTAGTAGATGTACATATTTTGAAATTGATTTATATAGCTTTACAGAATTGTGAAAATCATATTGGAAAGGATTGTTGGCTAAATGAGTCACATATACATGGCTTCTGGCATACAAATAAAATTGGAAACTGGAAACATTTAGGTATTTTCTTTTATAAGACTGAACACCCCAGGGTGAAATTTTTAGCTAATAAAATCTAGCTACTTGTTTTAAGGAGACTGGTAAATTCACATAGAGGAAGTAAGTAAATGCTACAGCCAGAAAGTTGGTCACATTTACTGAAAAATGATAATAACACTTCCATATATTCATGTTTTGACAAGTTTTGTCTGTCATCAAAACAGAGACCTTTGAAAGCTGATTTCAGTTATCCCCAATAAAATATAAATATGCATCTGGATTATAGATTTAAGTTTCTTCCATATATGGTAGACTGCTTTTAGCTTATTGCTAACAGAATAGATTTCTGCCTGCAGCTCAAAGCATCCTGATTTTCTTATTGGTTCTAGAAAAGAACAATAGTCTTTAGATCCATTTACATGCAAATAACAAACGCAGTAGAGTTTAACAATTCTTCCATAGATGACTCTTTGATACATAGTCACACCTTCTCTATGGGAGGCAGCTATCTGAGGTAATTACTGTTGATCATTGCAGCTGTCACTTGTATTTCTTCATCTGATGGGTTTCAAAGAAGAGTGTAGTAGATTTTTTTTGACACAAAGATTTCCTTTTCATGAGAAAAGTAACAACAAACGTGCTTTGTTCCCAACCTGTGGGATTTCTCTCTGTAAAGCAGAAATGGTGGAAATCAAGTCAGTGATATGAAAAGCCTCCGTTTCATGAAACAAAATGCAAATGTTTTCAATAGAAAATGAGCCCTTCTAAAAATGACACTAGTGCCTGCAACATTGCGTGCCAGAGTTAGAGACCTTTCCAGTCCCTGTGGAAAACGAGGCCTGATGTGTCCGTGGTTAATAGTCATGCAATCCTGTGATTGGATTTAGGTTTTTTCTTAATGGATGAGTGGGGGATAAGGCAGAGATAGACTCATCCTTCAAGTGCAAAGCCAAAATTCACTTGGTAAAAGACTAGGAAAAGAATGCTGGTTTTACTGTTTTTAGAAATCTTGTATTTATTTTAAGGTTTTTATAATCCAGAAGCTATTATTTAGTCCATTAAAAAAACTGGGGAAAATCTATCAGATTTTATTGTAAATATATGCAAGCAAATGAAGATTACAGCCTCCTTTTTCATATATGTGGTTATTAAAATTATAGTGTTTAGGTCGTTGAAGAGCATTTTTACTGCTAATTTTAGATTCCCTTTGCCTAAGTTATTTCCTTGTAAACTGTGTTGATCTGTTTATTCCTTCTGTTTCAGGCCTGCGAGAGGGATCCCCAGTGTGGAGGAGGCATGTGCTGCGCTGTCAGCATCTGGGTTAAGAGCATAAGGATTTGTACACCTATGGGCCAAGTGGGAGACAGCTGTCATCCGATGACCCGAAAAGTTAGTATCTGTGTGTCCGCGCATGCGCATGTACAGATGAAAATCACGTTTTCACTGCAGTGTATTCTCCTGAGTGTGCGATGGCCTTAGGAAACAGTTGGAACTATTGTGAGAATTACCACACTTTGACACGGAGATGTGAAGTAAGCGCATCCTGTTGAGAAATGGTACCAAGAAACAGGTTGAATGGGGAGTTCCCACAAACATTTCATTGGTTAAAAAAAAAAGTGCCGTATCTGTGAGGCACCATAGAAACCAAGGTGCTCTGGTGAGGAGGAAGGCAGCTTCGTGGGTTATCTCAAAGAATACTCTTCTATCTTAGTCTAAACGTGTGATATTCCACATCTGGATCTACAGGATGTATCGTTTACAGACTTAGAGATGAAATGCACTATCATCAAGTGGATTCCGGCTCATAGTGACCCTATGGAACCTGATCCTCTGGGTTTCTGAGACTTTAAATCTTTACAGTGCTTCACCTTCTCCTAAGGAGCAGCTGATGGGTTTGAACTACTGACCTTGTGGTTAGCAACTCCGTGTATAACCCACTACACCACCAGCGTTCCTCTTTCTTAATTGCATTCTAACAGCTCAATTTGTTGAGCAACACTTGTGAAACATTCCTGACAATAAGAGACAGGACCAGGGGATGGCAGGATTGGATGACCTTTCAAGGTCGCATCTGTGGAAGCTGCAGACTCCCCATCTACAGGGACTGGCAAGCTGCTCTTGTGTAGGAAGCAGGTGTGGGAGACAAGAGGTTGTAGAGAAGTGTGCGGCCCTGGCAGTTTAGAGTGGAGTACTTGTGATCCCAAAACCTCCTTAGGGATGCCAGGTTGCAGGGCCTTGCTCTAGCACCACATCTTTGTCACACACACACACACACACACACACACACACACAGTAAAGTCCAGAGACTTCCAAGGACTTGTCCTACACCAAGTAGTTCACTGGAGTCAGAGTTCAGCCTCGTTGCCGTGTTCTGGCTACATCTCTCACTTTAAATTAGAATCTCTTGAGAGCAGCATGAACTCCACCTTGTACCTGTTTTTCACATGTGGTTTAAAGTTGAAAACTGTAATAGAGCCAAACATTTCCTGCTTTCCCTGATCCCAGATGGCAGTGACTAGTGGACATTCTCAGAATTGTGGCCCATCGGTTGCTTTAAGGTTCACTCTTTGGGACGTGATAGCAGTTCCAATTGGCTGTGTTTATCTGAAGAAGACTAGCTTTCAGGTGGTTTCCTTGAGAAATACTCCCCATTAGGCTTAAACCATGCCTCCTTGTGGTTTCACCACATGCACATGCACTCCCCTTTAAAAAGAGCTCTTCTTGCTAGCATCCCGGGCTGGACCTCTTATTCTTGGACATTTGAAGAAAGGAAAGGTTTCAAACCTTAGATGTTTGCCTCAAGGCCAAACTGCCCACAAGGAGGTGGAACTGGCCTCAGCCATTGGCATTGATCCCGTTTTCTCATCACCTATACCAAATGAGCATCTTATACACATCTGAGCATTTTTGTCTCTGAAAAATGCACTATTAACTTTCTCCTTTAAGAAGGATGCCATTTTTACAGTGTTGGTATGACCTCAGAGCTGGGTGGAGATTCATAAGGAGAAGTCTCACCCTCCAGATGGGAAACCCAGGTTCGAATCTCCGCTGGTATCCCTCATGCACAGTCCCCATCCATCTGTCAGTGAAGGCATGCCTGTCGCTAGGATGTTGAACAGGTTTCAGTAGCGTTTCCCAACTTGGACACACTAGGAAGAAAGTCCTGGTGCTCTCATTCTAAAGGCCAGACAGTGAAAACCCTTTGGGTAACAGTGACCTTTGTCATAAGGTCACCATGAGTCAAGGCCAACTTGGTGGCAGCCATGTCAGGGTAACCTGCTATCACAGAGCGGTTTGCTAAAACAACCCCTGAGGGACAACACACCCCATGGAACTGTCTCTGTGTTAATAACAATAGTAGTTGTCACTTGTCCAAAGCTGCAGTGGACCAGAAACTCTGTCCCCAGTGTTGTGTATGTGTTTCTTTCTCAGTGCTCACATCAATCCTGTGACGTGAATGCGTTCTTGTCAGGGCGAGGTAGCAGAGGTGGTACTGAGAGCTCCCTCCGCACTGCACCCTGCTCCCTCCAGGACATCAGTGGTTATGCTTAACGTGAGCAGGTTCCAAACCAAATGAAGCAAACTGGGTTCAGTGAGTAAAGATGTTCACTGGCAAGAGGCTGGTCCAAAAGGGGGCTGTGTCTCAGCCCACAGATCTGATGCGCTCTTCCAAATCTGACAGCACTAAGACGTGAACGCTGCCTCCCAGAGTCTCCGGTAATTTCTATCTCAAGTTTGGCGCCAGGCCAGTTCTGGAAGTAAGCAACCCTGGATTTCTCCCACAAACCAGATACATTTGTATGATTTTGTTTTTACCCTAGTGTTAATCGTGTATCTTTGATATTAGATCGTTGTTTTCATAGTTAAATTAAGTGATAATAGGACAAAAGACTAGCAGCAATACTTTTGGGCTTAGCTTTGCAGCCTGGTGATTCGATTCTTGTTGAGTTCTTGGTTCCCAAAGCTACTCCTCAAGGCAGTCGCTTGTCTTTTCCCTTTTGGGGAAAAGTCTTTAACGAAAGTTTTTAATTTGTATGCGATCTCATGTTTACTTTGTCTTTTGCTGTTTGTGTTTTTGTATAATCCACTAATGAAAGTGAGGCTAAACAGTAGTGCCCTGCTTGTTCTTCTAAGAATTTTGTGGTTTTATTTTGTACATTGAGGTTCTTAATCCCGTTTGAAAGTTGCGTGCATAGCAGCGATGTCAGCATATGATGTAAGGCGTGGGTCCCATTTCAGTTTTCTGAATGTGGAAATACTGTTAACTAGGACCATTTATTGAAAGTGTCCGTTGGCCCATAGATATGTGGTTAATTCCTGTACTCTCCGTTCTATTCCATTGGGCGATGTGTCTGTCTTTATGGAAAGCCCAGCTATTTTGATTACTGCAGCTGTATCAAAACCGAAAAAGCAAACCCGCTGCCGCTGAGTCGATTCCAACTCGTAGTGACTATACAGAGCTGCAGAAACTATAAATCTTCATGGCAGTAGAAAGGCCTCGTCTTTCTTCCATGGAGAGACTAGTGGGTTTGAACGACTGACCTTGCCCTTAGTAGCCCAACACATAACCCATGATAGTGTGCTTTAAAATCAAGGAGTCCACCTACTCTGGTCTTCTCTTTCAACGTGGTTTGTTTGGGGCCTCTTGCTAGTCCATATAAAGTTGAGGACTTGTCTTTCTCTTTCTATGAAGAAGGCCGATGGAAATGTTATACACTTTTAACAGTTTTACTGGCATATTCTTCATATACCATACAATTTAATCATTCAATCCTATTAAACAGATCTCTGCAGTGCAATCACATTCAGAACATTTTCTTCTCATACTCATTTTTGTTAGCACCCCATTTCCCCCCATCCTCCCCTGCCATGTTCCTATCCAGTTACTGTCCCTATAGATCTCCTACCCTGGATTTCACCTATAGAAAGCCATGCAGAATGCAAACAGGAAGCAAACAAATGAACAAAAACACCAACAACATTGACTTGACAAAACAGAAAGAAAGCAGAAAAAGGTGTGTTTTTTTTTTTTTTTCAGAAGAAAGCAGAAAATAATAAAAATGGAAGCAATTTTAAAATGGGTCACAAGGGAGAGTAAATGATAAGGTGTTACATTTTAACCTAACTATATATCTGCCATAATTGACTTTACAATGCTCTTTCTGATAGCAAAGCTGTTTACATCCTTTGATGACAGTCAGAGGGGTTTCCATGGGGATATTCACTGGGGACACTGCAAATGGATTTCAGGCTTCCACTGTCATCCATGGGCTTCTGCAAATTGGGGGTTCACAGTGTAAGCACTGATACTATTCCCTCCTTAGGATTTGGGTTTTATTATTTACAATCCCTGGATCACACAGGGTGGTGTGCTTCTTCCATGTGGCCTTAGTTGATGCTTCATTTAGTTAGCTGCTTGTTTGAAGACAAGCCTTTAAGACCCCAGAGGCTATTTCTGATAGCTGGGTGCCATCTGGTCTCTTCACCACACTTTGCTGTATCACCCCAGTCTATAGCACTCTCTCCATGAGGGTGAGCACCAAGCAGGGCCATGTGGTAAGAGCTAATGAGTCTTAGATTGGGGCTAGAATTAAGTGTGAGCCCCAAATCTTTTCATACATCTATGGTGTATATATGTTTCTAGTTCAATAGGGACATTATTATTTTATGAGGGAGAATATTATAAATCATATCCTTGGGGTATGATTAATAGAATTGTCATTAATTTAGCTGATGGTATAGCATGTAAAACACTTGAGAAAAGGAAATTATACAAGTATAGGCTAACTTCAGATGGCAATTTATGAATTGTTGACTTTTAGAGATTAAACTCTTACGTGACTGGACACTATTTACACAAGCAATGGGAGTGGGTGATAAGGCAATACTTTTAATCACTATCATGCACAAAGGGAGAAGCATGCCTAGCAGATTAATACATGACATAGGAAAGCAAAGGGGCGGGCATTAAAATAGTACATATCTGGTAGCCCAAAGTCAGAGGGGACCCTCCAAGCAAGGGATCAGAACCAAAGTCCAATGACCGCAGTCATCTGCTGCTTTTCATACTAGCATTGGCTGATGGGTTTTGATGGAGGTCAGTCATGCAGAATCTATAGATTGGTTTGGGAAAGTATTGACATCTGAACAGTATTAAATCTTCCAGTCCATGGACATATTTCCATTGATTTAAGTCATTAATCTCTTTCAGCCATGCTTTATAGTTTTAATATATAAGACTTCTACGCTGAGTTAGATTTATTTCTAGGTATTTGATTCTCTTAAGTGCTCTTGTAAATAGAGTTGTTTTTCTCATTTCTCATAGAATCCCTACTGCTATTTGTTTGTTGTCTTTGAATCCTACAACTTTGCAAAATTCCTCTATTCTCTACATTTTCTTGTGGACTCTGGAATTTTCTATGTACCTGATTATATCATCTGCAAATAAGTATAATTTTACTTCTTTTTTTGTCCATCTGGATACCTTTTATTACTTTGGGTAGGACTTCTAATACAACGAGAACAGGCACCCATTCCCTAATTTCAAGGCAAAAGCTCTCGACTTTCTCTATTAATATAGTGATGACTCTTGCCTTTTCTAAAAGTTATGAATCATACTGAGTTGTTTTCCTTACATTCAAATACTCTTTGAGGTTTTCATCAAAGAAGAGAGAGTGTTGAATTTTATGAAATGCTTTTTCTGCATCCTGAGAGATGATGCCTCTTCTGTTCTGCTGATGGTGATGTACAATGTTGATTGTTTTTCTACTGTTGAATCATCCCTACATGCCTGGAATACATTTTGTTTGCCTGTGTGTCAGTCTCTTTTAATATGTTGTTGAGTTCTGTTCACTAACATTTTGTTCAGAATTTTTGTATCTCTGTATAAGAGATATTGGCCTGTAGTTTTCTTTTCTCGTAGTATCTTTGACGGGGCTTGGGGTCAGTCTGAGACTGCTTTCATAGAACGAATTCCTGAGTGTTTCATTGTTTTAATTTTGGCTATTTGCATCTTTTCTTCGCCAGTCTAATTAAAGGTTTGTCACTTTTATTGATCTTTTCAAGAACAAAGTAATGGTTTCATTGCTTCTATTATTTCCCCGTGTTCTATTTTTTTTAATTTATTTCTTCTCTTTGATTTTTATTATTTTTCTCTCTACATTTAAGTTTCGGCCTCATTTACTCTTTTTTTAGTTCTTGAATTTGTACAGTTGGGGTGATTTGAGAGCTTCTTTCTTCATATAGCCATTTATTGCTGTATGTTTCCCTATGAATACTGCTTGTGCTACCTTCTTTTAAGTTTTGAATGCTGCTTTCACCTTCATTTGACCTTGGAAACTTGTGGTTTCTCTTTTACTTGCTTGCTTTCTTGACTCCTTGGTAGTTCAGTGATGTATTCGCCAGTTTCCAAACTCACCTGTGTCTTCCTGGTGATTCCCCACCCACCCACCCCCACCCTCCCGTCATTGAAATGTGATTTCTAGTTTCAGGCCATCGTGGTCAGAGAAAAGAATGTGTATGATTTCCATCTTTTGAATTTATCAAGACTTGCTTTGTGACCCTAAATGGGGTCTGTCCCGGAGAATGACCCATCCATGTGCACTGGAGTCAAATGTATAGTGTGCTGGTTTGGGGGTGACATGCTCTGTATCTGAAATCTAGTTGAGTTATAGTGCCATTCAGGTTATCTGTTCACTTGTAGATCTTCTTTCCAGATATTCTGCCCAATATTGATAATGGTATATTGAAGTCTTCACCTATTATTGTAGTACTGTCTCTCCCTTTGATTCTGTCAGCATTTACATTTTTAGGTGCTTGATGTTGGTTATATATATATTGATTGTATATATATTTATGATTCCTACATCTTCTTGATTAATTGGCTCACTTGTCATTCTATGAAGTCCATCTTTATCTTTTCTGAAAGATTTTGTCTCAAAGTCTGCTTTGTCTGATATTTAGATTGCCACCCCAGCTCTCTCATGGTTATTATTTGCATGGAATATACTTCCCCTTCTTTCAACTTTAACCTGTTTGTATCCTTGGGCTTAAGTTGTGTTTCTTGTCAATAACATATAATTGGGTCATGGGGGTGGGGTGTTATTTAGTCCAGTCTGCCACTCTCTGCCTTTTGATTGGATAGTTGAGTCTATTGGCATTCGCTTTACTTACTGGGAAGGCGCACTCCTGTCCTTGGATTGCATGGTTATGGTGTGTCATAAGCGGTCTTTGCCCTTGTCCCTCACGACTGCTTGCTTTCGTGTTTTGTTGGTTTCTTGTAGTTGGGCTTTTCCGTTTCCTTTCCCTTTCCTTCTCTGTGTTTCCAGACATAGCTTCTTAGTGGTTCCCATGCATGTTACATTCAAGACCTAATATTTATAACATTGGGGGGTACACTGATACCAAATTAACTTCAGTGAAATACAAAATTTGTATTTCAAGAATACAAATTCTATATATCATCCTCTCCCCTTTTGTTATTGTTATCTCTAATGATGTACATAATTTTATCCTCATCTTTTATATATTTGCTGTTTAAAAACATGAAGGACAAGACCTTTAGAATTACCAAGCATGAATACCCTGAATTTGTGCATGTATTTACCCTTTTTAGAGATCTTTTTATGGACAGTTTTCCCAGTGTATTTTCTTTCCATATACCACAAACCAAAGCCAGTCTCACTGCCATCAGCTGACTCTGACTCAGAGTGACCCTCCAGGACAGAGTAAAAGTGCCCTGTGGGTTTCTGAGCCTGTAACTCTTTAGGGGAGTAGAAAGCTTCATCTTTCTCCTGTGGAGTGACTGTTGTTTTTGAACTGCTGACTTTGCAGTTAGCAGTCGGACAGTTAACCACTACAAAACACCCAGTAGTACTTTTTCACAGGGATGATATGGTGGCTATGAATGTTCTCAATTTCCACTTGCCCGTTGAAGTCTTAATTCCATCTTTATTCTTAAGGGATAGTTTCGCTGTACATAGCACTCATGGTTGACAGTTTTTGTTTGGGTTGCTTGTTTTTTCCTCAGCACTTTAAATATATCAGCCCATTGCGCTCTGGCCCGTGTGTTTCGGAGGTAAGATCAGCATGGAGTCATACTGGTGTGCTTTGCATGGCACTAGCCACTTCTTTCTCCCGTTGCGTTCAGGTTTCTCTGTAATCTTCTGAGAGCCTCACTATGATTTATCCCAGTGCCAATCTGGTTTTATTTTACTTGAGGTTCCTGGAGCTTTTTGGATTTGTAGACATGTTCTTCATTAGATTGGGGAAATTTCCGATCATTTTTTTCTTCAGATATTCTCTCTGTCATGTTCTCTGACATCTCCTTCTGAAATTCTTTCGCTCGATATACACATATACATTAGAACTCTTTTCTCATAGTTCTGTGCTCTTCTTGGGACAACATTCTTTTGTTGTTGTTGTTGTTAATCATTTTATTGGGGGCTCATACAACTCTTATCACAATCCATACATCCATCCATTGTGTCGAGCACATTTGTACATTTGGGCCAACATTCTTATTGCTCTTTAGTATCCATAATTTTAGCTATCTTAACCTCTAATTGGCTTATTCTTCTGCCAAGTTATATAAATTGATGAGTACTTCTCATTTCATTAGTGTACCTTTCAGCTACAGTCTCTTTTAAAAAACTATTTTGTTCTCGAATTGTTCTGCTTGTTTCTTTCAGCTCTCTGTCCATGTTTTCCCTTTCATTGCTTCGTGTTGTAATATTCTTCTATTTCTGAAACTACTTGGGCATCCCTAGGTGTCTTTGTTGTTCATTTGGATGGGCAGTGTTCTTATGTTGTCTTGTGTTTTTTTGTGAGCACATCCAAGTTTTGCTTTATTAGTTAGAAAAATACTTTATTGATAACAATAAGTTAGCCATCATGTATTAGCGTTGTGAGGGTGTTACCTTTCTTGGTTTTCCCCAGTATTTGGTGTTTCTGCTGTACTCCTCTCCTCATGAAACTCTTAGGTGGGAAGCCTTTCTTTGGCCTTAGCTTACAGTTTCCTCTCTCTTAATGATAGCACCATTTCCCTTCCTATTTTAATTATGTCTACTAAGTCCCGTATCTCATTTTCAACTTTCAGGCTCTCCCAGAGTCTGTCCACCCGCAGTCACCACTTCAGGTGAGGTGTCCTGCACTAACCAATCTTTCCACCAGGGGGTGCAGCTCCATCTCTTTGGTTATTACTTTCCAACCCTTTTCTGCTTCTGCAATCACATTTTCAAGCAGAAAATCCACACTCAGTGATCCTCCCCTTTGGGGCTGGGTGCTGTCCTCTGTTTTACCTGAAGGTTTTCTTCTCTGGCTCTGGCTCAAACTACCCCCTTATCTAATTGATTATTCTAACTCATAGTGACCCTGTCCGATAGAGTAGAACTGTGCCTGTGGGTTTCCAAAACTCTACAAGAATAAAAAGCCTCTACTTTCTGCCATGGTGCAGCTGATAGTTTTGAACTTCTGACATTGCATTTAGCAGCCCAACACATAGGGGCTGTCTATATCTGAGCTGGCATTCAGGGGAAGCACAAGTAGTCTTTCCTCCATTTCAGGAAGAGAGGAAGGCACTTCCCTGAATGCCCTCTGACTGATCTTTCTAGTTTCAGAGCCCACTGGTGCTGTGGTCATGGGGAGAGCATCTTCAATTAGCTGACCCACCTTTGGTAGGAGTCCATAAGTAACCAGTTGGAGGAATGGTCATCCATCACACCAAAAATGGACGCCCGGGGGTGCTGCCTTGTGGCCACCAGAACCTGTCCATAGTAAGTTGTCTGTGGCAGCAGCCTCCACCCAGTCAGCAATCAGGGAGAGTAGGCAGACCCAAACTGACCCCTTATGAGCCTTCCGTAGCAATTTGCATCAAGCTTGCTACCAACGGTGTTTGGGAGAGAGAGGTGCTGGCACACTCTAAGCGGACCCCCAAGAGTGCCAGCTCGTTTTCATGTAAAAGCTTGGGGTGCTGTCTGTGTTCACACAGGGAATGTAATGTTTAGAGAGGCAGATCCTGTTCCCAGGGCCATTACCCCAATTCAAAACATACAGAGCCCCATGGGACTGGGAGAAGAACAGCAGCCTCGGAGAAGGAATTTTTCCTCCTGTGTCCAACTCTTTGCTGGTGCCTGCCTGTCTGCAGCCCCCACTGCCTCACCCTGTCCCCAGCTTAGAGCCCCTCAAAGCCGACCACCACCTCCCTTATTTCTGGTTATCTTTGTGGGACAGGCTTGAAACAAAGCTTTGTTTACCCTACTGTCTGCCCAGAGTATTTTCTGCTGGACTTTTCATGTAAACATTTGTAGTGCCAGCTTGTGTTTGTTTTGTTTGTTGGCTGTACTATAAACACTTGACCAATACATTTTTCCTTTCTAAAGGAAAAAAATTTACAAAACCTTGCATCTTGTCGTTTCACGTAAAGTTGGCACGTTGCGCTGTGATCTGCAGGGTCTGCCGTGCATGCAGTCACTGACCTCACCTGCGGCGGTCACCATTGTCACCTCAGCACCATGTGAGGTGCTGAGGGAGATGCTTAAGAAAGGTTGGTGAGGTCAGTTCACAGAGGAACCCCTCCAGACAGGTTGGCACGTGCATTATAATGCTATTTCAGGTACTTTAGGCTCATTGCCCTAGGATCTTGTGGGGCTCCTCAGCTTCAGCACTATTGACATTTGGGGCCTTTTGTTGTTGTTGTTGTTGTTGTTGTTAAGGGTGGCTGCCCTGTGTGGTGTTGGATATTTGGTAGTGTCTTGACTTCTTCCAAGGAGATGATAGTAGCATGACCCCAAGTAACGTCAACCAGAAACATCTTTAGACATTGCCACGTGTCTCCTGGGGAACAAAGTCACCCTGGGTTGAAAACCCCTGGCTTGCATCAAAGACCCAGAACAAAAGGCACATCATTGTGAATGTGGGGGAGTGTGGAGTAGAGACCCAAAGCCCATTTAGGCAATTAGACATCCCCTTACATAAGGGTCGTGGTGAGCCAGTTAGGGTGAAGTGTAGCACTGATGAAACATACAACTTTCCTCTAGCTCTTTAATGCTTCCCCCCCCCACACACACACACACACACTATTGTGAACCTAATTCTACATGGGTACAGATAAGAGCTGGAAACACAGGGAATTCAGGATAGATATTGAGATCAGGACCAATATTGAGAGTAGCCATACCAAGAGGGGAAGGTGAAAATTGGGGGGAAAGGGGGAACAGATCACAATGATCTACAGATAACCCCCTCCCTGGGGGATGGACAACAGAAAAGTGGGTGAAGGGAAACATTCATCAGTGTAAGACATGAAAAACTAATAATTTATAAATCATCAAGGGTTCATGAGGGAGGGAAGGTGGAAAGGGAGGTAGAAAAATTGAGAAGCAGATTATCAAGGGCTCAAGAAAAATGAAAATGTTTTGAAAATGGTGATGGCAACAAATGTACAAATGTGCTTGACACGATGGATGGGTGTATGGATTGTGTGTGATAAGAGTTGTATGAAACCCCAATAAAATGATTTTAAAAAGAAAAGAAAGAAAGAAAACCCCTGGCCTGCACACTGGTGTTCTCACCATTTCCAGGTCTGAGCAAGTCTTCGGATCCCTGATCATGACGTCTCTTACTGTCCGCTTGTGGGAGCCATCCCAGCCACCTCACCCTGTCGGACATATGCTCCATGGTGGCAGATGAACCAGCCCTTGGTGGACCTTGGGCACACAGTGACAGAACCATTCTAAGCCCGGGTCCATGTTAAGCTGATGGCCATTGTACCTCTATGCAGGCTCTGTGGTTACAGCCTTAAAGGTGGCAGTGCCTTATCTAAGAGACAAAGAACCTTGGCTGCCTTTGGCAGATCTTACTCTGCCTGGGCACCACATGCACACCCTGCTCTCCTGCAGCTAGCTTCCCGTTCTGCATTGATTGATCTGATCATCTCCCAGGCCCTTCCAGAAACAATTTGAAAATAGAAGGCAGGGTGGAGGGAGGGAGGGAGGGGTGGAAAGGGGGAACCGATTACAAGGATCTACATATAACCTGCTCCCTGGCGGACGGACAACGGAAAAGTGTGTGAAGGGAGACGTTGGACAGGACAAGATATGACAAAATAATAATGTATAAATTATCAAGAGCTTATGAGGCAGGGGCAGCAGGGAGGGAGGGGGAAAATGAGGAGCTTATGCCAGGGGCTTAGGTGGGGAGCAAATGTTTTGAGAATGATGAGGGCAATGAGTGTACAAATGTGCTTTACTCAACTGATGTATGTATGGATTGTGATAAGAGTTGTATGAGCCCCTAATAAAGTGATTTTTTTAAAAAAATGAAAATAGAAGGCAGAAAAGAGGAGAGAGGAAGAGAAGAAAAAGGGAAAAGGAGGTAAGAAGAAGTTGAGCATGGTGCCAACCAGAATAGTCAGCCTGTAAGTTGTGGCATGTTACTGTGCTGGTTCAACCCAGATGGGAGGAATGGTTCTGCCACTGTCTGCAGACAGCAGTCTTTAGAAGGAATTGAAGATGCAACTCAGATTTTCACTTAACCACAAAACCAAACTCACTGCCATTGAGTCAATTCTGACTTCTAGTGAGTAGAGTAGAACTCTCCTTGTGGGTTTCCAAGAGGTAAATCTTTATGGGAACAGAACGCCTCATCTTTCTTTAATAGAGTGGCTGATGGTTTCAGATTGCTGACTTTGTGGGGAGCAGCCCAAGACATAACCCACTGCACCACCAGGGCTCTGTCTAGGGTGTCCTCTTTTAGTGGGTTAGAATAGGACATTGAATAAAGCAGCTCAGGTTGGAAGCAATATGAACACTTAGGTTTAAACTGTCCACGGTTCCTGGAGGCCTGCGTCTGTGTTGTAGCCTGCCTCCCTCCCATTACTACAAATTATGGTCATGAGTATTCACATTTCCAGGAGCCCTGGTAGGGCAGTGGTGATGTATTGGGTTGCTAACTGCAAGGTCAGCAGTTAGAAATCACCAGCCAGATTCTATGATGCTCATCTTCCCGATACAACTGCTGAAGACAAAGCGTGAATAAGCAAATGTGATGAAGAAAGCTGATGGTGCCCGGCTATCAAAAAATATAGCGTCTGGGGTCTTAAAGGCTTGAAGGTAAACAAGCAGCCATCTAGCTCAGAAGCAACAAAGCCCACATGGAAGAAGCACACCAGCCTGTGCGATCACAAGGTGTCGAAGGGATCAGGTATCAAGCATCTTCAGAACAAAAAGTCATATCATAGTGAATGAGGGGGGGAGTGCAGTGTGGAGATCCAAAGCCCATTTGTAGGTCACTGGACATCCCCTTACAGAAGGGTCTCCGGGAGGAGACGAGCCAGTCAGGGTGTGATGTAGCAATGATGAAACATACAACTTTCCTCTTGTTCCTAAATGTTTCCTCCTCCCCCACTATCATGATCCCAATTCTACCTTACAAATATGGCTAGACCAGAGGGTGTACACTGGTATAGATAGGAACTGGAAACACAGGGAATCCAGGGCAGATGATCCCTTCAGGACCAGTGGTGTGAGTGGCCATACTGGGAGGGTAGAGGGAGGGTGGGTTGTAAAGGGGGAACCGATTACAAGGATCTACATGTGACCTCCTCCCTGGGGGACAGACAACAGAAAAGTGGGTGAAGGGAGACGTCAGAGAGGCCAAGATATGACAAAATAATAATTTCTAAATTGTCAAGGGTTCATGAGGGAGTGGGGAGCAGGGAGGGAGGGGAAAATGAGGAGCTGATGCCAGGGGCTTAGGTGGAGAGCAAATGTTTTGAGAATGATGAGGGCAATGAATGTACAAATGTGCTTTACACAATTGATGTATGGATTATGATAAGAGTTGTATGAGTCCCTAATAAAATGATTAAAAATGAAGAAGAAGAAAGACATCACCAGCCAGCTTCTCGGGAGCCAGATGAGACTTTCTACTCCCGTAAAGAGTTACATTCTCTGGAACTCACAGGGGCAGCTTTACCTGCCTGCCCTATTGGGTCACTGAGTCCGCATTGACTCTTTGGCAGTGAGTTGGAATTAGTCTTCCCATTTCATTAAAACATGTTCAAGCCCAGGGTTAGTTTCTCCCTACAGCCTCCAGAGGACAGTCTCCCTGGGGGAGGGAGAATGATGTTTGCTATCTCTGCCTCTTTCCCCCAAATATACAGACTCCACTCGCTGCCCATAGAAAGCACTACCTTGTTTCTGACCCTCCTCCAACCAACTGCCCTGGGGGGATCCTCAGCTGGGCTCCTGGAAGTAGACAGGACAGTTGAATGACCCTGGGAATGGAAACACCCCTTCATGCTGGGCCTCCTTAGGCGAAGGTCTGGTTGTTGCCTTTCTGCAAATCAAGTTTGCCTTGTTTTCCGGTTTTCTTCACATGCCTTCCGGCCCCCCTTCAGCATGTCAACTCATCCTGGATCTGTGTACAAATATGTGGAATGTATTTGCTCGTTGCCTGAATTTATGTGGCCCATAATTTTGTGCTCTTCTTAGGGAGCGTCAGTAACACAGTGCAGTAAAAAGAATTAAAATGGTGACCCAAAGCTTGCTCACACTCTGGTCCAACCGTTAATATGATGGAGGACAAACTGCTTTCACCGCCTGTGCCTCAGTCTGCAAATGGACATGATTGAAATATGGCTTCTATTCATACAGTGCCACTGAAGGATGGGAAGAGAATGGCAAGGGACAAGCACAAAGCAAACTGCGGAATGAGTTGTTGACACGCACTAAACATTCTGGGTTGCATTCCAGAGAGGTTTCTCGTGAATGGTCTGGTGTGCTTTTGAAATGTCTCCTGCTCTGAATCCACTTTCCTCTTTATTTCAGGTTCCGTTTTTGGGGCGGAGAATGCATCACACTTGTCCCTGCCTGCCGGGCTTGGCCTGCTTACGGACTTCGTTCAGCCGATTTAACTGTTTGCCCCGAAAGTAATCGCTTGAGAGTAGGCGCTGTCGATATGACCAGCCACATGATGCCTGTAAAGTCATACTTGTGCTTGTGCCAAACAGATAATATGCCAGGAGGAAATAGGATCCGTTTCTCAACCTTGCTGAGAAACAATTTTATCTTTGACTTTTAAACGTTGTTTTGTTTTTGTTTCGTTTTTTTAATCAAAAGTGAATGTTGCTTTTGGATACATATCAAAATGCAAGGCATGATGGAACCAACTCTCACTTCCCTTGCTTGTGTTTTGGTTTCATTAGGCTTTTGTAAAAGTCACAATTCGCCCCTTTTGGCACACGAAACAAAAGAAAAATGAGGAGTCTAAGAATTGGGTGATTTATTGTAGAAACAACGCCCGCCCCCCTTGGAGCTCCCCTCATCCCACCTACATCTACACACACAGACACACACACACACACACACACACCCATACAGAGGCACATGGTATGTGCCTCTCACTACTCCTCACTCTCTTTCCCTCCCATGGTCCCTGCCACGCTGAAGTGGAGGGTCCCCAGCACCCACACACTCTCTGATGAGAAGGGAGTGCGAACAGTGACAAGTGTGGCTAGGGCTCTAGGCTGTGGAGCGGGCGTGTCCCTGGATGTTTGCGTCACCTGCCCATCCAGGTGGTGTTCTGATCTGCTGTTTGACTGGTGCCCCAGCAGAAAGAATGGAAAGCCACATTCTTTTCTTCTCCATTTCTGGACTTGGCTCTGGCCTTTTTTTTTTTTTTTTTAAATTTCTCTAATAAGACATTGCATTTCTTTTTTATAGTTTTTTATTTTAAGTCTCATAGGAATGTTATAGAAAATGTCACTCAGAGAGGAAGTATTGGTTTCGATATGGCATGCCATTTGTGTTTAAATTGGTAGTGAATTGTCATTTGAGCTTTTTATTTTCTTGGTAATGGAAAGGTCTATTGTAAAGGGTTGCCTGGCACCCTGCCATTTGTACCCATGTCAATATTGCTGTGTAAAAATTCTGTATCAGAATAATGACAGTACTGTACACTTTGGGGTTTATTTTAATATTATAGCCTTATTTTTGTCAACAGTTGTTGTCAGTCTTTATTACTCGCAGACTTCGAGCTCAGCCTCATTCGACTACGAGTTGAAGGTTCGACCCTTGGAAAAGCAGCCCTGGCAGTAGATGCCTTTCTGTTTACATTCAGGACAGTTTTGTTTGCATGTATTTCTAGGGAGAGCAAAAATATATACATACGGACATACAGATATCATTAATGTGTA
>NW_022103928.1:7320549-7333912 GCF_000313985.2 Echinops telfairi
AACATTCATTTTCAAGTCAACAACCAACTCATAAAATTTTACTTTGATATATAGAACAACTTAATTTTTACTGAAAAACAACTCTTCAAAATGGTAAACTATTTATATAAACACAACCAAGATAATCACTTTCTACAGTTTGTGTAGAAATTTTAGAATGGTACCCACTGACTCACAACCACCCAAAGAAAAGGAGAACTTTGTAGTTGGTTTACCACTTGGTTTATTGTTTTTTATTGAGGAATTATTTACATAGATTTACATAAATCATTTACAATTATTTACATAGAATGATTTACATATTATATCTAATATACCCTCTTTAAAAACTTTTTACCATAATTAGCACCTTTTAAATAGTTGGTCAAAAAACTCATAACTATGCTTCACAGTGATTCTTCACAATCATCTTATGGAAAGTGCACCAAGTCTTCCCTGACAAAGGTGAGATGCCATTTCTCCCAGTCCCCTGAGGAGTCTCTCATTGATCACGGGACTCCTCAAGGCAAGAATAGTCCACAAGCTGACGCAGCTAAATAGCTACCATAAGGTGAGAGTTTACATGGGGTGGCTAACTCAACAGTTATTCGATGTAAATATTGTGAAGTAAAAGATTCGGATTCTATCCATGCTATGGTGTAAAAAGGTGGTAGTGTCAGAAGTTAATGCCCAAACTTAAAAACAGACCTTTGGATTTCTTTCCAAGTGCTGACTGCCATGAAGATGCCCATTTCTGACTTTGCCCTTTTATCCCAAAAGCAACATTTTCTTTTTTGCCATAGAAAAAAGTTTTATGCCTACATTGTTTCCTAACACAGCCTTGTACCTAAACACGACTTACATCCTTCCAAGCATTTCCATTCTGTAGAACCTTAGACATATCAACACATTTTCCTCCTTTGATGAGTTTAGTATCAGAAACCTCATCTCATGACCTTCTAACTCTTTTTTAAGCAGGTAAAAGTTGGGGATTCTTTCAATGTTAAAAACAGGACATTTGGGGTATGCAAGAAGCATCACTGCCTGCAATGAACTGGCGCGCTTCTCCGCTCTTTCTGTCTTCTCTCTGTCTTGCAGGCAAAGAGCCCTCTCACGTGTCCTCCTGGGTTCGTGGTGCTGGTTGTCCGTGGCAGCCCCGCGCCAGTGGGTCTCAACTTCTATGACTTTTTGCAAGAGAGCCTTCCTCAGCTTGTCTTAGTCTGGGAGCTCTGCTGAAATGTTTAGCATTCCAGCAACAGAACAGCTTCCTCTGACATGGCATAGCACACGCGTGTCGGCTGGGTCTCCAACCCTGGTCTCCCGCACAAAGGGCAAGAATCCTACCACTCAACTGCCGTGGTTCCCATTAGGGAGAACAATGGTTCCCCCAGGATTTGTTTTAATGTATCCCAAAGATGACTTTCAGCAACACAGTCCTTAGAGAACTGTCACCAACCACCTACCCGGACATATTAATAGCGCCTATAAATTTGGAAAAGGTAATGTAGGGGAACTGCCCTGGACATTGTAGGAGGAGCAACAGCATCCCTGACCACTCCCCACTCGATAAACAACATCCCTCCCACCCCAAGGTGATGACCAAAAATGCCTGCAACCCAGGCGAATGCCCCTTTGAGAGCCCAGGATAAGTCTGAACAGATGGTGCGTCTGTTGGATGTTCAGAAGTTGAGATGACAGTCTTTTTTAAAACAAAAGTTAAATCTCCAAATTCTTTGCAAAACTGATGTCCAAATTATGAAACGCTAAGGGGGTGGAACAGAGCAGCAAGGGGACCAAAGCAATGAAGTCCCCGGGAGAATACCAAAAATAGAGTTTGGGCCAGGGAGTGGCACCCCATCAAACTCAACTGGAAAACACTCCTAAAGGTCAACAAACAGACCTGGAACTATTTATAGGCATTTCTTTTATTTGTCATTGGTTTTGTTGCTGTTGTTTTGGGGTTTTTTAGTTTTCTTGTTTTGTTTTGCTCTGCCTTGTTTTTGTGCTTATTGCCTTTGCATGTCTATCAGATAAGATAGGTGGGATAAACAATCTGGAGGAGAAAACAATGGGACCGATGGTTCCGGAGGGACACGGGAGAGGGGGAGGTGGGGGAAAGGAAGTGGTGTTAACAAACCCAGGGACAAGGAAACAACAAGTGATCCCAAATCAATGCCGAGGAGGATATAAGATGCCTAGTAGGGCTTGGTCAAGGGCTATGTAACTGAGAGGAATTACTGAAACCTGAATGAAGACCGAACATGATAGTGGGACAAGAGGAAAGTAAAAGGAAATAGAGGAAAGAACTAGGAGGCAAAGGGCATTTATAGAGGTTTAATACAGGAATGTACATATGTAAATATATTTATATAATGATAGGTGAGGTAGTTAGTTTGTTGTGCTAACTTGGCCGATAAACACATGTGGGGTTAATTGAAGGGCAGAGAGATAAATGGCCCAGTGAGCCTAGCCTTTTGAGTTCTCAGGTCTCTTGCTTTCTGGTGGTCAGACCAGAGTGCAGCTGCCTTAGCCAGTTCCCTGGTTCAGCTGGCAAGGCTGATTTCCTGCAAGACATTCCAGAGGAGAAGCCACATGGACCTACCCTGATGCAGCCCTGGGTGCTGGAGCACCTTGTGGAGGCCCCTGCCAGCACTGAGATGCTTACACATTCACTGACTCAGCTTTCCTCCTGCAGACAGCATCACTGCGTCTGTTTTATGAGATGGAAGAGGACTTTGTGGATTGGTGTTGGACATATGGGTTAATGGGTTAATGTTGGACTTGTGGGTTTGGGCAGCACTGGGTTGGGATGTTTTCTTGATGCGCACTTAACCTTTATATAAAACTTTCTCTTATACATTCGTTTCTATGGATTTGTTTCTCTAAAGTACCCAGACTAACACAATAGAGAAATAGATCTATGTACTTATGTTTATATGTTAAGTATTAAGGTAGCAGATGGACATTGGGCCTCTACTCAAGTGCTCCCTCAATACAAGAACACTTTGCTCTATTAACCTGGCATTCCATGATGTTCACCTTCCTGACATGATCTCTGAAGACAAAATGGGTGCATAAGCAAATGTGGTGAAGAAAGCTGATGGTGCCAAGCTATCAAAAGATATAACACCTGGGGTCTTAAAGGCTTCAAGATAAACAAGCTGAGAAGCAACAAAGTCCACATGGAAGAAGCACACCTGCCTGTGTGATCATGATGTGTCGGTGGGATCAGGATATCAGGCATCAAGGACCCAGGACACAAAATCATATTGATGTGAATAAGGGGGAGTAGAGTGGAGACCCAAAGCCCATCTGTACACAATTGGACATCACATTCAGAAGAGTCACAAGGAAAAGATGAGCCTGTCATGGTGCAGTATAGCACCAATGAAACATATAACTTTCCTCTAGTTCTTTAATGCTTCATCCCCCCCACACTATCATGATCCCAGTTCTACCTTACAAATCTGGCTAGACCAGTGCATGTACACTGGTACAGATAAGAACTGGAAACACAGGGAATCCAGGACAGGTAAACCCCTTAGGACCAATAATGAGAGTAGCGATACCAGGAGGGGAAGGGGAAGGTGGGGAAGAATGGGGGGAACTAAGCACAATGATCTACATATAACCCCCTCCCTGGGGGACAGACAACATAAAAGTAGGTGAAGGGAGACATCAGTCAGTATAAGACATGAAAAAATAATTTATAAATTATCAAGGGTTCATGAGGGAGGGCAGGAGGGAGGGAGGGAGGGAGGAAGGGAGAGGTAGGGGGGAAAATTAGGAGCCGATACCAAGGGCTCGAGTAGAAAGAAAACGTTTTGAAAATGGTGATGGCAACAAATGTACAAATGTACTGGACACAATGGATGGATGGATTGTGATAAGATAGTACAAGTCCCCAATAAAATGATTTTTTAATTACATATTTTGCACTCCAAGAAGAAGAGAGGTAAACATCTGATAGAATCTATATATTTAATCAAAGAAATGTCAATTACAAATTCATGTTTTGGTTTTCTACTATCAAGGTAGAAAGTTTTACATAAGGACAGATCAAAAAGTAAGTCAGGTAAACTAAATTCAGTCACAGGTGAATGTTTCCTCACCCTGAGTGCACTTCTAAGCAAATTTCCACATTGTTTAGGTCCAAGTTTTTATCATCCTGATTGAAATGTGATGTCATTTACAGGGACAAAAGTATTACAGAAACTAAAACGCTGTACCTGCGGTGGGTGTGAGGCGTGGAGTGGTGGCCTGTGAGTGAGTCGGTAGAGTTGGGTCATTGTTGAGAAGCATCACAAACTGAGTTTCCTGAGGGTGCATGAGAACAGACTGCTCCCTACAGATGAGTCTGAGGTTGGCACAAGTGTATTTGGTTCCTCCTTGAAAGCATCAAAACAAGACACCAATCACTTTATTATGGAAATATTTAAGCATCAACGTGAAACTGTGGATGGGCCCTCATTCACGCCAATAATGAACATCTCAATGTCACCCTGATCCCATTTCTACTCCCTCCCCCCTCCCAACACACACACACACACACACACACACACACACACACCACACCCTTCCGAGGTGTCTGGAGAAGCTCAGTACTCCACATGGTTACATGTTCACATCTGTGTTTTCTCTGCAGCAGTGGTTCTGCCTACGGCTCTGGGTGTTACTAAGGTCCCCTCGTTGACCCACTGCACTCCTAAGATGTTTACACCAGAGGGAGAGTCTTCAGATCCCAAACTGGAATCTGAACTGAAATATTTCAGACCCAGAAGGTGTCTGTGAATGAATAATTGCTCTTGTATAAGACATTTTAAAAATATTGAGATGTTCAAGTCAGACTTCACAGAAGAATATTGCTAGCATGGTATTGTTGAGTGCTTTTTCGGGGGAGTTGAATGCAGTCTGAAATTGTTCATTTTGGGGCAACGATATTGTCTCCATCAAGTATCCTGGCTTCTTCTAGGAGAGGAAGGGGGAGCCTGAATGAAAGAACTAGCTGGAAGAGTCTCCTTGTTGTCCACAATTAATTGATTCCCATATTCTCCTTCCCACTTACTCCCCTCTCAACCATTTCAGCTGGGTGTGCACAACTGCCACTGGCTAGGGTACGGTCATGTGACCACAAGACACACAAACACAAGCAAATGGCTTGACTTGCTCAGATGAAAACCCCACTCAACTTCCTCTGCAGCAGGGCAATGGGTCTACTCCCGGGACCCACAGGAGGAAAGGCACTTGGGGGAGCTGGGAGAGCTGGGTTGCTGGGTGGTCCCTAGTGCAAGCAGGACTAGACAGAACTAAGTCACTTTCTGTGGGAGCTCTTTCTTAAAGCATTTCCACCTCTGCCCTAAGCAGTATACTCAGAATCATGATTGTAAAAGTGCTTCCTTTTGTTTGGCCTCACTCTCAAATCCATAATTCCTTTGTTCTTCTTCTATGGTTGTCCCTCATGGAGTGATTGCGTCAGCCCACACACCCAACTGGAACCACACTGACTGGGGTCTTGAGTGAAGACGGCAATCCCATCAGAAACCCATTGCCCTAGAATCTATTCCCACTCACGCAGACTCTAGGACAGAGTAGAACTGCCCCAGAGGACTTCTAAGGCTGACATTTTCACATGCTCACACTGCCACCCCTTTGTCCTGCTCAGCCTCTAGCTAGTGGGTTTGAACTGCTGGCACACGCCATTATACAGAGGGAACGAAAAGAGTCACTACCCAGCGGGCCAACGCAAGGCTGGTACAAGTATGTCCTGGTGGGGGGGCGAGGAGTATGCTTGGTTTCAGCTTTTACGATGGTCCTTGGGTGGCATAAGCAGTGGCATCCGCTGCTAACCTAAAGGTTGTTAGTTCCAGTCCACCTAGTGGTGTCATGGAAGAAAGGCCTGGTGATCTGCTTCCATAAAGATTACAACCAAGACAACCCTGTGGAGCCCTTCCACCATGGCACACGGGCGTCTGCGTGCGTTGGAATCCATCGTAGCACACCGGGTTGTTTATTTGGCTTTGGGATGCAGAGTCAGGATGAAGATTCCAGGTGGACTTGTGGTTTTTCCGTCCCACCAGTGTCAAGGGAGAGATCACTCAAGCTGTGTAATGGCTGGCCCAGAAGGAATGGGGGAGGCATGGCCATCACCTGTCGGACATCAGAGATGGAGCTGTTTCCTCTGTGACTGACTTGATAGTAAATCTTAATAAAAACCTGATACGCAAGTGGGCCAAGAATCTTCATATCAGAAATGATAGGTTTACTACAATGTATTGGTCATAAGAACATTAATATTCCAAACACTAGGAATATGTGAAAATCTATCTTTTTACTGCGAAGCTTCCAATGCTGAAATAAAGACACCACTTAGCCTGGGGATTAAGAAAGTTGATAGATAAGGAAAGTCCATGAGATCCTTTAGAACTGTGAAGTTTCTGACGAAGCTTAAAAGAATTTCCATCTTGCTGAGAAGGAGCCTTGGCAGTGCAGTGGATTGCTCACTGGGCTGTTAACTGCAGAGTCAGCAGTTCGAACCTACAGCTCCAACCCACAGGAAAAAATGAGGTTTTCCAACTCCTGTAAAGATTTCCACCTTGGCAAATCGAAGGGGCAGTTCTGTTCTCTCCGCAGACTCCACAGCAGTGAGTCACTGAGAAGAGGCTCTGGGCAGGGGAAGAAGAAAACTTTCAAATGGCAAGTTCTCAGTGAACAAAACTGTTGTTCAAACTAGCAAAAGGCAAATCACATGCCATTAGCAGAAGACTAATCATGTCTTCACATAAACGTGTTCTTTTCAACAGAGGCAGGTTATGAAATATATATCTAAAGGTGCTTCATTTTCAGATCTTAATACAACTTCGAAGGCAACTTACAAATTATATTTTTTTAAAGATTCCTTTGTCTAACCACATGAAACCGTACTCACAAAGGATTAGAACAATTATGCAAATCAAACTCTAGAAATAGCTCTGGGTATCCCATAATTCCTCAAGATAGATATGCAAAGGAAGCAAATCGTGACTGGGGGTTGAAAGAATTACACACTGTAGAGTTATACTATTTAGATCACTTTGCAAATACAGAACCATTGAGAGAGGTTCTTGCCTACTTCTTTTCCATTTTCCTCTTCTGCCTAAGCCATTGCCAGACATGTTGGGCTGTTCTCAGGAAACACATGGAGGAGAAAATCTGAGGGGCTGGGGAAGGGGGGGTGGAGGTGAAATAAAAGGCTATGTTAAATAAAAAAGGCCAGGAAAAATGTTCTCTTCTTGTGCATTTTTAAATTTAGCTATTCCTGTAAGCATTGTTAAACCACGACCCTGGTAGTGCAACACTGAAGCATTCGGCTTGCATGGCCGAAGCCTGACCATTCCAACCTCCTGAGCGGCTCCAAGGACCAAAAGCTTGACCACCTGCTCCTGGGTAAAGGTCCGTCCTGAGGACCGAGGGGGCAGCTCTGCTCTGTGGAGAGCCGTGAGAACCAGCTCAACAGCACTGACCTCACAACACAGAATTGTTTTAGTAAGACATGCATCATGTCAACTTTGAGGTGACATGCTCCATTTTCAGTCTGTAGAAACTGCAGGGTGTCTATATCTTTGAGAAAATGGAAGCATGTATTACCCCCTCCAGATTCCAACCTAAGTCCTAACCTAAAAACAATGTGTGCTTCTCCGATCGCTCGTTTTAGCAGCAAATAAGATTTCCACCCCCGAATGCTACGCACACAGGTGTAATCCAGGTAATAGAAATGCATCAGGGAGACTGTTAACTACAGTATACACTTTGCAAACAGTTTACAAACCTAGAGTAGGCTGGTCGCTTAAAGTTTAATTTTAGCTGATTAAATTATTCCTCTAGAAGCCAAATAGTAATAGCTTCAATTTACCTGTCTCCTTAATGCTACTGAAGAATAAGAGCATTTAGTCTTGACATTGCAATGTAAAACGACGTGCCTTGTTTTCTCTATGTAATTGGAAGTGACTCTCAGACTTCAGGCTTTCATACATACATCTCCAGCTGCTTATTTACCTTAAAGCCCTGCCATGAAGATGCAGGGGGACTGAGTGTCTTCCTAAGTCTCACTCACCTGTCCGTCCCCCCACCCCCCATCACCCTTTTCCCTTGAACAAAAGTGCTCAAATACCTTTCCCTGTCATGCAAAAGAAGCCAGGTGGCATAGTGGTTTACCCTTAGGGCTGTTCACCACAAAGCCAGCAGTTCTAACCCACCCCCACCAGCTATTCCTTGGGAGAATGATGAGCTGTTCTGCTCCAATAATGGTTTACACCAAAGGTGGAGGACCTCCTCCCTCGGCTGTCTAAGGCCTGAAAAACCATCCATGCCAGCTAGCATCACACATTGCACCAAAGAGAAAGAAGCAGTTCCAGCCATCATATGAAAACAAACAAACAAACAAACTCACTGCTATGGGGCTGACGGATAGTGACCCTTTAGGCCACAGTAGAGCTGCCCCTGTGGGTTTTCAAGGCTATAACTCTTTACAGGAGTAGAAAGCCCACCTCTTTCCTGGGGAGCAACTGGTAGTTTCCAACTGCTGAGCTGGCAGTTAGCAGCCCAATGCATAATCACTAAGCCACAGGGCCGCCATATTAGGGATGAATTAATTAAATATTTGATTACTCATGGCCCTTGAATAAGGCTTTAAATATCCAAATGGCCCTCTGCGGAGAAGAGATCCGTCACCCCTGATAAAGTTTCAGAGGGCCCCAGAACGTTCGATTGTGTCTCAGAGTCACTGTGAGTTGGAATCATTCGATTTGGAGTTTGGTCGGCAGTATGAGTGAACCTCCGGCCACCCCAGCGTTGGGAAGGAGAGTGGAGCAGACCTTTCGAGGGTGACCTATCTGGCTTCCTTTTGACATCGCTTCCCTACAGGGTCTCTGTGGTTCTGCTCACAGCAAGGTTTTCTGTTAGGAACTCTTCTATCACCCAGCCTTATTGACATGTGGCGATTTGGATAGAATTGGGACAGGCAACTTTGAAGGGAGGGTTCCGTGGGTGTACTTCACTTGGAGAGACATATTTTGAAAGTGGACTTGGGAGCGAGGGGACTCTGGAAGGAGGCAAAAGGGAAAAGTAAGAAGCCAGGAGGAGGGAGAAGCTGGATTGTGGACAATGACGGTTCCACTCTTCGGGTTTTTCCTTTCCTCCCTCCTTGATTGCTTGGGCCCTTTCCAAACAATCTTCTGTGATGTCTGATTTTCTCACGATCCCGGCCTCTTTATCTAGAATCTTCTTTTTGGTATCTATCGTGTTCTGCTTCTCTGGCTTTGGGTGCCTTTGCCAAGCCCCTGTTAGGTTGTTGTTAACTTATAACAGCAGAACTCGAGCCCACCCCTTCTTTCCCTTGTAGCGAACGAACCCTGGTGGCATAGTGGTTGTGGGTTGGACTGCTGTTGATCAGGTCAGTAGTTTGAAACCACCTTGCTTTCAAGGAGAAAGGTGAGGCTTTCCCCCACAATAGAGAGTCACAGTATCAAAAACTCACAGGGGGCAGTTCTACCCTGTCCTGTAGGGTCACTATGAGTCATCGTCGGCTTGATGGCAATGAGTTTGTTTTTTGTTTTTCCTGAACACGAATAGCTGAAACAATAGAACACAAAAGCAAACTCGTTGCTATCAAGCCACTTGCAACTCCTAGGGACCCTATAGGTCAAGGTAGAACTGCCCTTTTGGGTCTCTGAGGCTATAAATCTAAAGTTAGGAGAGCAGTCGGCTTTATCTTCTTCCCACAGACGAGGTAGTGGGTTTGAACAGCCAACTTTGAAGTTAGCAGCCCAATTAATAACTCACTTTGCCATCATTAGAAGGCGTGGCACTGGGATCTAAAGACTAAGCTCCAAGTCTTGAAAATCTCGCAGTGTCTGCAATGGGACAAGCTCCACCTTTCTGCAGAGGGGAGGAGGTCACACTTCATGTCTGAAAGCTGAACAGACAGCTGGAGGTACAGGAAGTGAGAACTTCAGGCACCGGAAACTGTGTGACCCAGCATGACCTACCTGTTTGGAGCGCTGCCAGTGACATGGCATGACTAGAGTGTGGCCTGAGGAGGGGATGGAGGTGAGGGAGGAAATGGCGCCTGGAGCCAATGTGTGCACCAGACACAAGGGACTTCATAGAGATAAACAACGCATTATGGAAGCAGGGGGAAGGTGGCTCGGCCCAGAGGGCTTCCAGAAGTCTTGAACCTGAGTCCAGTCCAGTCTTGCGGTTCTGTTAGGGTTGCAGTTGTACAGGGTGGATATTCCCATGCCACCCCAGCTGTCAAGTATTATGGGAATGGCCACTATTCAAGAGGGGTGGGTGAGTGCAGGTTTCCCAGACAGAGCAGGTGTGATGGGCTTCGCAGAAGATAGAAAGGCAACCAGTGCTGGCAGAGCTGGGAATTCCAGGGGGGATGAGGGGCCTGGGAGTTGAGGGGTCAGGTCCTGAAAGGCCTTCTACGGCAGGCAGGCATGCCGGCAATTGCAGTGGACCCCGCAGGCCTTTGGAGGACAGCAAGAGGTGGACCCAGACTGGCTCACCAAGTGATCCACCTGCCCCATTAGCTCTCAGAGGACAGGGCAGTGAGACAAAAGACATGATAGAAGTACAGTGAACCCTCGCCACTTCGCGCTTCGACTTCCGCTGCTTCACACTATCGCGGTTTTTGCGTAACAGCGCATGCTCTGTCATTACTGCCACTGATTGGCTCATACTGTACACGCTTGATGCCATAAATAATATAATAAATACTAAATGGTAATTGTAACGTCCAAAATGTTTTACTGTATTTTCCCTTTTTCGTTTAATAAATTGGGTAATACGAGTGTAATGGTGACTAAAGGGTGTTTTTTCATGTCCTCTATGCTCTAACTACGAAAATATTTGATTTACAAATAAGGAATCCTACTTCGCGGAATTTCATTTATCACGGTAGGGTCTAGAACCGATTAACCACAATAAATGAGGGTTCACTGTATAACGAAAAATTTTATTTCTAGAAATAGAGGAAGGAAGGGCAGCAAAGGAGGAGAGGAAAGGATGAAAGTAATTGGCCAAACTGTCAAGATTCGATAAGGCAGAACAGTAGCTGCAGTGATTATAATATTTATCATTATTTTTTTACTATAGAGTGACTTTTTTTGGTGTAGTGATAGCATGAAAGTAGGTCCTTAATGGAAGCAGCTGTCTTCATCCTTTTCAAATTCAGATATTAAGCATATTAAGACAACACATGAAAGAAATAACACAATCAAGAAAGAAAAAACACACAACCCCCAAACGGATAAACACCTCACGGAGTCCTTAGTTCTCTTTCACCCTTTTACTTGATCCCCCACTCAGTCTCTCTCTCTCTCATGTTTTTTGGAGTGGGGTGGGGAGGTCGGGGAGCGGAATGGGGGAAGAAGAGAAAGGTCAATCAGAACTGTATCTCACAGATACTAAACAACAGCATCAAATGAACACAATGAAATAAGTGACATCAAAAACCGGCCCAAGGACTGTGGGACACATCAGGTAGTTGGTAGAGAGGTACACTTCTGATGCGGGGCAAGTGCGAGACTCATGAAATGATCCCCTCAGGGAAATGGTAACACAGATGAAACCGAGGCCGGGGTTTGGGGGAGGTTTTCAGCCTCCACCCGAAAGCCCCTGCTCTGCAACCGTGACGGCTTGGAGAAACTGATAGGGGAGATTTCCGGAGGCGAACTAGAAGCTGGGATCGACCTGGATCCTGGGAAGGATGAAGATGATCTTCTGCTTGGGCTGTCAGAAATTACTGACCGCTCAAGGTGGTAGTGGGGAAAAAAAAACAAAACAAACAAAAAAAATATATATGTATATATCTATCATCATTATTGATGCGTTATATACACATCTGTATGTGCATAGACACGCTTTTAAATGAATCTGCCAGGTGGAAATGTAAGTAGATATGGTCTTTAGGCAAAGTTCTTTGACACAAGATAGCAAAATCTTTAAAAATACTCATTTTTGTACATCATAATTCAATATCAAGGCATGCATAATGCATTTCATTTGTTTCACAGAGGGCTGGTTGAGTAGTTGGTAAATCATTGGTCTGCTAACCACAAGGTTGTGCGTTCAAACCAAACATCCAAAGGGAGAGAGATGAAGCAGTCTGCTCCCTTAGGTAAAGAGTTAGTCTCATAAGCTGAAAAGGGAGCTCCACACTGTCCTCTGGGCTCACTACAGATGAGAATCAACCGGGTGGTCGTGTTTTGGTTTTATTTGGGTTTTTTAAATTGTTTCACAGATAGTAAAACTTAAAACTTTATTTCATTCTGAGGGGTCAGGGGAGCTGTACTAATAACTTCCTAAATAAATAGTTGTAAATTACTTTTATGGAAATCCCCCCAACCCCTTTGTCCCTCCGCCAGCACAGGAGCGCACATTCTGGACACACTCGCAGATTTGAGAGGAGCCCTGGTGGTGAGGAGGTTATGCATGATCCCAAAGATCAGCAGTTCAAGACCTCCAGCCACTGCCCAGGACAAAGACTGACCCCTGGTGATCCCTGTTTCTTTAACCTTGCAGGGCTGGGGAGCTAAATCAGGAGAGTAACTTCCAAGACCTTACTGTCTTGTATCTGGTGAGTGGCCCAGAATCAGAGGTGACTCTGGTCCTAAGATCTGGGGAGCAAAAGGGCACTTACCATTGCTATTTCCCAAATATGAGACGTGTCTGCCTAGATTCATAATTGACCTTCACAAGCAAAATGAAATAAAGATGCCCATTCACCCGTGGTCAATAGATCACACCCTCTTAGAATAATGACTGTTTTATATACCCTTTGGTGGGAACCCTGGTTATGCTGTTAGGCATTGGGTTGCTGACCGGAGGACTGTCAGTTCAAACTCACTAGCTGCTCTGAAGGAAAAAGACGAGGCTCTCTGCTCTCATAAAAGATTTACAGTCTCAGAAACCCTACAAAGGGTTACTATGGGTTGGAATTGACCAGATGTCAGTGGGGTTTTTTATTTTGTTTGGCTTTCTCTTTTTTGGACTGATCATACTTTTTTGGACTGGTTATACTGTATCCAGTGAAAAAAAATCTAACCCATTCACTGCATCTATTTTAAAGTTGTCGTTTTATCAAAGTGATCAGTTTACATTCATGTTTTATGTTTATAGAACAGTTTTAAAGCAGTGTACATGTCTACTGTTTTTTCCCTGAATTTTTTTTTTTAGTAGATTCTTAGCTTGTGTCTTACGTGTCGGTTAAAATGTTTGAAAGCCTCCAAATATCTTGTATATACTCACAGTCAAACTACCAAACCTCAAACTAAATAACATGCACTAAAAGGATAATGAGACAGGATAATGAGATATGTGTGTGTATATCTATATATATACA
>NW_022103928.1:7334581-7335614 GCF_000313985.2 Echinops telfairi
TTCAAGATTCGTATAATACAGAGCATAGTTGTCAAAGCAGTTGTAGCTGACATGTTTTCCAGTCATAAAAATTAGTGTAGGAAACAAGTCACTTCTACTGCTTAAAAAAAATTACTGCCGTGTTACCACCTCACATTTCTGCTCAAGTTCATTATCAACATGAAGTTCTTGACACGTCCTAAGAACCGGTGCTGCGCAACTGATCCCAGTTGCAGAGAAACTGAGGAAACTTAAGACTTTTGTTGTTTTGCCCGTTCTGCTTCCACCAGAAGACCCTCAAGAATCGAACTCGTGAAGTCCCCCAAGGTTCCTATGCTTCACTGCAAAATGTAATGCCACTTGAGGTTGTCAAAAATAGCTTCTGTAGAAAACTGGCCATGGTCTTTTAGGAAACGTTGCATGAAGAAAATTAGTTTAGCCTTTATAGATAGATCGATCGATAGATATTTATTTTAATAAAAAGAAACACATGGAATAAAAGACATCATCAGTACAAGTACAAAAGGACGGCCTGCAGGGCCTGTATTTCAGGATGAAAACACACTGACCGAAGGAGAATCACCAGAGCTGGGGGAGGGGGGCCAGGACGGCAGAGAGCCCTCCCCTCCCCCACCCAGGCGAGTCCCTCCTACAATCCGAGTGTGCGTCCACGGGGCAGTTACTTTGAAGGCAGCTTAGAAAATTAAAAAGGGGGCAGAGAGGCATGGCTGGGTCGGGGTGTGAGTGGCCGGGGACTCTCTCATAAACCAATGCCTTTCAGGTCGCAGGGGAGGGTGGCCTGGGTGGCCTGGGGGCTCTGGCAGCAGGGGAACTGGGCCCTGAAGCAGTCCCTGAGCTCCCGGTTGAAGAGGAAGCACACGACCGGGTTGATGCCGGCCTGCGCAAAGGTCAGCCACACGGAGGCCGTCAGGTAGGCCTGCGGGACCGCGCCCGGCCGCACCAAGACCCGCAGGTAACTGGCCACGACGTAGGGCCCCCAGAGGAGCAGGAAGAGCAGCGTGACGGCGTAGAACATCTTGCACAGCCGCTTCTC
>NW_022103928.1:7337336-7349930 GCF_000313985.2 Echinops telfairi
AAAAAAAAAAAAACAACACCAAAAAAAAACCGCTAACACTTACCGTATGTGGGTGGCACTGCTTGGGAAGGTTGACAAGCCTAATTTCCCTCAATGTTCACCATAACTGCAAAGTTAGCTTCTTAACCCCACTTTATACCTGTGGAAACAGGCTTGGAGGCCAAGGGAGTAGAGATCTGGAATATGAATCCCTGCTGGCCTCATTTCTGGGGCTCCACGCTCAGTGACTGCAGCGTGACCTGCCCTCGGACTCACCCATGGTCCCCGTGAAGATATGCTCAAGGGACAGAAATCCAGCCTTTTCTCCCAAAGTGATTTGGAAGGTGGACCTCATGCCACCCTCCAATCCTCAGACACATTAAATTCTCCTCTCTGGGCCTTGGCATTTGCGCTTCCCTCTGCTTGGAAAGCTCGGGCGCCAGAGCTGGCACCCGCTCCTTAAGCAGGCGCCTCAGTGTGAGGCCATCCTTCCCCCTCTGCCTGCTGTAGTCCAGCCCTCCCTTTATTTCCTTCTTCTCACTTCCAATGTGCCATTACATCGTATTTCCTTTTTAAAAACCCACCCTTCCATCTGGACTTAAGCTTTAAGTAGGGGCCATTGACATGGGCTGTGCCTGCCTTCCCATTTCCTTGCTTCTCCTCCCACTCTGTGCCTAGTCTAGTAAAGCCAGAGTTGAGCAATTGTGTTGTTTTTCAGGTACACTCTTTTTTTTGTGTAATTGGTGTAGAAGATGATTTATTGTGTACCTACTACATGTGCAGCAGACACATTAATGGGTGCTTCCAGGACAACAAAAGATCACGAAGGGCACCGATTGGCAGGCTCGGAGTCTGAACTTCATTCTCTAAGCCATAAGGGGCCCTTGATGGTTCTTGAGAAGGAATGTGCCAAGATTGGGGTTGTACTTCAGGAAGATTGTGCGGCGGCAGAGTTTTACGAGGGGTGACAGAGCAGAGGCTGGAAGTCTAGTCCAGGGCCTTAAACTTTAATGTGTGTGTAGATCAGTGGGCATGCTGTTGAAACGCAGATTCTGATCCAGTAAGCCTAGGCTGAGCCCAGGTCTTCTGCGTTTCTGACACACTCTTGGGTGATACTGATGCTGCAGGTCTGCAGCCCACAATTTAAGTCCCATGGATTTGAGGATAGTTCATTAATCTAAGTGACAGGTAATGAGAACCTACCTGACTTAGGACTCCTAAGTGGCCAAGGCCCAGTGGCTGATCAGGCAGATAGCCAAATATTTATTGACAGAAAAGAGAAATAGACTTTGGCCACTTTGGTAGGTATTGATCAGAAAAGACTTGCAGTTTGACAATAGTAACCAAAAAATGAGCACGAGTTTATGTTTCCCCTTAAAACAAGAAAAAGCCTGTTTTCTGGCATTTGTTTGCGAGGTCAGAGTCTCTTAGGCCTGTGATCCTTGTGATCATGAGACTCCAGCCATTGCTTCTGCAATCCAGGCAGAAAGGAGCAGAAGTAAAGGGGGGAAACATGTTCCGGCCCTAGAAGTATGCCGCCTCTGAACGACTTTCTAGAAGCCCTATATTACCATTGGTCACCAGTGTCTGCAAGGGAGGATGGGAAATGTTTGTGTGTTTCCATCAGATTCATAGCCATGGGGACTGAAGTCTTGCTCTGATGTGAGCCTTGGCATTTGGGTTACTTCAGCCAGAGGAGGAGACACCTTCTTCTGGTCCACACAAAAACACTGATTCTGGCTCACCTGGGATAATGTTAACAGCAGCTTCCGTACTCGACATGTATTATTTCATCTAATTATTCTAGCCAGATGTAATAGATACTGTTACAGTTCCATCTCTGCACATCAGGCCCTGAGAGGTTAAGTCATTGGTTCAAGCTTTCAAGGATCCCTGGTGGCACAGGGGTTAAGCAATCCAGCTGCTAATTGGAAGTTCGGTGGTTTGAACCCAGCAGCCACTCTATCTGCTCCCATAAAGATTACAGCCCAGGAAGCCCTGTGGGACCATCGAGCTCTCACCTGGGGTCGCTGTGAGTAGGAATGGACTCGCAATCACCCAACAACACATGCCGGAGCTGAGGTCCCAGGCAGAAGTCTGCCTATAGAACCTGCACTCGTAATCATCACACATACGGCCCCTTCCTCTGTACTGCAAAGGACGTTGCTGAATCTGCCGACACAAAACAGACTGTCAAAACAAGCTACCTACCCATGGTCACGTTCTCAGAATTACAGCCCACTAAGATAAGTAAGAATCTTTTAAAACAATCTAATAGAATATTGTACAAACAGACTCACTTGCGTGAGTGACAGGCGGAACTGGTCTCTTCTCACTTGGAAGGCATGACCTTTTCCTCTTGGTGTAAATATTTCTATAACATTGGTTTTAGTCTGACATTGGGCAAGGCACTCTTGGACTCTCACGTGTTCTCGTTTACAAAAGAAGACCTTGGGTCTCAGCTTTGAATTTCAGAGTAAATAGATGCTCAATGGTTTTGCAATCCCAAATAGGTAAAGATTTAGTATTTTAACATTTTTAAATTAAAAGATAGAGAGAGAAAGAACACAAAAGATGAGGCATGGATCCCTTTGGGATTTAAGATTTTGTTTAGTCATTTGCCTTGAACCCAATAGCAGAAGCAGCAGCAGAAATTCTGTAAATCATTGCTCTCTCAGAATGTATACATCTGCTGCTGTCGTGCGCACCATTTGCTCAATGAATTCATGCTTAAGGAAAATCGATCAGCACTTCATTGGCCAGTGTCAACTTATTTTACTTTGAGTGTTTCTAGGAAGCTCCAGGCAAGAATTTAAAATTCTTTCCTAGGTACCCAGTTGTGTTCCTTCTCAAAGCAAAATACCTCTATGAGATTTTTTTTTTACCTGAAATAAACATTTCCAATTTGCTTATAACCAAAGTCATACCTTTTTGTGCACAGAAAAGTAGGGATTTCCCAAGTCTGGTTGTTTCACATCTTGAAATTGGCAATGCCAGTGATAGTGGAAATCCTGACAGTTCAGAGGCTCTGGTTGGCATGACTTGGCAGGTACTGTCGAGGCCATGAGTGCCATGATCATGGGGCCAGCTTGACTACCATCTCCTATCCAGACTCAGTTGTCTGCCAAGATGTACCCAATCCGCCCATGGATATATTGAATTCCAGGTTACAGGGCATTCCATCCCAACTTGTAGAAAAAAGGGACCAGAGTCTTTGCTCAGTGAATGTTGACTTCTCAGCAGAGAGCACTCAGGCGGCCCTCTCTTTGGAGGGCAGAGCCTCAAGATGAAGTAGGGCTTTGGAGTAAGGTACATCGGGCTTTATATGCATGCTACACCAATTGCTAGCTGTGCATCCTTTGGCAAGTCCCTGGTCTTCTCTGAACTTCAAATTCTTATTATGAGGACAGTCCATTTAAATGTAACCCATTTACAAAGTGTATAGCACAAGGTTTGATATAAAGGTGACACATAATAAATGATGTTGCTGTTAGTTGCCTCTGATTGGAGCCCAACTCTTGATAACCTATGCTAGATGGAATGGAATGCTGCCCGCACCTGTGCCATGTGCATGTTCAGTTGTGGATCAGATTGTTGTGGTTCATAGCATTTTAGTGGCTAATTTTGGGAAGTAGATCACTGACCTAACTTCTAGCCTGTCTTCGCCCACAAACTCTGCTGAATTCTGTTTGGCATCAATGCAACACACAAGCCTCCATTGGCTGGGAATGCCTGAGGTGCATTGGGTGGAAATTGGATCCCAAATTCACCTGCCTCGACGGCAGGAATTTTACCACTGAGTTACTGATGCCCGAACGTAACCAACAATAGTGTTTTAGTTATTTGGGTCTTACCAGACTCTAAATACCTTAGTTAATCATGGCTTGGTTGAGTTTTAAAATACTGTACCCCACCTTAGCCTAGCAGAACACCTTGTACACAGTGAATTCTTGATACTTCTGTGCAACATATGACTATGAATCCAGAATCTCAAGGGGGTTTCTTCTGTGCCTCATTTTGGACTCATAGGTTGTGATTTTGCCTTGCTGGTGGGGGAAGAGGGGAAGTAACCTAAGAACTTCCCAGGGTTCATCAGGACCCATTAGTTTTGGAGGATGTGCCCTAACTGTAGGGTAATGCGATCCCCCACTCCCACAACCCCCACACCTCCCGCCAGTGCATGGCCATTCAAAAGACGGTGAGGGGTTTGGGGGTGGGGGGAAGTAGCCCGTCTCCTCGATGTGGATGAGCAATCCATGTGGATTGTCATATTGTCCCTATCCTTATCAACCATTGTGGGTTGGTGGCAGGAGCTTCCTTCTCCAGACTCAGGCCTGTGAATTAGACTGAGGTGCTGTATGATATTAGATGCATCCACAGCCACTCTTCTCAGCACATCTGGGACCCTGGATGCAGTACCCATCTGCCCCCCTCCTGCCACGGCACCTTCTCCTCCTTGCTACCTTCGCTATTCTGGCAGAGGTAGGACCCCAGTTCTTTCTTGTTCTTCTGCACAGTATACTTGGTTGATTCCACCTGGGAGTCTGTGGCCACAGAATTTAGTCAGCTGGAAAAATACAAAGTCAAGAAGCCAGACACCTTGCCATGACACTTCTCATACACAAAGAAGTCCAAAGTTTGATATAGGCTTGAAGTGGGAGGTAAAGGGAACAATTGAGAAAGAAAAAGAATCAATACGTTTCTCAAAGTTTTCTTCTAGCTGTTTATGTTGGTTGAATACATGGCTGAATAGTCTAGTATGTGTATGTAAGGTATACTGTATACTTACTCAAAATCTGGTTTAGTAAAAATTCTTTTTGAGCCCTACAGGACCAGTGGTGTGAGTGGCAAAACAGGGAGGGTAAAGGGAGAATGGGTAGGAAAGAGGGAACCGATTACAAGGAACTATATGTGACCTCCTCCCTGGGGCACAGACATCCGAAAAGTGGGTGAAGGGAGACGTCGGACAGGGCAAGATATGACAAAATACCCATTTATAAACTATCAAGGGCTCATGAGGGAGGGGGGAGCGGGGAGGGAGGGGAAAAATGAGGACCTAATGTCGGGTGTTTAAGTGGAGAGAAAATGTTTTGAGAATGATGTACAAATGCGCTTTACACAATTGGTGTGTGTATGGATTGCGATAAAAGTTGTATGAGCCCCTAATAAAATGTTAAAAAAAAAAAGGCGATTTTGTCCACATGTAAAAAGTTGAAATTTAATGCCTGTCTCATACAATATATATAAAACTAAACTCAAAAAAGGCCACAACTCTAAATGTAAGAATGAAACTGGAGATCTCCTAGAGCAGTGGTTCTCAACCTTCCTAATGCTGCGACCCTTTAATACAGTTCCTCATGTTGTGGTAACCCTCATACCATAAAATTCTTTTTTGTTGCTACTTAAAAACTGTAATTTTGCTCCTGTTATGAATCGTAATGTAAATATCTGATATGCAGGATGTATTTTCATTGTTACAGATTGAACATAATCGAAGCATAGTGATTAATCATAAAAACAATATGTCATTATATACTGTGAAATATTTTCTAATTACAAATAAATGAAATTTTGTCTTGAAGTGTGGTCTAGCATGGGTAACAGTCTTCACGCCGGGTACTTGTATGTGGGCTTATCTGCAAGTGGGCGGACTGCCTGGAGATGGATAGAGGAGCGGCGTCATGTTTCCTACGACCATTGGAAATATGTGTTTTCCGATGGTCTTAGGCGACACAGGTTGAGAATCACTGTCTTAGAGGAAATGAGAGGAGTAAATCTGTGTGATCTTAGATTGGGCGGTGCCTGCTTCTATGTGACACTCAAGCACATGTGACGAGAGGGCAACAATGCTGTCCTGGATTTCATCACAAAGTTTGTGCTTCAAAGAACACCATCAAGAAAGACAGGAGAAGATATATGCCGATCACCTATCTGCTAGGAACTTGTGGCCAGAATATATCAAGAAGGCTGCTACCAATAAAAAGACAATCCAGCCTTTAAAAAATGGGCAAAGAATTAGACTACGCATTTCTCAAAAAAAAAAAAAGGTACAAATGACCAGTCAGCACCTAAAAGAGAGCGAGCATGAATACTTATTGGGGAAAAGGTCCATCAAAGCCACAATGAGGCAACTTCAACCCCACTAGACGGTTACAACACAGAGAGATGGTGGCACTTGCTGGTGAGGATGGGAAGAAACTGGGACCCTCCCACATTGCTGCTGCAGAGGCGCAATAGTGAGAAGTCTTCGGGAATAGTTTGGCAGCTCCTCAAAAAGACGACCATAGGACTTCCAGAGAAGCCAGCTCTCCACCCTTAGATATAGATGAGAGAGAAATGGAGATCTCTGTTGACACAATCCTTGTACATGAAAATTGATAACAGTGTTCTGAGTAGCCCACAAGAGGAAACAACCCAAATGTGCCTCTGTCGATGAATGGATACACATCTAAGGGGGGGGGGTGAGGGGACAGTTTATGGGGGGAAGTCCATGACTTTTTAAATTCCATTTCCCACAGACTTTTTAAAAGCCCCCTCATATGTACATATGTACTACATATGAGGGGGTAAGCCCCCCCAAACAGATTTTTTTCAAAGCTATATATTTAAATGTTTTTATAAAGCAACTTTATCACCTTCGAAGTACTCTCCATTACATTTAGTACATTTGTCAAATCTGAGATTCCATTCTTGGAAACATTTTTCAAACTCATCTGTTTGGATGGCTGACAGCCCCTCCCTCATTTTTTTCTTCACCTCTTCTACGTTGTCAAATCATTGTCCTTTCATGTCCCTCTGAAATAAAAAAGAAGTCGCACGGAGCAAGGTCAGCTGACTAAGGTGCCTGGGGCAAGAGAGGCATGCTCTTTTTTTCCCCAAAAACTGGCACGCTGAGATGACTGCATGAGCAGGTGCCCTGTCATGGTGGCACAACCAGTCCCCTGGCGGCCACAAGTCAGGCTTTTTTTGTCGCACACTGTTCCACAATCTTTTCAGAACCTCTAAGTAGAAGACTTGATTAACAGTCTCACCTGGCGGAACGAACTCCAAATGCACTAGAAGCCAACATTTCATCCGTTTGGGAAGTTGGTGGATGTCCAGAACGAGGTTTATCATTAATCGATATTTCACCTTTCATGAATTAGAAAACCACTCATACACTTGAGTTTTTCCTATAGTGCTGTCCTTGTGAGCTTTGTTCAACATCACAACAGTTGTGGAGGCAGTTTTCCTGAACAGGAAACAAAATTTCACAGCTGCACACTGTTGTCTAACTCGGTCATCACAAAAAAATGAGGTTAGAGTGAAACTGCTTTTATAAAAAATTCACTGTGACCAGAGAGAACGTTCCCAGGCTAGGTTAGTGCACTGGGTGCACTAACTCAGAGCAAGTTCATAGATGCTCGTCTAGCAGGGAGAATGTGTGGTACCCCCTCATATATATAATGGACCACGATAGGCCCATGAAAGGAATGGAGTTGTAATCCACTCTACAACATGCCTAAACCTTGGAAACATTATGCTAAGCCCTAGGTTCCCAAACGTGGCTAATGGTTGGAATCAGCTGAGGATTTGGTGAAATGACAACTTCGTGGGTGCTTTTGCAATGTAATGAATCAGAATCTCTATGGGGAGGAACCCAGGGATCTATAGTTTCACTAGATTCCCCAGATGATTCCAATGATCTGCCAATCTTGGGAACCTTGGTGCTAAGTAACCGAGCATTGCTTAATTGTATGAGATGTCCAGAGTAGTGGTTGTCCCACAGGTTGTAGGTGAGGGAGGGATTGAACTGATGCTTTGTGTGTTAGTCTGGGTAGACTAGAGAAACAAATCCACAGAAACTCATGTATATAAGAGAGTTTTATATAAAGGGTAAGTGTATATTAAGAAAGCATCCCAACCCAGTGCTGTGCAAGCCCATAAGTTCAACATTAGCGCACATGTCCTCCTCAATCTGACAAAACACACACACGCAATGACGCCGACTTCAGGAGGAAAGCTGAATCAGTGAAGGTGTAAGCATCTCAGCAGAGGCAGGGGTCTCCACGCTACTGCTCCAGCACCCAGGGCTGCATCAGGGTTGGTCCATGTGGCTCCTGCTCTTCTGAGCCTTGCCAGCTGAAGCAGGGAACTGGCTGAGGCAGATGCACCCTGGTCATAAGAGAGCAAGAGACCAGAGAACCAGAAAGGCGAGGCTTACCAAGCCATTTAGCTTTCCGACTTTCAATTAATCCCACATGTGTTTATCAGCCAGGTTGGCACAATAATCCTTAGCTATTTCATATGCATATAGGTTTTCTAGTGAGGGTGATGAAATATTCTAGAATTTTCTAGTGGTGATTGTTGCATGATATTGTGAGCACACTAGAAGTTACTGGATTTTTAAAAATTAAGTTGTTTTTTCACGTCCAAGCCAGCTCACCTCTGTGACCTTCAGAAGGTTGTTTACTAAAACGTGGCGCAAACAAACACCAACTGCTGGACTGCACCAGTTTACATCCCCACCAGCTGGTTCACCCAGACCTATGGCAATCCCACTTGCTTCACAGTAGAACTGTTCCAGTGGGTTTTGAATGACTGTAACTTTTCAGAAATAGAGCACCAGGCTTGTCTTATAAGTTGCTTCTGGCTGGCTTTGAACTTCCAACTTGGCAGTTAGTTGCCAAGCACTTAATCATTTATGCCACCAGGGCTCCTTAAGAGGTTAGTAAAAAAATGTAAAGCTCCCACTACAATTGAGGCAATTCTGACTTAGAGCAACCATGTAAGATAGTGTAGAGCTGCCACTGAATCGTTTCTGAGACTGTACACGTCATCTGCTTAAGCTACTATGCAAACAAACCCAAAACACACACTAACTACCGTCAAGTCGATGCTGACCCGTAGTGACCCCATAGGACCGGGTAGAACTGCCCCTGTGAGTTTCCAAGGCTGTAAGTCTAGAGGAGTAGAAAGTCCTTCTCCTGCCGAGAGGCTGGAGGTTTTGAACTGCTGACCTTGCCGTTAACAGCCTAATGCCTAACAACTACACCAGCAGCAGCCCTTTATAAGGTGGTCAGGGAGCTGGAGGGAAATGTGGATACCTTGTCATTGCTTTCTGAGTAAACGTAAGCATTTCGGATGTGGGTTAAGCTTTGGGCTGCTAACTGAAATGCTGGTGGTTAGAACCCCCGAGCCGCTCGGCAAGAGAAATCGGGGACTGCTTCCATAAAGATTTTCAATCTCAGAAATTCTATGTAACAGTTCAACCCTGAGCTGTAGGGTTGCTAAGAACTGGAATTGACTCAGTGGCAATGAGTCCCTGGGACTGACATAAGGCCCACCGTGCCCCCTGGTCATGTGTACAGGGGGTACTGTTCTGATCTGCTCCAGTATTCACTGTCTAGAGTGTGCTTTTGATGCTGACATGCATGTAGAAAGGGAGATGAAGAAATTCTATCCACAAGAGGAAGTTATCTTTTCGTTTCTTTATCTAATATTTGTGAAGGTGTTCGTCATACGAGGGGGTACCCCCTAAACTGGAATTGCCCTGGGCAGAGCGGAACTTTCGTAGTATGAAGTTTTCCTGCTAAGCTAGCGTGAGACCAGGTTGACTGGAGAGACAAATTCAGAGATACTCATAGGTGTATAGGAAAGAGCTTTATTTTTTTTCTTTTCTTTTTCTTTTTTTATCATTTTATTAGGGGCTCATATAACTGTTATCACAATCCATACATACATCAATTGTGTGGAGCACAGTTGTACATTCATTGCCCTCATCATTCTCAGAACATTTGCTCTCCACTTAAGCTCCTGGTATCAGCTCCTCATTTCCCCCTTCCCTCCCTGCTCTCCCCACCCATCATGAACCCTTGATAATTTAGAAATTATTATTTTGTCATATCTTGCACTATCCGATGTCTCCCTTCACCCACTTTTCTGTTGTCCATCCCCCAGGGAGGAGGTTATATGTAGATCCTTGTAACCGGTTCCCCCTAAGAAAGAGCTTTATATCAAAGATTAATCGTATATTAAGAAAATAAAAGTGTGCTTAGGTGGAGAGCAAATGTTTTGAGAACGATGAGGGCAATGAATGTGCAAATGTGCTTTACACAATTGATGTATGTATGGATTGTGTTAAGAATTGTATGAGCCCCTAATAAAGCAATTGAAAAAAGAAAAGAAAATAATAATTATGTATTAAGAAAACATCCCAGTCCAGATCAGGTCCATATATCTGATATTAGCCCATATGTCTGATACCAGTCCATAAATTCCTCTTCAGACTCACACAGCACATGCAATGATGCTGAATACAGAAAGATCACAGGCCAGTGTGTGAAAAGCCTTGTGGATCCAGTGGCAGTGGAAGCATCTCAGCACTGGTATGATGCTCCTCCAGCTCCCTGAGTGTGGCTCCTCATGGCTTATCAACAGGAATGTGTAGCAGAGAGAGAATGTGTGTCCAACCTCCAGGGTATAAGAGAGGAAACTCCCAGAATTGTCATAAGAAGGTCATGCCAACAAGGAGGCATGAATCAGGCTGTGTCCTAATTGACATGCTAGACTCCACCCTTATAACCTATTCATCAAGTTGACCTGAAATTATGTAACTAAAGTACAGCGAGCATCCAGCAACTATCTCCAAGTTAGTGCACCCAGTGGCATCACCTGGGAAGGTTCTCTCTGGTCACAGTCAATTTTTTTCATAAAATCGGTTTCATGCGAACCTTGTTTTCTGTGATGGCTGATTTAAGACAACAGCTTTGCCACTGTCAAATTTTGTTTCCTGTTGGGGAAAATGCCTCAGAAAATGTTGTGATGTTGAACACAACTTTCATGCTTTGGGGAAAATTCAAGTGAAATGTCGATTGATGACAAACCTCGTTCTGGACATTCATCAACTTCCCAAATGGATGAAATGTTGGCTTGTAGTGCATTTGGTGTCTGTTCCACCAGGTCAGACTGTTAATCAAGCCTTCTATTTAGAGGTACTGAAAAGATTGTGGAACAGTGTGTGACAAAAAAGGCCTGATTTGTGGCCACCAGGGGACTAGTTTTGCCACCATGACAATGCATCTGCTCATGCAGCCATTTGATTGTGCCAGTTTCTGACAAAAAAGAGCATGCCTCTCTTGCCCCAGACACCTTACTCATCTGACCTCACTCCATGTGACTTCTTTTTTGTTTCCACAAATGTGATTTGACAATGTAGTAGAGGTGAAGAAAAAAATGACGGAGAGGCTGTCAGCCATCCAAACAGATGAGTTTGAAAAATGTTTCCAAGAATGGAATCGCAGATTTGACAAATCTATTAAGTGTAATGGTGAGTAATTTGAAGGCAATAAGGTTGTTTTGTAAAAAAAAAAATTTAAATACATAGCTTTGAAAAAAAAAATCCATGTTTTTGTACCCCCTCGTATATTATCTCGCTTATTCCCGCAGATGCTGCACCCCTGTTTTATAGCTGCAGAAGCTCAGGTCTTAGAGCACTCTGTCAGAGTCACCCAGCATGAAGTGGCAGCAGTTGCTGGTAGTTGCCATTGGATCGATTCTGATCGTGGCTTCCCTGTGTGCAGAGTAGAACTGCTCCATTGGGTTTTTGTGGCCATGACCTTTCAGAAACAGATTGCTAGCCCTGTCTTCTGAGGCACCTCTGGGGGGGTGTGAACCACTGAATTTGGCTAGTAGTTGAGTGCAATCTGTTTGTCACGAAAACCTACATTCTTCATATACACAGGGAGCGCTGTGGACTAGTAGGTAGTGGAACGTGATATATCAGCACGATAGAAGTATTAATCCAAGGACTGTATCTGGCCATGCAGAATTGAGCATAACTGCTCAATTGGAGCCCTGGTGCGGTAGTGGTTATGAGTTTGGTTGGAATCCACAAGGTCAGCAGTTCAAAAGCACCAGCTGTTCTGGAGGAGAAAACGGGACTTTCTACTGGGTGAACAGTTGCCATCTCAAAAATTCACAGGGGCAGTTCTACCCTGTCCTATAGGGCGGCTGTGAGTCAGCATCGACTTGATAGCAGGGAGTTTGGTGTTTTGGCTTGTCATGGTACAGACTGTTTTAATCATTTGAAAGTGAACATTTCCAAAATTGGAAAGAAACTAACAGGAACACTAAGTGAACATAATTATTTTAAATCCCACAGCTGATATTTCTCTAATAAAATTCTCAATGAGTAAAAAATGCCTTCTTTGAAGTGGCTCCACACTTTTCCATCGAATTCAATAGCTGTTTAAACTCCCTCTAGTGCAGTGGTTAGCAACCTTCCTAATGCCTCGACCCTTACATGCAGTTCCTCGTGCTGTTGTGACCCCCAACCATCAAATTACTTTTGTTGATACTTCATAACTGTAATGTTGCTACTGTTATAAATCGGGTGACCCCTGTGCAAGAGTCCTTCAACCCTGAAAGGTGGTCGCAACCCACAGGTTGAGAACCGCTGCTCTAGTGGTCAATTAATCGGGTGATCCTGAATTTTGCTTTTCAGCAATTCCTTATAGCCACTAGAGCAGCGGTTCTCAACCTGTGGGTCATGACCCCATTTGGGAGTTGAAGGACCCTTTTACAGGCGTCGCCCGATTCATAACAGTAGCAAAATTACGGTTATGAGGTATCAAC
>NW_022103928.1:7350030-7352706 GCF_000313985.2 Echinops telfairi
GGGTCACCACCACATGAGGAACTGTATTAAAGGGTGGCGGCATTAGGAAGGTTGAGAACCACTGCACTAGAGGCAAGGGTGGGCCTCAAGTGCAGAAGATAATATGTTCCAGCCTCCTTAAATATTCTTCCATGAATGTTGTGGGACATCTATGAACATTCCTTAACCAAACTGGCTCCTGCCCTCCACCTTCTCACAATCAAATAATGCATGTTGAAGGGTGCTAAGTGCTAGGCTAGAGAACTGCAGAGAAAACACTTTCTAAGGTTTTGGACATCATCCTTGTTGTAAGTACACAATTTCATGTCAACTTGATAAATAAGAATGAAGGGGTGGAGTCTAACCTCTCAATCAGGTCACAGCCTGGTGATCCCGCTTTGTGGGCGTGACCTTATCTCCAGGATTCTGGGACTTCTTCTCTTCCTCCCTGGAGGAGGGACACAGTCTCCCATAGAGCCACGCCGATGGCAGCCAGAGACCTGGAGATGTATTCACTGCCATTGGATCCACAGGACAGCCCACCCACCAGCCTGTGATCTTCCTGCATTCGACATCATTGCATGTGCTGTGTGAGTCTGAAGAGGACATTATAGACCAGTATCAACCTATGGGCTAATATCAGACTTATGGACTTGATATGGACTAGGCTGGGATGTTTTCTCAATATGCAATTGCTCTATGATATAAAACTCTCTCTTACACTTATATGAGTGTCTCTTGATTTTTATCTCTAGTCAACCTGGACTAACACAATCCTTAATAAAATGTTCTAAGCCAGTGGTTCTCAACCTTCCTAATGCTGTGACCCTTTAATACAGTTCCTCGTGTTGTGGTGACCCCAACCATAAAATTATTTTTGTTGCTACTTCATGACTAATTTTGCTACTGTTATGAATCGGGTGACCCCTGTGAAAGGGTTGTTTGACCTCCAAGTTGAGAACCGCTGTTGTCAGCCATGGAAGAGGGGTCCACAGACACAATTTTAAAAATATTCCTATTTGTTGATTTCTACAATTTTCCATTTTCCTTAGTATCCAATGATTTTCTTGTAATTAAAAAGTTAAAATGTAGCTCAGTTAAAGACACCCCGGACCCCTGCTCCTACAGTAGCACCTTCTTTCCTGCTGTCCCCAAGCTTTGTGTTGGGTTTTGCTTTCGATACAAGAGGGACTCCCTCCCTGGCCAGATTTACTGCCATTCCTGGGGAGAGCAGCTGCAAGAAGAAAGCAGCAGCCTAGTTTTAGAGACAGAAAAGGCCCAGCCTCGGCAGGTTTCTCCTTAGATGTCCATGTAACCTTGAAGAGGTCTGCTTTGAGTACTGCAGGCATTTTGTTTACCCTGAGACATTTCTCAGAACAAGTCCACCCACCTACCCCCTGCTAACAGTAATAGAACGACTATAATGGATGCAGCTTAGAGCCTGCGTGGCCTCTGCAAGGTGTGGGATTGCGAAATTGTGCACCGAGCAAGACCGTTCATAGAGGACTCAGTAGATTAAAGGTACAGTTTCTTTAGTGTGCAGCTTCCTGGTTCTCCTTAGAGCTGAAGTTCCTCTCTCTCCCCTTTAAAGCAATGCGAGTAGATAGAAGGTTATTGTCAAGTCAGCTTGGACTCATGGTGGCCTTGCATACAAAAGTTGCCCGGTCCTGTGCTATCCTCATGGTCACTGGAATATTTGAGTCCATTCTTCATTGTGGTTTTAGTGCCTACCCACCTCACCAAGGGTCTCCCTTGCCCTCACTGGCCTTCTACACCAAATGTGATGTCCTCTGACAATTGCCCCCACCCCCAAACCCCCTGATGATGTGTCAAAAACAAGTAAGTGGTCAATACGCTGTTGGAATCCATAGAGTTTTCACTGACTAGATTTTGGAAATAGATGGCCGGGCCTCTCTTCCAAGTATGTTTTAGCCTCAAAGCTCTGCTGAAATCTGACCCCTATCAATGCCCCTGGTAGGATTTGGAATATCAGTGCCACAGTATCACAGAAATGTGTAAGCCACTGCGGCATGATGATCGGACAGGCAGGTGGTGCTTTAAATAAAGTGGTGTGAGCCGATAACTCACTTGACCCCAGCCATTCCATCAGAACCATACAATTATACTCAGTGTAGCTGAATTCCTCAGTCAACTTATTGATTGTGATTTTGTCCTTTTGTTCTCTTTCTTCAGTCTGATCTGCATGCTCTCTGGTCCTGCTGTACATCTGTCCCCTACACGCCCTTCAACATCATGCCGGTTTCTTCGTTCCCATCCTAGCTCTTGTTTCTTTAGGCCACATTCTTTTTCTTGTGTTAGTCTTTGATTTGGTCTGTGCACATATTCCTATAGATTCCATGAGAAGGGTACTTTGGAAGTAACCATTTTAAGATTTTACATATCTGAAAATGCCCTTATTTTACCGGCATCGTTGATTAATGATTTGGTTACAAAGAGGTCTCTACTCTAAAACCAAAACCAAACTCACTGCTGTGGGGTCAGTGCTGACTTATAGCAACCCCTGTGGGGTTCTAGGGCTGTGTATGTTTTTCCGGCAGTAGAAAGCCCAGTCTTTCCCCCTTGGAGCTGCAGGTGGTTTTGAACTGCTGACCATGGGGATCTCAGCTCAACATGTAAACACTACACCACTAGGGCACCTGTAGCACTCTACTGAGGTTAGAATAATAACGAATGATA
>NW_022103928.1:7353177-7361099 GCF_000313985.2 Echinops telfairi
GAGTTGCCTTTGTATTTTGATGAAAAATCAATTTCCATATATATATAAGTCTATTTCTGGACACTGTCCACTGTTCCATTGATCCATTTATCTGTCTTCAGGCCAATAGCATCACACTGTAATGATTATTATGGCTTTATAATCTTAAAGTCAGGTGCTGTTCATCCTCCAGATTTGCTTTTTGTAGGCAGCTTCTGTTATGCTAGGTCCTGAGCAGTCATATGAATTTTAGATGTAAATAGTCAATTTCTACAAGAAAGGCTGCCAGGAGATCAATTGAGCTTGTGTTGACTCTATAGACGAATTTGGGAAGAATTGACATCTTAACAAAGCTGCTTTCCCCTCCCCATGAACAAGCTACATCTCTACAACTATTTCCTTTTTGTTTTAATTCCGTTAGAAATCTTTTGTAGCTATCAATACATGGGACTTTTGTCAAATATATAAGTATTTCATATATTTGATGCTATCATAAATAGTACTTTGAAAACTTCAATTTCAATTTGCATTGCAAGTGTATAGAAATAGAATTGATCTTGGTTTATTGTACTTGCATCATCCACTTTGCTAAACTCATTATTTCTCTCTGGCGTGTGCGCATGTGTGTGTGTATATGTGTATCTTACAAGGTTTTCTGCATAGATGATCCTGTCATCTGTGAATCAAGACAAGTTTACTTCTTTTCAATCTAGAGCTTTTTAATTTCTTTTCTTTGGCTTTACTGAGCTAGCTATAAGTTCCCGCATGATACTGAAAGGGAGTGATGAGAGCAGGCATCACTGGTCTCTCCCCAGCAGTAGAGGAAAGACAGCCAGTCTTTCACCATTAAGTGTGACGTTAGCTGAAGCTGTTGATGCCAAGGGCTCAAGTAGAAAGCAAATGTATTGGGAAAGATGATGGCAACAAATGTACAAACGTGCTTGACACAATGGATGGATGCATGGATTGTGATAAGAGTTCTATGAGCCCCCAATAAAATGACTTAAAAAAAATCAAAATAGATGTTGGCCTCAACAACAAAAAGACAAACCATCTAATCAAACTATGGGCTAAGGACATGGCTTTGACCACTTTGTCAAAGAAGAGAGTCAAGCAACTAGCAAACACTTGTTGAAGAGATGCTCATGGTCATTCGAGAGCTATAACTCAAAAGTACAGTGAGATATGATCTCCCCCCTGAAAAAATGACACTGATAAAAAAGAAGAATACTCAAGAAGAGAAATGCAGACAAGGTTGCGGGGACACTTGAACTCATGTACTGCTGGTGGGATTGGAAAAATGGCACTCCCACAAGGGAAAGCAGTCTAGTACATCCTCCAGAATCTAGAAAAAGAAACACCACATGATCTATCAAACGACTACTAGGTGCATACCAAAAAACAACCGAAAACCCCACTACCATTGAGTTGATTGCAGCTCTACAGAGGGTTTCCAAGTATGGAGACTTTCACAGGAACAAATAACTTCAACTTTCTCCTGTGGAGGGGCTGACAGGTTTGAACCACTGACCTTATGGTTAGCAGTCCAATGTTTACGCAACAGAGCCACTAGGGTTCCTGGAGAAAGAGCACTGACACAAATCAATATATGCACACCCATGTTTATCACAGCCTTATTCACAGTAGCAAAAATGGAAACAACATAAGTTGAATGGATATATAAAATGTGGTTCATATGCAAAATGTGGTTCAGATGCTCATGGTCATTCAAGAGCTATAACTCAAAAGTACAGTGAGATATGATCTCCCCCCTGAAAAAATGACACTGATAAAAAAGAAGAATACTCAAGAAGACAAATGCAGACAAGGTTGCGGGGACACTTGAACTCATGTACTGCTGGTGGGATTGGGAAAATGGCACTCCCACCAGCAGTACAAAGAACAGTGGTGTAGCCACAAAACATCTTATAATATGGATGAACCTGGAGAACAGTATGCTAAGTGAAATAAGTTAATTTCAATAGGGCCATATTATATGTAACAACCTTTACTATGAGCAGCCAAGAATAAATTTACTCACAGAAAGCAGCATTCTTTAGCAGTTACCAGGAATGAGGAGGGCCAGGGAGAGGGAACCACTTCCTAGATGGTTCTCACTGCCATTGAGTCCATCCCAACTCGTAACCACCCTTAGGCCCTTAGGGTTTCTGAGATGAAATCTTTACAGAAGTAGACAGACTCCTTTCCTCCCACAGAGTAGCTAGTGGATTTGAACCTCAACTTGTTAACAACCCCGTGCTTATCCCACTGCACCTCCAAGGTTCCTTTACTAGATAGATATGGGCACATGTCATTGCTGGTGAGGGAGAGGCAAGACCCAGTTTGGGAAGGTCAGTGCAACGTGACCAAGGTAAATGGAGATGCTGTGGGGTGGGTGAGAATCATGGACAACTGTAGTAAATATTGTAAGATACACAATTCCGTAGCAAAAGTAATAACTGAAAGTGTGTTAGTGGTTACTAGGTAGATATGTATGCTATTCAGATGAAAGGATGCATGGGGTTACTTATGTAGGTATGTAGAGTTGTGCACATTTGCATGTCCATATTTGTACTGCATATATGTTCATATCTATAATAGAGTACATGAAGACTAGACATATTCAGACACCTCACGGAACTGAGTTACTGGGCTTGAAGGCTAAGGACCATGGTCTCAAGAGATCTCTAGATCAATTGGCATAACATAGTTCATAAAGAAAATGTAATGTATTTTCGTGTGTTGAGAAGCCTTGTAGTCCTAAAAGCTTGGGTGAAGCCATTAAGCTAAAACTATTGGTCTCTTTCTGTCTCGAGCAAAGGAGAGTGAAAGCCAAAACCCAAACTCAAGGCCATCAACTCAATACCGACTCATAATGACCCTGTAGGACACGGGAGAATCTCCCCTTGTACGTTTCTTTGACTGTCACTGTTTACAAGAGTAGAAAGTCCCAGCTTTCTTCTGAGGAACTGCTGGTGGTTTCAAACTGCCGACCTTGCAGATGGCAGCCCAGCTCATAATCACTATGCCACCAGGGCCACTAAAGGGAACCAAATAGGCAAGAAGGCAATTAGTCTACACAGTGAATGGCCCCCACCAATCACAGCCTCCTCCTGTTTGAGACAGGAACACTATGATAGAGTTAAAATAAGAGGAAAAGGTAGACCAAAACTAAAATTCATTGAAAAGTAAAAAAGGAAGAAGCCAAAACAGATTTACTGACCTGATAGAGACTAGTGCTACCCCCTGGAATATTACCTGAAGACACCCTTTCAACATTAAATTGAAGCCATTCCTGAAATTTGTTTTTCCACTAAATAACAGATTAACTTATAAAATAAACAATAACACCCACACAGAATGTGCTTCTTTAAACAACATGAGACCAGTGGTCAGCATTTCCCCCAAAGCAAAGAGGAGACATCAGGCGGGTGTGTGTGTGTATGTGTGTGTGTGTGTTATGGAGCAAGTTAAGTATAAACTGCTGAAAGGGAGACCCCTTTGTTATGTAAACTTTCACTTATTTTAAAGTTGTTTCAGTTTGTAATATTTTATGCTTGCTTCTCATTTGAGGTGTATCTCTGTTGTTTTGTTTGTATTATGTATCGGTTCCTGTGTAAGAAATCCAGGATATGTAAATTTAGAAAGATAGTAACGGGATTCATAATTGCCTAGAGGCAAGGCAAGAGAGGTGGTGGTGATGGGGGTGGGAATGGAGAGCCAATAACAATGAGCATGAGAAGAAATTGATTATGGTGATAATCGTACAACTCTTCTTTATATGCTTGAACAATTCAATAGGAGGATATGTGAATTATGTCAATAAAATTATTTTTAAAAGCACAATTAAATGTTTTTTAAAGCAGGAATGGATATTAGATTTTCCAAAGGCTTTCTGTTCTGGCGGGCTGTTAGCACTGCCCGCTAACCACAAGGTTCAAGCCCACCAGTCACTCCAAAGGAGAAAGATGGGGCTGTGGGTTCCCATCAAGATTTACAATCTGGGGAGCCCTATCTTGGGAAGCTATGAATTGGAATCGAATTGAATTTTAGTATGTTAAAAGGTAAATTATAATGATTGTGTTTTTTTAAACCTATTGTGAAGGTTTAATTATAATTTACCTTTTAACATACTAAAGTAGGAAAGCAGTGTAAGCCCTGTGGCCATCGCAATACCAAAATTTCAAATTCAATTCCAACGCAGAGCTTAGTTTTTACATTCAACCACTCATACACATTCTGATCCAACTCACCCATTCCAGCCTCCTCGGTGGCCCACCGCTTAGCCCCCGTCCTCCCTGGGGTTCCTGCTTCCACGCCTCCTTCTTTCCTAACACTGAACTGTGCCCAACCTGGGGTAGATGCTGTTCTTTTGACCATGAATGGTTGATTATTCTAACCATACTAATTGAAATGTTAAACCAACCTTGGATTTCTGGTTTACCATTAGGCCATATCGTGTTTCATTCAACTGACTAAAACTATTCAGTATTTTTGCATCTAAAGTTTTGAGAAATATTGTTCTATAGTTTTCTTTTTCTCTGTGTACTGTGTCTATCTGCTTTTGGCTAGGGGGTGATGCTAGCCTAAGAAAATTACTTGGAAAAAAATCACTTGGGATACTCTCGCCTCTGCAATAGGTCTTTGTTCCTATCTGCCTAGCTGTATGAATTCTTTTGGATAAATTATTCATTTCTTATTCTTTAGTTTTATATACTTTTCTTGAACTGTAAGCTATGATGTGTGGGTTTATTATTTTAGGGATTTATTTAAGGTTTACATTATACCTGTTTAAAAAAATTACTGGCACTTCATCCCTATGTCATACAATTCAGTAGTTCAGCCATATCACAAAGAGTTGTACAATCTTTATTGCAATAAATTTTAGAGCATTTCCCCCCCCTACTCATTCATGTTATTCATGTAATTTTTCTCTATTTTGGCAAAGGTATACACAACAAAACATTCACCATATTGCCTTGTGTTGTACAACCATTATTGTTATCCCTCTCTACCACCAAATTGTTCTACCACCATTTAAAATAAACTCAAAGCTAAGCAAAAACTCTTCCTCCACCCATGGTAACTGTATTAGTCTAGATACTTTGCAGAAACAAATCCACAGCGACTCATGTATAAGAGAGAGTTTTATGTAAAGAAAATGTGCATCACAAAAACATCCCAACCCAATGCTGCCCAAGCCCACAAGTCCAACATTAACCCATTAACCCAACACCAGTCCACAAAGTCCTCCACCTCACAAAACAGAGGCAATGATGCCGACTGCAGGAGGAAAGCTGAGTTAGTGAACGAATAAGCATCTCAGCACTAGCAGGGGTCTCCACACGGCTGCTCCAGCACCCAGTGCTGCATTGGGATAGGTCCATGTGGCTTCTCCTTGGGGATGTCTTGTAGGAAGTCAATCTTGCAAGCTGAAGCAGGGACCTGCTAAGGCAGCTGCACCCGGTGCAACCATCACAAAACAAGAGACCCGAGAACTAGAAAGGCGAGGTTCACCACCCATTTATCCCTCTACCTTTCAATTAGCCCCACATGTGATTATCGGCCAGGCTGGCACAATTAACTAACTCAGTAACCATTGGCCAAGTTTGTTTTCTTTTATTCTTTTTTTAGTAGTTTTCTTGATGCAATATTCACATGTCATACACTTTCCATCATTAAACCGCTTCCAAAAAGGGTTGCATACGCATCATCACAATCAGCTCTGATCCTCACCCCCTTCCCGCATCCACTGACTGCTCTCCAGTTCCCCTCCTTCCCACCCTGTGCACCATAATCCATTGCACCAGTGATTGTCTCTCTGCCTTTATGCCTTCTGTGCTTACTATACCTCTTTAACTATCTTAGTATCCGTTCAAGTATATGGTGCCATTTTCCTATAATATAAATATTTATAGTAGCATACTTTCATTTCTCCCTCCCAACCTATGCCATTGTTTTCATGGTTTACATTTATTTATGTTATAAAACCCACAATACATTGTTATTGTTAAAAATCTTCCAAACTGTGTTTTAAAGTGGTTTTTCAAATAAGGGAAAACATCATGTTTACTTTTTCAGTGTTCTTCGTTCCTTTACGTAAATCTTTTCTTTCCTTCTGAGATCATTTTCCTTTAGGAACCTTTAATGTTCTCTTTGAAGACTCAGAGTGCTTGAGCATTTCTTGTAAGGTGGCAGTGGATCTTTATTTTAGTCCCCAAAACTGTTTTATGAGGAGCTAATCCAGACATCAGACCATGCCATAGTTCAGTCACATCAAGCCGTGTTGTACAAAACATTTCTTCCTTCTTGAAATCCTTGACATCAGCTCCCACTATTTATCTTTATTTTTTGCTTCAGTGATACTTTCTACTGACTTTTCTGTTTTCAGTTTCATTAATGTATGCTCTTATCCTTATTTTCTCCCCCCTACTTTTTTTGCCTTACATTTATTTTGTTCTCTTTTCAATTTCTTGATGTTGGAATTTAGATGGTTGATTTGCATCCAGTTCCTCTTTCCTAATATAAGCATTTAGTGCCAAAGCTGATCTGTCTGCTCATACGCGCCATGTTTTCCCTCCGCTTTGCACAATGGGCCATTTGATTGGCAGTCACACATCGTGGACTTTACTATGCCGAGTGGCAGGCATTTGTTTTCCTATAAGCGTGCCGGAGCTCTCTTCCAAGATGCAGATCATTTATTTGGAAAGCATTTTAGTCTTTTTGGTTTGCTTTTGAGAGTAGTTTCCAACAAACTATTCTCCATGGCCGAGGCCAGAGGAGCACAGGCAGCTCAGTGGTTAAGTGCTGGACAGCACACTGAGAGGTTGGCTGTTTCGACGACAGGCTGTGCGAGAAAGACCTGGTCACTTGCTCCCATAGGGATTACAGTCTAGGAAACCTCACAGGGGAGGCCTCTTCTGCCACATGGTGCTGCTGAGAATTGGAATCATCTAAGTAGCATCTGACATCAGTAACAAAAACCGAGGCAAGACCCTTCCAATACTCAGTGTCCATGGGAAGGATTAGTTACGTGGCAGATGTCACTATAGTAGAATTACGTGAGGATTGTCTTAAATTCTTCAGGCTGCAATAACAAACAAACAAAAAGCACAAGGTAGGTGGCTTCAGGAACAAAAGTGTTGCCTCACAGTCCTTGGGACTTGCTGTCAGGTGCCATCAAGTCGGGTCCCACTCACGTCAACCCCACGTACAGCAGCACAGCACCCTGCCCCGTCATGCATGTTTGAACCCACTGTTGCAGCTACTGTGTCAGCCCCTCTCGTCCAGGACCTTCCTCTGTTTTTTTGCTCTTCTACATGACACAGAATGCCCTTTCTGTGGTGCCTGGTCTCTTGATAACATACAAATTACGTAAGGTGAGATCTCACCACACGGTTTTTAATATTCTTTGCCAGCACCGTAATTCAAATGCATGGATTCTTCTTTGGTCTTTCTTATTCATTATACAACTTTCACATGCATAGTAGGCAATTGAAAATACCATAGTTTGGGTCAGATGCACCTTAGTCCTCAAAGTAATATCCTTGCTTTTCAATATTCTAAAGAGGCCTGGTGCCGCAGATTTACCCAGTGCAGTGCATCCTTTGATCTCTTGACTGCTGCTTCCATGAGAGTTGATTGTGGATCCAGCACTACAGACTAGTCCAGTTGTAAGGATTTTTGTTTTTTGTACATTTAGTTGTAGTCTGTAATGAAAGCTGTGATCCTTGAGCTTCATCAGCGTGTGCTTCCAGTTTTCTGTACTTTTAGTAAGCAAGGATGTGTCATCTCTGTAGCTCGGGTCGTTAGTAAGCCTTTCTCAAGTCCCGATGCCACATTCTTCTTCATACAAGGGGGTACCCCCTCAACATGGAATTTTTTTCAAAGCTATGTATTTAATTTTGCTTTACAGAACAACCTTATCACCTTGAAAGTACTCT
>NW_022103928.1:7361666-7372827 GCF_000313985.2 Echinops telfairi
TTCCCCGTAACGCTGGCCTTCTGAGCTGTGCTCAATATCACAACAGTTTCCGAGGCATTTTTCCCAAGCAGGAAACAAAATTTCACAGCCACAAGCTGTTGTCTTAAATCGGCCATCACACACAAAAAACGAGGGTTAAGATACACTGCTTTTACGAAAAAATTCACTGTGACCAGAGAGAACCTTCCCAGATGAAGCTACTGGGTGCGCTAACTCAGAGCGGGTTGCTGGATGCTTGCGTGGTGCCGTGGGGGGGAAAGCTCCGCTCTGCCCAGCGCAGGTCCAGGCATTTTGGGGTATCCCCTCGTATAAGACAGCTTCTTCGCTTATTGGCTCAGCATATCAATGGAATAAGTATGGTGACAGAATACAACTCTGCAGCACGTCTTTCTTGATTTTTTTTAACCTTTCTTGATTTTAAGCCATGCAATATCCCGTTGTTCTGTTCACATAATTTCCTCTTGATTTAAGCATAGGTTCTGCCTGAGCCCAATGAAGTGTTCTGGAATTCCCATTATTCTCAATGCTATCTATAGTTTTTTTTTTTAATTTTTATGATCCACACAGTCTAATGCCTTTGCCGAGTCAATAAACCACAAATAAGAATCTTTCTAGTATTCTCTGCTTTCAGCCAAGATCCTTCTCACATCAGCAATAATATCCTTTGTTCCACATCCTCTTCTGAATATACCCTGAATTCCTGGCAGCTTCCTGTCAATGTACTGCTGCAACCATTGTTGGATAATCTCCAGTAAAATTTTACTTGCATGTGATATCAATGATATTGTTCTATAATTTGCTCATTCTGCTTGGTCACCTTTCTTTGGAGTGGGTACATACATGAATCTTGGGGTAGTTACATAATTTCATGTCAACTTGATAAATAGGTTCCAGGGGTGGAGTTTAGCCTGTCAATCAGGTCTCAGCCTGATGGATGGCTCCTTTTGGGCATGGCCTTCTCATGAGAATTCTGGGAGTTTCCTGTCTTATTCCTTGGAGGGGAATAAGAGATACACTCTCTGCTTCACATTCCTGTGGATAAAACACATGGAGCTACACTGATGGCAGCCCAAACCCTATAGATGCATACACTGCCATTGGATCCACAGGACTTTCCAACCACCGGCCTTTGATCTTCCTGCATTCGGCATCGTTGCATAAGCTGCGTGAGTCTGAAGAGGAATTCATGGGCTAATATCAGGCTTATGAATATCAAATTTATGGACTTGATCTGGACTGGGCTGAGATGTTTGATTGATGCATAATTACTTCTTGATATAAATTTCTCTTACACACATGAGTGTCTCTGGATTTGTTTCTTTACTCAACCCGGACTAACACACATCTCTTCCAGTCAGTTGGTCAGATAGCCATATTCCAAATTTACTTGGTATAGGCAAGTGAGTACTCTTCGTCAGCTTGTGAAACATTTCAGTTGGTATCCTATCCATTCCTGGAACCTGGATTTTGGCTCATGCCTTCTGTTCAACTTGGGCTTCTTCCTTCAATACCATTGTCTCTTAATCATACACTCTCTCTTGAAATGGCTGGATTTTGAGGAGTTCTTTATGGTACACTGACTGTGTATATTCTTTCCACCTTCTTTTGATGCTTGCTACATTGTTCAATATTTTGCCATAGAATCTGTCAATATTGAAATTTGAGGCTTGATTTTTGTTGTTGTTCTTTCAGCTTAAGACATGCTAAGCGTGTTTTTCATTTTTTTAATTTCTAACTCTAGGTCTTTTTGCATTTCATTATAATACTTTACTTTTTCTTCCCCAGCTGCCCTTTGAAAAGTTCTGTCCAGCTCTTTGGCTTCATCATTTCTTCCATTTGCTTCAGCTACTCTGTGGTTAAGCGCAAGCTTCCGAGGTTCTTTTGACATCCACTTTGATCTTTCCTTTTTCTCTTGTCTTTTTAATGAGACTGCGAGTCCAAATTCGGCCTATGGGCATTGCCGTAATCCGTCATTGTATCGTCTGCTCCTGGCAGCTCTGGCACTTCTTAGCTTGTAGACAGATGCTGCCATGGTCTTTCCCCTGTGTGTGCTTCATTTCTGTGCCTTTCATAAAGCACTACTCAGAGGTGATTCGGATTGGGACTCACACTGTTCAGATATGATCTCATATGACGATAGTGAAAATCCTATTTCCAAACATGTCATTCATAGGAACAAGGCTTAGAACTCAGCGTGTCTTTCTGGGGAACACAATTCCATCCATAACAAGGACTGGCCTCAAATGCCATTTCCCGTTATTTTTCCCTCTTTGCCAGATAGATTTCCCAGAGAAGACTTTTCTGTGTGGCTTCAGGACTTGAGGGAATCAGAATATGGACGTGTGATAGGTAGGTTTATCGTGCCAACCTGACCAATAGGAACATGTGGGATTAATGAGATCGGAGTTTGATTGGAGGGCAAAGAGATAAGTGACTTGGCAAGGCCTATCCCTTGTCCTCTTGCCCTCTGGTGATCCAACCAGCATGTGGCTGCTTTAGCTAGTTCTCTACCTCAGCTTGTGAGCTATACTAACCGTGGGACAGCCAACCCATGGATCATATCACTAGTGTTTGAGGTCCCTTAGAGACCTGCTTCTCCATGCTATTGATGTGTACATCACTTGAGTTTGAGGCTGGTGGATCCTGTCATCTTGTATTGCTTGAGTTTGATATCTCATCTTCCATAAGCTCCTGAGCTGCTGTTTGCTGCTGTGGGCAAACTCTGCCTGCATTGCCTGAGGGAAGACTCAGCTGTCTGCTTCCTTGACCTTGAACTTGCCAGCTTATGAGTTGAAGGACTCCATGTATATTAATTGTTCCACGAAAGTGAGTTGAACTGAGTCCTCTGTACTGCTGTGTGGACTAACTAGCTGTTATATTCCTTCGTGCTGCATATATATATATAAATCATCATAAGTGCCCTGGTTTTGTTTCTGTAGAGAACCCTGCCCAACACAGGAAGAGCCTTCGGATTTCAGCCGTTCACAGTTATCTTCCCTGTGCCTAGTGGTCTTGAGTCCAGAGAGTCTCAAGTTTGGGACTCTTAACCATTTGTGTGCCATGCACACCAGAATGGTAGACCCTTTCCCAGAACAGTGCTTTATAATGAGTAAACTGCACAGGAATACAACAGAAAAAAATTAGATTGCAATACAGCTATAAACTATTTATAAAAACTCATGAATTTGTGATATATTGATATGAATTTGTTTATTAGCACATTAAATAGCAAGATCTAGTAGTAAGCTGGATAATGTCATGATGCTGTAATCTGGGGGAGTGTAAAGTGGCATTTCAAAAGCTGTAACAACTATACTGTGATTAATTAGTGATAAAATCCTAAGAGACCAGTACTACTGCTGTGGCTTGTTGTCTGAAAAATAAGCTGTCTCCCAGTGGACTCTGACTCATGACCACCCCTCACCCCCACCCCCCACCCCATGTCACCAGATCGAACTGGGCTTCATCAGGTTTTCAGTGCTGATTACCAAACCTTTCTTCTGTGGCTCCTCAGGGTGGATTTGTACCTCCAGCTTTGTATATAGCCGCTGAGCTCATTAGCTGTTTCTGTCACCCAGAGACACCCCATCTAAATTTATAAAGGAGCGAAATGCTACATTTTAGTTAGAGGCTAGATTAATGAGAATAAAACTAATTCTATCCCCCCTCTACTCAAGTTCATAGACCCCTGAGTTCTAGCTAAAGGTTTTAAGACCCTCTCCTCTAATTCTACTCTTTCTTCTGTCAGGAGAGCAGGCAGTCTCTTGGCCATGGTGAAAGGGTCAGAGGGAGCTGGTACTCATTTTCTTTGTTTGTTTTTAGCTTTTCTAATTGGTCTCCTGTTCCAGCCCCTCCCAGTTCCTTGGTCTCCTCTCTTCTAAGGCAGATACCACCTGTCCACCCACTTCTAACTCCAAAAAGTGATTCATATCCCTCATCTGTTGTAGCTTCCTTTCTCTGACTCATGTCACTGTGAATCTGCTTCTACTGGGGGTGTAATTTACAGTTTACTATTCAACACAATGGAGGTACAGATATTTCTTCTATGCTGACTGAGCTTGGAGAGGGTCACATGTGTGAAAATAGCAAGGGAGAGGTGTCTGACCTTCTCTGACTTAACAAGGAGACAGAAGATTCCAACTCGACATTAGCTCACAGGAATTCCCATGAGGCACAGTCAGACACGCCTCCATCCCCCAACCTTCCTTACCGTATTCTGCACCACCTCTCCTTCCCACTGTGCTCTGCTTGTCTGCTGGGTTCAACAGTCCATTGTATGACCACAGAGAACTCACAGACCATATCCATGACCATGGGACTCATTAGGGAAGTTGATAGGTTACAATTCAGGATCAGAAGCGTTCAGGATACAGTGTTTGTGGTCAGAAGGGCCTCTTCTCAGCTGTACTCACAGGCATCCCTCTCTCTGCCTCTTGGCCCTTTGGCGGCTGCTGTGCCTGTGCAGGATTACCAAGGTCCTTTCACACCGTCATAAAGGCTGGCGGAGCATGCCACTCCAGGAAGAGCCTCGGCAGGAAGGCACTGCGCTCTAGCTGCTTGAGTTAGCAAACCTAACACCACAGATCGCAAGCAGGTCTCCTGCCTGAAGGCATTCCGCTTTCCATGCCCGGTGGGCAAGGAAGCCCACTGCTGTGCTCTGTCTCCTGCTCGTGGTTCTGCTGCCTCTGTTGCCGCCACTCCTTTGCCACTTTACTGCATCTCTGCTTCTCCGGTATCACACATCTCTCTGTCTCCTCCATCTAAGGTTCGTTGTGCGGGGATCTCAGGGTGCAAAGGATGTGCTTTGCTCTTAGCTCTTTTTTCTTGGTGGTCATGAAATCCCCAGTCCCTTCTTTTGAGATGGTTCGTTTTATGCCTGACCAATCCCCTTCTTAGAGTCCCTAGTCGCAGCTTATTTGCATGCTCCCACATAGTCATTCATTCGGTGGGAGTTACAAAGACCATGGCTTCAAGAGCCATACCATGTACATGGCATGGAGAAGACCAGGAGTGAGTTGAAGTCAATGGCTCTATAGCAACCAATAAATCAGTTGCTGTGCAATTGATTTCAATTCATGGCAATCCTCTATGTGTCAGAGTAGGACTGTGTTCCATAGAGCTCAGTGTTCACGAATGATTGCCTGTTTAAATAACGGGAAGTGCCTTCCCAGCACAGCAAGACCTCCCCTCCTGCCATAGAGGTCTGTGGACTAGCAAGGTCCCCTGCTGGGATCAGTCGTGATAACTCTATCCCTGCTGTCAAGTCCCCTGAGCTTCTGAAACCTGTGCTGGACCTAGATTATTCTGTCACTGTTGTCGCTAATGCTGTTGTGAAGGAGCCCTGATGGTGCAGGAGCTACGAGTTGGGCTGCTCCCCACAAGGTTGGCCGTTCGAAACCCTGGAGGAAAGATGAAGCTTTATATTCCCTTGAAGAGTTCCAGTCTTAGATACCCCCGGGACAGTTTTGCCCTATCTTACAGGGCTGCCATGAGTCAGAATTGATTCAATGGCAATGAGTTTGGTTTTTTGTTTGGAATACTGTTGAGAGGGGCCCTGGCGGTGCAGAGGTTAAAGTGCTCAGCTGTTTACCAAAGGTTGGCAGTTTGAACACATTAGTCCACTCCATTTGAGGAAATGAGGTAGACTGCTTCCCAACAGATTTATAGACTTGGAAACCCTGTGGAGCAGTTCTTCTCCGTCCTGGAGGGGTGCTATGAGATCCCTGTAATTGATCCTTAGGATCAACTTGATGACTGTGAGGTTTGAGGAATGTCTGTGGGTGTTGGGTGCCCTTGTGGTGCTTCCAACTCATAATGTCCCTATGGAAAACAGAACAAAACAGTATCGGGTCCTGCGCCAGCCTCACAGTCGTTGGCATAACTGTTGAGTGCATTGTTGCAACCACTATGTCAATCCCTCGCGTTGAGGGTGTTCCTCTTTTTCTCTGTCCCTCTCTCTGCTTTAGCAAGCACGCTGTCTTTCTCCAGGGACTGGTCTCTGCTGACAGTATATCCAGCGTATGTGAGACAAGGAAAATTCATGTCATTGTAGGTGGAGGAGGTATTATATTATCTGATTTCCATTCTTCCACCTCTTTATTGTGCATCCATAGATTTATATCATGGAATTCATTTTCATTTTATGTCTTTTTATTTATGCATCAATTCTTTTGCAAGTAATTTTAATTCTCCATTTTATGAGACTGAGGCTCATAAAGGTGTTTTTATATAAAATAAAGGAAATGATTGTTTTTAATGCAAATTTGAAAGAGAATAGATTTCAGCTACAATTTACCACATTTAGAGGAGATGAGCACGTAGTTAAACAAAGAACGTCATCCCTCGTGTAATCTGAATACATCCTGTTTCCACACCAAGTTGTAGTTACCAGCTTGCCTGGTAAAAGAAGTGTGTGAATTCTTTCTTTCAATAATGATTTGTCCAAACACTAGGGTTTCAATATTTTAATTCCACTAAGTTAGTTCCAGTATAGGTTTTTGTAATTTTTTTAGCTTAGTCTGCCTTAAAAAAATATTCTGTTGTAGTTTGGGTGTAAAGTTTACAGAGCAAATTAGTTTCCCATACAACCACTTACACATTTCATTTTATGACGTTAGTAGGAATTCCCTCAATGTAGCAGTACTCTACCCAGATCCTCCCTGGGTTCTCTGTTCCCATTCACTATCTTTCTTACCCTTTCCACCCCTCTGAATTTGGGGGTCACAGGGTGCACTGTTACCCCCTTTACCTCACATGATTGCTTTTCCTGCAGAGCATGTTCTTCATGGGTTCAGTTCAGGTTTTAAGGGTGTCTCAGGCCATAGTCTCAGACCAGTCCCTGTCACATCAGTAAATCTGGGTTTTCTCTGTGTTTATGATTTTCCCTTTGGTCCTCTTTTTTCTCCCACTTTGTCCAAGATCATTTCTACTGTGATCTCAAGTAGAGAGGTCAGTACTGGTACCCATGGAGATTCTAGGTGTTCAGGGCTCAGGCTGCTGGAGGCGGTGGTTGGTTGGTTGGTTTACTCTTTTTTCCTCTGGATGGTAAGAGACCAATAGTTGTATCTTAGATAACTGTTCGCAAGCTTTTAAGACCCCAGTTGCTACTTGCCAAAGAGGGATGGATGGATGAGGGGGGCGTTCTGAAAGTTCATGGGAAAATGGAACTGAAAAATAATGGGATTTGGCCACAAACTTTTTTAAGCCCCTTCAAATAACATTGTCTTTGTAGGCTGTTAATGCCAATTGACCTAAAGAGTCCTCTCCCCCTGCACACACACCATGGATGCTCCTGAGTCACCTGGGGGGGGATACATTTACCTTTGAAAGAAGAGGAGAGTAGTCACAGGCCAAATGCTAATAAGCACAGGAAATGAAGATATATTTGTGGGTAGTCGTTACTTTCTGATATTTTCCTGTCAAATTAAATCATCGGAGATGATACAACTTGTGAGATGTTCTTTGATCTGACATACAATGATTCAGATATTAATTTCCATCTGGACATTATCATCATTAGGCTTGTTTGGTCATTGCTCATTTTTAATCTTGGGTTTATGGGTGGTCTGTGCCCTTTTGTCAAATATTTTATCCTTGCAATGAGTAAGGCTTTATTAATTAATTTCCCTCAAAATGAATTCTAGGAAATGATTTGCCTCATTAACTATGCCTTTGAAAACCATGAGAAAGATGGTACTGCATTTTTATTGGTGAGGTTGTTTTGTGCAACCTAAGATCTTTTGGTCCAGTAGGAAGACAATACCATCCCTGGGCATTTTAGGAATGATAAGACATCAGCCACTGTGAGGCGAATCCAGAGTAGAGTTCTGAGGTGGTGTTCAAAGGTCAAAAGTGACACTTGGTCGCCTCCAGGGTCATGTGTGTGAAGCAAAGTAAACATTGGTGACAGGAAAGCACTCCATACAAAGTGATCTGTGTGTGCCACGTGTACCACCACGTTGTCATGTGCACTCTGGACAATAGGGTTGAACCTTTGTCATCCATGGATTTTCATTGCCGGTTTTTGGAAGTAGACCTTTGTATCTTTCTTCCTGTTACTCGGGAAACTTGGCTCAAACCTGTTCAATGTTATTGCAACGCGTAGCCTCCGTGGGAGGTAGTGTGCAAGAGGTGCACTGGACTCTTGTCTTACAAGAGGAAGGGAGCGTTGTATCACTGAGCCGCCACAGCTCCGATGATCTCCATTCAAGACTGCATTTGTCATGAACAAGGTAGTAGAAGTGGTAGGAGATAAGCTATCTTACCACAAGACCAAAGCAACATTTATCAAGAAGTATCACAGTATGCCACTGATCATTATGCGTATATACGCCGTAACCAATGACAATAAATAAGAAAGGAGCTAAATTCCTGAACTGTGCTGATAGGCAAACAGGAAAAAGATTAACTGCAGAGGGTTCCTGTTTGAAATCACCTTTATGGCTCTTAATATAGCACTTTGCACAGTAGTTTTAGTTCTGAAAATTTGATCAATTATAATTTGGGGAGGAAAAAACTAACGTGGCTTCATTAAAAAACCTCTTTATTTTCCTTTTCTGATTCCTGCCCATGTATGTTTGCTTCTTACACTTTGGAGGACTCAATCCTAATGAAAGGATGTGACTAAAACGCTTCACTGGATACTTTAGTGACTGCTTTCATTAGAGAAGGGGAGGAACTCCCCAGGTAGCTGGGGAGTCACCACTCCATGAACAGTACTTTGTAAAGTTCTGTGTGGACTGCAGAGATAAGCACCCCGCCCTCACGGATCATGGCCGATGCCGAGAGGAGGACCAGGAGGCCGTTTGCTCCCTGGCCTGTGCATGGTACAAATGGCCTGCTGTCAACCGCTAGCCTAACTGTTGGCCGCTCGAGCCTGCCCAGTGGCACCACAAAAGAAAGGCCTTGGGATCGTGTTCCGTAAAGATTATAGCCAAGAAGCTCTGTGACACACAGTTCTCTTGGGTAGCACGGGGCTGCCACGTGTCACATCAACTAGACAGCGCTGGTTTGGGGCTGGGTTTTCAGGGAGGATAGCTGCATAACTGGACGGACTTATCACCTCCTGCCTTTTGCTGAGTGAGTTTATATTTCCTGTATTAGGATTTCTATGCCAAAGCATGATGCGATTACATGAGCTTAAAGATAAAGCTTTGGGCCACACTGAGCGCATGCTCAGAGCTCTGGCTGCAGAATGCTCCCCTAAATGATTTCTGAGCCATAAAGCAAAGCGCAGGACGAAATCTCCTCCCTGAGCCTGCTGCTTATTTGTAAAGCAGCGACTAGCTTGCCACTGACTTAGCCCACTATGCAAGCAATTGTCAGTGTGAAAGAAGGATTAGAGGCTTTGCTGGGCCACTGTTGCGTGGTGGGAGCAGGAAGCGGCTGGAGCCCCAGTCTGCCCTGCACCTGCTCTGAACGGAACGGGATCACCAATCCAACTTGCCTGGGATCAGAGGTTTCCCAGAACACGGACCTCGTGCTGCTCTAAGAGGGATGCTCCCAGGAAAACCGAGGTGGGAGATCAACCAACATTTACATGGCATTTCTTGGCTTCCGTAGAGAGCTCTGCCAATATCCCTGATTTGATCCTCTGGACAGTGCGGCAAAGCAGGCGTTACTACCAGACTCATTTTCTGATTAAGCAAAGGGAGAGGCGCTGAGGTTGGTTGGTTTCCCCCAGATCTCACAGCTGGTTTCCCCCAGATCTCACAGCTGCTGAGCAGTGGACTCACCCACAGCCCCACACTTGCCACTGATCACATGCTCGCAGCATCCATCCTTTCCTCTCCATCAACAAAGGCCTTCAAACAGGTCCAGGCCCACCAGCCAGCCTCCACAGGCCTGGTGTCTGGGAGCGTGCATAACTCTTCTTGGATAAGGAACCAGCGAGGTACAGAGCATATTGATTGTAGCGCTGCACAGCCTGGAGACAAGCATTGGCAAAATAAACACACACCCAGGAGCCGGAGTTCACTTTATGAGTCCTTACTCCCTTACGGAGAAAGTGTGACCACAGCAAAGTCTCTTCACTGCATTCGTTATATTACCCACAGAGCCACGGTCTCTGGAAAAATATTGGAACTCTTACTATTATTAGCCAGGCAACATCAGAGTTGCTTACCAATATTCCCTCTGCCGGGGCAAGGGGCCTGCTGGGGAAGGTAGTTTGGGCACCTAGTCAGTCATGGGCACCTCTGACTTGTTTAGGGGGAATGTGGTAGTTACATAATCTGGTGTCAGTTTGGGACTTGAGAGGATTAAGAGTGAAGAGGTGGAGTCTACTCTGTCAATTGGGTCCTAGCCAACCAGGCTCCTGTATGAGCATGGCTTTCTCCTGAGAATTCTGGAGACCGGAGACACATTCTTCTCTTGGCTGACTCCCTGGGAGACTCCCTGACTCCCTGGGAGACTCCCTGACTCCCTTGCAACTGTTGACAAGACACATGGAGCTACGCTAGTGCCCTGAGCTGGTGAAGCCACCTGGACTTACCCTGATGCAACCAGACCCTGAAGCCGGAGAAGCCAGGTAGAGACCCCTGCCAGCACTGAGATGCTTACAACGCCACTGGATCTGAACACTTTCTTCCCACTGGCCTGGGATCGGCCAGTGATTTGGCCTGTGACTCAATGTCATTGGATGTGTTTCGTGAGTCTGAAGAGGACTTTATAGATGGCTACCGGACTTATGGGCTTATATCAGACTTATGGGCTTGGACTGGACTGGGTTGGGATGCTTTCTTAATGTACAATTACCCTTTATATAAAACTCTCTCTTATACACATAGGAGTCTCTATGAGTTTGTTTCTCTAGTCTACCCAGATTGACACAGGGGAGGACTAGGAGATGACCCGTGGTGGAGGATGCCCTGGCCCTTGAACGATGGCGGCAATATGACTTGGCAGAGAAGAGAAGGCAGGTCTCAGGTGAAACCATGGAGGTGTGGATGCCCCTGGTTTATTCACACAGTGGGGAGGAGACGAACGCGGAGTTCAGTGCAGCTTATTGAGCATCGCCAGCGCCAGCCACTGCTTGGAAGTGGGGACACCCTGGGGGAGGAAGGGGTCCTAGGATAGCCCTCCGCAGCTCAGCTTCTGGCAGAACTCAGTAGTCACCAAGGGCAAAGAGATTAGGAGGGAAAACACACACATTTACACATTC
>NW_022103928.1:7373883-7377091 GCF_000313985.2 Echinops telfairi
ACTCCACAGGAGGGGTGGGGCATAGGGGTGTCAGTACTCTTAACCCCCATGTTGTTCCAGGGTCATGTATGTATATATGTATGTAGATCTCTAGAGGTGTGTCTCTGTGTGTTTGTATATCTAAATACAGGCACACAAACATCTGTAACCAAACACATTTGGGAAGGCAGACTTGGATGTGGAGGATTTAAGTAGCGATTTCGGACCTCAGCGATGTAAGGCTTTTGAGTCCGGAAGTGATAGGACAAAAGTGCTTTTTCGGAAGATGAATGTGCCTGCCACCCATGGCCAGGATGAGCTGGTAAAGGAGAACAGATGGAAATGGGAGAGAGAGTCGTCCTCTGCACCTGTCCACCAGCATCTCCTCCGTTTCCTTCACAGAGGACCAGAGGAGATGCTGCCCTGACCCCTGGTGGGGAAGACAGACAGTAGCTCAGCGCAGTGTGGGATGGAGACCATGCAGGGAAGGAGGAGGGAGGAGGGAAGCCCTTTTCCAAGGGGAGGGATGGGGGATCTCATCACAAGGGTGAGGAGGGCAAGCTGTGCAGAGCAGGACTACCAGTCCCCAGCATCCCATTACCGTGGCAGCTCAGGAGCCAGAACGGCAAGTGCAGATGCTCCGTGGTGGCAAAGATGCTTTGCGCAAGGCGGACACCCTCTGGTCATGCAGGGGGAAGGGCAGGCAGCTCCCAAAGACACTGAGCTCTCCCTGCCGACCACCATGAAGAGGGTGAATTTCACCCTCAATACAGTCCGATGCTAATAGCAATTGCTGTTGAATGGATTCCAACCACAGCGCCCACCATTTGTGTCAGAATAGAAATGTTCTCCCTAGGGGTTCTGGTGGCTGATGTAAAAAACAAAACAAAGCAGTTTTATTGGTGTATCGTTGACATATCATATTAAGACGAGATTGGGAGTTTGCGATCATTACCCCAATCAACTCCAGAAGTTTCTTCTTTCCATGGTCCTCATGGTGAGCTCCCATTCTCCCGGCCATGACCCTCGGTCATCATTACCACAGATACTCGAGTATAAGCCAAGTGTTTCAGCACATTTTTAATGCAGTTTTTGTGGTAAATTTAGGTGCCTCAGCTGATATTCGGGTCGGCTTATACGCGAGTGTATACGGTAATCTAGTTCCTATCTTAATAGATTTGCCTATCCTGGATTTCATCTACAGAAAATCATACAAAATACAAGTACAAAACAAACAAAAGCAAAACAGGAAAACCTCAATCAGAAAGAAAGCAGAAAGTACTAAAAACTGAAACAACTTTAAAATGGGTCAAAAGGGACATAAAATGATAAGGTATTACATTTTACCTAACTCTATCTGCCATAATCAACTTTACAATGCTCTCTGTCTGATAGCAAGGCTAGTCACATCCCTAAACTATGGTCAGCAGGGATTCAACAGGGGCTTCATACAAGTGAATTTGGGGTGTCCACGGTCTTCCATAGCCCCCTGCAAGCCAGGCATTCACAGTTGAAGTTCTGATACTATTCCTTTCTTCAGATTTGGATTTTGTTCTTTACTTTCCTTGGATCACACAGGGTGGTATGCTTCTTCCATGTGGACTTGACTCCTTAGTTATATGGCTCTTTGTTTTAAGACAAGCCTTTAGATCCCAGACACTATTCGTTCCTTTAGTTTCTGTGCAGATTTTTGTCGCCTTTCTTTCAGGGTTTCTCTGGGTGGACTTGACCTCCAATCTCATTAGTAGCTGGACACATTCTGTTTTTACCACGCAGAGATGTAACTTGGCCTTTTAAAACCCCTTATCTCCAATAAGTAGGTGTATCCCTGGCCTCTGAGAATCAAACACTGAAAGAGATATGAATGGACTTGAAAATATTGTTTAAGAAGGAACCTCTGCTTTGATCCTTAGCTAGTCCTGGGGCAGGGAAAGATGCTGACTAAATGCTAGGGGAACATTGTCAAAGCACTTGGTGAAGTGCTTTAGCATGAGCAGTTGGCATTTGTGGACCATGCACACACTACTGTTTGGCAGAGGATTGGAGGAGCAGGTGTGAGAAGCAGGTGTCTAGTTAGGAGAGCGGCCAGGCCTTCCACACCACACCTGGCTGCAAGTCGGAGGACTAGTGGGGAGCATCCCTAATGGGAATAAACCAGGATGAATCCCAGTGGAAGGAGTTTAGGAAGCAGTCAAGGAGGACTCTGGGCGAAGGATGCATAGATGGACAGATGGATGGGTGGATGGTGCTGGGTGCAGAGGTGGGTGGGTGGGGGGATTGGGAGAGTGGATAACAACACCTGGAGGCCATATTTGCTCAGTTCTATGACCAAGAGGACCGCCAGCTCCTCATTGAAAATGCCTAGCAGAAGTCATTCTTTCTCCCGCCCTCCCCCTTTTGGCACCTCTAAACAAGACTGTCAGAAATCTTTTGGATTCTGAAATATTTATTATTGGTTGAGCTTTTTCCAGCACCCTGGTGGTTCTGTGGGTTAGGTAGCAGGCTGCTAACTGCAAAGTCGGTGATCCAAACCCAGCAGTCTCTCTGCAGACACAAGATGAGGCTGCGTGCTCCCATAAAGATGGGCAGGCTGGGAAATCCTATATGAGAATCACCTCAGTGGCAGTGGGTTTTGTTCGGTTAGTTGCAGATGAGCACTTCGCCAACTTACGTAACCTCCCATGCTTGCCCTATTCCATCTCCCCCAAATTTGTTGCTGTTACCTGGCTCCCTTTGTAGAACAGCGCCTACTCTCTAGCCCAGGAGTCTTCAAACGTTTGAGACGGAAGAGCCAATCCTGTCCCTCATAGCAATTTAAAATTTTGTGAGCCATAGATATATTTTGATAAACAAATGAAATCACCACTATCTGAATAATGTCCTTAAGATTTTTTCAATTTTACTTCAGAGCCACATGTGGCTCTTGAATGCAATTTACGCCCCCCCCCTCCCCCCGCCTTGCTCTTGCTTAGGACTTCCACTCCCTCTCCCTTCCTGCCGCCTTGGGAAGCATCAAAGTCTGGGTCTTTTGGAATGAAAACCTTTTCTTCATTGTTCTGTGTTTGTTTTCGGTTTGGTGGCACAGTAGTTAACACGCTTGACTGCTAACTAGAAGGGCAAGGGTTCTAGCCTACGAGCTTCTCCATGGAAAGAAGATGTGGTGGTCTTCTCCTGCAAAGATTTACAGCTTTAGTGACACCACGGGGCGGCGCCACCCGGGCCTGTAGGG
>NW_022103928.1:7378918-7380477 GCF_000313985.2 Echinops telfairi
GAGGTCTTCTAATTCATCCAAATCAGAATAATCGGGTGTATATTCACTTCCTATCATGGGAAAATATTATCAAAATAGTTTGAATAGCAATATAATTAAAATTTTATATTGTAAAATCAAAATTTTAAAATATAGTACACATTTTATTTACCAATTTCAAAAATTTATGACCTAGATGGAAGCGGTATTGTCTGAGTCTGTACCGCTTCCATCTAGTTCATAAATTCGTCGTTTTCTATAAAAGAAATCACAATCCATGCTGTGGTAATTTTTGCCACCGTTGATTCAAAAGACGAATGTAATGAATTTGTTAGGTTTTGAAAAAGTGGAAACATATAATAAATATAATTTTTTATGAGTGTTACACCTTTGACATAGAAACTATAGTTTTATGAAAATATATAAAAAATATCAACACTAAAACTTCACTAGATTGAAAATTATTATAAAATGCACTGAATGCCAGTGACCACTTAACCTCAAATGCACAATCGGTCAAAACATGGGCCACTATTCACGCATTTTGCCGCTAAAAAGCGTGACTAGCAGTATGCATTTGTACTAGTAAAGTGCGACGATTTCGTCGACATTGTCGTCGGCTCCAAAAGTTTCATAATTTCTGTACCAGACACGTTTTAATTAAATGTTATGAAAACGTCACAAATGGAGTTATAGGGTTAGGGCAGGGGAGAGGACCGCGTTCCATGTAGTCTGTACAATTTATAGCATCACACCTGTACACAGGAAGCTTCTCCACTTTAGAGAAGGAGCCCAACAATATAAATCTAGCATCTTGCAATGATTCTTTCCCACTCAACAAACCCTTTCTGACACACACGCACGAGGGGGCACCCTACCAAAAATAGAAATTTTTTTCAAAACTAGCTATGTATTTAATTTTTTAATAAAACAACCTTATCACCTTAAAAGTAGTCTCCACTACACTTAACAGATTTGTCAAATCTGTAATTCCACTCTTGGAAACATTTTTCAAACTCATCTGTTTGGATAGCTGACAGCATCTCCCTCACTTTTTCTTCAACTCTTCTACATCGTCAAATCGCTGTCCTTTCATGTCCCTCTTCGATCTTGGAAACAAAAATAAGTTGCATGGAGCAAGGTCAGGTGAGTCAGGTGCATGGGGCAAGGGAGGCATGCTGTTTTTGCCCCAAAACTGGTGTATTGAGATGGCTGTGTGAGCAGGTGCATTGTCATAGTGGCAAAAGCAATTCCCCATCTGCCACAAATCAGGCCTTTTTTGTCACCCTCTGTTATGCAATCTATTCAGAACCTCTAAATAGAAAGCTTGATTAAGAGTTTGACCTAGTGGAACAAACTCCAAATGCACTACAAGTCAACATGTTCATCCATTCGGGAAGTTCACGGATATCAAGAACAAGGTTTGTGCATCAATCAACACTTCGCCCTTTTTTGAAATGAGAAAACCACTCATACACTTGATTTTTTTCCCATAGCACTGTCCTTGTAAGCTGTGTTCAACATCACACCAGTTTCTGTGGCATTTTTTCCCAAGTGGGAAACACATTTTCACAGCAACA
>NW_022103928.1:7381611-7383780 GCF_000313985.2 Echinops telfairi
GTACCCGCCTCACCCATGTTGCCATAGTGATGATGCAAGTTGGGCTGATGGGATTAACCAGCTCCTGCTAATTGCATATGAGAGCTCAAGGTCCCTATCTCTTTCTTGCATGCTCCTGCTCACTCCCTCATCCATCTAGGAACTGTGGGGAAATTTCCTCCTCTCCTCCGCTTACAGACTTCCCAAGGCAGCCCCCCGTGCACACAGGAAAGCAACTGGAAAGGGAGTCTGTCTCTGAGTAGCTGTGTGACCTTGGACAGGTTACTTTGCTTCTCTGGGCCTCCATTTACTTCCTCCCTTTGGAAAATGAGGGTGTTGGAACTGTGCATAAGGTCCCTGAGACTCTTTCTGGGTTCTCAAATCCTGTGATGCCAGGGTAGCTGTCAGGGGAGCAGACCATACTGTTACCAGGCAACCAGAAGGCACCCTGCCCCAGTTGCCTTGGTGACTGGATGCTGGAGGGGAGGGGAGTAGCTGCAGCAGCTAATTGCTTAATTATTTATAAGTACCTAAAGTCCTTTTTGTTGTTTTTGTTGCTAGGGGCTTTGGGGTCACCTTCTCTTCCACCCTCCTGCCACCCCAAGTTGCCTGTATTACGTATTCCGCAATGGGAGAGCACATTGGCCTGGATCCCAGGCTACCCAGGTGTTAGTCCCACCTGTCTTTTCCCAGAGCTGTGGCCTCCGGTAAGTCACCTCCTTTCTCTGGGCCTCAGTTTCTTCATGGGCTGTCTAGATGTTCTCCCTCTTGGCCCGCTAGGGCTCATCCCACGATGCACTTGCAACGTGAGGAAGACAAAAGATTTCCTAATGTGTTACCTTCTAGCAATGATTCTGAAGCGCAGTTAAGAAGAGCTAATGGTTCAACTGGTAAAGGATAAATAAATCTAAGTGGGTGAATATCTGCTGAATTTATTACAAAAGAAAATTAGGTGATTTTTAAAATAAAACTTCTGACTTAAAAAAGAAGAAGAGCTAAGCCTCTTGCAAATCTCACACAGGCCAGGGGACCCTTGTGCTCACGGTTCTCTCGTGCTCTTCCACTTAAGGCCTGCTGCTTGGCCTCCTGTATTAGTCCTAAGGCGATATACATTCTATTTCTCTATATGCCCAGCTACGTACAAAACCAGGAGCCATGGTAGTTAGAGTGCCCAGCTACTAACGGGAAGATCCACAGTTAGAACCCAACAGTCACGCTGCAGGAGAAAGATGGGCATTCTGCTCCCTATGGCTGTGCATAAGGTCCTCCGTTGTCCTGAAGGGTCGCTATGACTCCGACTCAACATGATGGCACAAAACAGATCTGAGGCATTTGTAGTGTAAAATACATATGCACAGTCAGGCCATCAAGTGTCGACTTCAAAATACAAGCCAGTGGCCATCTAGGCATCTTAAAAGCGCACATGGAGGGATGACGTAGAAATCGTGAAGGTCCTTCATCGCCTTTGGTTAGTATTGATGCTGTTATTCAGCTTCAGATGTGACTTTGAGCATCCAGGAAGTCAGAGCAAAGAGAGAGGGAGGTCTTATCTGATAAGGAAAATGAGCCAGATGGTTCACGTTTTGAATTCCAAAAGGCATCGTTCATGCTTGCAGTACTTATTTTCCACAGAAATGGCAGGTTAAAATGTAAATAGCTCTTTCTTGTCGAGCACACTCTTAAAGGACATTAGTAAGAAGCTAAGCCTGATAATTTGACTAGTTCTGAGCATGAGAATGCAAAAAAATGCCCGTTTATCAATGCTGTCAAATTTTATAGAGTAGTTACTTAGTAAATATAAAATTTTAGAATCAACCAGAATTCACAAATCAATTATATGTGAATTCATGTGACTGAGCTATAGAGAAGTTTGACGTGTGTATTAAGTTTTTTACATGCAGCCAACATTTCTACTGTCTTCACTTACTCAGGATAGACTTGTGTCCCTAGGCTAAGAGATAAACGTGCTCGTGGTAGCACGTCATATTTTAAAATAATGACTAGAAATCACATACATTTTGATGATGACTGGATTAAGTTACATGCCTTCTCTGCAAAGGACACGCCGCAGTCCTGAAAATGAAATGAATTCACATGCTTTCATGTGAAAAAAGATCTTCAAGATATACTACTAAGAAAAAATAAGGGAAAAGGATGGTAAAAAAGAGCCTCTATTTTTTGTTCTAAAAG
>NW_022103928.1:7384582-7385857 GCF_000313985.2 Echinops telfairi
AGCAGAATAATGCAGTCAAGGAGGTAGCACATTTTCTCATGTTTGGGCACTTTCCCTCTGGAGTAAGTTCCAGAACTGTTCATGGACTTCAGCTGAATGTCGTCTTGTAGTGTCAAAATCTCCCATTCTGTATGAAATTGTTACATTTTTGTCTTCATACTTGGTCCAGCTCCCCCACTCATTTTAATACCCTTTCTTACATTTAAGATTAAAAAAAAAAACAAGGTCTAAAAATTGGCGATAACATAGATTGTCAGTTTTGCTGCACTTAGCGCAGTTGCTTGCGAATACATTTGACACCTAAGATTGCATCTGATTGGCTGTGCTATGTATCAATTAAGTGACGGGATTGATGATAGGCTTCCGTCTATTTTTTTAATGCCATGTGACCTACCCACACTACATTTGTGATCGACTAGTAGACGTATTGAACACCCCTGTTCTTCAGGAACTGATCTCTTCCGATTGCATGTCCAACATATGTAAGAGGAAGTCGCGATATCTTTGCCTCTAAGGAGCATTCTGTTTGTTCCTTTGGCAGGCCATGGTACTTTCAATATTCTTCGCCAGCACCATCGTTCAAGTGCATTGATTTTTCTCTGGTCTTGCTTATTTACTGTCCAACTTTCACATGCATACGAGGCGACTGAAAATACCATGGCGTGGGTCAAGTGTACCTTAGTCCTCAAAGTAACGTTCTTGCTTCTCCACACTTTAAAGAGGTCTTTTACAGCAGATTTACCCAATGCAATGCCCTATTTGAACTCTTGACTGCTGCTTCCATGATCATTGACTGTTTACATACTGTCTACATATGTAGCTATATACCTGCTCATACATACATACTCACTTTTCCCTGGAAGGAAACTGTTAACCATGGTTTCTTCTGGGCAGGAAGTGGGAAGAGACATTCCTCAATGTTTCACTTTGTCCCATGTGAACTTCTTTATGGCGAGTCAGTAGAACCTGGCATTTGAGGATTTACACTCTGAAGTCTGACCAACAGCCTAAAAATTCCTAGTTGTGTGATCCGGGGGAATTTACCTTACTTCTCCATTCCGCATCTATAAAATGGATCCGTGGTAGTACCTTCTTCTTTAGGTCATGATGAAGAGTCACTGCAGTAATGTCAAGGGTTCAGAAAACCATAAGCAACACAATCGGTGTATTTTCTGTGGAAACCAAATCACAAGAAAAAAAACTCATCTAACCAAAAGGACCCTGAAGGCCAGCATTTTCAGATTCTTAGGTGTTTAAAAAACAAAACAAGAGGGT
>NW_022103928.1:7387718-7398029 GCF_000313985.2 Echinops telfairi
GGCGTCCACTTTGGGTGGTGGGGACTCTGCCCTGCCTGGGTGGGAGATGGTGGGCGCGTGCTGGGTGGGAGGGAAGAGCAACAGCTGCTCTGGTTACTCACGGGCTTTGGGGGAGCTCTGGACGGGACCTCAGCTGGCACCGACCCGGAAAAGCGGAGCAGGCTCCTAGGAAGGGTGCTCGCCCTGTGCTGTTGTACTGCAGCGCAGCCACCGCCACTAGGCTGCTGTGACCCCTCTGCCAGGGCGTGCTCAGCCCCTGGGCAGGTAGTTCTCCAGCGCTGGCCCTGGAGCCACCGCCTGCTAGGCGCTGGGCATGCAATGAGGCGCTCCCCTCCACCTTCTCAGGAGAGTGGGCACAGCGTGAACACTCCGGACTGCTCAGGCTTGCCATCTCCCCTAAGGGTGGCCTGAATACTCTGTGGCCTTTCTCTGCTGTCCTGTCTTCTTTCTGGGTACCCCCCCCCCGACCTTTCTTCATAGTGCTTAATTTTGTGGGATTCTAATATTAATTTGTTTATAATCTGTTCCCCCATTTTCCAATGCCTCGCATCACGGTAAGGGCCAGAGAGCAGAGACTTTTGTTTTTGACATGTGGCTGATCCCCAGGGTCTAGAGCCATGCCTGGCACTGAGAAGTCCAAGAAATGTTGGAGGGAGGAATGGGTCATGAGTGAAAATTCCCCTCGGGGTTCTGGTCACGTTTTGTGGTGTCATGGCCGGGCCCTGGCCCTCTGTCTCCAGAGTATCCTGAGAGCTCCCAGAGAACTTGCCGGATTTGTAGCCACTCTGGTTAACTATGGGGAGTAAAGGTCTGCGACAGTTTTCTGTGAAATTACTTTTTTCTGTGAAATTACTTGGGGGGACACAAGATTGCTTAAAATGCCTGTGAGATTTTTTTAAGTGATTTTCATCTGCGACAATCTCATTGTTATTAGAATTAGTGCCTGTTTGTAAGCGTGGCCTCTCGAAGTCATCGTCTTTTCTGAGGACCCATAGAAATCTGTGGTGACTGAGATGAACTTGGCCTGTAGGATCACAGACCATTTTCACTTTCGTTATGGGATCCTGTGGGAGAGTTTGAGTGTCACAGCAAGAGTGGTTTTGGCAAACTCTAGTGGAATGAAGTCCTGACTCGAGTCTGTTTTCAAAGGTGTGGCTTGTAATAATAGTATTATTACCTCCTGTGTTTTCAGTGCCTGTGGCCATACAGAGTTAGAGAAACAGGGTCAAGGTTTCTATTTGGAAATAGAGGAAAGAACTGTCAGGCAAAGGACATTTATAGAGGTGTAAATACAGGCACGCACACATGTAAATTCTATTTTTATAACGATAGGGACATAGATCTATGTACCATATATACTCGTGTATAAGCCGAGTTTCTCAGCACTTTTTTAATGCAGTTTTTGTGGTAAAATTAGGTGCCTTGGCTGATATTAGGGTCGGCTTATACTTGAGGATATACGGTACATATATTTATATGTTAAGTATTAAGGTAGCAGATGGACATTGGGCCTCTATTCAAGCACTCCCTCAATGCAAGAACACTTTGTTCTAATCCAGCATTCTGTGATGCTCACCTTCCCTACACGATCGCTGAAGATAAAATGGGTACATAAGCAAATGTGATGAAGAAAGCTGATGGTGCCTCGTGTCTAGGGTCTTAAAGGCTTGAAGATAACCAAGCGGCAATTTAGCTGGGAAGCAACAAAGCCCACATGGAAGAAACACATTAGCTTATGTGATCATGAGGTGTCAACAGGATCAGGTATCAGGCATCAGAAGACCCAAAACAAACAATCATATCAATGTGAATGAGGTGGGTGGGCAGAGTAGAGACTCAAAACCTATCTGTAGACAGTAGGACATCTCCTCACAGAAGGGTCACCCAAACTTGCCTCCCTCCATCTACCGCATCTCAACTACCCCACCAAACCATTTGTCATTGAGTTGATTTCCGTTCTTGGCAACACCATGGGTAGACCTGTACTCCATCTGGTTTTCATTGGCTGTGATTGTTCAGCAGTAGGTCACCAGACCTTTCTTCTGAGGTGCTCTTGGCGGATTAGAATCACTGTGTTATCCCGGGTTGACTAGAGAAACCAATCCATAGACACTCATATAAAAGAGAGGTGTATATACAAGAGCAATTGAACATTGAGAAAGCGTCCCAGTCCAATCCAGTCCAGATCAAGTTCATAGTCTGATATTAGCCCATATGTCCAATACCAATCTATAAAGTCCTCTGAAGGCTCATAAACCACATGCAAATGCAGGAAGATCACAGGCCAGTGGGTTGGAAGTCATCTGGATCCAGTGGTGTTGTAAGCATTCCAGCGCTGCCAGGGGTCTCTACGTGGCTTCTCCGGCTCAGGGCACTAGTGCACTTCCATCTTGTCAGCTACAAAGTTTCCCAGGGAGTGAGCAGAGAGAGAAGTGTCTCACGTCTCCAAGGAGGAAAATACCGCAGTTCCCAGAATTCTCAGAAGGCCATGCCCACACAGAGGTCTCATTGGCTGTCTACAGATTGACAGGCTAGACTCCACCCCTACACTCTTAATCGTCAGATTGACACTAGATTATGTAACTACCACAATCACCAAGCTTTCAGTTAGTAGCCAAGTGCTTAACTGTTTGTGCCATTCAAGGACTCCCATCTCAGATAAGAATAGAAACCACATCCTTTTAGTTGCTTAGGTAAAATATCTTGGGGTTACCTTTTCTCCTCTCCTCCTCTTCTATTTCTCTCTTTTTTCCCATATCATCTGGTATCATCGATTTTGATTGATCCTAACATCCAAATGTATCCAGAATCCAGTTCTCACCACTTGCATCCTAGACCTGGACCCCACCATTTTTATTGATTTGATCATTGCAAGAGCATCCCCTTTTCTGCCCTTGTCCCTGCCGTTCATCCCCAGCACAGCAGCCAAAGCTAAGCCTCTTAACACAACTGTTAAATCATGCGGATTCTCTGCTCCTGAAAGCTTGGCAATCTCCTTGGGAAAAACCACCATTGAAAACCCATTAGAGTCTGGTCCTGTGTGGATACTTATGGTAGGAGTTGACTCAATGATATATCTATGATTCTTTTTTAACACACCACTTAAATCATGCCACTTCTCTACTCCCTGTTTCACTCAAGCAAAAGCCATAGTGTTTACAATGTAATAACCCATAAGGCTTTGCAGCTCTTCTGCCCCACCTCGCCCCTCAGTATACCTTTCTGCCTGTCTCCCTGTTTCCCTCCCTTTGCTCCACCTCCTTCCAGTTCACTGACACATGGGCTTTTGCCACCAATATCCTACTGCCTGAATGCTCTTCCTGCAATCATCTACCTGGCCTGCTTTTTGCTGTCCTTTTTTCTTTGCTTCAATGTCATTGTCACAGTGAAGCTCTCACTGACCATCAGTATAAAATTGCACACACATCCCAACATACACACTCCCCATGCCCCTGGCCCCACTTCATCTTCCCCTTGGTTATCCATTTGCCCAAATTCGCCATTTAGAATGCAAGGCTTTGCCTCACTCCAGCCCCATTGCTCAATTCCCAGCTTCCAGAGCAGAACCCGGCATACGCTGGCCCACATAGAAGGACTGACGTACTGTTGACTTCTACCCAGAGTGCCTTTGCCATCTCCTGTGGAGTTTTATCATACTCTGATGAGCATCTGCAATCTCCAGGTTTGGACTTCTCTTCTGAATTCTGGCCACAGACTTCCAAGAGCCCAGGAGATCCACAGGCACTTTAAATGCAAGTATTGATGATTCAGCACTTTAGCTAATATTCATATCTCTGCACTCTCATCTTTGTGTACTTCCTTTGTTTTCGTTACCCCTATTGCCAGTTTTTCAAAATTGGAATGTCCACTTAATCTTTGAATCTCTCAAGTGTTCTACTCCATCCAGTTTGGTACTTAGTACTGTAGATTTGCCCTGGGAAAACTGGCTCCACTCTAAGCCTTCCCCCTCTCATGCCACTCTCTCGGGTGCTTGCCCTGGTCATCCCTAATCCTAGGGATGCACTGACCTGCTTAGCACCCTGTCTGTTTCTCAGCTCTTCCTTCTTCCAGAATCTCCCACTGGGGTTAGCATGGTTCTCCTCCTAAGTATACATCAAATCTTCTCCTTCCAAACCCCTCCCTCCCTACCCTCACCCTCTTCTCTTCTGGCAAAGAAGTAGATCTGTCTGTACTCTCATCAGCCTCGGGATAACCCTGCTGTGGGGTTGTGGGAGCCAAACAAGTAGGATTCAGGATTCTAGGATTTCATTGGACTGTGATCCGCAAGGTCCCCAGTTCAAAATCACCAGTTGCTCCTCAGTTGAAAGATAAGGCTTTCTACTCCCATAAACAGTGACAGTCTTGGAAACCCACAGGGACAGTTCGACCCTGTCCTACAGGGTGGCTATAAGTCAGCATCGACTCAATGACAGTGAGGTTGGGTTTTTTTTATTCGACCAGACCAACTCTGATTTTTTTATTATTATTAATTGAGATTTAATACACACATATCATTCTATAGTTCAGTCACATCAAGCAGAATTGTACAAGTGTTACCACAATCAGTTTCTGATTACTTTTTCAATGAAGAAAGGGTTCCAAGCTTAAAAAAAAAACCAAAAAACCTCTGATTTAGAGAATGTATTTTAGCTCTAGATTTAAATACTAATATTTTTAATATGAGAAGGATTCACAAAGTTCATGGGAGAAGGAAGTAAAGATAATGGGAGTGGTTCTCAGTTCTGAGAATGCAAAGATGAATCAGCTCAGGCCCTGCCCTCCCGGGAGACGTGCCTTTCACGGCAGAGGTAAAGAGTTCACAGAGGCATTGCGTGCTGTGGGGCGTCTGTAGGTTTTGTAGAGAGGGGGCTTCTTTCAAGTGCATTTCCACAGTGTGGCTCAGGGCAACAGATCTGCTATGGGGAGGAGGGGGTGGCGCAGTAAAGGCCACGGCAAACAGAAAGACAGCAAACTCTGTAGCCATCTGTGTCAGAGGAGAGCTGCTCCCTCGGGTCTTTGATGGAAGGCGTGCATACGTAGATCACGAGGCTTTTCTTCCATGGCACTGCTGGGTAGATTTCAACAACCAACCTCGCAAGTAATCGCCCAGCACAAACTGTTTGTCCCACCAGCTTTGATGAAAACCAGAAAGGACAAGCTCGCTGTCATCCAGTCAGGTCCCACTCCCAGTGATTCTACAGAACAGGGTAGAGCTGCCCCTGTGGCGGCTTTCAGAGCCTGTCGTTCTTTCAGGAGGAGAAAGCCTCATCTTTCTCCCGGGTTGGACCAAGAGGGTCCCTAAATCATCTTTGCTCATAGAGTGACTAACTGGGATTAAGTCACACAGGGAAGGGCTATAGGTGGCATCTTAAATATCACCCCTACTCTTACATTTGGACCCACAGGCTCTCTCTAAACAGCCCCGGATTTCACGTTTCATAAGGTGTCAAGAACGCCCAGGACAAGGGGTAACCCTGACTTAGGGAGCTCACCATCTTTCCAGCTGTGGGCACAGGTTGTACACAGGCCTGAACACGCTCACGTACTAATGCTCTCCTGGCACAGCTCAAACACGTATTTCCTTGGTTTTCATATTAGATGCCATTGCCTTATTTCCAAACTCGAGCCAGCAGGCAAGATATGAGTACTCTGGTGGAATGGCGATTCAAACCCCTTCCTTCTAGTTAGTTGTAAATGTTAGTGTTGATCACTTTTTATTTCACCCAATGGAGAGGTTAGGTAGTGGCCACCCCGTCAGCTTTGACTCGGACCAGCTGCTGTGCGTGAGAATGAGAAGTTGCTGAGTTCTGCCTCATCTGCATGCTCATTGGCACGTTTGGGTCGATTATTGCAGCTGTTGTTTCAGTCCCTCTCACTGAGGGTCTCCCTCGTGTAACCTCCCCTCCACCTTCCCAGCCATGATGGCCTCCTCTAGCAAGTGGTCTTTCCCAGTGACGTGTTCCAAGTCAGCCAGCCAGCGTCTTGCCACCTTCTGAGGTGCATTCTAGGAATATTCCTTCTAACACTGCAGGATGAATTATATATCGAGATGGAAGAGACCCAGCTGCACCTCGCAAGGAGTTAATAGGCTAACAATGATGACAAATGGAAGTAGGGAGAAATCAAAATCAAAGAAGCAAACAAAATATTTTGAGTTCATACTTTTAATAGCTGGATCACAACATTTAAAGTAACAGACCTCGGGTCACTTTGTTCTGTGATTCTGTTTGTAACAGGAAACCACCGATCTAAAAGGGATGCAGATGAAGCCGTCTTTAATGGAATGAGTGCTATTAAGGGCATCACACTTAATCATGTAGCTAGGCCTCTGAGAATTCTCTCTGATGGCTGAGACTAATGTTAGCAAATTTAGCAGGAAGCCTGCCTTTCAGACACCTGATCCCTCACTTTAAAGTCTTCCTGCCTTAGGCCTGGTCCTCTTGGTCGGATACAATGTTGCTTCATGTCAGGTGGACTGTTGTCACCGTCCGTCCGTGGTTGCTTTTGCTTTTGTGTTTTCCCTGAGCTTTTCTTGTGTGCATTTATACTGGGCATGCGCTGTAGATGGGATTCTCAAGACCAGCACAACCAGTGAAGCCTATACAAGGGGGCTTCAGAAAGTTCGTGGAAGAGTGGAATTAGAGGATAATGGACTTTCTCCACGAACTTTTTTGAAGCCCCCCTCAGATCATTTTTGTTGTTGAGTGGCCTTGAAATGGTCCTGACTCATCGGGACCCCAAGGACAACCAAGGGAAACACTGCACATAGACCAGCCTCACAACCTTTCATAGGGTTGAGCTCATTGCTTTCAACTGATTGGCTGCTCACATAAGGTCACAAAATAGAGGGTGATTAGGTAATATCTGCCAAACCACTGAGAATCATGGCCTATTGACACATAACTCTAACCCAATATAGTCCATTACAGATCATTCACATGGCTCTTAAAAGGGGAGTGGTTATCGGTAGAAGATAGCAAAACGTTGCTCCAACTCTTCAGGACCTGCCCCTGCCTCTGCAAGAACCAGGGGCATCATATGGATCCTACGGCCCAGGTGGCAGAGAGGCTTGGTAGCCTGAACCTGCTGGAGAGCCCTGTCTCGTTAAGGCTGTGCTAAAAGAGACAGCTTTGCTAGTCACGTGATGAACAGGCCAGAGCAGCACACCCAGGCGGGGACTGTGTTGCATCCAGAATCCAAAGAAGCTGCCAGATGTTGTTTCTCTTTCTTCACTATGGGAGGGGCCAGTCGCAACAACTTAGCCATCACAGCAGTAGAAGGAATATCTGGACATGGCCATTCTACTGGACTCCTAGGAATTTCGTTGAGGTGGAAGGCACCAGAATTTTTGTTGGATTCATTTCCCCCCTCGAGAATGCAACTGTCTTGCCAATCCGTCTAGAGTCATTGGTACTTCTTCCTTATTGCGTCCAATCAGCATGCCATCAATGGGATAGACCGCTGTGATGTCTCGTGGGAGGGAGTGCCTATCAAGGTCCCTTTGGATTTCATTATGACATAGCACGGGAGGGTCGATATACTCTGAGATAGAACTCTGAAGGCACCTTGCTGGTCTTGCTGGTGTTACATTGGGTTGACTAGAGAAACAAATCCAGTGACACTCACATATATGTAAGAAAGAGCTTTATATCAAGAAGTACTTATATATCAGTAAACCATCCCAGCCCAGTCCAAATCAAGTCTGTCAGTCCAATACTGGTCCATAAGTCCCTTTTCAGACTCACACAGTCCCAAGCAATGATGCAGAATGCAGAAAGATCACAGGTTGGTGGGTGCAAGGTCGTTCCGATCCAACGACTGTGGACACACCCAGGACCCTGGCAGCAACCAGTAGGGCACCCCAGAAGGAGGCACCATGGTGCCTGACCTGATTGACGAGTTGAATGCCACCCCTACACTTGTATGTATCTTCAAGTTGACATGAAATTATGTAACTACCATACCAGCCAAAGGTAAACAACTTCTGGTGATCTTTCAAAACCAAAATCGAGAAAGTGGCACTGACCAGATCCACGTTTGCATCCAAGGTATCGGGAACTGTATTTGCTCGAGCAATGAAACGAGAAGTTTGGGGCATAGCATCCCACATTCTTGGTGTCCATATGCCCTATCCCAAGATTTGGGGCCCATTCCTTCCCAATGGTCTCACTTTAACCTCACATATAATTAGAATTGGGGGAGTTGACTGGCATTGCAATCTTAGGCTACGACTCTGGGTTTGGTTTTTGGCCGTACAAACTCTACCATTTCATGAACTAAGGCTTTGTAGTCAGTGCTTGAGCTTGGACCCGGAAGCTCTAGTTTCCCCCTTTCTTTCACTGCTGTGTCCGGTGAAAGTAGAACCAACTACCAGCTTCCTCATAATCTGATGCTATTGCCAAAAGTGTCTCTCAAGAATGTTTGATCCATTGGTGGTGATAGTTTATGTATTTCTATTCACCTCAGGCTTTGGATTATCAGCACCCCTCTCTTTCTAAAGTAGTTTTACTGATCTACAATTCACATACCATATACTTCCATTGTAAGAACATTTTAAAAGAGTTGTATACACATCATCTAAATCAGTTCTAGTGCTCTCTCCTCCCTCCCAGTCCCTCTTTAAGATTATCAATAGCACCTCTAAGATTAGCCAGATTTGAAAAACATTCTGAAAATTCATCCTTATGATTTTGTTCCTCTAGAGCTACTTTTAGTACCAAATGCCTTAAGTTGGGTTCTCTAGAGGATCAAAACCAAAAGGGAATATGCTGTATTTTTATGCCAATAATGTACATGTTACCTTTTTTTCCTCTTTTTTTGCAATGGTACCTTCCCCCCCCAGGTAAGCACTCTGTGCTGTTTTTTACCTGTTGTTGTAAAAATATTAGCATACCATGTTCATGAAAATATTTTGGAGGGAGGACACATTTGCCTCCCCCTCCCCATGCCAAATGTATAGTATGTGGGTTATTTGCATAAGCCACAGCATAAATAACTATGTATGTAAGTATATGGAGAATGGGACTTATTTCAAGGAAATGGCTCAGGTAGGTAATTGAGGTTGGCAAGCTTCAGATCCATGTGTCGGATGTCAAGCTGGAGCTTCTCTTGAATTGCATGGTTGCAAGGCTGAGGAACACAAAATCTGCAGGTGAGCTGGCGCCTGTTGGCTCATGTCCTAACCAGAGGTCCGAGGATGAAGAGTCGGATACAGGAGCTAGGAGGGCGATCTGTGTTACCATATATAGTCAAGTATAAACCGACCCAAATATCTGCTGAGGCACCTAATTTTACCACAAAAACTACATTAAAAATGTGCTGAAAAACGCGGCTTATACACGAGTATATACGGTATGTTGGATACAGGCCACATCTCCAAAGAAGCTCCCATTTCAATTCATTGCTTGCACATATTAGATGAAAAAATGGAGGGTGACTACATGATGCCTGCGAAACACTGGGGATCACAGCCCTGCCAAGTTCACACACAAGTTCAACTATCACAGCACGTATGTATGTTACAGTAAAACCTGCGACAACTGGAACCTGTGTAAGGCAGAAAGAGACCCATCAGAAGGAAATTCAAAGATTATCCACTAAAATAGGAGAGAGAAAATGGCAAGGTTGTACCTTGTCCAAGGTGGGAAACTCGAGATTCACATAAACCGTGGCAGTGCTATTGAGGTCTGGCTTTCCGGAGTGTAGCTGTGTTCAGACACATGGTACCATAGAAAGCTTTAAGCTTTGCTTTTCCCTTTAACCTGGTAATAGGAGTTAGCATTTACTGAGCTATGCTGAACCCTATATTGAATGCCGTGTTATAAGCACCCACAGAATTCTCACACTGGTTATAAAGTTATATGAACAACATTTTACAGATGAGAAAAATGGGGCCCAGAGAAGTTAAGTCAGTGGCCTGAGGTCCCACAGCTAAGACAGAAATTCATCAGGTCTTGAATTAAGGATTGTGTGACAGCAAGCACCGGTGTCCTAGTGGGCACTGCTTCTCTGTGAGCATGAACAAGAGGTAGAACACGACCCGGCCGTGGCTCATATCCTGAAATACTGCAGCTGGGTATGACTTGGAGGCACTGTGAGGCTACCACTTTATTTCACAAGTAAGGAAACCAAGCTCCAGTTTCATGGGAGATAATTGAGCTTAGGATGCTCTGTTTCAAATTTTACAGAGGAAAGAAGAGGGCTTTGAAACCCTATGTTTAAGAACTGGCTTTGAGTGATAGCTCACTCTTGAGTGTGTCTTTTTGGGCAGTGACGGGTGCATTTGTGAACATGGTGGTCTCTTTCAGGATG
>NW_022103928.1:7403796-7414464 GCF_000313985.2 Echinops telfairi
TCTCTCTTGCTCCTCCTTCATTTGCTCTCGTGTGCTCTGATCAGACATGTCCCTCTCCCTGAGCTGTAGCTTCAGTGCTGTCCTCTGACGTGAATTCTTCTGTGGGGAGGGGGGCTGTCCACGTAGTTGGGATTGGAGCTGGCCCCTCTCTTACTTTAATTTTTATGAAACCAGAGGGGAAGATCTGGGCAAGACCGACCATTCAAACCCCTTCTCCTGCTGCATCTAGTGGTCATTCAGGGCTCCACTGCTGTATTTTGGGCTCTGCCTGGGCACTGTGGGAGGGTGACAGAGAATGCAGGTGCTGGAAAATAGGTTCTGAGTTCGTTCCTTGATTCTGGGGTTTTTCATAGCTCTGGCTATATCCCCTTCCTGGTATGCTGATAATTGGTATGTCTTTTCATCATTCTGCCTTCTATCTTCTCTCTTCTCTGCCAGGCAAATCGAAGAGAATTGGAACATTGGTTCAAGGACCCCTGGGGTGCACTTTGCTGCCAGCCCAGTGGTTGGCTATGTGAACCGACCTAGTGGATCCGAGGGAGAAAGTCTGGGTGGTCTGCTCCCTTAATGAGTACAGCCTAGTAATCTGTCACACGGCATCTCCATGAGTCAGATCCAGTAGGAGGGGACCTGCCAACAACATCACAAAGCCCTTGTCCCATGAAGTTTGTGTTCTAGAACTGGCTCCCCTACTCTCTGAACTCCCCAGGTTCCTGACTGCAACATTTCTTTGCTTTGTTCAGAATGATCTCTGCTGTATCCTTGGCGCCAGAAGAGGTGTGTAGGTCCTTGTTACTTCTGTGAATTATGAACCCTCTGTGATGCTGTATTACATGCTTACAGCAGGGTTACCCAGTCTTTGCTCTGTTGACATTTTGGATTGAATGATTATTTGGTGTGTGGAGGGGTGGGGCTGTTCTGTGCCCTGTGCAGTGGTTAGCAGCATCCCCCCCCACAACCACAGTTATAACAGCCAAAAAGTGTCTCGGGATATTGTCATGTATCCCCTGGGATCACCGTCACCCCTCAGGTCTGCAGCGAGGGTTTTGGTGGTGAGGGTACAGTTGATCACGTGAACGAACTAAAACAATTCTTTATGAATATGTACTGGGTTGGATATGTGGTACCAGTAAAGGTGATTTCTTCCATGAAAATCTGTTAGAAACATTGGCCTTCTAGGAACTACAGGTGCATGTACAGTGACGGAGGAAAGAGGGCAGGCGAGGCCTGTCTGCCTGCCGCCCGAGCGGCACCTTGGCTAGTAGCAGCCTGCACTGCTGCTTTCCAAACCAGAGCAGTATGCAGCACGGCTTTGGTTCAGTTCTGAACCAGCAAGTCCCCTACAGACTGACCTGTTTACGAGGCAGGCAGCTTTTTAAAAATCTCAGCTTCTTGTCTCTTTGAAAGTAATTCTGCTGATGTGGCCTGATTTGGCTTGTTACACGTGTCTGAGCGGGCTTCCGCTGGAATGTTCCCGTGGACCTCTAGGAGCCCCCTCTGTCTGAGGTTGCGCATCTTGGTGTTTTCCAGTGATTGCGGGAGTCAACTTGGCAGAGGAATGCCAGGCCTGCCTCTGAGTAAGCCAGCCATTTGCCACTGTTACGGGCTCTGATGGTTACTTTAATGACTTGTTACTTTGAGACCTGCATATTCAGAAAGCTGCCTGGAAGCTGAAAGGAATCATTACGATCAGAATCCAGCCTCCGCTGTTTAGAAATGAGGAAACAGACATGTTTCCTTTCAAACCACAAGATTGCAACATTGTGAGGTGTTATTCTACCAAAAGTGAGGTTGCTTTTGGTGAGGACATTCCCAACCACGTGTATTGGAAAGGTTACCTCTAAGAGAGTCTTATGGACATAACCATGTTTTTAAAATGTGCATTCAGCAAAACAGTGGCTGAGATGAGATCCACCCACCAATAATCTAGTAGCTGAATGAAGGGGTGAAGAGCAGGGCATCTCAGGTGGCTCATTTGTGTTACATCACATATCTATGACTTTAGGCCTGTCCCAAAGTTACTCTTAATTCCAGCATGCTCACCCTCGGAAATGGCGATAAATGCTATCAATGGCTGCATCGGGTTGCAATGCTGTCATGGAGGCAGTCAGCGCTGTAATGGAGGCAAATGCTTAGCCCACTGGCAAGCGTTAGCTATCTATATCTTTGCTCTTGACATTGTTGCCATATACTCATAAGTAAGTCTAGTTGTTTTATTGCAGACCTGTAGGCCTGGAAAAGACAGTGCGATGCAAACCAGGAGCAATAACACTAAGAGAAACTAAATGGCTTCGAGTAATTGTGCCCTGTACTGGAGTATGAATAAAAGACCAGGGCGTGGAGGCTGTGGGAATAAAAAAGAAGTGTGTAGAACGAATGCTTATCAAAGTGTTGTTTTTCTAGGTTAAATGCTAATATCTTCATATTGCTTTTGCTTAAACTGACTTAATTGTACTTGTTTTCAGCCACCATGTGCTAAAGTGAAGTTTAAAACCAAAATGTAATGTTTTAAAAGTGAAAAATAATGCAAAGTATGTTTTCTTGCTTTGTACTCTACTCCTCAAAGGAAATTCTCTGCCCACCCAATCAATTGCAATTCAGAGCAACCCTACAGGACAGGGTAGAACTGCCCCTGGGGGTTTCCTAGACTGTTGGTCATTATGGGACCAGACTGCATCATCTTCTCCCGAGGAGCAGTGGGTGGATAAACACCGACCGTGGGCCAGCAGCCCCACACTTCACCCGCTGCACCGCCGGCACTCTGTGCCACCAATGCCCTCTGCAGACCTACCAACGCTCTCCTATGCACTCCGGGGCTCTCGGGCGCTCTTTGCCGAGTACATCTTAATGGAGAAGCCACATAAGCTTTTCTAATGCAGAAAAAACAGAATCGAAAGAAGTGCCAGTAGATTTATTAACGCAAGACATTTCTTTATGTGAAAATAATTTTAGAAAAGGGGATTTTTGAAATTCTTTTCTTCATCTTTAGATATTTTAACCAAAAAAAAGTACAACATTGCATTAAATAGAAAATTCGTATTTATCCTCAAAGCGCAATTCTGTTGAGTTGAATCCAATTCATAGTGCAGAGCAGATCTGTAGGGTTTCCATGGCTGTAATCTTTAAGGAAGCTGCCTGCCACGCCTTCCACCCAACGAGTGGCTAGTGCACATCAACTGCTCACCTTTCCTTCTTTAACTGAGGACTTTAAGCACTGTGCCAGCAGTGCTTCTGATATTTATCCCAGTTACTACTCAAGTCAGTCCCCAAACAGCAGTGCGTTTCAAACTCAAAGATGATCATCGATGAGAAACTAGGGACCTTAAGGGCCCTGCTGTAGTTCACAGACATACTATCAGATATAACTGTGGAAGCACACACAGTAGAAGACGAAGTAGATGACTGGGACCTGCTATAAATAAGACACCTATGTGCATTGAAACGCAAAACTTGGACTGGGAAAAAAATCGGCAATGGCACAATGGATAAGGGTCTAATCTTTGAGGTCTATAAAAACTAATACCTCCATAAGAAAGAGACCAGTAACCCCATTAGAAATTGGCAAAAACATGAATGAGTAGTTCACCAAAGATGACCGCCAAATGGTCAACAAACATGAAAAAATGCTCACAGTGATTAGCCATCTGCGAGATGCAAATCACAGCAACAATGAGCTAGCACCTTACACCGACTGACAGCCAAGTTCATAAAACACAGAAAATGACAAGTATTGGAGAGGCTGCCGAGAGATTGGAACCCTTATACACTGCTGCTAAGACTGTGGCTGTGTACAAGCTTTGTGGAAAGCAATGTGGTGCTACCTCAAACAAGTGAGCATAGTCATTCCATAGGACCCAGTAATCCCTCTGCTGAGTATAAACCCTAAGGAAGTAAGAGCTATAGCAGGAACAGACATATGCACTCACATGTTCATTGCAGCCGTGTACAAACCAGCAGGAAGATGGAGATAACCAGCAGAATGGATAAGGAGTCTTTAGTGCATACACACACTGTTCAACCTAGTCATCGCAGGCTTCAAGTCTGGCTAGAAAATACAGTTAGGGTGGCTAAGGGGCTGCTTTTTAAAACACGTTCAACAAATTTGTACACAACCACAGAAGATTTGCAAGCCTATTGCTTTAAATTAGAGTTATCGAGATCCCTGCTTACTTCAAGCATGTGCTGATGAAGAGCAAGGCCTGCAGCCTTCGAGGAGGTTTACAACTCAATGTGAAAAGTTTTTAAATCCTCACAAGTGGCCCAATTGACTACATCCTATAAAACAGAAGAGATTGAAGCTGTCAAGGTTCCCATTGTGCTTGGATCCATAGTCAGTGCTCATGGAAGCAGCAGTCAAGAGATCAAAGGACACATTGCACACCGACTGCACAAGACCTCTTCCATGCATTGAAAAGGAAGCACATCACTTGGAAGACTAACTTGACCTCATCCAAGCCTTGCTCTTGTCCGTCTCCTCAGGTGCATGTGGAAGTCGAACAATGACTGAAGAAGACCAGAGGAGATTTGATGTCTTTGAATTAGGGTGCTGGCGAAGAATATCGAAAGGAAGACTGTAAAAGAACAGACAAGTCCACCTTGGAAGAAGTACAGTCAGAATGTCCCCTGGAAACACAGCAAGCAGGACTTTGCCTCACATACTCTGGACCTGTTGTCAGGAGAGGCCAGTCCCTGAAAAAGGACACCCGACTTAGCGAAGAAAAGTGTCCTGGAGAATGCGGTAGGCCCTCGATGAGATGGATTGACACGCCCCGCTGCAGCAGTGGGGCCAGGCATGATTGTGCGAGTGAGCAGTGCTGGGCAGTATGTCCTTCCATTGGACCTGGGGTCCTATGAGCCGACTGCCACATCTTTCTCCAGGAGCAACTGGGGGCATCCAACTGCCACCCTTAGCAGCCAAACATGGAACCATTGTGCCATCAGACTGATAATCATCTCCATAAAGATGACAGCCCAGGACACCCACAGAGGCACTTCTGCTCTCTCCTGTGAGGTCCCTGTGAGTCGGAATCAGCTTTGGGTGGATGGGGTTTGGCTTGGGTGGTCTTAGTGGCCTCCTCCATACACGGAGCTGTATTCCAAAGTATGCTCTTGCTGATACTGCACCCAAGCTGTGGGTGCCTCGGTGATGGACAGGTCAGGAGCCCTGTCTGCAGGCTCCTGCTGACCTTTGTGGAGGAGTTTTATGCACGTCTCCATGGCCACCATTGAAAAGATTGTGCATGGGAGTTTCTTGAAGGTCCCTAGGACTGTCTCTGTCAGCAGTGGGTGGTATAGATTTCAGACTCCAAAAGGTCACCTGTGAGCTTGTGTACTTCTTCTCTCCGCAAGGCTCACCCGCCTGGGAATGCGACCAAACCCAATAGCCCACAGCAGCCGACTGGATTCTGACTCATAGCAACACAGCGGAACTGTCCCTGAGGGTTTGGGGGACTGTAAGTCTTTGGGAGCAGACAGCCTAATCTTTTCCCTCAGAGCTGCTGGTAGTTTTGAACCACCAAACTTTCAGTTAGCAGCCCATCCATTAACCTGTAGCACCCCTAGGGTACAGACATGACCCTTGGGCATGATTTTTGTGGTGGATTATAATGTTCAACCAGATGTAACTGGTCCTTTGCTGAGAAGGAACTGCTAAGTCAGTGTGGAGGGAAAGGGCAGGGGGCAGGAACTGAACGCCTTAACTCTCTACAGATGGGTCAGAGAGCACCAACATTTATCCTCTTCCCTGGAAATGGTAAAGCCAGCCTTCCTGTGGCTGTTCTGCAGAATAAACTGTAGTATGTTGCCATCTAGTGGAACATACAGCAAACTAATGCATTCTGAGCACAACTTTCAGGCATGCTAATTACATGAGCTGGAGGAAAATTACCGAAGTGTTTTCTAGGCTGAGATGAAGCTGAACTTAATGCTAATAACTCTGTTTCCTTAATGTAAACAAAAGGTTACCCCTTTTGGCAAGGGTCCCTGGGTAATTGCCATCAGGAAACTGAAAGTGGATGATCCCTTGAGTTTCCTAGCAAACCTAGGTATCACTCAGTGGTCAGGGTCCAGCATTTTCACTGCCCTCTGTACAAAAGGGACCATGGAGGCTCTCAGTTAAAATCCTAGACACTGTGCTTGGTTATTACAAAATTATTTTAGTATGTTTTATACTGTGATTTTTTTAAATGTGAACTTGGAGATCGCCAATACACTGCTTACAGGCTTTTACTTGACCCCCTTCACCACCGAATTAAATTTCCACCGAATTAATGTTCCTGTTTTTAGAAGAAGCAAACACATTACTTCACAGAATAGGAATTTCACATTCTGGATTCTGAGTAGCCTCCTGGAAGTGCCCGAGCCTGTGGTGTCTTGACCTGGTTCCCATGAAGAGACCATAGCTCTGTGCTGAGGACGATCTCACCAGCACTGCCTGCTCACGTTGTGTGCTTTGTCTTCTTTGCTCCTCTTTGCCTAGATCCCTCCCAGGGGCCACGGCTGCTGAGTGTGCTTCAAACCTGAAGAAAATCTACACGGTGCAAACAGTGCAGGTAAGAGTGAGCGAAGTGACGTGTGGGTTAGCATGGGCCCAGTAAAAACCTACCAGTCTGCTGCAGCCGGGGGCCAAGCTCCGCATCGCTCCGCAGCTGCCTCCCAGGTCTGCTGTGGTTCCCCGCCACACCCAGCCGAAGTGCACCCCAGCAGCTAGCTGAGCACACACCCCGTGGCTTGTTCATCTCTTGGTGACATGTTAATATTTGTTCCACTACCTAAGTGTCGTGTAGACCCACACAGAAAGCAGACGTGGCAGTGGTTACGAACAAAGGTTTGGAGACATGCAACTAATCCTGGTTCAAACCCCAGCTCTGCCACTTCCTTTCCGTGCTTCAGTTTCCCACCTGTGAATCACCCGGTGGGGTTTTTGAAGGGTAGGGATCGCATAGTGAGAGAAAGGAAGTGTCAGGCGCAAAAGTAGAGGGTTTCACCCAGCTTCCTGTGTCATATTCCAGTTCATCAGCCCAAATTGGGTATGCATGCACCCCTGTAATTTCCACAGACGTGATATAGTCGTGTCAGCCACCCCGTGAGCTGCTGTGAGGCCCCAGAAAATGATGTTATCTCAGGCTGCATGCGTAGCATTTTCACAACACCTATAAGCTCATGGTTTTATTAGTCCTTTCTCTGTAAAACTTAGAGTAAAAACATTTTTTCCCCCGAATTTTCTAGAACAGTAGGATTCACACTGTTTTCCTGTCCTAGAACTGCCAGTAGATTGGTTGCCAGAGTGTCTTGTTGGCAGCCCCATACACTGTTGAGATGGCACAGAAAACCTTGGTCCTAAAATCTGGTTCCGAAGAGTCGGTGTTTCATCTGTGACACCATTTCAGGACTCTGGGCCTGGCTCCTGAGGGCCGGAAGCCAGTGTCCAAGTATAGTCCCTGGCACAGGGCTTTTCAGATCTGGCTGGGCGAGGACATAAACACGTGGACAGCAGAGTAGCAGTGTAGCTATGAATCAGCATTCAGTGCTAGAATCAGCATTCAGTGCCAGAGTACAAGCCCTGTCATAAGGCCGCGCATGGGCACAGCCCAGGGAGACACATGCTCTCAGACGCCGCCCAGGCTGCCCCTGGCTGCTGCTGTGAGGCTCTCTGGGCAGTGGTAACTTTGCTGGCAGTCCTCCTAGAAAAGTCAGAGTGCTTGGTTCCAAGGCTTGCCTTCATAGGAAGGCTGGGAGGTCAGATCCTCTTGTTTTTTCCAGGTACCCAGGCTCCCAAACTAGTTTGGCCTACCTGCCCCTCCCCCCCCCCCCCCCCTTTTTTCTTTGGGGGGGGGGGGGGGGGGGGGGGGGGGGGGGGGGGGGGGGGAAGCTCCGTGCCAGGGACAAACATTTGTACTGCACAGGATAAAGTGTAGGTATCTGCTTTTGTAGCTCCACTGAATCATTCCAGACCCACCCCACCCCCACCGCCCCTCCAGTGTTTGGAAAACACGGTTACGCTTTCCTACTCGGTTATGCCCCCAATGATGGGATGGCAGGGCACACACCGGTGATGCCCCCTTTAGGGGGGCAGGGGGTTGGCTTCCCTAGTGCAGCTTGCTCACACAGAGTATTTGTGTAGCCTCTGGACCCAGCGTCATGCTACACAGCGCTTCAGGGGCCACTTCCAGGTACCCAGGTGGGCACCTACTTGAAAATATCTGTTTAAAAGTATACTTTATGGGGGTATAATTTATATACAGTAAACACAGATATTTCTTAAGTATACCATTTGATTAAAAATTGACTCCTAGATACAACTATGTGACCATCACCCAATCAAGGTTTAAAAACATTTTCATCTCCCCAGAAAGTTCCCTCCTTCCCTGTTCCAATCAGCCCTTTTTCTCTTTACTAAAACAAGTAAACTCACCACCACTGAGTCAGTTCCAATGCACAGCAACGCTGTAGCACAGGGTAGAACTGTCTCTGTGGGTTTCTGAGACTGTTACCCTTTATGAGAATAGGAAGCCCGGTCTTCCTCCCGTGGAGTGGCTGATGGGTCTTGAACTGCTGACCCCATAGCTTGCTGCCCAACGTGTAACCACTACACACGACAAGCAACCCTTACTCTGACTTCCATCACCATGCATCAGTGTTGTGCATTAATTACCTATTTCCGTGTAGGCACAGTCAGTCCATACTGAGCTTGTTATGTTTGGCTCTATCCTCATAGTCCATGTTGAAGAAGTAAATGGCTGAAGGAGGACTGAATGCGTGAACCCCTTTCTAGGGCTCTAGTGCCACAGTGAGTGATGGATGCATTGGGCTACTAACCACAAGGTCAGCAGTTTGAACCCACCAGCTGCTCTTCTGGAGAGAGATGAGGTTTTCCATTTGTGTAAAGCTTTGCAGCCTTGGACACCACAGGCTTGTTCTCCTCTGCCCTGTCGAGGTGCTGTGTGTCTCAGTCGCCTCAGTGGCGTTGGGTTTGTCTGGAGTTACAGCAGACTCTTGGTGCCATGCACTCTTGACTGACATGAAAAGTGGTTTCGCCGTGGGGTCTTTCACCAGATACAGAGCATCTCCCTGGTAGTCTGGAGTGATTAGCAAGACAAGGTCGAAAAAGACTCCTTGGGGCTGGGCGGGATGAACAACTATGGAGAAGCCCTGCTCCGGTGAGAATAAACCCTTCCATGCCCCAGTTCTCCCACCTTCCCCTCCTCATTTGTAGACTCACTGGCGATGATAATAGAGACGATCCCATCACCAGGTGCCCTCAACGAGTGTCCGAGTGAAGTGTGCTTGAGGGTTTCAGTAGCTGTTTTACCAAAGTCAGTCACCAGACTCTTCTTAAAGGTGTGTTTGGGTGGACCTGGGCTGTTGGGAGTCTTTCGGGGTCCGCTGAGCATGCCCACCATTTGCACCCTCCAGGATTTACAGGGGGATTACGTGAGATCGTACACAGTTCTTAATAGCACTCGCCACGCCCTCAGCCCTCAGATGCTGGCAGCTTTTACTAATTGGTTAAGGGATTCTCCCCTTGACTAGCCCTATTGGTGGAGTGGTTACGTGATAGGCTGCAATCCAAATGGTCAGCAGTTCGAAAACACCATCAGGTCCTTGAGAAAGACTGGGCTTTATACTCTCGTAAACAGGTGCAGAGCCACGGGGGTTGATGGCGTTAGCATTGTCTCAATGGCAGTGAGAGTCAGTTATCCCTTGACTCCATCAATTGACTAGCTAGGGTGTGGGCTCGGGGTAGTCACATTGCCTGGGTATATCCCTGGAAAAGGACATCACACTTAGTCAAGGGGAGGGACAGCGAAAAAGAGGAAGACCCCAAAGATGGACGGACCCAGTGGCTGGGCAGTGGGCTCAAACGGAAGAACAACGGTGAGGAGGCACAGGACCGGGCAGTGCTTCTTTCTGCTGCACACGGGCGCTCTGAGTCAGAGCCCACCCGACGACGACGGCGGCACTTGTTAGTGGCAACAACGACATATGCCACTTCATAGTTTGGCCAATTTCATCAGCCCCGCCATTTCCCAGTTCATTCTTCTATAAAATGGGGACAATTAGGAGATATCGCCATTGTCTTACGGCGTGAGGAAGAAGTGTACAGGAGGAACAAGGTCAGCTGCCGTCATTTGCCCACTTCGATTCGGGCGTCTGTTAGGACTTTCCTCAGTCACGCTGTTGCTCAGGAAGAGGCAGGTCTCCGCTTCTGGGTTCCAATTTCAAACGGTAAAGCTGGTAAAGAGGTAGCCCTCCTAATACCTCTACTTACGAGCCATCTGTAACTTATCAGTAACATGGGGATTTCAACCTCAGAAAGTATTTTCTATCACGTGGATACGCCTCAGTTATTTAAAAACTAATGAACATGCCAGTTTGAAAGTGATTTGAGGACCTTCTTCCTTGCTCCCACTATCGTCATGTCTTGCGCACTTTTTCAGCACTAACAACAACAACAAAATCTGATTGATAACCTCGTCTGTGTACTTTTTGTCCAAAATGTGTTCGGATGAAATGTAAGAATCATGTGTTATCAATAATAGCTTCATATCAAGACATAAAGTGGCTTCTTATGCTTTGAGGGTCTTCAGTAAGTTGAGGGAGTAATTGCTGCCCCTATTAATTAGCTAAGGAGCCCTGGCGGCGCTGGTGGGTAAGCATTGGACCATG
>NW_022103928.1:7415481-7430060 GCF_000313985.2 Echinops telfairi
GGGTCATCAAATTGGGCCATCAGATTGCCTTCCAAACCCATAGGAATGACAGCCAATTTTTGTTTGTGTCGGAGGGAAAGGTACTGTAGTCCAGTCTTGATAATGGGGGACAGCATGCTGAGTTGTAGAATTTTGGCCATCCAGGCCAGAGACCAGAGTTTGAGTCCTGACCAATGCGTCTCCCACACAGCCATATTTCTATTGATGGAGACTTGCATGATGGCACAGTCGTTACACATTAGGCTGCTAACTGCAAGGTCAGCAGCTTGAAACCACCAGCCGCTCTGGGGGCAAGACAGGACTTTCTGCTCTGTAAATAGTTATAGTCTCAGGAACTCACAGGGGCAGTTGGACTCTGCCGTACAGGTCGGTACGAGTCAGCACCAGTTCAGCGGCAATGAGTTTAGACTTCTTATATATCTAAAGATTTTAACCCCACTCTTCTTTCACTCTACGCTTTTAACGCTACAACTCAAGAGTTTTGCTTATGTTTTTAATTAACTTCTTCCTTTGCCATGGGAAATTTCTCTAACATCCTATCCTTCCTCTTTTCAGCAATAAACAGCAAAAACACTGCCATCATTTGATGCTGACTTAGAGCAACCCTATAGAACTGGGTAGAAGTGACCCTGTGCGTTTCTGAAACAGTTTAACCCTTTACAAGAGTAGAAAGCCTCATCTTTCTCCCATGAAACCAGTGGTGGTTTCTAATTACTGACCTGGTGGTGAGCAGCCCAATGCCTAACCACTACACCACCAGGGCGCCCGAAGCAAGCACTTCATGAACAAGGTACTTAAAACCAAAACCAAACTCGCTGCCACTGAAGGGAACTGATTCTGACTCACAGTGACCATTAGAGCATTTAGAAACCAAGTGAAAACAAGTGGAAACTCCTAAGATTACCGATAAGTATCAGGCATGGTTGACAGGAGCTGGGGACAGCTCGATTGAATCCACAGAGGAAAGAATCAAGGACGTTGAATCCAGGACAAATGCCTTGACACTAATATATTTGAAGAACAACCAGAAAAAGAACAACATCAAACAGCGATGTGGGGTGCCACCCATAGGAATCCCAAAAAAGGAGGAGGGAAAATACAGAAAGAATTTGTGAAGGTATATTGGTTAGAAAACTCCGCTAACACTAAAGTTATAAAATGTCTGTATAAGAAGCTCAGTGAATCCCACCTAGAACAGACATGCCCACCTAAACAACAAAAATTCACCAAGAATATAATTTGTCCAACTTTCCAAAACCAAAGACAATGAATTCTGAAATCCGCTCAGGAAGAATGAACTCTCACCTACAAAGGGGCCATAGACTTCACAATGACTTCTCTTCAGAGCCTGTGCAGGCAGGGAGGCAATGTATAGCAGCTGTGAACCCTGTGAGCAGAGGGTCACCAAGCAAGGTATATATCCAGCAAATACTACCTTCTCAAACTCCGGGCAGAACCAAAACATTCCTAGATAAGTGGTAATGTAGGGACCTTGTATAAAACAGGCCAGTCTTAGAGAAAATACATATAGTTTTAATCATTTTATTGGGGGCTCTTACAACTCTTATCACAATCCATCCATCCATCTATTGTGTCAAGCACATTTGTACATTTGTTGCCATCATTATTTTCCAAACATTTTCTTTCTACTTGAGCTCTTGGTATCAGTTCCTCATTTTCCCCCTCCCCACCCTCATGAAACCTCCTTGATAATTTATAAATTTTTATTATTTTTTCATGTCTTACACTGACCGATGTCTTTCTTCACCCACCTTTCAGGTCCTTCCCCCTGGGAGAGGGTTATATGTAGATCCTTGTGCTCGGTTACCCCTTTCTTCCCTAACTTCCACTTACCCTCCTGGTATCGCTACTCTCAATATTGGTCCTGAGGGGTTTATCTGTCCTGGATCCCCTCTTTCCAGCTCTTATCTGTACCCGTGTACATGCTCTGGTCTAACCAGATTTGTAAGGTGGAATTGGGGTTATGATAGTGGGGGAGGAGGAAGCATTAAAGAACTAGAGGAAAAGAAAGTTACATGTTTCAGTGGTGCTATAGTGCACTCTGACTGGCTTGTCTCTTTGTTGTCACCCTTCTGTAAGAGGATGTCCAGTTGTCTGCAGGTGGGCTTTGGGTCTCCACTCCGCACTCCCCCTCATTCACAATGATACAACTTTTCTGTTTTGGGTCTTTGATACCTGATCCTATCGACACCTCATGATCACACAGGCTGGTGTGCTTCTTCCATGTGGGCTTTTTTGATTCTTGGCTAGATGGCCACTTGTTTATTTTCAAGCCTTTAAGACCCCAGATGCTATATCTTTTGATAGCGGGGGACCATCAGCTTTCTTCACCACATTTGCTTAAGCACCCATTTTGTCTTCAGCAATGGTATTGGGAAGGTGAGCATCACGGAATGCCTGGTTATTAGAACAAAGTGTTCTTGGGTCAAGGGAGTACTTGAATAGAGGCCCAATGTCCATTTGCTACTTTAATACTAAACTTATAAAAATATGTACATAGAACTATTTCCCTATCATTATATATACATATATTTACATATGTACATGCCTGTATTTAGACCTTTATAAGTGCCCTTTGCCTCCTAGTTCTTTCCTCTATTTCTTAGAGGAAATAATAATAAAATGATTTTAAAAATAAATAAATAAAATAAAATAAAAGATCTTCATATGTAAAAAAAGAAATATTAAAGAGAGCCCTTTGGATGGAGAACCAACATCATCAGACAACAGCCTGAGATGACAGCATCACTCAAATATCATCTCAGATAAAAGTCTCACTACAGTGATACAAAGCTGCAAATCTGACATCAGGAACGAGAGAGGGTGAGCTGTAAGCAGCAGCAACTTCAAAATAAAAAGAGGGGTGGGGATGCAAGGTATAATTATAGAGTTTCCACTGAGAGAGGAAGTCAAGGTGATAGCAAGACAATATAACAGACTGATTTATATTAAATGTAAGTGAATAAAAAATTATACTTCAGGGTAAACAGAATAAAATAATGTACTCCAAAAATTTAAAAGATCCATTGAACCCCCAAAACAACAAGGATTTATAAGAAAGGAAAATCTGTATGCATAAAGAACTCAGCGCCGAAAATTAGCAAAGAAGCAACAAAAAAGTGGAACAAAATACAACAATGAATGAATTCATACCTATCATAAATCACATTGAATGCACATAGTGAAGACTTACTCATTTATCATAAGCATGTCAAGTGTTTATTTGCTCCAGTTAGAATTAATAGGTTAGGAATTTAATAAAGGGTTAGCATTGTCCAAACAAACAAACTCACTGCTGTGTAACACACAGCGGCCCTAGAGGACAGGGTAGAACTGTCCCCGTGGGTTTCTGAGACTAACTCTTCACAGGAACAGAAAGCCTCACTCTTGTATAGTGGCTGGTGGTTTTGAACTGCCAGCCTTGAGGTTAACAGCTGAATGAGTAACCCCCCACACCACTGGGACTCCTGGAACCTATTAATTCCTTACTTCCTTGGGGGGAGAGGGAAGCAAAATAAACAAAACCACAAAATGCGCTTACACCAAATTTCCTCCTACAACTACCCAATTTCACAGGTATGTCATACCCATTATGCAGAGGAGGAGACTGAGGTGTTGCGGGCTCAGTGGTTTGTGAAGTTTATTTGAAAAACAGGTTTCTAGTCCAGGTCTTCGATTCCATTGGAAGACTATCTCCTCTGTCCCTGCTCCTTCAGGAGGAGTGCCACAGGATGGCTGAGAACTTACCCTCTGAGGGGTGGGCTGCACGTGGGCACAGACCACTGTGCCTGGATTCCGCTCACCTCCCCTCACGGCCTTGTCATGGTGCTCTGTGCAAAACCAGTGTTCTCAAACTGGACTGCATGCATTATGCCCAACTCTTACACCTCTCTTTGACCTTGGGCTTGCAGTAAGTACTTAACTGTCTCTAGTAAACGTTGTGCTTACTGTAACCTCCAATCTACTACAATCTTACCATGTAAAATTGCAATCTCCTATTTTCAGGCTAAATAAAATTAATTATAAGCCTAAAGCCTTTTGATATCTTTTGCAGATCTCAATAGTAAACTTTTGGCATCCCCATTTTTTTTCTTTCCTTAAATGTGCTGCAGAGAATCATAAAGTATAATCTTGAAATACCAAGACCCTGGCATAAGGCCTTTTCAGCTCTGCATGGGAATAAGAAATCCTAAGGAATTGGAAATTCCTGCTACTCCCTATTGTGGCAGAGTGGTTACGAGTTGGGCTGCTAACCGGAAGGTCAACAGTTTGTAGCCACCAGCCCCTCTTTGGGAGAAAGTGGGGCTTTCTCCTCCTGTAAAGAGTTAGTCTTGGAAAGCCACAGGGGCAGTGCCCCTGCCCTATAGAGCAGCCGTGAGTCAGCCTGGGCTCCGTGGCAGGGAGTCTTTACTTCTAGCTATTTTACCGTCACACATACTTAGCAAAGAACCCACCCAGTGGACAAGGCTTACAGTAAGGACACAGCAGTTTTCTGCCAAGTGCTTTTAAAACAGGACTCTTGTTAGTGATGTCACCAGGTGCCCTCTTTTGTGTTCATGCACAAACATTCCAACCTGCACTTTTCAGTAAGTATGTTAAGTCAGAGTGAAGACTCTCTCTGTGTCCTCTTCCTGTCTGGCGTGCCAACACTAGCAAACTCAGTTGTCTCTTTTTTGTTCTCAAGAATAGCTTCTAGAGCTATCGGCCTCTGCACAATCCCTATTCCTGCTTTTCTTACCTTGGAGACAGGAGAAGCGTTGCGTTGCGTGGGGGCAGCTTGGATTGGAGAACATTGGCAGCAGTGGGAAGTCTCTCCCTCTGAGTTGGGACACCTCCGAGATTTGGACTCCCTGTGTGGTGTAAAGGGTTAACTCCTCAACTGCTGACAGAGAAGTTGGAGGTCTGAGTCTAATCCTTCTTGGAAGGAAGGCCTGACACTGAGAACGCTTTGGAGCACACTTCTTTTCTGACACACCTGGGGTTGACGTTAGTCAGAATCAGCTCAATGGGAGTTGGGTCTTAGATTTGAAGTTGGTTTGCATCAAGGTCTTTTGGGTTTTACCTAAGGCAGGGTACGTGGTAGCCTCATTTTGCCCACAGATTCTACAAAAGCTCATTGTCATAGGCAAGTGGGGCGCTAGGCTGAAGCCAAAGCAGTAAAGGGCTCCCACCTGTGGGCAAACATCGCCAACAAGTGTCCTTCTCCCCGTGGCCCCCAAGGCTGGAGAAAGAAGTGCCCGAAACAGCAATACCAAGGGATTTCCAAAAGTCCGTGGGAAAAAGGGGATGGAAAGATAATGGAGATTTCCCAGTGACTTTTGAACCCTGCCTCCCCCTTATCTTTAAAGGGAGTAGCATTAGTGGTTAAAACATGGGTTTGGGATTCAAGTTAGCTAGGTTTAAATCTTGCCTCTACTGATTTGCTCTCATAGCTTGGACAGAAACTGAAATGCTAGAATCATCTTATTATTGGCATTAGCGGTCAAGGACTTGGAAGAAATGCCCTTCATGATGAGAGATCACAGTGGGAGGAGCTGCTGTTGCTGCCCATCCGGATTCAGCGATACCAATCCCTGCATTAGCACCCCTCGAGGAGAATGGACTCTTGGTGTATAAACCCACCATAGTGTGGTGTTTGGGCTCCCGTTTTACAGCTCCCTGTGGCCACCCTTGCAATTAATTGTACAGGAAACAGGATCAGACACCCTGCTGGTGTTTTCAGTCAACACAGGAAAATCCCATGCCATTCCTTCTGCTCAACTCATGATGCCTGGTTTTCTTACTTTTTTATCCGTGCTCTGTGTGCGTCCCATCTACTCAGAGGCCCAGGCAAGCCCCCGGCAGGAGGTCTGTATCTACTTCAGCCCAGCAAAGGGCTTTTTCTTTATTTGCTTCCACCCAGTAATTCCACTCAGGCATATTTCAAATAAACTGGGAAGGGTTTAACCTTTGTACTGAATCCTATCTTGACAATCCTACCAAATGGAGAGGCTTGGACTGAATATGAGGCCTTCAAAACGTTTATGGAAAAATAGGGAATTAAAAGAAATTTCCCCATGAACTGTTTTGAAGCCCCTCCATCATCTCTGTGCCTTGGTGTCCTTACTTCCGAAACTGAGGAAAACAATTACATCTCCTACCAAGACTGACATGCTAAGTCGCTAGTTGGTTTTTGTGCTTTTAGAAATATTCCATTATCTCTTTCTTGTTGTTCTTGTTGTTCCTATATTCTTTTATTTTTCCCAACAGTTTTATTGGCACATAGTTCACATACCATACAATTGAACAGTTCAATTGTTCAATCACGTCACTATCAACTGAGCGGTGCAATCACTGTCCGGTCTAGTTCTCCCTCCCCTCCCGCCCTAACTGTTCACTCCTGAAATCCCTCTTCCCTCGCTGTCACCTATCCCCCACCCCTGCACTCCCTACAACACCTTGTATCAGTTACCATCAAACATCCACTCCTCCCGTGCTTCACAGCTGGGACACCCAACAGAAAACAGTACAAGACAAATAGCACTAAGGTAGTAAGGATAAGATCCCATTACTATCAAGGCAAAAATACAAATTATGCATAAGAGGGAGAAAACCCCCGTCAACGTTCAAAAAGCCAGGGAAGAAATTTCTGTGTTGGGACACCTAAGACATACTGGCACCCAGAACGAATGCTGTGTCTGTAGTGTATTGAACAAAGTCTGGACCATAGTACAGTCTCCCTAAGCAACAGTTACCATCAGCACTTTACTATTACTCTCCTCTCTCTGGGTAATCTGTCACCCTGAGTCTTGAGCAAGGCAACTGTTCCCTGCTCCTCCTAGGAAGGGATGGGCAGAGGGCGGTGGTCCCTCTGCCTCCGCGGTGCCCTCACCTCAGTTCAAAGTGTAAGAGTCTGACTCAACTTAGAGAGGAGAGAACCGGTGTTACAAGGAAACACGGTTTAGTACATATATTGCACCACAGACTTTATTAGATTCCATCTACCTGTCAGAAAAATCTTTAGCAAGATCTTTTCACAGCTTTATGTGCAGACACATTGCATAGGGATGTTTGCTCAATAACCATAGTTCCTGAAATGTAGCACTTGCCTCAACCTCAGCAGGGACTGCTCTTTAACATTGTGCTGCATTTTCTGGGAGAAAATTAGAGGGACTACTGAGAAAAATCTATTTTGGATGGATGGGACTTAATGAGAATCTAATTTTTTCCTTTAATGCATTAATTTTGTCATCTAGCGGCACATTAAATCAATACTGGTGTATTAAACAAAGTGTTTTTCTTTTAAAGATATTCTGGAGTGTGTTCAATAATATCCCTCCTGTGACTAGCCTACCTTTGAGATGTAGCTATCATTTAATGAGAGGAGAGAGGCGGCCGCTTTGGTAAGTGTCTAATGTGCAGTTTGAGGTGAAGGTGGGAGGGAAATGGTTATGAATCTCATAAAATATTTACTTTATGCCAAATTGGAATGCCAAAGTAATTGTCTCCCAGTGCTATTGGGAAGTGATTCCAGCTATTACTTAATTATTGAATAAACCCTTGCTCACCAGCCCCCTCAGGATGAGCGGTGGGCTTCTCAGAGTTCACCCACTGAGCCCCCATTTCAGTCTCACCATGAAGAGGCTGTGGGTAGCACACTGCAGGTACCCCCGGGTCCTTTGGGTCGGCCGTGGTGCCGAGCTTGTTCATTAATAGCCGGCCGCTGGCATGTGGAAGCTTTCAGACTGGTGGGAAGGTGAGGGAGACACGTGTGGTGCCAAAGCTCCTACCACCGCAGACCTGCCCCACAATCCCGGGCCAGGGCAAGTGAAGCTGCCTCTCCGTCCTCTCCATGGTCATGCCTGGGAGTGATGGTAAGAGGTGTGAACAGGGAGCCAGGGAGCCCAGGCAGGCGTCCCGATTAGTAATGGGCTTTTATACTACTTTCTTCAAGCTTTCTGAGTTATTTACTCATTGATAAAACATGAGTGCATTTGACCTCATTGGCTAGCAAATGGCAGAAACCTAATTTAAGCAAAAGACAGAATTTTGGTTCTGTGGGGTTTGCCCTGGAGGAAGCCTAACGAGGAAGCCCACTGTTAGGTCCGGTTTCTGACGGCTTTAAATCTGGGTGCTCGCCTGTCATCAGAATCCGGTGCTCTTCGTCAGAAGTGCTTTGCGCTCTCTGCATCTGGCATCATGTTCAGGAAGGCTGTCCCATGTGGGGTGTCATGAGGGCCTCATAAGCTCTGTCGCCCTACAAGTTCAGCAGAGGTAGCTTTCATCAGCTCCCAGAACTTCTCTATCCCTGGCCAATCACTGATGAAGAAAGGCAGGATTCTCCTAGGACAGTGGTTCTCAACCTGTGGGCCGACACCCCTTTGGGGGTCGAACAGCCCTTTCACTGGGGTCACCCAATTCATAACAGTAGCAAAATTACAATGATGAAGTAGCAATGAAAATTTTATGGTTGTGGGGTCACCACTGCATGCGGAACTGTATTAAAGGGTGGCGGCATTAGGAAGGCTGAGAACCACTGTCCCAAGCAAACTGACGTCACAGACCCATCCTTGAGGCCAGGATATGGGATCGACTCTACCTGAATTGTTCTGACCAAGGGATAGGCGACAGGGAGTGAGTTCTCTAAAGGGCTTTTGGGTGCCCCATGAAAGTAGGAAGGTCAGACCCTAAATACACAGGCCATGTCCACTCCGGGGACAGTCACCAGTCACCTTGTGTTGTGTGGAGAATCGAGCAAGGCACCGCCATGAACACATCCCCTGTCATGAGTATGTCGTGTATCCACATATATTAATCCTCCCAACCCTAGATGAACCAGGGAGTGCCCCAGCACCCCATCCTTGAAGGTGAGGGTCTTTTGTGCCCTCACCTCCCTGCCTTCATAGCTACCCCGTTCCATTTTTAACTCCCCGTCCCACCCCGTCTTTTTGTCTACCATTGGCATCTGCTGCTAAGGGACAAACGAGCACAATGCTTAAAGAAGAATGCTCAAACATTTTGTTTTTAAGGTCGTTTAAAACTGTGATCCCACTAAATGTATGAAAAGTACTTGGTCTTGATGGGGAGCTGCTTATCTCGTGACTGTAACTTTATAAACATTTGCCTTCGATGCAGGGAAGAGGAGAGTAATGCGCAGGGAGGCGTGTGGAAAATGAAAGTGCCCAAGGACAGCACGGTACGTTGGCTCCACCCCGTTAGGACTGGCCCAGGTGGGAGAGGCTGGCCTGCAGGTGGTGAACATCTTGTTGTTTCCCCGGCAGCCCGCCTGGTGGTACTAAGTCACAGGATGGTCGGTGAGAAATTCAAGCCTGACTTTAGTGATTTTCTGCCCTTCAGGTCTCCTTGCAAGCATGTCACGTGTTTCTCTATAAAAATCTGTGAGCCTGTGGCTGTATGATGTGGTCTTTGAGAGTTAAAAGCCAGTAAACCTCACCAAAAAGCTGATTATCCTATGGTGGCCGTTTCCTCACCAGCTGTAACTAACGGTGTGGAAGCTGGTTTTACACCAGACGAAGCAGGACTCTTCCCACCTAAAGCCCCCCCCCCCTTCTCCCACAAAGCCCGAGCCCACTGTTGTTGACTCGATGCTGACTCGTAGTGACACTCGAAGACAGAGCAGACTGCTCTAGAGGGATTTCAGGGCTGTCAGCCTTTACGAGGAGAATAGTCAACTTCACCTTTCTCTCCAGGAGCTGCTGGTAGGTTTGAACCGCCAACCTCTGAGTGACCAGTCCACTGCCAGGGAGCCTTGGCATCTCACCATTTTTCAGGGTGTCCATGAGAAGCTGTGCCCCGCCCCGCCCCCGCCCCCACCCCCAGCCTCAGAAATTGCCATTTCTCTGGAGGGTGTTTTCATCTGTGGCATATCCATTTGGGTTCTAATTCATCACCTGGACTGAAACAAACATTAACACCCGTCAAATCTGTTCTCTTGAGCCCTGGGAAACCAAAGGCTTCTTTGAAAGTGGGTAAAAGGGCACATAGTACCCTGCCTCACCTTTTCATGGTTTCTTTGATGTGGGTGAGTGCAGAGAACTGAAGTGTCTCAGGAGACCCACGTACTGGAGCCGCAGGCCTCCCCGAGGAGCACATCCATCCCCACTCCCCGGCCAGAGTCCGCTGTTAAAGGGGCAGGCCGTGAGTCCAGATGGGTCATTCCCAGTCTGACTGTTCTTTGGCTGGTGCAATAGAAACGCCAGGGAAGTAGACGGCAAACCAGGCGAGGCACTGGAAGACCCCTTTACCCTCCAAAGAGAAGAGGCTGAGCTTTGTTTTCCGTTTCGGTAAGAACAGGTGTTGTCCCTTCACACTGGACTCAGGGTCCCAGGAGCAATGATCATGGTGCCAATAGCAATGGGGAAGAGGCTGCAAGGCAGGTCTGTTCTGTCTCCTTTTAGTCCCCTTGGGCACACTCACAGAGCGACACTTATGTCTGCACAAGTGCCCTCTGCCAAGCAGTTGGGCCCTCTCTTAATAGGAGTTGAGTGGGACTCAGATAGGAGGGTGGGCACTCCCCTCCACTCCTCTCCTCTCCAACCTCCCCTCTGCACTCACCATGTCCCACAAGTCACTGGGCCGGATGGAAAAGCAGAAGGAACAGTTTCTGAATGCCAGATGTGTAGACCCGAAGTGGGGCTCCAGGCAAGATCGAGGGCCAGCCACCCAGAGGGTGAACGGCCACTTGCCTGCTCCCTGACCAAATGCCATTGCCTGGGTTAATGCAGCGAGGCTACTTGAAGTTCTTTAGGACATAATACTAAACACGAGTGTTCAGATGAACCTGCTTTGAGGACTTGACTGGGAGTAAACCTTCCAGTATTGATGGAATGGGTCTGGAATCGTGGGGAACCTCTTTGTTACACAGAGAGGCATGCTGTGCTCAGCCGTGCGGATGCACTCAGTGATTCCTGGCATGGTCACCACAACCCAGGGAGGGCAGCTGCTATTAATCCTCTGGTCACTCATGGAAGCTGATGCCCAGAAAGGCTGATGACCTAGCCGCGGTCCCGGAAAATACCCAGACAATACCCAGGATTCTAACCCGGCCTGGGAGCTGGTATGAGGAACCTACGTCGGAACTTGTCAGAGGGAAACATGTAGTCCAATACCCTGTGAGTGGATGCTGCAGCTTATAGGATGGCATTTGTAGGTCTTATTTAGGGCAACCCCAGTTTTTCCTCCGTGGTAGGAGGAAGTGCAGAGCATGCACCCTTGCGTCCAGGGGAACGTGCACATGCACACACACAAGGTTATGTCAGTACCAACCATGTTCCATAAAGGAATGCAACTTGACAAGCCCCACATACTCCAGAAACGTCCTTCATTTTCGTTACTTGCGTAACCTTTGGACCACATTGTAAGCCAAGAAAGGAGGAGGGAAGAAGAGTGGGTAAAGGTTTTGAAGAGAATGGTTTTAATATTTCATTCCAATATTATCAGTTGTTACTTCTTGAATCAGTGAGAGGTAAGGAAGTTGGGAAATGATAAAACGTTTGAAGGTATTTTCCCCAGTTTGTCTGCACTGCATCGGGGGTTTCACTAGATAACAGTGTGCTCAAGACTTGGGATCACTTGTGTGTTGGGGCTGGGTGTGGAGTGGGGGGAGCGCTTTAAGAAAGTTCATGGGGAAATTCCATTATGACGCACTTCCATCTTTCCCATTAGCCTCTGTGAAGTAATTTGTAACTAATAAGATATATCTTATTATTGTAAGTGCTGCTTGCCTCTGGGATACGAAGCTGTCTGCAGGCTTCAGATATGGGCATGGAAATGCATGCTTTGTTGAAGAAAGACAGACTGATTTAGCTCCTGGAGATAATTGTCCTAACATATGCATGTGTTGTTTTGTTGTTTACCCTCTTCTCTTACCAGCCCACAGTTTGGAAAGAGTTGTTGTTAGCCACTATCGGGGAACAGTTCACAGGCTGTGCGGCCGCAGGTAAAGAAGGACACCAGTCTGCCTTCCCTGTGTCTGTGTGTGTTTGCCTCAGGCTCGGGACAGCGGGTTGAAGCTCTTTACACATGTTCTAACCGCAGTTACGCAGGCTTTTTGTTTCCAAGTGATTGTGATGTTTGGGGTGTCGATGTATCAAGCCACACTCACTGCTGTCCACTTAGTTCTGACTCAGTCAGGACAGGGGGGCGCTGTCCCCGTGGGTCTCGAGGCCCATTATCTTTTAGAACTGGAACACTGAGTTTGGAACTGCTGATCTCATGGTTAACAGTCCGCTCCGCCCCCAGGGCTCCGCGCGCGCGCGCGCGCGCGCGCGCGCGCGCGCGCGTGCGTGCATGCGCGCGTGCGTGCGTGCGTGTTTATTGCTTGTTTGTTTTTAGCATCTGCTAAAAGACCCCCCTCAGTGGGATGGCTTTGTTTTGTTTTATTTTTAATTTAAAGATCATTTTATTGGAGGTTCTTGCAACAATCCAAATATTAATTGCATCAGGCATATTTGTACATATATTGCCATCATTATTTTCTAGACATTTACTTTCCTTTTTAAATTTTTTATAAATCACTTTATTGGGGGCTCTTACAGCTCTTATCATAATCCATACGTACATCCAACGTGTCAAACACATTTGCACATATGTTGCCGTCATCATTTTCAAAACATTCTTCTTTCTACTTGAGCTCTTGGTATCAGCTCCTCATCCCCCCTCCTTCACCCTCCCTCCCTCAGGAATCCTTGATAATTTATTTTAAAAGTTTTTTATCATATCTTACACCCACTGCTGTCTCCCTTTGCCCACTTTTCTGTTGTTCATCCTCCACGGAGGGGGTTATATGTAGATCATTGTGATCAGTTCTCCCTTTTCCCCCCACCTTCCCCTTCCCCTCTTGGTATCGCTACATTTCTAGTTTTTATCTGTACCAGTGTACATGGTCTTTTCTAGCCAGATTTGTAAGGTAGAATTGGGGTCATGGTACTGGGGGAGGCGGGGAGGAAGCAATAAGAACTAGAGGAAAGTTGTGTGTTTCATCAGCGCTATGCTGCACCCTGCCTGGCTCGTCTCTTCCTTGTGACTCTTCTGGAAGAGTTGTCTACAGATGGGCTTTGGGTCTCCACTTCACGCCCCTACCCCCCACCATTCACATTGATATGATTTTTTGTTCTGGGTTTTTTGTTTTGTTTTTCAATCCTCCTTTATAAGCATTCTAGACTCTTCCAGAGATATCTTCACCCTAAATACCTGCTACCACTAAAACTACAGGTCTTCGGTTACATCATGGACGTAATTGGCAGTGGGTTCTGTACTCTGCCACCACATCAATTCGACTCCAGTGCGTGACCTCTGGGGCAGAGTCCAGCTGCCCTGTCGGGTCTCGAAGGCTGTCATCTTTGCCAAAGCAGCTGCCACATCTTTCTACTCCCATGTGCTTGAAGGTTTCGAAATGCTGACCCTTCAGTTCACATATGAACATGCCACCACTGCCCCAGCGCTCTTGAGTTGGTCCTGTGACACACACCGCTGCCCGCCCCCCAACACACATACAAGTGATCCACTGCTGTTGAGTCTGTTATAACTCATTGGGACCCATTGGGCTTACTAGAACTGCTCCTTAGTGGAACCACTTCAGAGACTGTAGTCTTTCCAGAAACAGACTACATCATCTTCCTCCCATGGTGGATTCACACAGCCCACCTTTAGCTTAGCAACACTTAATCCACTGCACCACCAGAGCGCCTTTCTGTGTGGTATACCAAAATAACTATCCTTCACACCGCAGCGCTCAGAACCAACCAGAAACTGAAGCAGCTAAAATTCATGGATTAACACATTAGTAAAGGATTACAGCAAGGGTTGCAAGACTTTTCAGTAAAGGTCAGATGAGCAGTGTCGTCTGGTTTGGGGTCTGCACTGCAGGTCTCACGTGTGCCGTTGGTGCATGAGAGCACTTAGAGATAGCAGATGTGAGGCTGGGCTGGCTGACTTACACGAAAGACAAATAGGAAAATACTGGATTTGGCCCGCGGGCTATCATTTTCCAGCCTCTCCATTGGAGGTAGAGATAAAATAAAAGAACATGAAGCACAAGGCTTGAAGACATCTTTGCTTTGTATCTTACATGTGTAGATATATGCACACAGGCAGGTTATATACATATCTGGGGCTTCCAAAACCTCCTGGGGAAATGGAAGTAAGAGAGGATGAATTGTTTTTTCACACACTGTTTGATGTGCCCTCACGCTTATGTGCATGTACCAACATTCCCCTCACAGCTCAACTTCCTTGTAGCCACAATGACTTGTCCCGAATGCACAGGAGCACAGAAGAGAAAATCTTTGCCTTTGGATTCCTGATACTGGTAGTAACAGGTTTCCTTTACTTGTTGCAAATCTTCCAGAAGTGGAACGTGTCCCTTCTGGTGCTCTGGGTTCCTCCCCTCCCTGCTCTTCTCTCCTTGTTCCCTTGCCTCAAAGCCAAGTGCAGGGCCAGCCAGGGATGCCCTCACCAATAAGACACAAGCCCTTCACAAGTTACTCTGTGTGTTAGTCTGGGTGCTTTAAAGAAACATATCCACAGAAACTCATGTATAAGAGAGAGTTTTATATAAA
>NW_022103928.1:7431086-7439349 GCF_000313985.2 Echinops telfairi
TAGCTTGCCAAGTCTTTCTTCTGAAGACTGCTGGGTGGGCTTGGACAGCGGCCTTTGAACCGCTGTGCCACCCATGCACCTTGCAATCCATGAAGGCCTTGCCAAACCCACAGAACGGCTTGCATCCAGCCAGCCAGGTCCTGCGCACAACAGAACGAAACACTGCCGAACCCTGCACCACCCTCACGGGGGTTCTTAGGCTTGACGCCACAGCTGCAGCCACTGCGTCAATCCACCTTGTCCGGGCCTCTTTTTCACCAAACAGAATGCCCTTTCCCAGGGATGGGGATCCTCCAAGAATACATCCAAAGTATGCGAGGCAAAGGAACATTTTGGATATTATTTCCTCTGAGACAGATTTGCTTACTTTTCTGGAAATCCAGGATACTTTAAATATACTCTCCCAAGCACCATACTTCAACGACGTCAATTCTCCTTAGGTCTTCCTTATTCATTGCCCAACTTTTGCAAGCACGTGAGGTGATTGGAAATGCCATGGTTTGGATCAGGTACACCGTAGTCCTCAAAGTGACATTTTCCCCTTTCCCACTGTCAAGAGGTTAGTGCAGCAGACTTGCCCAGTGCGAGATATCACTGGACTTCTTGACTGCTGCTTCCACAAGCGGGGATTATGATCCGAGTGGAACAAACTCCTTGACAACGTCAGTCTTCGCTTGTTTGTCACGATGTTGTCCATTGACCCAGTTGGGAGACTTTGGGTTTCGATCATTGAGTTTGTACAGGAATCCATATGGAAGGCTACAGTTGTTGGTCTTCATCAGTAAGTGCTTCAAGACCTCTTTGAAAGTTTCAGATTCCAGAATTCTACTTGTGTCTTATTTACCTCTTGTTTTCCCCTCATTTCAGCCTAGGTAAGATGACCTCATCATTAAAACACAGACTACTGCTGTTTTACTAGAGAGTAGTTAGGAACTTGGCAGTATGTATATAATTCTAAATATGTACATTCCAGGTGCAGAAAGCATTCTGTATGAATTAGTTCCACTTCCAGAACTAGAGAAAATACCCCATTAATAACAATCAGCTACTATTAACCATTGGTTCTTCCATTATCTAGTTGTGCAACTTTAAATCAGTCAGTGGATCTCATCAGACTGTACGACCTCATCTTTAGAGAGAGCCTCCTTCTAGCTCTAATGTCCTGTGCAGCCAGCACACTGAACAGAACCAGGTTTTGTTGGTTGATTCTTGATGTTATCTGTCTGCTGAGAGGTCTGCCCAAGCACGAGTCACAGTTTGAGAGAGGGCTGAGCCAGTGGACAATCTGGCTGTGCTCACCCAAAGCCGCGCCACACTGAGATGTTGACTGCCTCCATCCTGACAGCGGCCTGCTTGTCCAGGAAGGCTGAAGTGAGCAGTGTCAGAAGATGAGGCAACACTAGCGCTTTTCTGAGAATCTCCTCCGGCGGTTTCGTGGTCGTTCTTAACAGTTCTTCAGACTGTACAGCTTTCATCCTTACTTGGTTGCTCTTCACATCAAATTTGTATTGAGGGCTCATAAGTGTTATCTTTAAAGTGCAAATTAAAAATAGACATCTACGTAAAACATCTGATGCAACAGATGTCTAACTGGCCATATCAGGTACTTTTCTTTTTATTGGTAACTTCTTTTTTACATATGACACATACACAGAATTTTGCTTGGCAGGAACTGCCAACACTTTGAACATGGTCCTTTCAACAAGCATGCAGAACAAGCGGTAGAAAGCAGCCACCCGCCTACCACCACCACCACCCCCCCCCTCTCCACTCTGTCTGCTCTCCACCAAAAGGTGGTCATCCAGATCACCTCTAACCCTGTAGCCTAACTTGGCCTGCCTTCGAACATTTATCTGAGAAGCCCTGGTCGAGGAGAGGTTATGTGTTGGGCTGCTAACTGCAAGGTCAGCAGATCAAAACCGCCAGCTGTTCTGTGAAAGAAAGACGGGCTTTGTGCCCCGTCCAGAGTTAGTCTGAGCACCTCGCAGGGACACATCCACCTGTCATATAGGGTCCTTGAGTTGGCGGGGACTGGATGGCAGTGAATTTGGTTTGGGTTTGGAATGTTTATTGGTTTTGTCTGGAACTTTTTAGTGTCATGCCCTATGCATTTAGCCAGGATCGAATGTATTTAAGGAGGGAAGATAGAAAAGAGGAGGAAGAGCAGGAAGGAGGAGGTAATTTTATTTAAAATAAGCAAATTGCAGAAGGATTTATAGCCACAGAAAGAGTTCTACTCTGTCCTGTAAGTACTTGGGGCAGAGTGGACATGCCCCTATTTTAATTGTATTTAAATGCTGGAATAGCTGAACTTCCAAAAGATGCCTTGAACAAACTGATGGCATGCATATGTAGATTTATGGAAGCCAGCCAATGCAGCAAGGTAGGCAAACTGCCTTAACTTTGGTAATGTTCATCATTCACAGAGGAGTCCTGGTGGGCACAGTGTGTTCATCATTGGGAAGCTAACTTCAGAGTCAGTGGTTCAAATGCAGCAGCCACTCCTCAGGAGAAAGACGGGGCCGTCTTCTCCTAAGCTGACTGACCGTGTCAGACCACCGCGGAGCAGTTCTGCTGTGTCCTGCAGGGTCCTGTGCGTCCGAATGGACTTAATGGCACTGGGTAATCTTGCACATTCACATAGTGAGGCTCGGGCACAGCGTAGAGAGCTGGCTGGCTGGTTGCGTGGCATGTCATGCACATGTAAAGCCAGATGTCACAATCTTTGCTCCTGAAGTCGTATAAGTCATTCTGAAGTGAAGGCAGCCCTAGAGCCAGTGTTTAAACAAGCAGAAGTACCTGATATACACTAGTGCCTTCCTGTATGTCCATCCGCTTGAAGAACTGTAATAAAAAGTGGGGGGGAAAGCTCCTGGCCAGTCAGTCCATCCCCACTCATGGAGACCCCATGTGTCAGAGTAGACCTGCTTCATGTGGTTTTCTTGGCTGTCACCTTGGCCAGGCCTTCCTTTGCTGTACCACAGAGTGAGGTCAAACTGCCAACCTGGAGGTTAGTAAGTCAAATCCCAAACTCCACCCCCTGCCCTCAAGTGCGTTCCACCTGCTGGCAACCCTGTATGGGTGTCCTGCGCTGTAAGTCTTTACAGGAGTGGAGGACAATCCTTTGCGCCCCTAGAACAGGAAGAATGCACAGGAAAGGTGGTCAGCAGACCACAGCACCTGGATGGGCAACAGGGAACACATAGCTTGGGGCAGCTAGCACTAACCACTCCAGGGGACTCTGGGCACTTGGCAGGGAGTCCGGATCCATGCTTGCTGTTTGCATCCAAGACAGTAAGGAATTGAGAAGTTCATGTTAGTTCCCTTTCAGAGTGTAGGGAGTGATACAGTCATTTCAGAGTGAGCCTAATCAAAACAGAGTGAGAAAGTCAAAAGGCTGTTTAACATGTTGAAAAGGATAAATGATTTCTCTGGAAAATTCTTTGGCTGAAGCCCCTTCATTTATCGAAGCCCCTGGATCCATGCAGTGTGCCCGCTGCAGTTTTTATGCACGGATTTGCTTTATTCCAGGGATGCCCCTTAGATAAGGTGACCAGATTTTAACATTGGTAAAGCGGGACAAAAGCAGGACACTATTGATAAAACTCATATCCTGGCGAAATAGCCACATGGCAGCCGAAAACCGTATACCCTAGCTTGTCGTGCATTCTTTCCAAAAATTGGGACCTTTTTAAAACGCCGTGGGACATGGGAAAAATTGTCAAAAATCAGGACTGTCCCGCCAAAAGCGGGATGTCTGGTCACCTTACCCTTAGAGAACAAGCATTTCTCTGGTTGCCAGAAATTTGGGGGCCTTCTGGGAACAGGACTTCTAAGTGGCAAGTATGTCTGAAAGGCTGTGGTCCCAGGCCATTTTGGGTCCAAGACCCCGATAAACACGGTCTCCAGAACCAGAGGGAGCACACCGCTCTTCTTAAAATTGAAGGTGTTTACGCCAGAGATGAAATGGAATTTTATTTAGGCAAGAGATGTGTGCAAAGCAAAGGACAACACAGTGACTCCTGGCGGCAAGCCTAACAAAACCAGTCATCTGGGGAAAGGTAACTCGTGCCCATGGGAGCAGTGGCATGGTTCCAGCCACATTCCAGAGCAACCTGCCTGCTATAGCCATTGGACACAGAATCCGTGTGATGCTGTACCCCTCAAGGGTTTAAACTGACAGAAAATTAAATTGTGCATTTGTTAAAAAAGAAAACAAAACAAGCGTTCATTTTTGTTCCTCTCGCTTCACTGCCTGTCCATCTTCGCCTTGACCTATGGCTACAGTAATAAAGTGCTTAGAACACAGTGCAGGCTGGCCAAAGATTCTCACTCCCTTCTCTTCCCCCTCCTCCCCTCAGATGACGAAGTGGTCGGAGTGAGCGTCAGCATCCGAGACCGGGAGGATGTCTTCCAAGTCTGGAATGTAAATGCCTCCTTAGTGGGCGAAGCCACGGTGTTAGAAAAGATCTATGAACTTCTGCCCCACATATCTTTTAAAGCAGTATTTTATAAACGTAAGTGCCTTATTTCCAGTTACTACGTTCTTGCTTGTTTTGTCAGACTCTCAAACATAGAAACTGTGTTGCAAACAAGGTGAAGGCTGGAGTCACTGGGTGTAACTCAATAAAATGCAGTGAAGGGGTTTTTTTGGATTTGTTTTCTAAAGACATTTAGTCTTGAAAATTAAAACGAGATTTTGTTTTGCTTGACTGCACGGATCAGAAGAGGCGAATAGATATTGGATTTGTTGTTTTCAAAAATCTAAACCCGATCTTCAGTTTGTCACTCTGGAGGCAAAAAAATAATAACAAATTACATTCTATTTGAAACAATAGTAACAAAAATGTTATTATGTGATCTGTCAGGTAGATAGTCAATCATCACTTCATGAGCAGGAATTTGTAACGTATCACATCTGTGTTTGGGGAGGAGATTCTCTCTAAGAGAGGGGCTGATTGACTGGTCTACTGAAATGCTAATGCGCCCTCAGTCCCAGTGACTGGGCAGAGAATGGAAGGAGAATTCAAGGCAGTCAGGAATGCTGACAATGGTTTGAATAGGTGTGTGGACCCATTGTTTCCATCACGATTCATGTTCATCTCTTTTGTGTGCTTTCTTTAAAAAATCATCTTTTTCACAATGAAAACAGTGCGATTAAACCAATATTTGGCAGGTGGATCCAATTGCTGATTGCACCTTTAACAATGAGTTACAGACAGAAATTGACAGCCCTGCTCAGATATGATAAATTTCCCATTTCCCATGCTGTTCAAGAGTCAATAACCCATTTGAAAAAAAAACAAAAAACAAGGACTGGATTTTATTGCATCTCAGATGCCCTGAGTAATAAGATGCCCTGTTATTGTAATATTACCCAAAAAAGAAAAAGAAAAGGCTCCCACTTCCAGTCTGACTTCTTTGAGCTTTCTGATTTGCGGAAGGGCGGGGCCAGCGCACCGGAGCATTGTTACAGTAGAAAGGATGCTCCCCGCTGTCACTTGCCTCTGCGCTTTCAACCCCTGGCCAGAAAGGCGATACAAAATGAACAATCTGTTTCCAAATTACCCTCATGTGATGGAGGCACTGCAATGAAGGCCACCCTGGATGGAGCCAGGCCATCGCGGGTCAGATGATGCAGGTACCCACCGCCAGACTGCGAGGGCCTGCAGATGTATCCCAGGCAACAGCGCCTGAATTCGAAACTCGAATTTAAACAAAAGTGTTGGACCAGAGGCTCTGCCTAGTAGCTGTGCTGTGGAGCTCACCAATCAGCAGATGCCGTTTCTGTTCCTCAGGGAACATTAATTATAGTTTCACTTCCAGTATTAATCAAAAAGTCATGAGGGTTTTGCTTGCTTATTTTCTTTATCAACTCCACAAGCCCAGCTCTGCAGAAGCTCTCCAGAAAGGAGGTGTGTTTCCTCGCCAAGGCCACTGAGAGCTACAGGTTCTTGACCAACTTTGACTTGGGGCCTCATTGTCAAGAAACTGCCTGAACAAAGGAGAAAGGCAACTTACCATTTCGATTTGGTGTAATTAAATCAGGCTCCCCGACTTCCATCCCCTCCCACAGTGTGACCCGGAGCAAGTCCCAAGTTGGCCTCCCTCTCTGCCCTTTGCTCATGTGAATGTGGAGGACGTTGGTCTCAGATGATCTCCAAGGCCCCTTCTGCTGTAGAACTCTGTTAAGACGTGTCCAGGTGGCTGTTGGGAGCAGCAGGCTCGGGGGAGTACTTGTGAGGGACTGAGATCGCTGAGAGGCTAGGCTACTTTTCAGGCCCCGGCATTCATCAGGCAAAATTGACCAAGGCTGCTGACTGATTCACTGCTGTTGTGATTGCTGGGGGTGGGGGGGTCGGGACCAAGCAAGGGCAAAAGGCGGTAGTTTGGCTCACTGACTCAAGTTGAATGGGCACCCTGTAGGTAGATAGAGACCCTTGAGAACTCACGAGTCAGGCAGAAGAACCACTGCAGGTCTTACTCAGTAGAAACCCACGAGTTCATGGCACACACACTAACGTTCCAAAGCTCACTGGTGACTCAGATATAAATTTTGGACTGAGGACAAGTACGTCTCTCTCTTGTCCGGCAGGCGGTGCTTTGCTCCACGGTTCGTGCACCTCACACCGCTAAGGCGATTTGGAGACATGAGGTGGGGGCTGAGCGCTCCCTCCCAGCACCGTGAAGTGGCCAACTGCAGGCCTTTACTGGGTCTTCATACCAGGCTTTTGGTTTAAGGAGTCCCGAGTGCGGAGGAACACAAATTAGGGGCAGGCTAGCTTTTGCACCTAGCAAGGAGGCCTGGGCATGCGGCTGCAGCTTCTGATGAGCCCAGTGTGACTGGCCTACAGGCTGAAGACCGGACAGAGGAGGAGCTTCCACTGCTCCAAGATCCTCCCCAGCTCCGTCCAGCTCCTCATGCTGCTGATTGGTTAGAGCAGGGGGTAGCCCCTCCCGCCACCCCCCTTCCACAGCTAGGCAGTGGCTTTTTCATTTGTTCAATAGCCTAAAATGTGTATTTGATCACCTATAAAGAATAGGGGAGGCTCTGAGTGGAGTTGTCTTGCCACAAGCCATGTTCATTTGTTCATGTTGTTTGTGGTTGCCCTCCTGCTACAACAGAGGAGGAGGAAGAAAGGCGGGGGGTGGGGGTGGGGGGTGTAGCAGAGCCCAAAGACCTGCACAGCCCAGCCATTCTCTCTCTCCCCTTTGCAGAGGACATCTGCTTACCCTGACTGTGAACATGTCCACAGTCCCTCTCCACCTGGCCTAGCCTGAGGCCGAGCAAACCTCCTGTAGGAGGCTTTGCAATCTGCAGGTTCTGTTCTCCCAGCTCCATGACCTTTCAGGGTGGTACTACTTCCCAGTCGAGCTTGTTCCTTGCACCTGGAAGTAATCAACCCTCGGCAGGGCGCAGATCCCTTGACTTGTGATTTGGAGACCAGCAGCCCTGTCCTTCCACGCTGCTCACCTCACTCAGCCCGACTGCAGGTTTCAAAGCAGCCCAGACCATGTTCGAATGCATGCCTTCCCTGAATATGCTTCTTTAGGAAGAAGTGGAGACTCGTTGCTGTGAGAAATGCTAATTAACTTGGTTCAGATTCAAGGCTGTTGTGGGGACTGGCGGCTCTGGGGAGCCCAGCCTGTAAGGTGGTGCCCCACAGCAGCTCCTCCAAGGGAAAGGCACAAAACCTAAAGCCACTAGTTTCTAACAGTTTACGGTGACACGAAGGGATATAGTAGAACTGCCCACAGGGTTTCCCAGCCTCCTCTTGCTCCTGCAGAACGGTTGGTGGGTTTGAATAGCCAGCCGGGGGTTAGCAGCCCAATCCCTAACCTACAGGGCTCCTGAGTGAATGGTCCAAAGCCAAACTCAGTGCCATAGAGTCAGTGCTGGCTCGTAGCAGCCCTATAGAACAGGGCAGACCTGCCCTGTGATTCCCCAGACTGTCACTCTTTACGGGAGTAGAAAGCCCTGTCTCCCTCCTCTGGAGCTGCTGGTGGTTTGGAACTGCTAACCTTGCATTTAGCAGCCCAATGTGTAACCACTAGACCACCAGGGCTAAGTGAAGGGTAAGGTGAGATAAACAAATGTCCAGGGCGGTCTGGAAGGGGCAAGATCCCTACCCTACCCCCACCACTGCCCCTCTGCAGTAGACTGAAAAATCCACTCCAGAATAAGAAGAGAAAGGAAGCCCAAGGCGTTTGGTTGATAATCAAGCACTCAGAGATTCAAGACCACCCAGAGCTCCCCCCCCCC
>NW_022103928.1:7439461-7465389 GCF_000313985.2 Echinops telfairi
CCCCCCCCAGAAGAAAGGCCTTGCCATGTGTTTCTGAAAAGTCACCTACTGAAGACCCGTGGCGCAGTTTCACTCTGACTCACGGGGTCACCTGAGTCAAAATCAACAGATGGAAACATACTTTGTAAAAAGCTATCAAAGGGCCCCCTCCATCTTTGTCCTCTTGGGGAGGGGTGAGACTTTCTCGGGACACAGTATACCCGATCCTGAGTTGACTTGGATGGGTCCTGTCAGCCCAAATTTCAGTGTCGTGTGCAGCTGAAGAAAAAGGGGTCTGGCCTGACTCTGCTTCATGACAGCCAAGGGCAGAGAGTGGACTTCACAAGGACTTGTGCCTTGAAGGAAATGCTCGGTGTTTCCTAACACTCTCACTTTTGCCCCAGGCTCCACTTGAAAAGAAACTATAGGCCTTTGGAAATAGTTTCATAGCACAAACTGTTAAATCTAGAGTTCCTCATTGTCAGGAGTAAACTTGCAAACCCGATAGTCACGCTGAAAGTCTACAGATGTTTAAAGTGCAACTGAAGTGGGCATAAAAGAACCCACCAATGTTATGAAATGTCCTTTCCCAGAGTCAGGGTTCAGAGATGGGGGTGGCCATCATACCACCCTTATGTTGCTCTTGGTTTGATTTTTGTGTTGTTTTAGTTGATTTCTAAAGGGAGGCATTTGGGCAGCCTGCACTGGGTCAGAGGAGCCCTGGTGGCATGTGGTTGGTTACTCACTGGGCTGCTAACTGCAAGGGCAGCAGTTTGGAACAACCTGCCAGTTCCGAGGGAGAAAGATTGGCCTTTCTACCCCCAGAAAGAGTGGCAGTCTCAGAAACCCACAGGGGCTCTCTACCCCCAGAAAGAGTGACAGTCTCAGAAACCCACAGGGGCTCTCTACCCCCAGAAAGAGTGGCAGTCTCAGAAACCCACAGGGGCTCTCTACCCCCAGAAAGAGTGGCAGTCTCAGAAACATAAGACCCTGTCTCACAGGGTGGTGAGTTGGCATCGACTTGGTGGCAGTGAGTGAGCTCCGGTAGCTGCAGTCCGGCCATCACCCTGGGCATTCTGTGGGCCACATTGTCCCCTGCAGCTTCTGCCTGCGGCCCAACACAACCCCTCCAGTCAGCCTGTGCAGCATAGCAAGAAGGAGCAGACGGCATGACCATTGCTTGTTTATTCCTTGTTTTAATTCCATTATTATGTGTCTCAGGAAATGCAGGTAGGCACTAAGAGTTACTGGCAAAAATGTATTTGAGTTCTTGCCAACATTTGGGGAAACGATTGAGTTACCTAGAGGAGGGTTCCCCATCCTTTGCTTAAAGTTTTCTTTCCTTTTTCCCTTTTTTGTTTTTTTCTGTCCTTTAGCCCATGAAGAGCATCATGCTTTTGAAGGTGGACGTGGAAAACACTAATTGCACTCTAAAGAATTCTTTACCCTTTGCTGGTTGGTTTTGGAAACGGTCTTAACAGGAGGGAGAGTGAAGAGGAGACCTGCCGGAGCTCTCGCTGTTGGTCACTTTAGGGCAGCGGTCTGTCCTTGCAGATCGGGCAACTAGCACTCCAAATGGCAGGTGGGGGGAGCGGTGGGGGATTGGGGGTGGGCTTCTACAGTCACATGACTTGCTTTTTCTTTCTTTCTTTCTCTCTCCCCACCCTCCCCCCATCTCTCTCTCTCTGGCTTTCTAAATTCTCTGTTCTTTCCCCTCTGATTTTTTACCCTCCCTTTTAATCCCTTGTTCAGTCTCATTATTGTTTTCTCGACTTCTCTGTCACTGAGGCACAAGGAATCAGCTTCCTTTTAATGGCCCTGCCTATCTAGTCCATGAGAAATGTGCACCGTGTCGACGGCACAGTTTTTGAAGGCACACTGTGTGGCGAGGAATCCTGTCACCTGATTATTTGTTGTGACACATTCCTATACGTTCAGTGCTGGGCACTGTTGGTTCTGTCCCAGGGAAAAGAAAAAACATACTTAATCTGATTTTGCACAGACAACACACATATTTTTCCATTTCCCTTTGTAAAACTCCTTAAAAACAAATAAGAGAAAAATAATAGTTGGGTTGCCTAACATGATAACCACAATCACAGCTCACTATCAGGATGTAAATCAAACTGTAGTTCCTTGGCTCACTGGTAGAAATATTTTTAACTAGAATTTCAATTTGGCCTCTTCCAAGGAAGGCGTAGGGTGCAAGCAAGGGGTCTCTCCCCCTAGGCAATCTGGTCCTTCTGATTTCCAGAGGAGGTGATGTGCTGATTGTCTGAACTAAGCTTCTTCTGAACTTCGGGTGAGGGTACCCGCATAGGGCTTTACCGATCCACGCTAACACATTCTGTTAAATGGCCCCCTCTTCTGCTCACCTGGCGTGTAGCTCCTCCATAACCAGTCATCTGCCAAGTGGGCAGCTTCCCGTCTCCCATTTTCCTCCTCTAGTAGCAGGAAGTGAAATCTCACTTGCGCCTTCACAAAGCTGCACCGTGCTTGCCTTCTGTGCGTGGGAGTGAGTGGACCCGGTGAGGTGCACTGCTTGGTGTACCAAAGACCGGGTTTCCTGAAAGAGTCCGGCCACCTCGGGAGCACTGAGACATGCTCAGACAGCACCCATTCCTCCGGGCGCTGCCCAGCTGCCGCTGCTCTGGCCCTGGAAGACGGTGCCTCCTGTGGGCTTGCTTCTGGAGTCTTGAGAGCTAGTGTGTGCTTACCTTTCCCAAAATGCCCTGTGCCCTAGTCATCTTTGTACCTGGAAATTTTCTTTCCTGGTGTAGCATTGACCAGCACAGAGAGGCAAGCTTACTGCAAGCCTCCAGCCAATGTTGGTGAATAAAATTCTCTATCCACCCAATTTAGAGGACTTTCCACAGTATCTGTTTATAAAAGTATGCACTTCACATCCTTATCAACCACATCAAGCATAATAACCATAACCGCACTTAACACATGACATGATAACACATGACAAGAACATAGGTTCTTTCTAAAGTTGAATTTCTGCAGTGACTTCAAAATGAACACTTCATCTACTGTGATCCACTTCTCAGTAGCTGAGACTTGATTCTCTCAACTTTGTGTTAACCTCCAACGTGGTTTTAAATTATTCAGCACAGATTTATAACAATGCCTCTGGACACGAATTAAAATTCCCTTTTTACAATATAAGTATTTTTCTGGTTGATTAGGGGTGAAAAGTTCTAATTGTCTTTATCTTCACTAGATTTGTCATATATATTATCCACAAATAAATGGATTTTGAAGTATTATTTTTGAACTTTACTTAAAACGTTTGTGATGACATGTTCAACCTTTGCCTGTGTGCAGCCATTGAAGTAAAAGAAATAAAATAAATAGGAATGTGAGGCTCACATTAATTGCTTTCTAGCTTCTGCTGTTTATGATCCTGGAAAACATGAGTAGCACATAAAGCAGGTTTTGTCTCAGCGAACATGTTCAACTGTTTCTGACCGTTTGGACAACACTAACTATGAGATGGATTTAATTTGCCTAATGTTAAGAACCTATCATCTAAATGACTTTTAAGAGAGGATTTTGTCAGATTTTGCTTTGGAAATTGTTTTAATTGAATATTGAGTTCATAATAGACTTCGTATGAACTAAGCTGATTTAATCAGTTTAAAAACCCCTCGTTACCTCCTGAGATTAAAGCAGCTGATCCTCTGCTGAGAGATGAGGAAGTGTATTGTGTGGCGTGTGACTGCTGGGAGGCATCTTGCCGCCATGGTCATGGCTAGAGAAGCAGGTTGCATTCAGCCAGGTCACGGCAGGTGTAGCCTTGTTCTCCGGCAAAGTGCTGCCCCCCCCCCCCAAGCCCCAGGACCCACGTGCTTGTCTTTGTGCCCCTCTGGGCCTGTGCTGCAGAGCCAGGAAACCTGACAGGAAGCAACGTGCTCTCTCCTCGCTGCGGGCCCCCACGTTGTCATGTTCCAGGCACTTGTTTACCTCGGGAAAGCTACAGACGTCCTCAAAAGGAATGAATAAGCTCCGTTGAAAATTACTTACTGATACGTCTTGATTTTTTTCTTTTTTTGAGCCCTCTTTGAAGTGCTGACTTACTCAATAGTAAGATTTCCTTCACCACCTCATGCACATTTTAAAAATGAAAGTAGACCTTTTATTTAGTGTGCATATTTAGTATAATGTTGCTGTTAAATGCTTGATGCAACCAATGGATAAAAACACAAGAAAGAAAACGGTTCTAGTAGGCTTTCCATTTAGGTCGACTCTTAAGTTTCCAGCCAACTTCTTGATTTCAGCTCAGATCCACACTATACACACTGTACACGACGTAATAGCTGAAAGAAACGGTGTGTATAATTGGTCCAGTCAATACAATATCCAGCAAACCCTTGGGAGCTGGCGCTGATGGGCCGCCTTCTCTTTTCTACCTGGGACACGGTGCAGATGTGTCGGTCGCTCATCTTAGTGGGAAATGGTGGCGTCCACGGGGTTGACTGTTCTGCATGCCAACTGAACTGTGGCTACACCTACTCCTTGTCTCAGGATGTGAGACTAGAAACCAGAGCTGGGTAGTGGGGTCCCCGCCTCCTTCACCTACGGCTATGTAGGCTGTCAGCCTCCTCCCCAAACAAGTCACCCAGTCTGGTCATTGTGGTGGTTGGCCGTACGTATCAGATATCTTCATTGTACTCTAGTGACTAATGTGGTGTTGGGAAATCACCTGTTTGTGGAAGAGGTAGCTCTTTGCGATTAGAGGATTGACCTGGGAGGCAGCCACCTTTGGTGCCTGCACGAAGCTGGCAACCTTTGGAGCCAGCACATGGTGGCGCTGCCTTGCAGCGGACGGTGCTGGCTCCGCAGTGGCTCCTCAGCACCTACCCAGCAGTGTTTGGGTGAATATTTTAAGAAGCTACCACATTTTGCTCTTAGGAGTTCACACACACACACAAAAGAGATTTGAAAATGTAAAGATGATCCCAGTGATTATTACAGGAGATCTCACACACCTCCCCAAAACAAGTCCAGGATAAAGCACCCCCGCTGTGTTAAAAATCTCAGCTCTTCAGCTCTCATTTGGGCCCAGAACCAAGCCAATTGGCTGTGCAGAGAAAGCATGACGGCAGCATCGGAGCGATTTCATCACAGTGCCCAAAGGGAGAACAAAGGTTAGAACAGTATCGATTTTCTTAGCTTCCTGAATACAGAACACGCCCTTAAAAAACAAACAAACGAACAACTGGGAGTCTGCCACTCACCTTTCCTTTCCCACATTGTATGTTTCACGCATTACAGGTGGAAGTAGAGGGCTGCCTGTCTGTAATTTCTTTCTTGGAAGGATATATTCTGGTCAGTTAGAAACCGTGTTAGGCCTCTGCTGCCTCGGGTGGTAAGCAGCCCAGCTGTCTGCCTCAACAGAAGGGGAAGAAGAAGGGCAGGATCTAGGTGGAAGGGACGGTCCTTCGAGAGCTTGTGTTCCTGTACAGCAAGGACAGGGGGACCCCCCTCCGCATTTCCCAGGAGCAAAAAGGCCAGGGAGAGCCCAGACACATCCAGTTATACGGTTCAGTTTTTGCTTTCTATTATTTTGTGTGTGCATCAAAGTCATAGAACTGCTTATTTAGTGTGAGCCGGTCAAGCAGAAAATCAGTGTGTGGAAGCAGTGCGCCATCTTACAGCCACTGCCCTGTAGCTGAAGGAAAACACCAGGGCTCTGAGAATTCATCAGGGAAGGGACCTTTGAGATCATCTCACGGCTCAGCTGGCAGAAGGATCGGTGGGGCACTTAAACTCATATGTGGGTGGCGCCACCCCAACCTCAAGATTAAGGCTTTTGGTGTGGGAAGCCTGGCTTTCGGCGTGTGGACCAAGTGCCCCTGATTCTGATGCTCAGGTTCTTGGGCTGTGCTTTTATCCAACCTCCTCGTATGACAAATGAGAAAACCCTTCTCCCCTCCCCTCTCCTCACCCCCTATCTCCCGCGGGTGACCTGATTGAACTGTCTCTCCTCATCCTCTGGAGGCTGGAGAAAAGGCCTCACTCCCAAGCAGGAGGACTTTATGTCCAGGGCCACAGCAGCAGTAGGCAGCCCATCTCCGTCAGCCCTTCCGAGGACACCTTTCAGACAGAGTCGGGTCACCCCCTTTCTAAATATCCTTTCAGCCTATTAAAAGGAAAGAAATTAATGTTCAGGGAAACAAAAGTCGTTACTCCATATGTGCAGTAACTACTTTTCTATAATGTCTTATGACATCTGGGGTTCAGCATCATTGAACAAGAGTAAATGAATATTACAGAGCTATAAAAGTGCATGTAAAATAACGCAACACGGTTCAAGGGACTATCAAAGTAGCCTGGGAATGAATTGCTACTAAAATTAATTGTCACTTCCAAATGTAGCTTAGCAGAGCTGTTACCAAACTAAAGGGATTCCTTAATCCACAGAAGTGTCCAAAATAATCAATAGCCCAGACCGCACAAACGATAGGTAAAAGTCATTGTGAAGTCGATACTGTTTTGTCCACCATTGCTGCTGAAAGTGAAGAGTCCCATTGTATTTGTGTATGTCGAATGTATCTTGTTAGAATATCCAATGAAATGGCCTTTTGGATATTCTGTGCTCTTGTGTCCTTCAGAGAACGTGGAGGTGAAGGAAGCCATCTATGTTCAATGTTTTTGTTTCCGTTGCCACCTACCGTAAGACAAAGAATCTCATTCAAAGGAATGCAATATTTTTTAAGGAACTGCTCTTATTGAAGCCAGAAAACTTTCCTCGAACTTGGGAACCAGTGTTTATTCGGGATGTATTAGACCAGCAGCCAAACTATCGAGATGAGTGGGAAGCACCTGGGCTATTATGGACTTATCTATAGAAAAGTCAAACAGGGTCACTTGTCTTTTTCATGTAAAGAAGTGACCTTTTGTGAGGGTTTAAGGCATTGAAATGTGAGCTTTAGCCTTGCCCCTTGTATGATGATTGGGGAATATTCAAGGGCTTTAATACACGCATTGTTAACAGGCTTGTGTTTCCATATCAGGCTATTAATTTGGGGAGCATGTATTCCCCAAGCCGAATGTGGCTCACCACCATTGTATGGCTTTCTTTAAAAAGAAGCCTGCATCTTCCCAGTGTTTGTTCAGTAACAAGTTTCCAACGCTTCCATGTCTCTTCCCTGAGAACTCCATTTCCTTTCAATGATTACACCAAAGAATTTCAGAAAGAGGAGAGCTTCGGTGTGGGGAATCACATACTATTTGTCCCCCAATCAACATCTTCTCAAATGCACTGCCAGCGTTCTAAAATGGTTTTACCTGTGTCAGTTGAACCAGGTTGATCTGCTTTATGTTTGGGATCTGTTGTACCCCACCTCCCCCCATTGTATACCATCTGTGCCCTGTGTAGTTGGGGCCTTTCCACATCTGGCCACAAGCTGGTGTGTGTAATGCCCTTCTTTTGATCTGGCTTCATCGAGTGATTTGCTTAGTATTTTTAAGGTCAGGCTGAAAAACTTTTCTGTTCCCGTTATTTTTTATTTTATATTGCGTGTTGTGTTTGATGTTCAGATACAAGTGAGAGTTGCTTTTATAAGTCAGTACTTTTTATTCCAGCCCTTTTGCAGCAAAAAGGTAAGACTAGACTGTACTTTTCTTGCTTGAAAAAAATGTAGTGATTTATGTGCTGGGTGCAAATGTTTACATTATTCATGGGAAAATTCTTGGGTTTTTTTTTTCTTTTCTTTCCTTTAAGAGTCCAGGAGTCTGTTGCTAGGGGTTGCCTGCCTACCTTCCCCAAGTGTTCATTTCATGAGGCGTGTGTAGGTGTTGGCTGGCTTGCCGAGGGCTTGTCCCCAGCTTTTGAAAACTGTTCTGATTCGTTGCCACAGTCTCACTTGGGGTTGGACTCACCTGGGATAGAGGTACCCTCTTCAGCCCTGGTTTAAAATCGCGGAGACCTTTAGCAACCAGGTAGCCTAATGGGAATTGGGTTGTGGGTGTGCTCGTCCAGTACCTCCTGAGAGCTGCCCCCACCTGCTCCCATGCCTGTGACGCCCCCTGCAGCGGCCTGACATGAGTAGGCGCTTCTTTGGGCCGCACTCTGACGGGATGGGATGCAGCCGTGGCTGTGCCTTACACTTCTTTGTTCAGCACGTTTGTTTCTCAGAAAACAGCATTTGACTTATTTCCTATTCGCCCTTCACTAGGATTGGTGCCGTTTAGAATAGTTCCGTTACTCTGATTTCTCTTTTGTCTTCTAATTTGCCCTTGAGATTCCAGTGTCCCAAATATGGCTGTGTATATGAAGTGAATATGCATATTCTTTCTGGCTGCCTAATGCAGCCCCTTAAAGACAAATAATACTGATGATGATGATGATGATGATGATGATAATAAAGGGGGAAAACGCAGCAAACCCTTATTTAGTTCATCTGTAGATTTCCCCGTCTCATATTGAAGATGTAAGCTGATTAAGGTTATGTATGTGATGCCCAATTAATGTCAACTCCGTGCACGTAATGGATGCTTAGAATGGGGCATATACTGCTTGGAAAGCTTTAAACTAGCTCTTTCCCATGGTGCGTTGGAGCGTCGCCACCAGGTAGTCTGTGGATGCTTTCTCCTCTGGTGTTTGTCAGTGCACTTTTGGAAGGTGGTCCCGGTGGTCTTATTTGCATAATGCCTGCCTGCCCACCAAAAAGCAAGGCTTTTAGAGGCCAAGCCGATGAGTCTTTCTTTCCCTTTGACTTTGATGCAGTACATGCTGCTGAAGACCTTCCTAACTGCTTTGTGCTGCTGAGTGTATTTTTTTAAATCCCTGGAATTCCACAGAATGGCCTTTTGTTATAGGAAGGGAAGACAAAACAGTAGTGCTTACAAGCCTTAGCAAGTTAAAATATACATCCTTGAAATGTGTATCTAGTTCCCATCAGGCAGCTAAGCTATGGTGTTGACGAGCATATTTTTTGCCAGAGAAAATAAGTTTGAATCATAAGCATATTTAACTAGCAAGCGTAAATCACACGCCTTGGTAATCATAACCATGTTGAACTCTGGTGCCATTTCTACAGATCTAGCTAGCCATAGCTTGATGTGGGCTCCTCCCCGCTCCACGGTCTGGACAAGCTCTGACTCCCCAGTTTCCTCTTTAACTCGGGAGACAGGAATCATTTGGGGTTTGCCCATACAGGATTCAAGAAAACGTAGGCCTGGAGAGAGGTGTCAGGTCTTAGGAAAGGCTGAGGTTTTTTTGACTCATGCTGACCCAGAGGAGAAGGCTGGAAATTAAGCAGGGAAACAGGGCCACTATTTTAAGGTAAACCATAATGTGCATGCTTCATGAGAATAGTGACATTAAACAGCAGCTTTCGTTCTCAGAATGTGCTTGTCTTCACGCCGAACAACATGGAATCCTCAAGAAAAATGACACAGGGGCCCCTGGCTTTCCATAGAGTAGTCCCCAGGAGGTAATTTGCATAGAAATGCATCCCAATACTGCAAACAAAAGGTTTCCAGTTTTTAACAAGCACTTTAGAAGATGTGTTAAAACGCTAATGCCCACACTGACCTGCATTGCACTGCCAAATTCTAACATTTTGGAAGCCAGTAAGCATCATTTATGGACTCGCAGATTTTATTTTATGAAACATCACTTTTTAAAGCCTTTTTTATCGTAAAATAAAACAAAGATGCAGAACACTACACAATACAAATGTGTCACTTAGTGAATTCCTTTACGTCGAACACCCCTATAACCAACGTTCAGGTCAAGACAGCAGTGTTGCCAGCTGCCCCAGAAGCCCCGCTCAGGTGGGCCAGGCCAGTCACAGCCGCTCACTCCCCGCCACAGTCCGAGCTACTTGTCTGCGCTGGCTTGCCTTTCTTCCTGGTTTTATCCCACAAGTGATAAGTGCCATCTTTATCTGTTTTTATGGAGAATCTCCTCTACTTAGGGAAAGTTGGCTTCCGAAAAGTTAGGTATCAATCCTTTGAATGAAAAGTGGAAAATGACACTCCATTGCAATCACTTTCCCCAGAAGTTGGTGGTTCGAGTTTGACATGCTAGTGCTAGAAGGTACAACTCTGCTGATAGCTTTGATATAAAAAATAATCATAAAAACTAACGTACATGGAGCTACATGCCATTTAATCCCCTGGATTGATTTATTTCGCCCTCCCGCTGTGAAGTGGATTTTATTATTGTTGTTCCCATTGCCCGTATGTGGCAACTGAGGTTGAGAGAGGTGAGATAACTAGCCCAGGATGGCACAGGAAACCCCAGGTCCCAAATGCTTCCAAGGTCCCAGGGTGCCAGTCTGCCCTCTGACTGCTAGGCTGCCTCACTCAGATGGAAGGGTGTTCGAGATGCATACGAATTTTGAGATTCTAAGAGTCCATTTATAAAGAAAAGGATCTTGATACAATTTTTATAGAAAGAAAAAAAAGATGGAAAAGTAGCCGGTCTAGTGAAACGGTTTTGTTTCATAGGTGAAGAAGTGACAAAAATGACCCAGAAAGTTTCCATTATCTGTTGGCGGTCTCCTGAGCAGTTGGTGGCAAAGCTGCAGCCAGACCTCCAGCTCTCCTGGCGGCAAAGACCAGTGGCTTTCCAACATCCCATCCCTTATGTGGAGGAAACGGGCATTTCGTAGTCTGCCCAGTGCACCAGCCCCACGCGAGCAGATTTGTCCTGAGTCCCGTTTACAACCAGTACACCCTATCCCCTTGCTTATTTTCTCAAGGTTTTAACTGGCAATTATAAAAATTTATATTTGAAGCTTGCTTTCCGATCTCACTTTTTGAGGGCCCAATCTGTAGATGCACATGCCTAACACCCTCTCCAGAGAATGTACAGGAATAACACATTTGTCTGGTGTGGATGGCAGGTGAAAAAGAATTACTGGTGTAGTGTAGGCCCTTAAACATATTCACGGCCAACTCTGGATTATCCCAGCACAGATGGATCATGCAAAAATCCCTCCACTTCTTCTTACTGGCGACCTTTAACTACTTGTGTTAGTAAATCCTTCCGCTGGAACTTGGAAGGGAGATGAGCAGGGAGGGTGAGATTTGGGCCCTGGACCAGTGTGTGGTGTCCTGGTGAAAGGTTTCGAGGTTTTGCCATTTCAAGCCTTAAGGAGATTGTGGGTCTCCTCTGGCATGATTAGCTGTGTTCCGCATTTGCTTGACCGGGTTGGAATCTTGAGCAAGTGACTCATGTGCTGAACCTCGTTTACATTATCTGTAGAAGGGGAAGAATCTGTATGTCTGTACAGTTAAACTCTTCAGAGCAAGTGACATAGGAATATATATAAAATACCCACACCCAGCTCAGTACTTGGCTTGTGGTAGAGAGTTAGCAAGTGATTGATGCCACTGATGGGCTGTCTTCACCCATACATACATACATGAGTCAAGAAAGTATACCGATCCCATGGAACTTTCTTACTTGCTCTTGAGGTGCTGACTGAGCATAACATGCTTAAGATCCTACAAGTAGTGCTGCTCCAAGAAGCAGCACTCTTGTCAAGCCCAGTAGTCCCCTAACTTGCTTGCTCACCGAGCTTGCCTGTTGGGGAAAAAACCCAAAAAGGCCTTCTGACTTGACTTCTGAGTCCATTTGCCATGAAACCGATGTAGAATCTCAGTGAGCCTGCTAGTGAACTGTTTTCCAAGGGCATTTGACCACTATTCAGCAGGAGAAGGAGCTCAATTGATGAGAGTGTTTTCTAGCCGGAGCAAATTCTCGTTGAAGCCGAAGTCCTACATTGGCCACTGTGCTTGCAGGCCTCGAACTTGTCAGTGGGGAAAGCATTGTGGCAAGCGACTGGGTTCCTGACATTGCATGCACCTATTGTCATCCTGGTTACCTTAAACGAAAGTTGGTAGACATCAGTGTAGTTGAGTCCATGTGAATGCTACCAACTTATTCATTGAGCAGACATTTATTGATCAACGACCAGGGACCCCGGTGGCACAGTGGTTATGCTGTGGGCTGTGAACGGCAAGATATGCAATCAATCCACCATTTCCTGCAAGGGAGAACGATGGGGCTTACTTCTCTGTGCACAGGTGCAGCCCCTGATGCTCACAGGGGCCGGTCTGCCCTGTCCTGGAGGGTGGCTGTGGGTCATCACCGACCCACCGGCAGTGAGGCCAGCGCAAGGCCCAGCCACTCGCTGGCTCAGCAACAGGAACCAAGACAGCGCCCGCGTCAGGGGCTTTTCCATTTGTGACCTGACAAATAGCGTCACACTCTGAATGAGGAACAAAAAGGCAGGCCGGCGCCGCTCTTAATCGTCTGAGCACCACACCGTGGGCACTTCGAGCAGAACCCCCAGGACGAGTCGGGATGTTAGAATAGCTGGATGTTGTCATCGTGAGCAGGGCTTGTTTTTTGGTTTTTGTTTTAATACTCCGATCGCCGTCGAATTCTCAAGCCCAGTGTTCCCTCTAGTCTCATTTTTGTTTTTAAAATTCTCTAATAATAGTTTTGATATTGGGTTCAGTAACCACAAAGGTTGTTTATAATTTGTTGGCGCTTTTCAAACATCTCTGGAAAACCACGCGAGCCCTTCGCCTGTCCGCGGTAATTCTCCCCGGTTTGATGTCGACACCTGAGGGGCGCCAGCCGTGAGGCGGCCTGCGCAGCAGCATGTTGGGCCCGGGGATTCTCACACTGGGATTTGCAGAGATTGCTCACTCTGTAATTTTAAAAAGCCCCTGTAACTCCTTCTAAAGCATCCAGCGCATCTGAACAAGAAATATGACACTAAGTCTAGGATTAAATGATATCTTGGGGCCACTACCTTAATGCATTTTCAGCAGTTTGGGAGCTCCGCTAAGTGCAGGTTAACAAGACCGGAGTGTCGTAAATGAGCATCTGTCCCCTGACCCAGCTGGAGACCCCTCTCCCATTATTCATTCCAGAAGCATGTGCTGACACCAAGTTCAGCCCCCCAGGTGCCCCCACTCACAGTGGTCTTTCAAGCTTGGCGGGAGGTCACATTCTCCCACCTCCACGCCTCGGTGAGGCTGCAGTGTTTTCCGAGTCTGGCTTGCTTTGCAGCCCTGATAACTCTTTAAAAAAAAAAAAAATTTTTTTTTTTAAACAAACTGAGACCATGCACGAGGGAGCAATCCAAAATCCAAGTCGGAAGGGTTGTCTGAAAAGGTTAAAAAAAAAGGTCGTTTTCGCTGAGCGTCTGCAGCTCAGAGGCGAACTTGTTCCATACGCCTGGGACTGGTTGCCTGCTGACCTGGGCTTTGCAGCCGGCTTCATCCTCTCGCTTCAAAGGCCCGGCTCCACGTGGGCCGCACGTTTCCCTCGATGACAAATTAATCAAACTTGATTTCTTGGAGGAGATGGATACAAAAGAAGGACAACTCCCCGAGGCCTGAAAGTCAGTGCCGCCCTTCTGGCTCTGATTAGGGTAACAAAGGGCTAGCTGAGAGCCATCTTCCTCCGCCCGACGCGTGTTAGGGCCTGAGAGCCAGCCCGTCTTGTCAGGGAGAAAGGCCTGATTAAAACGTGATTCAGCTGCCACAGAGTGCACCCAGAGCCCTCCTGACAGGGGAAATTACTTTTTAGTCAGTGCCCACCTTTCCTCAGGGGACCCTAAAGGAAGTAGTATATTACCACTCTGAAATCTTTATAGATCTCCCCTTTTATGTTTCTGCTGTGAAGACGAGGTGAAGGGGTGAAAAAGGAAAGGCAAGAGCGCACGCAGCCTGCGCTCTCTGGCGGAGGTTGCAGCGAGAGCCCCCGTTTGGGGAAGACACCTTCTTTCCACCTGGTTCAGAAAGCAAATTCCGAGAGTGGAGAGGATTTGGGGACCGTGGAAGGCAGGCCAGGCCCAGGTGGAGCCTGGACCCCCCACTCCGGCCCGAGCCCCGGTCAGCCTTCTGCTAAAACGGGCATGCGGATTTCAATGCAAACCCTCCTAGCAGCGCTGATGCCGCCTGTTTGGCGGAGCATCCAAGGCCATCGCTTGCCTCCTCGGGATGGCACTCTGCGCTATATTTAGAAGAATGGCTGTCGCACAAAATATGGTCCCCAGACTGCTCCACGGGTGCTTCGTGCTTTTCACAGAGGACTTCACGGAACGGGCTCCCGCCGTCAGATCCTGAGTTTGAAAAGAAGGCCCCGATGGTGTTTCCCTTGACTGTGTCTACAGACTGCACACACCTGAGTACCGGGCGTCCTGCTCTGTAAGGTTGTGGGCTCCGCTTCTGCACAGCCTGCCGTCGCCACCTGATGTGGTTGAACGCTTTGGCTGAGGTCCACACGAGCCCTCCTTCCTCAGCGTTCGAGTGAAGGAGGGGCCACGGGGACACATGACCCCTAGCAAGGACGCATCTGTGGGGAGCACTTTCACGTGGGCTCTGCCACGTCAACGACATGACCAATGTGAAACTATCACTACAGTCCACAAGCACAAATAAGCCCGTGCTTACCTTGCTTACTCTCCCACTGTCAAAGGATTATAAACTGGGAAAGAGGCTTTGATTCTATATAGGAAGGTGCTGCGGGCTCGGGGAAAGAGACAGATGCTAGCCCTGCCTAGAAGCACAATCTGGTATTAAAATGTGTACTCGTTCACTACAGACTAGTACGTAAGCACAAGTAAGCGCATGCCTACCTTACTTGTTGGGTGATCTGACACTGCCGGCCCATCTCTCATTTCCTGACATTTGAAGACCCTCCAGTATCTTCCTGAGCCTGATGGACAGTTTTCAAACTGGCATTCCATGACCCCTGACCATTGGAAGCTGTGTTTTAGATTCCCGCTCGGAATACAACAGCCAGAGAGATATTCCTCCCCCACGTGCTGGCTTCAGCACTCTCCCACCATTCCCAGGCACCCTGGTCTCTCTCCAGCATCCGTCCCATCCCTCCCGACCCCAGCGCCCAAAGGGGCTGAGGGTGAGTCATGGCCACCTCCTCCAGGAAGTCTGCTCTGCCGTCTTCAGCCTGAACGAAAGCTCCTCTTTTTGAAATGTAGCCAGAGAGACCTTCGTTTTCTTTGAACCTTTCTCCCATGGTCCTTCAGCCCTAACCCACTCAATGGCAACAGCAAGATGGCCTTGAGAGGGTCCTGATGGCCTTGAGAGGGGCCTGGGTGGAGTAAGTGGTCTGTGATTGGCCAGTAACCGAAAGGCAGGCCGCTGGAACCCCTCCCCCAGCAGCAGTCATGGAAGACAGGCCGGCCAATGGATCCCATAGAGATTACAGCCAAGAAAGGCCTGTGGAGCAGCTCCTGCGGCACCGGAAGTTGCCACGCGTGTCGGAGAGCCAAGGGCCTTCTTGGTTTTTTAGCCCACAAGGAATCCCGGGGTTGCTGACATGGTTAAGCTATTCGTGCAGAGATTGGTCGTTGGAACTCCCCCTGTGGCAAGGGGGAGGGAGGTCTGCCAACCTGCTACTGATTACAGCCACTGCAAAGTCCTGTTCTGGATTCCAGGCTGTAGTGTGCCAGGTCGGGCGTGAGTGTGGGCTGAGCTCTGGAACTACAAGGACAATCCCTGGGCCTTTCCACACCCCGGCTGCTCACAGAGCTCCTCACACGCAGACCGGGTGCTGATGGAGGGGCGCGATTCCCAGCAGCTTTCCAGAGACCTCGCGGGAGACGTACTGGGGAGCGTGGAATAAGGAGCAGCGCATGCCTTGCTTGTTCAAGCCCTGCTTGCTCCAGCAGAAAGAAGCCTGGCTTCCCTCACACTCCAAATGGCTCCTTTTGTGGCCCTGAGTGAGTTAGCTGACTTTTCAGAGGCTCAGTTTATTCATCGGAGTAACAGGAATAATGAATGCTTTTGTTGCAAGGTGGGAAAATGTAATGAGAAAATACACGTGAGGGCACTTTACAAAGTGTTACGTGCTGTATTCACCTGAGGGTCTTGATATTAATGGCTTCTAGTAGACAGTGGCCGGGCCAAGGTAGACCTGTCTTTTAAATACTTGGTCCAAACCAGAAGGCCGCTGGTAGCGAGTCAAGTCTGACTCCGAGAAGACAGTGGGCCGGCTCCATGGGGTCCCTGAGGCTGCGGTCTTGATGGCAGCAGACAGTCTCAGCCTTCTCTCGCGGAGCAGCCAGTGGGTTCTGTTAGCAGCTTAGCGTGCAGTTCCTGAGCACTCACCACCAGAGCTCCTCAGATACATGAGTAGTTGTTTTTCTTAAAAATCACCTTCCAAAGTCGAGTCCAGAAACCACATTTTTCCAAAACTCCTTTTTATATACTGCAGAAATAATCCTGAAAAGGTGGCTCTGGTGGTAATTGTCTCATGTGGACAAAATGCAAAAACTGGATTCTGAGGGGTGCGTTAACAAAGACGATAATAACGAACCATCTTAAAACACTTAAAAAAAGATTTCTAAATGATGCTAGTAGATTATAATGGTTTGGGGATATCTGAGACTATGGAAGAGAGTCTGGTTGCTTAGGGCCAGGCCCAGGGTGAAGGAGTGTGGGAAAGGACCGATCAAAGAAAGAAGAAAACCAGGAAAAAGGGGGCTGGGGAGATAGAGTATGCCATTCATCTCTCAGATGGTACTCATAAGTAATTTATCAGCAAAACTCATCTCCTCATGGGAGTTTCCAATCCTTTTGTGGCCTGTGGGACAAATAGTGCCCATATATATTTTCTGCTGAGACTTAGTGGGAAGCTGATGTCCCACTTTTAGTGTGTACTGCCATCTAGTGGGGCCCTGTATGACCATGTGACTCTGAAGAAATGGGCCTCACTCATCCCACCAACCCTGGTATCAGAGACCCCTCAGAACACATGCTGTCCCACTAGTTGTATCACAATTCATATTACCTTAAAATATTTTCTTCCTTTTATTCAAAGAGCTCCCTGCTACTGAAAGCACAGTTTCAGCAAGAACTTTCAAGCACAAAATAATTTAGTCCTGCAAGGGTTAATGCTGCGCCTAGAAGTGAGGTTTTCCGTTAGAGAGAATACCCAAGAGCCCGGGCATTCTCGGCATCAGGGTCCTCCGCCCCCAATAACTTTAAGTCAATCACCAATCACTTTGATCAACAATTACTCGTCATTGTCATTTCAAAGAGGCTGAAATTTGGGGCCCTGAAGAAGCTTCAAAGGTTTGTGACTTAATTTTTCTTGTAATCATTGTGTTTTTTCCTCAAGAACAGCTTGAGCCAGGTGTGTGTGTTTATGTAGTGGAATTACATGATTTCTAGGACAAGGGTTCCACAGTTGAGAATGTGTCAGTGTCCAAGACTAGAAAATGGGAGTGAATGGCTTCCAGTTGCCTCTTCGCCCTACTGCACGGTGTGTTCTGTCTCTTTGCCCAAGTGGAAGCCCAACACAGAGCAACTCTACAATGGGGCTGGGAAGGAGTCGGCCTGGGTGGCAGTGGTGCTAGGGCTGAGAAACGCCTGAGTGTCTCTCTGAGAGTTTGGGAGGCTGAGGAGGTGATGTCTGCCTATGGGCAGGTACCCAGGACTTCTGATCCAAACTTACCATTGTCCTAACAAATAATAATAGCCAGTCTACTTACCCATCCACACATCCCATTGCAAGCACAACTTAAAATCTCACCTGTCTTAGCAGGAGCACCTAAATCAGTTCAAAGAGTGACCTGTGGGAAAATAAAAAGGGCTTCTCTGTAAACACAATACAGATTTTAAAAGCAGATTCATCAAAAGCCTATTCAAGTGACAGACGCTGGACCATTCCCCATTTTTAGAGATTCTTCCCAGCTTGTCCCAAGGCCAGAGTGGATATAGAAGGGTGTCTAGTTGTAGAAACTTAAAGGTTAATTCCTAGTGGAATAGGTAAACAAGGATATGGACAAGATGTTATGATTGTCAACACAGAAGATTCCTTTAAAACCACTCTCCATGTACAAAGGGGATTGACAAACTTCTTGGGGGAAACCTTTACTTCTGGTTTTTTTTCCTCATGGACTTTTTGAACCAACCCCACCTGTATAGCCCATCAATGTCAACATTTGTGAAAGAGTGAGAGTGTTTTTCATGGGATCATGGCGGCAGCCTTCCAGAGCCATGGCTGCAATCACCAGGAGAACACCGCAGCCGGCTCTGCCTCAGGAATTTGTGCAGAGGTTTGCTGGTGCCTGAAAGGGGTGGGGGTGGGGGCCCGGGGAGATGTCTGCTGATCCCAGCAGCCAAGCTCCCTGTGGGCTACCCTCTCCCAAGTGAAACGTACAAGACCGGATAGGGTTGTAGCTTCTTGAGACCAGAGTCAGTTACATGACTCTGTCTCCCTGGACAGGCGCTTGGAGGTGAGCCTCCATCAGCAGCACCTGCCCCCTATCAACAGGGAAGATGATAGCCCTCCACTTACCTGTGGATAAGAATAGGCTTCTGAGTCTGTTGAGTCAAAGTGTGATCTTTTAAAGCCAGCCTCGAACAGGGTCAGAAGGTCTGAGGGAGGGGCCTTAGCTGACTGCAACACTCTTCTTTGATAACTGAATTTACTGGGACTTAAAGCAAAAAGACCACATGTTCCAGGTCACAGAGCTAGTGAGACCCAGAGTAGGTTCTGAACCTCAGCCACTGCCACCCCCACCCACCCCCACCCCTGCTCCTTAGCAATAATCATTTTGAAACTGTTTAAATAGCATGTCCTCTTTTTTCTGCGTTTCTTTCCCCTGTGATCACTTTTGTTAAATGTAAGAGTTTATCAAAACACCAGCTTAGTTTTTGTGGTTTAGAATATCAGGGTTAATGTAAGAGAGGGTCAGCCATTGCATCAGGGCTACCTCATTACAAGGCACAGAGAAGGCAACTGGAATTGTAAAGGAAAATCAAAATCTGATTGACAGAAAGGTTGTCGCCTAGTAGCTTTAGGCACAGTTCGATCCAGGCTACCAAATTGCGTCATTAGGGCCTTTCATTGCAAGAGACAGAAGAACCAATTTCAAGTGTTACAAGGAAAGCATAATTCTTTTTTTTTAAATCATTTTATTGGGGGCTCGTACAGCTCTTATCACAATCCATCCATCTGTCCATTGGGTCAAGCACATTTGTGCATTTGTTGCCCTCATCATTCTCAAAACATTTGGGAAAGTATAAGGCTAATGATTGATGTGAAAGTTGTGAAATCTGGTTTCAGGCACAGGAGACCTGATTGCTTGTTTCTCCTCTCAGGGCTGACCTTCTCAAGGGTCAGCACTAGCCCGACATCCTGCCAATAAAGTCCAAACGCCATCTAATGGGGCTCTTAGATCGCTCACTGCCACAGTGAAGTCCTAGAACTCTAACCGGGTCCATTGTACATTCCTGGGTCAGTCGCCGTGGATGGGGCATGATGACTCTGTTTTGGCTCCACCTTAATTAAGTCACATCCCTGGAACGGACGTCCAGTAAGGAAGGTGTATCCCTTACTGAAGAGGGGATTGATGCGGAGTGACCAATCACCAAAGGACTCGCAGATAGCACCCAGTCTCCACAACTGGAGAGACTCCACGGTACGGCATTGAGCGGTTAACTGCAGGGTCAGCAGTGTGAAGCTCCCAGCTGATCAGGAGGAAGCCGTAAACGGTTACAGCTCGGACACCCCCGCGGGTGCTTCCACCCTCCACACGGGGTCGTCGGGGGTGGCAACCATTCACTCCCAGAGTGAGGAGAGATTAAACCAGGTGGTCACATCCCAAAGCCGCTGTTTCCACCTGCAAAACAGAACAAAATGGCACTCCCTCAGTTTAAATAGTGGCCTGAACTTTCCATACGGTTTGGCTCAATGTATTTTACCAATGAGCATAGGCCAAGAAGCCAGGTCTTGGTGCTCCCTTTGCCTTCTGAGTCAGGTCCAGACTCCTTGGTTAGCCCACAGGCCTGCGCAGTAGTCACACCCTTGCTTGTGCCTCCAGCCTCTGTGTGAGCGAACACACACACACACACACACACACACACACCCCTCAGCAACCACCCAGCCCCCGTCACGTTCTCGCCCAGAACCTATCACCTCCCAGGTATTTTTTCGGTTACCATGGAGTCGTGGCCGGCTGGCGGTGAGCCCACGCCCAGCAGAAGGAAGCCCTGCCATCGTGCGCCGTCTTCACGGTCGTTGGTGTGGCACAGCTGCCGGCATCATCGCAAAACTCAAGACAGCACAGGACAAAAACCAGACGGGTGGTGTCCTCCGAGCCTAGCAAGGCTCCCGTGGCCCAGAGGTGGTCTGTGTGCCCCTCCCACGGAAAGCGGTGACCAGCTTGGTTGACTCCTCGGAGCCCCGGCCTGGCTCACTGCGGGGTTCAGAGGACCGTGGTTGTAAAGCGCAGCAGAACCGGGACACACCTCTCAGGGAAGGCGTGGTGGGCACTGTGTGATTTGCCCCATGGAAGAGGGGGCTTTGTCCTTTCCTGTAGCTGCTGCCCAGAGAGAAGGGGCTGGCCGCAGAGAGGCTGCGGCCCTGCCCCGTGGCCGCCGTCTCTACCAGGGAAAACCCAGTCAGACCGGCTGGGGAGCAGCTAGTTGACTAGCTGCTTGGACTCGTAACCGTCCTGTCTGTCGGTTCATAGACAGCGCTGTGCTTTTGTAATACATTCGGATCTTAGAGGATGCGAGCTGCTTCCTGGTGCAGAGGAGCAGATTCTGATCCACAAAAGAGCTCTCCTCCTAAGCTAAGGTTCACCTTCCGGGTAAGAGTTTCAGCGGTGTTGAGGGTCACACATCTATCTCCCCAACAACACGTTAAGGAGAATTTGCTTTGAGAGCAGAATCAACACATGTAAACCAGACTCAAATCTGGACACGACCCAACACATTGGAGCCGCCCTCTGCCCAGCCCCACCCAGCGCTGTGCAAGCAGGAGCCGCCACCTCTCTCCTCTTCTGATGGATGGGAAGCGAGAGGGGAAGGTCGCACCATGATGAAGCATCTTTTATGAGTGTCCAGTCACGATCCAGTCAGACTATTCACGAGCGAGAACGCAGAGAACATCTCCTTGTCCTAAACCCTGGCGGCAAGCTGAAGACTTGGACCTCAGCGGTGAGCACCCCGGGCATCTGAGAAATCAGGATCAGGAGCCATGCGCACGAGGCCTGGCTGTCATGCCACCTCCCCTCTGCCCTGCCCTTAAGTTTCCTTCTGTGGTTTCTTTCCTTATTGGGAGCAGTTCCCATGTATTTGCTAAAGAGGAGTCACCACTAGGATGCCTGTCTCTGAAGCATTCATGACGCTTAGCAAAGAGAAAACTCGTGACCCTGAGCCTCCTGCGTGGGAGGTTAGGTCTCTCAGCAGCTGGTGGGAAGCCCAAACCCAGCGTGCAAGCAAGCACCTTGGTCACCGAAGTCTCTTCACCCTCTTTGTGAGAGAAGAGCTGATTTTGAATGAATGGACAGTAGAAGCACACATAGAAACCTACGTTCAGCCTTCTCTTGTTCAAGTGGAAATCCAGATCTTTGCAGGCTGTTAGTGCGTAAGTGCATGCTTCTCAGCACATAACCCCTGAAGGATGTGCGGCGTTGCAGGGTCTCAGGGCACGTTGTAGCACGCTAGAAAACAAAACAGAAAGAGTTGCTGTTGAGTTGACACCTAACTCACTGTGGCCTCGAGTGTGTCAGAGGAGAGTTGGGCTTTTTGGAGGGTGATTTTGGGGAAGTGGATTGCCAGGCCTTTCTTCTGAGGCACCTTTAGGTGGACTTGCTCACTCATCTTTTTGGTTTGCAAGTGAGTGAGTTAACTGCGCCACTCAGGAACTCCTGGTGCTGGGCATGTACTCTTTCTAAACAAGCGTGTGGGGAGAGTGGCTGCATGTTGCCCTGTTTTGCAGAGCACTAAACAGAATTAAGGAAGACTGAAGAAAAATTGATGCGTTGAACCCGGATGCTGGTGAAGAATACGCAAAGGACCGTGGACTGCCCCAGGAACCAAAAATCTGTCTGGGAAGAAGTAGAGCTTGAATCCTTTCTCCTTAAAGGCAAGGATGGCAAGACGTGGCCTCACCTACTTGGGAGAGAGCAGTCCCTGGAGAAGGACTTGACCCCTTGGCAAGATGGATTGACACAGTGGCGGCAACGACAGGCTCAGACACTAGAACAGTTGTGAAGATGGTACAAGACCAGGCAGTGTTTTGTTCTGTTGTACACAGGGAGGGTCACCATGAGTCAGAACCCGCTCGGTGCCACCTAACAGTAACAGCAGCAGGAAGGTGAAGCAACTTGGCCAACATTGCTTAGGCAGTGACCATCAGACTCCTGGCCTCTTGGACCCCAGCAGTAAAGCACGCTTACTGCTGCGACAGACCTCTACCATGCTGGCGGCAAGCAGCCCTCTGGGCGCTGTCTCGGGCCGCATTACCTTCACACGGGGGAGCAATCTTTCCTGGAGGGCGGAGCCTGGTGTGCTTGGTTGCGGTTGCGTTGATTCCTACTCATAGTGCCCTCGCTGACAGAGAGGCTGGGCCTGCAGTGTGTCCCAGACAGCAGTTTTCACAGGAGCAGACGGCCACATCTTCCTCCCCTGGAATGACTACTGAGTTCATACCGCCGTCTGTCCTCGTGGTTAGCGGACGAGGGCTTCCCCGCTGCTCCACCAGGGCTCCTGGGTTCACAGGTAAACCCAACTCACTGCCATCGAAAACATTCCGACTCATAGCAACCCTCCAGGAACAGGGTGGAGCTGCCCTGTGAGTTTCTGAGACTGTAACGCTTTACGGGAGCAGAAAGGCTCATCTTTCTCCCACAGAGCAGCCAGTGGTTTTGAACTGCTGACCTTGTGATTAGCGGCCCAATTGTTACTGTGCCACCAGGGCTCCTTCTGGTCACAGTTGCATAGAAAAAAAGAAACAAAAACAAACAAGAAATTAAAGCAATCATCATCCTAAGCATTACCGGGCATGGACTCTACCAAATTCTGTTATAATTGCATGTTAACTTTCTTAATCCTCATAGGAATCTTCCTTATCCAGTGGGCTGAAGTGACTTGCCCAAGGTCACTAGATAGAAATTGGTGGGCCAGGGTTCAAATGCACACAGTCTGACTCCAGGCTCCTCTTCAGACCCCTTGTCTACATACAAAGTACCTACTCTAAACCAGGCACTTCATCCTCCTTCCCATTTTGCAGACAAAAACAGAGGCTCGGAGTGGCTAAGTCATAAGACTTAGGAAGTGTTTGAGCCAGATCTGAATGAGAGCCTCCAAGCCCTTCCCTGTACCCCAGCACTCCCTCTCATGCCAGAGGTGCTGGTTACCCTCCAGCTCATGCAACTGCCTTGTGTTCTGGCTTCCAGAGACTGTGAACTAGCCAATAGGAGGAAAAGGTGACACTATCAAGTCAGTTCTGAGTCGAGGCGCCTCCTGGTTGTGGAGCAGAACTGAGCTCCATAGGGCATTCGTGGCTGTAATCTTTTGGAAGCAGATGGGTTTAAAGCACTGCCCTATCCGTTAGTGGTCAAGCACGTACCCAGGGACTTTATCAAGGGGCCTTAGGAAAGGGGGTTTCAGCAACTGCTCCGAACCATGCCCTGAAGGGCTGAGCAGCCTTCCTATACCACATCTCACTGAAGTATCTTTTGTGTTTGATACAGAGCTCACCACTTCCACCCACTGACTCAGAGGATTCCAACTCATAGCAACCCTAGGTGTGGGTTCTAAGGCTGTAGAGCAGCGTTTCTAAACCTGGGGGTCGCAACCCTTTTGGGGGGTCGAACCACCCTTTCACAGGGGTTGCCTTAGACCATTGGAAAACACATATTTCCGATGGTCTTATGAACCGAGACACCACCATCTCCAGATGGGTCCGCCCACATGCAGATATGCCCATACACGAGTACCCAGCGTGAAGACTTACCCATGCTACACCATGCTTCAAGACAAAATTTCATTTATTTGTCATTAGAAATACATATTTCACTATATGTAATTACATATTGTTTTTGTGATTAATCACTATGCTTTAGTTAGGTTCAATTTGTAACATGAAAACACATCCTGCGTATCAGATATTTACATTATGATTCATAGCAGTGGCAAAATGACAGTGATGAAGTAGCAACGAAAATCATTTGATGGTTGGGGTCACCACCACTTGAGGAACTGCATGAAAGGGCCGCGGCATGAGGAAGGTGGAGAACCACTGCAGTGCAGTGCTTTCGGCAGCAGAGTGACTAGTGGGCTTGAAACCACGAACCTTGTGATTACTAGTCCAATGTTTGCCCGGTCCGGCCTCCAGGGCCCACTGGTACATGACCCAGCGATATGAAATGACTTAGGCAAAATTAACTCTTCTTTGAGCAGGGACTTAGGCTACTGAACTCAGCCATTTTGCACTTACAGAAATTACACATTCAACTTGACATCAAGCTCTGCTGGGGTGAATGGGGTCCCAGAATCCCAGCTTCCTTTCCTGAGGCAACCCCCTTTCCTCACAAGCCCCCTCCGCTCACTGTGTCTCTACCCCACCCATGGGCATTTTCAAAGATTAATTGGGTAATTTCAGAATCGTTCTATGAGCTGCTTGAAGCAAAGGTGCCCTCCAGAAGAACAAAGTAAAGTAACAATGATGATTATGATGTTTCAAGGCAGTTATGGAAATCTCCATGAGGGCCATCAGGAGGAGACCGGCGTGTACTTGTGGGAGTACAGCGTGTACTTCCACGCTGATGAAGCACGGTGTCCCTGCCATTCCCGACCATCCCCCTGGGTTGCTCTCGAGTGACACTGCTGTGGTCCCAGAGCCGGGCACCGGAGTGGAAACTTTGGAGACATACTACCTATTGTGCTGCTCAACAGTACTTGCCCCGCTACAGGGCTGCAGGAGATGGTACCTGTCACAGCCCAGATTGCTCAACCTCCAATGCTATACAGCTCTTTCCCCAAAATGTCCATTTTACCATCACCCCTCTGCCCCCCAAAAAGAAAGAACAACAAACACTGACATGGACTCCGCCCCAACTCACAGCCACTCTGTGCAGGGTTTCGGAGACTGCACCGTTTTCTGAGCACAGACAGCCTCACCTTTCTCCCAAGGGCCAAGTGGTGGGTTTGAACTGCTAAGCTTGCATTTAGATGCTCCTACGCTTATCTTAAAATTCTTCCTGCTCAGCCCAGCACCTCCAAGGGCTCTATCACGTCTGCCCATGGAGGCTGTTTGTGTATCACTATGGGCCAGCAGACAGTGAGGTTTGGATAACACAGAGCTATTTGGGTGAGTTGATTTTACACTTCAAGGATGTCCTGGCAGCTAACATCTGGTCTATTCTGGGGGTTTGGGGTTTGGTGGGCAAGACACACTCTTTTACAGTGAGAGCACCTTTGGTCTTTGAGACAGGCTTTCCTGTGGAACACCTAGCCATGCTTCACCTGGGTAGCAACCCCCCCCCTCCCCCGCTTGGCGTAGTTTCTCCTCTTTACTGTACCCTCCTTTCCCGCAGCATCGCTTTTAGCTACAGATGGCGATTCTCACCCCGGTGAGTTCCTGAGACTATAACTCTTTACCAAAACTAAAAAGCCTTGTCTTTCTTTCAAGATGTGCAGAGGAGCTCTGCTGGTGCTGTGGCACAAGCATTGGGCTGCTAAACTACAAGGTTGGGTGTTCATGCCCACCAGCTTCTCCAAGGGAGAAAGATGCGGCTGTCTGCTCCTGAGAAGATGTAAAGTCTCAGAAATCCCATTTAGGGTAGCTACGAGTTAGAATTGATTCTTTGGCAGTGGGCTTGTTTGGGGTTTCAAGGGTGGTGCAAATGGTTAGGCACTCAACTATTAGTCGAAAGGTTGGCAGTTCAAATCTGCCTCGGGACACCTCTGAAGGCAGGCCTGGCAATCTGCTTCTGAAAAGGCTACGGAGCAGTGATTCTTTGCATACATGAGCCCACCCTGAGTTGGACTGGATTAGACAACAGCCTTGAAGGCATAACGAGCTGGGTTGCTACCCCCAAAGTTGGCAGTTCAGAACCACCAGCTGCTCACTGAAGACAAAGCAGGTGCATAAGCAAATGTGGTGAAGAAAGCTGATGGTGCCTGGCTATCAAAAGATATAG
>NW_022103928.1:7466420-7480784 GCF_000313985.2 Echinops telfairi
CAGATCTACCCTGTTCTGCAGGGTTGCTGCAAGTCGACATCGACTTGAAGGAAGTGAGCTCAGTTTTTTGGAGATGGCAATGAATAATCACCTCTTGCGGCGGAGGTGAGGGGCAGGAAACCTAACCATTTGACCCCCTGGCTCCCCAGCAGGCCCTGCTTGCCTCGGTGACTCACGCTTTCCAGTTCTCCCAGCTGTGCCGTCATGGTAGGCGTTTTTTGAGCTCCAGGTTGGCAAAGTATTCCAGGGCAGGATGTTTACGTCCCCTAGAGGAATGGGCATGGAGTCAAGCCAGCCCTTGCTTGGCAACCCCTGGCTGTTCTTTCCAGCCCAAGGCGCCCTGCCAAACCGACTCAGGAGAGGAAAACATAACAAGGGCTGATGTGCTTCCATGTTACATAGAACATAATAAAAGTTTTCAGGATGATTTATTTTCCTAAACAAGAAAATACAATGCGCCCCATCCATTATTCAGCATGCTAATGATAACCTTTTCTCTGGTGTCAAGGAAGAGCCTAGGTGGTGCTCAATCCAAGCACAAAGACTCAGCTGAAGAGGCACACACACACCTCCCATTCCCACCGCAGTTGGGGCCACTGTGGTGTGGGGTGGTAATCTGTGGCCAAGCCCCCCACCCCAGTCTGTACTCACAGCGACCCCTCGTGTCAAGGAGTAGAACTGCTCCGTAGAGTTTTCCTGGCAAATCACCACAGCTTCTGCAGAGCCACTGGGCGGGGTCAGCCTGCCAAGCTTTTGGTTAGCAGGCACTTGAAGACCATTCCCTACCGCTCATGGGTGCTCCTTTGTGCCATGACAGTGGGATAATAAATTCTGGAGCAATTTATGAGAGGGAATACTATTTTTCCAAGCTTGCAATTAATTCTAGTCCACGGGCAGGCATACTTAAGAGATCGAAGAGTCAATCCTGTCCCCCACAACAATTTAAAAATTATTCAAGAGCCATAAATATATTTTTACAAGCAAATGCAATCATCATTATCTGAATAATATCATTAAATTTTTTTCAATTTTACTTCAGAGTTACATGCACATACCAACAGAGCCCCATATGGCTGGAGAGCCGAAGTTTGCCCACCACTGGTCCAGGTAATTGACTGACATGTGCCCCCCAGCACACACACAGAGGAAACAACACTGGGACCTAACTCTGCATGCTGCCTTTAAGTTTGAGAAAATTTCCTTCTTCCAGAGCCTGGAAAACCCTCCTTTCTCAAGCTTCATGGATTGGATGTGGTTCAGTGAGCACTACAAGGCTGGGGGTGGGGGTGGGGCAGGGAACCTGACCTGGAACGTCACTGCGCCCTTCTCACTTGGGAAACCCACTGCGTGCTTGTTTTGGGTGGGTATTTACAGTGAACCAGGGAAATGTAAAAGTTTGTTTTCATTTCAATTGAGCTGGATTGAGTGGCAAGAGCTTCATTTAAATTATTTATTTACTTATTTATTTTTATGAATGAGGACTTTTCCCAAATAAAATGCAAATCCAAGCTCCCTGTCATAGAGTTGATTCCGACTCATGGCACCCCTAGGAAACAGGGTTGAACTGCCCCTGAGGGTTTCCAATGTGGTGCCTCTTTACAGGATAGAGAGCCTCATCTTTCTCAGAAGGAGTAGCTGGTGGTTTCAAACGGCTGACCTTTCAGTTGGCAACCCAATGCTTAATGCACTGTACCACGAAAGCTCCTTCCAAATAGAAAGTAAATGCTAATTAAAGTCATTCATTTCCCATGTCCTAATGGTGGTAAAGGAGTCCTCGCTGCCTCTGAGTTCCCTAAAGATCACAGCCCTGGAATCTCCACAGGGCAGCTGTACACCAGCACGTGCGGTCACTACGGATCGATCGATTCCAAGTCCATGGGCTTTGGTTAGTGCTGTTCTGTGACTTCACATGGACACCAATAAAAATTAAATCCATGTAAACATAGTATTATAAAATTAGCGTCTTCACTCCGATATTGGCGTCATCAAACTAAAGTTGATGTCTAAATTTGCCTTTCATTTTAAGCTTCCGAGGCAGCTTGCTGAGCACATGAGCTTGTGATTGCTATTAGAGAGGAGAAGTGGGCTGAGCACATGAGCTTGTGATTGCTATTAGAGAGGAGAAGTGGGTGGGGGTGGAGGGCTGGGGGTGGCGTAGAGCAGGGCAGCACCCTATTCTTCCGGGAGACACTATTTACTAAGGATATTTGAAAAATAAGTAAAATCAAGGCAAATGCTTTTGTTGATTCACTTAAACGGGCAACTGGCTATAAAGCTATAAAGCATCCCTAAGAATGTGAATGGCCCAGCACCTTCCAAAGTGTCCCCATCTTTTTAAGATGCATGGGTAAATAACAGGAGGCAGTTTTTCTTGAGTTTGAACCGCAGTGGGATGGGCAGGGTGGGCTTGGGAACCGCTGGAGCTGGGGCCCCAGGGCCAAGTGACTGGGTAACCCTGGGCAAGCCACTCTGTCAGCCAGACTGCTTGCTGTTCCATCGCAAAATGCAGCAGAATGCAGGTGATGCTAAGGTTTCGATGAAGGTAAATTTCTTAGTACAGTTCCTGGACACAGGAACCAAACTACACTCACAGCCATCCAGTTGATTCCGGTTGATAGAGACCCTGCAGGGCAGGGTAGACCGTCCTCTGAGGGTTTCCGAGGCTGTCATTCTCGCTGGGACTAGATGTCGGGGCTAGAAAGTCCATCTTTCTCCCAAGCTGCTCACCTTGTGGTTTGCAGTCTAACTGGTAACCCTGGCGCCGCCAGGGCTCCTTCGTGATCTGCACCCCTCCCCTCAGCCCCCCAACCAACCCAAAAGGAAGTAGAACATAACCACATAAAATGGAGACCAGGGAGCTTCTCTCAAACACCGCGTAGTCCTGCATCGCTTGCATGCACATCGCGGTGGCGTGACGCCCCTCATGGAGATTCCGTGCACAACAGGAACAGCCATGGCCAGGTCTGTGCCAGATTCGTGATCGCCAGTCAGCTCAAGTGCACGGTTGCGGCCACTGTGTGTGTTGACCTGCTCTCTGGCCTGACGGGCTCACTACCCAGCGCTATGCTGGACAATATTGTGTTGGGGCCCATGGGACTTTCACTGGCTGATTTTCTGAAGTGGGGTTGCTAGGCCTTTCTTCCTAGTCTGCCATCTCCCATTGAAATCTCTCCACCCTGATCTCTCCATACTGATGGCATGACTTCTAGCCTCATAGAAATGCTGAACTACCTAAATGCAGCAGTCAGATAGACAGTCGTGGTCTCTATCCTATGCTTACTATTTATCAAAGAACCATGCTTTCCTTTGGTCTTTTCCGTAAATGCCCCGGGATAATTTCTTTCTACTCTTGAGTTGGTAACACATGCAGACCTACCAAATTCTAATGGTTTTCCAAGCCTGGAAAAAAGAGAAACTGAAACAAAAGGCATTTTTAAAGTTAGGGGCAATGCTGCTGAAACCAACAGGAAATAAACGTTGAAGGCCAGGGCCTCATTCCAGAGATCGACAAAAGCGAGTTGTGAAATGAAGCCCTTCCTGCCCATGGCACTCTCACACTCACAGCGTCTCGTCCGCTCCCCGCTAGCAATATCGTGTTGTGATTATTCTAAATGATTCTGAGACTTTCCACTGCTGAGTCTATTTCAAGTCTGTTCTCAGAAGATGGAACTCCACAGAAGGCAGTTCACATGCTTTTTAGTCCGAGTCTATAAATAATCGGTGTCTCCACTTTAGCCCCGCAAACTCCCATCTGGCTCTCCGCTCACACGAGCGCCGTGGCCGGGAGCTGGAGTGGAGGGTAGGCAGGTGCGAGGGCAGTGGTGACTGCCCCAGGTGGTATGCACTGGATGGAAATAGTCCCTTCTAGGTGAGCGCGTACTCCTCCCTGTCCCGCTCGTGGCTAGCGACTCCCGTGGCTCGCAATCAAGGAGGCCTGCCCTCTTCCCTGCTCTTGCGGCAACCTTTTTATAATTCATGCCTGTGAGGGAAGCCGAGGAGCACAGCTTGTTTGGGGGATCCCAGATGGAGTTTGCAGGATAGATATTGGAAAAGTTCTCTTTTGACTGGTAAACTGAGAAATGTAAATTGAAACAGCAATGAAGAGCATTACATGTTGGGAGGTGGGGTGGGGGTGAGGTGACCCATAATGCCACTCTTGCAGCTGGAAAGTAATTTCGTGGAGTTGATCTGCACGTTAAGAATGCCTACTGGGTACAGTCAGTTCAGACTCTGAGCCGAATGTGTTGGAGCCTCTGATCATGTTCTTCTGATTAAAGGCGAGGGGGTGTTTGTGGAGGGGTGGGGGTGGGGGTGGAAACAATAACAGATACACAAGCACACACTCAACAAAAGATGGAGGAGATGTAGGGACCAGATGCCTCCCTGCTGATCTGGGACCAACCGTTGAAGCCAGAAGAAACGGTTCAAGTTCAGGGATTGGAGAAAGATCGACCCCAAACAGGAATGGGCAGAGGGTGCGCCGAGGTAAGTTCATAGCCCCTCAAGGCGGGTGGTGTGGGAGGAGGAAAGAGGACTACGGCAGAGAAGGGAAGATGTCAAAATGGAGCAAAGGACACCCACCAGGATGTACTAGGGATGTCTCATTGGGAACCATGGTCCCCGCAGTCCTGGAAAATGGAGCAGTTTAAAAAGGGAAGCGCTGTGACAGGGCAGGATGAAACCGAGAATGAGTTGACATTCAAATGGCTTTTTTTTAAACTGCCTTTGTTCCAGAGTCCTTATTTCGCATCTGGTTGCATGCATATGAACTGTGCTTCCTTCATAATGATCGTTGTGTGTTCTGAGTCTTCTTTACGAAGAGCAAACACTGGCGTTTGAAGACTTTTCACCTGGGCCCTATGGGAGCGATAAGATGGACGGGGCATCTAGGAAGGGGACAGAAGTGGGAACAGAAGAATTCCAGAATGGGAGTGAGAAGCAGATTGCTTGCTAGCTATTAGATTGTTTTGTCGTTAGAGATGATTCTGCACGTACTGTGAGACCCCAGATATCCCAAGCGCTCTGTCTGCGGAGCCTCGCTCATGGACCTTTCCGACTCCCAGCACACCCTCTGCGGTGCTGGGGACAGCTGTCCTTCTGGGAACAGCTCACCGGGTCCTGCTCCCTGGGCGCCACTGGTGGCTTTGGAACACTGACCCTTCGGTGAGCAGCCGGACACATAACCTTCGGATCATCAGGGCTGCTGGTTTACGCATACTCACTCAGGAAGCTGGGATTGACGCCCTCTTTCTGCTGTTTGCCTTCCTGAGGATGACGGGCGGTGCTGCCGCGGAACTGGCACGTTCTGATGAAGGAATTCGATTCAGGCCCGTTCGCCATGCACGTTGTATTTGCGGGTGGAAAGAACCTGGAGAGGAGATGGGAAGGCAGCCTTAAAGGCGCCAGGAATTGGCAGGCAGGCAGGCGAAAGGAGGCTTCTCCAAGCAGTCTTTGCGGAGATTTAACTGGAGCCTGGAATGCGGTCCCAAACGCGTGGGCTTCTACGTGGGGTGGGGTTTCCCGGTGTCACGCCCATGTGAGCCCCCCGAGCTCTGTGGGTTTTCTTGGAGAAATGATGCAGCCTGGCAACGCAGAGCTGAAAATCCCGAGCCCCGCGCCACTCAGAACGGCCTTCCCTGGGATCGTCTTCCCGAATCCAGACACGCACGAGGCTGCCTGGGCACGTTCCTCAGCCCCGGGCGTCCGTGCCCTCCTTCCACGGAAGCGGGCAGAGGTGCCGCCACAGCTCAGCTCGCTGTCTTTCAGGGAGTGCGGCCACTCAGACCCTCGCTGTCATGTTTGGCCTCTAACCGGCCACCGTCTCTGATGACTTTATCTGGACTGATTGATCAAAGAGGATATTTAAATCCATCGATTTCTTTCAGACGCCCAGGAGTCAGCTTCCGTCCCTAACAGGTGGTCCGAGGCGGCCATCAGATGGCACTGTGGCATAGCGGATGGGGCGAGCGCGCTGCGTGGCGTAGGGACCCAGCACGTCCAGAGAGACAGTGAGGAGAGACCGTGCGGAGATGGCTCTGGACGGTGGTCCGGAGAGACCAGCTGTCCAGGAATTCGGGTCAGAAGGGCTCTTTCACGTTTTTTGAAGGAAATGAATTTAAAGATAACCGGAAGGGGAGGATTTAAAAATAATAATGGGGAAGAAGTACATCAGGCTGAGAGGCAAGTGCCACCCCCTGGGAGCTGGCAGTGGACTCCGAAGGTTGCTGCCAGCGCGTTTATCCCCGTTTTGCACAAAGCCAGCCCTGCCTTTGACATAGGGGCATTTGAGAGTAAAACTATTGTGGGACATCGAGGCAGCAGGCGTCCTCTTTGCCAGGCTCTGTTTCAGGAGAGCTCAGCCTGCCTACGTGGCCCTGGCTTTAGGGCAGTCCCTTAGAGACTGAAGAGCAGAGAGGGGCAGACGCTGATCCAGAGCCCTTTGTCCTGCCTCCCTGGCTTCAGGTGCAGTTGGAAGCAACGTCCGCCAGTACATTTTTGCTCTGGCTTCATAGAAAAAGCTTCTTTAAAAAAAAAATCCATTTCTTGGAGATCTCCTGGTATTATAATACCAAGTGGGTACTCGCTTTGGCTTGGCATAGAACCAGGTACATGTTTTGTCCGCCTAGCCAGCAGGCATCCCAGCCCTGTTCAGCACCATACCGCGGGAGGGGGTGCAGGATGCCACAGGAACAGGCTGAGATGGTTTTCTCAGGCGCTCTGTGCCCTGCGAGCAGCATGCCTCCACTTGGCTGTGAAGAGGTCACTGTGGAGCCTGGCTCCATTTCTTAAAGACCATGCCTACTTACTCCGTCGTGGAGAAAATCGATGGAACACCAGACCACTGACAGATGCGGTCAGCCCCAGCAGAAACGCCTCCAGGAGGTTGTGGTCTACAAAGCAGCCCAGGCTGAGGCATCCAGAAAGCCAGCAGAGCGCACTTCCCACAGACACACAAGTGGGCGGTAGTCTCTCTGGTGGGTTGTGCCACATGGTTTTGGAAGACCGAGTTGGGTAGTTACTCAGACACACACGTGCCAGAGGGTTTGCAGAACACAGATGGAATAGCTGCCAATCTGGCTCTCGCCAGTAGATTTGGGGCGATCCCAGCTCCTCCCCTCCCCATGTAAAATCACCCTGGTATCAAGATGTCTGATACACAGAGTGTGAGGTTTGCCAGTGGAAGGAGCAGAGACATATGACTGGCTTCTTAATAAGCTTGTGTATTCCCTGCTTTCTCTTGGCCAAAAATGAAAAATCTGGTTGTGTCACTGTGCCGGAACTTGGCTTCTGGAACACTTGCTTATCTGTGGACACTGTTTGCCCCCTCCTCCTCTTATTGTCTTCACACAATTGTTGTAGGCCTCTTCCCTATTAGTCCAGAGGTGTGCAAAAGTTGGCATCCAAGAGTCCTGATTTCGTACTTGAGACTTTTTTGGTGCCAGCATTTAGAATTTGGGGGGCGGGGTGTTTCTGATGGTGCTCTGGGACATAGACCATACACTATGTACCCTATAGCAGATACATTAACATTTCTGCAATGAAATGTGTGTGACTATTCGCAATAACTGGGCAAAAGCAACTCTATAGAGCACAATGTCTGCTCAAGTCAGGGCTTCCCACCACTGAACTAAGTTAAAAAAAAAAAAAAGAAAAGAAACGAAAAAGAAATGTTTTTTTAGACCCCTTGGATTTCAGAATTGTGGATCAGAGATTGTGGATCTATATTTATGTATGTATATGTATAGTCATATTTTAGAAGAAATATAATTATGGAAGTTGCATTTAAATTTTGTGTATTATACAAAGATAACATTTGAGACTTCACTCTGAAATTGTCTCAAATCAATCCCTAACATTTCTTTCTTTCTTTTTCTATTTTATTTTTTTACCATTTCCTTCTTACTGACTAATTTAGAATCTTCCGCCTATGAGTGGTATTCATGTATTGAGAGAGGCCAGGGAGAGAACATGAACAGGCCCAGTGGGTTTGGACAGACAACAGGAAGTGGTGAGGACTATGGGCTAAAAGACAGTGTTAAAAAGCAAACATATTCCCATAAAGACTAGCGTGGGCCTGGCCCACGCCATGGTATCTTCACTTGCCCCCTGTGCTTGTGAAAGCTGGAGAACGGACAGAGGACTGAAGAACAACTGATTTTTGCAAATGAGCGATGGTGTTGGTGAAGAATTGACAATATTGTGCACTGCCAAAAGAACAAACACTTGATATGAGTAGAAACCAACTTTCCAGTACCTAACAACAATAGAAACAAGGCCCTGGAGGACACTTGCCCCAGGCAGTGCAAGGAGTCTTGCAACCAGGCGGCTCCTGACCATTGCCGCCATTGGTAACAAGGAGGCTAGAAATCAGCCTGTTAAAATCAAATGCCCAAACCACAGCCGTTCCATTTTTCAGGTTCCCATCCCCCCACTCCATCCTGTGGGATTCAATGGAAGGTTGCCTTCAATGTCCAGATGTGCACTTGCAATTCCATCGTTTGGCCAATCCACAGACAGGACCATGGGCATTTGGACACCTCACCTATATACTTTGTCTTATATGTACTCCCAATGATCAAATGGCAGAAGAGAAGGAGTTTGTGGCCTTTAAGTATATATTTAAACCCTTTAGTATTGCCCTGAGCATGTCCTGCACAGATGCTAAAAAGCTGTGAGACTTGGCTAAATAAAATAACGTGTGGCTGGAAGTCTCCAGATTAGTAATGGATCCCGACATACACTACACCATGGTAGCAGGGAGTCAAGGTCAAATGTCTTACTATTAGTGGTCATTAGTATATCTAATAGGGTCTGGATAAATTAAATATAGTTAAAAATTGGACACCAGTGAAATACAGTTATTATGTAATTTATGTGGTTCATTTAAAAAAAATAGCAACAAAAAACAAGGTAAATGGAATTATTCTGTCAACTGGAAAAGATTCCTGTTTTGTCATGAACATTATTTGAAAAGACTGTTGGTTTCTGATGATGGTGCAAATCATTAGAGACATGGGTAGCGCTTCACTGGATAGTGTTAAGACTATAAGTCCCTTGAATTTTGCCAACACAAAGAGGCAGAAATTTAACATTTTCAGTGGTATTGTTTTGCTCCTTTAGGCTTTTCATGATACAAAAGCAATGAAGGCGGATTTTTTCCCCCTATCATAATTACAGAGTAGTAGAGACCCAAGTACCCTAAGGAGTCTCTTATCTGATGGAGGGTGGTAATTCAACAAAGCACCAGATTTAGGAAGTATTTTGTGGGGCCCATCTGGTCTGCAGTTCAAAACTACCAGCACCTCTGTGGGAGAAGCACAGGGCTTTCTACTCCCATACACAGTTACTGTCTCAGAACCCACAGGGGGCTGCTGTGAGTCAGCATTGACTCGATGGCAGAAGTTTGGTGTTTTTGGAATCCTGAATATATTTTCCCATTATGTATTGTTTTAAAAAAAAGAAGAAGAAGAATGTGGGGAAATGCTACACCTTTCTTCCTCTGAACTCACAAGGAAGGCCTACCCTCCAACAAGGAGCCTCTCCTCAGTGATACAAAGCTCAGCTTCCGAGTATGAACCCTGAGCTTGATTCCCAGCCAGTGCACCTCATGCACGACCACCACCTATTATAGATCATTGGAGCCTTGCAGGTGGTTATGATCCTGAAATGGTTTCAGTGCAGCTTCTAGACAAAGAAAGACTTGACAACGTGCTTCTAAAAACCAGCCATTGAAGATCCTGTGGATCATCGTGGTCCAATCCGCGGCCAGTCATGGGGATGATCCAGCACCTGACAACACTTCATTCCATTGAGCATGGAACAGCCATGAATTCAGAGGGGCTGGATGGTAGCTCACAAGTCAACTCAACAGAAAAGCTGTTTTAACGCAATGGCAAAGTTGTAGCCATAGCAGACCAAGTTGATGCACTTGTAGTTGCATGGTTGGAGAAGCTCATTCCAATGTTATTGCCCAAAGATAGATTCCAATATCTCCCTCCACCCCACCCCCCAATCATATATTTTCCACATATTGGTAGGCCAAAGGGTTGCTGCACATGTAGGATCAGCAGCTCCCCAATACCTGCGTGTTACTGAGATTTTCAAGTTCTGACTCATGAAGATTATTCTGCACAGAAAACATTTGTCTCCTGCAGAGAAATAGCTGACTGAATCTCATGTTGGTGGCCATAATTTTACCTCCTTGCAGGAACATATTTTTCTTCAAAATGCCGCCAAATTAATTTGAATAGAGTTGGGAGGTTTGAAACACGTGCTGAACGCCTCTTGTGAGACAGAACGTCTTCCTTGGTTTCCCCAGTGGATGGATCCTGTGTGTGACTCCCCACATCTGGTCGGGCCATTCCCGTTCTGTTTATGTAACATAGCATGGTGTCAAGTGGTACTGGAGTTTGCCACAGCCATCAGCCAAAGAGATCACAAATCAAACACCATTTCTGAAAACTGCAAATAGATGTGCCAGTGCATTTTAAAAATTTGTTCATACATTTTCTTTTCTCTAGAAAGAGCTATTTATTTCAAAGGCTTTTCATTTTTTAAATTCTTGTTTTGTGATTGACTGTGCTCACAAAGAATTTAGTTACTCAATTAAGCAAATATTTACTGCGTGGCTACTCTATGTCAAACACCATGCCTAGCACCATGTCCAGTTTCTGGGCTGCACAAGAATAAGCAAAAGCTAAGTCCACAATACAATAAATAGGAATGGTGTGCTCCTGCCCCGCCCCGCCCCCAAATCCCGCTCAATGTCTCTAGCTCTGATCTTGCCTTTGAATTGCAGTCAGTGCATCTCACTGCCTTTCAATACTCCAGTTGGAGGGCCAGTGCTTCTTGGTGTTAGTGCCCTTGAGTTGATTCTCCCAGTGGCACTACAGGCTCCCAAGGCTTTGCTCTAGGAAGAGGCTGGCAGGCCTTTGCTCTCACAGGGCAGCTGGTGGCTTCAAAGAGCTGCCTTTTCCCTTGGCAGCTGAGTGCTCAGCATCATGCTGACTGGTGCTTATCTTGCCTAATGGCATCATCATGGCTCTTTGGACACCTTAAACACACACGAGGCTTCCAAAAGTTCATGAAAAAAATAAGTGGGGGTGGGAATTAAAAATCATGGAATTTTCCCATGAACGTTTTAAAGCCCCCTTTTACATGTCTAAAACCAAACTTTGTATTTTTCACCCCCCAAAGCTTCTTTTTCCCCTGTCATCCTCTATCTCAATAAGTGATACCTTCATCTACCTTTATGTTCTTATTAAAATCTTGGGATCAAAAAAAAAATCTTGGGCTCACCATTCATTGATTCTTCTCTTTCTCATTGCCAATCTCTAGTCCATCAGTAAGTCCTGGTAGTTCCAGGACTTGAATCTAACCACTTCTTCTCACCTCCACCTCAGCTTCTTGACCCATGCCAACTGTTGCCTGGACCACAGTAGGCTTCTAACTGGTTTCTGTGCTTCCACTCTTGTCCTTCTTTAGCTCATTCTCCCCAGAGTAGTAAAAGGATCCTTTTACAATATTATCCTAGTTATGTCATTTTTCTACCCCCAATAGGCCAAGATATCCCCCTCGTGGCAAAATCAAACCCAAAGTCCTTCTGGACCAAGAAGGCCCCAGATGAGCTGGTCTCAAGCGACCTTGCAGAACTCACTGCCTCTCTGGTCCTTTGTTCTAGCCACACTGGCTGCCCTGGTGTTTCCTGGCACACACCAAACATACCCCTTCCTCAGGGCCTCTAAATGAGGTGTACCCTTTGCCTAGGGGACTCTTCCTCATCTTGCGTTGGTATAAGTTCAAACATCAGCCAATTAGAGAAGATCTGCTTAGCCACCTGTCTAAAATCGGCATAGTATTACCTCCTATACCACTTGTGACTTTACTTACTTATGCATTTTTTAAAACTATTTCTCCTTCACTGGACTATAAGTTCCATGAAGGCAGGCATGTTTTTTTCTGCCTTCTAGTAGTCTGGAATTTAAAAGATTTTAGTGAATACAACATAATATTCACAGTACATAACATCTTAGCTGTTTTTAAAAAATATCTTTCTGTGTACAGTAGTTGAACTTATTACAGATAATTGACCTATCTAACAAGTGGGAATGAATGGGTTTCTCCTTTTTTATGCCCAAGCATTTAACTTCTTGGCAAAAGAAAGTTAGGGCTTAAGGGTAAAAAAAAATCTACAAATACAATTTTTTAAATTGGCAAATCTTAGGCACGTTGATTGAGATTTGGAGCGTAAAAAGTTGGAGAAATGCAAAATTGGTAGATGTGGTTCCAGAACACCTGGTTGAGTCAGTGACATTAATAAGAGCTTAGAGACCCAACTCAGCTGGCTTAAGAACAAAAGGAAGCTTCCGATTACTTTGTCACGATAAAGTCCAAGATTAGACTTCAGGCGGGGCTGCAGCAAGGGGCTCAAAGGACACCATGTGTTTGCCATTCTCCTCCGCACTTCTTAGCAGTGCGGCCCGTCTATGGCTGGTTCTGTTCTCAGGCCGCTCTAGAATTACATCTGTGTCACTGACAATCCCAGTAGGAGGACAGTTATCATGATTGTTAGTCCAGCAAAATCTCCAGGGCTGAATCACATGGATGGCCAAACAGGAACCACATGTTGTAGCCAGGGGCTCAGGGATGTTTGTTTGGCAGGTGGGAATCACATGCCCACCTTGCACCTAAGGAAAATGGAAACTCTAAGATCAACCCCACATAGGGATATGGACCAAGCACACGGAGGAGTTCTTCTCACGAAAAATCAAAAGAAGAAACCGTGTATCCTGTGAAGTGAAACAGCAACGCTGTTCATAGCTACTTGGCTATGGTATGTGATGCATGGCTCTTTGACTTACATATTCCCAGTTGCCCTTAAGGAGTTGTAGTGGGTTTGACTGGGTGATGAATGGATCCCTCCAGGATGTAGAGTATGAGAGTGTGTCTTTAAGACAGAAGAGCCTGTAAGATCATGATGGAAGTGGGCCACAGGTTCTTGGAGCATGGAAGAGAGGGGATTTAGAAGTTGCAACCAATTCCTAGCACCGTCATTGACTCAGATAGAACTTCTGCTTAAACAAAGTAATATATTTATTCGTCGGAAAGTGTTGTTACACAACAGAATGCATACTGGCTTTGCTGGCCTCTGCTCGCACCCCTGGACTTGTTTAATTAACAGTGAACTCTACTCTATTCAGACCTTCTCTGTCCTTTTGCCTAAGCTTTAGCAGCTGAATTCCTCAACCGTCTTAATGAGGCTGTGTGATACATACACTCATAGGAACTCTTGCTTTGGTCTCAGGGAGACATGATTTCCAGGATTGATTATGTTTGTGGTCTTGTGCTAGTTAACCTCTTTGAGCCTCAGTGTCCTCATTGACAATATGGAGGTGATAATATCTATATTGGTACACTGTTATGACTGAAAAAGTAAAACCTAGGGAAATGAGCTCCTTCAGCTCCAGGCTCACAGAAGGACTCAATGCGAGATGTCTGTTGAATGGATGAATGGCATGTGTCAGTGGCTAGGACTCATTATAGGTCCTGGGTCTTCAGTGTTTCCCTGCGTTGCTGTAAGCTAACGTGTCTGGGTCTGACCACATTTCCCAAGCCATGGTTTTTTCAGTCGCCTCGTATGCACGTGAGAGTTGGACACTGAATAAGCAAGACTGAAGAAGAATCGATGCATTTGAACCATGGTGCACTTTCAAGAAGATTGGAAGTGCCATGGACTGCCGAAAGAACAAACAGATCTTTCGAGGGAAGTGCAGGCAGAACGCCACACGGGGGCAAGGATGGAGAGACTGTCTCACATGCTTTGGACATGTTATCTGGAGAGGCCAGTCCCTGGAACAGTGACTTGCTTGGTAAAGTGGAGGGGCATGGAAAAAGAGGAAGACTCTTGACAAGGTAGATTGGCACAGGGCCTGCGACAATGGATTCAAACATAAGAACCATTGTAAGGATGCTGGTGTTGTACAAAGGATTACCATGAGTCAGAATAAACCAGCTGGCTAGAACGTAAGTCAATCAGGCAAACAGATCTGGTTGCAGGTAACAGAACCTAACTCGGACTCCGGTTTATTTGTCGACTAAGAAGAATCCGAGATCTTGAAAAATGGGAAGAACCCTGGAGGTCTAGAGGGCGAGGCATTGGGCTCTTAACCAAAAGGTTGGCGGTTGGAAGCCCCAGCTCTCTCCTTTGAAGATTTCCAGTCTGGTAGACCCCGAGGAGCAGCTCTACCCTGTCCTACGGAGTCCCTCTGAGTCGGTGGCAGTGAGTCTGGAGAACTCAAGGAAACGCTGAATATCGGCCTGGAAAGAACAGGACAAAGTCAGATTCAGGCGACGACAGGAGCAAAC
>NW_022103928.1:7480884-7482086 GCF_000313985.2 Echinops telfairi
AACCAAAAGGTTGGCGGTTGGAAGCCCCAGCTCTCTCCTTTGAAGATTTCCAGTCTGGTAGACCCCGAGGAGCAGCTCTACCCTGTCCTACGGAGCCCCTCTGAGTCAGCCTTGACTCGGTGGCAGTGAGTCTGGAGAACTCAAGGAAACGCTGAATATCGGCCTGGAAAGAACAGGACAAAGTCAGATTCAGGCGACGACAGGAGCAAACCCTCTGGGGCAGACATCCTCAACCTACGGCCCGCGGGCCACATGCGGCCCGCTGAGGACATTCATCCGGCCCGCCGGGTATTTTTGCCCCATTTGTTTTTTTACTTCAAATAAGATATGTGCATAGGACTTTGTTCATAGTTTTATTTTTAACTATAGTCCGGCCCTCCAATGGGTCTGAGGGACAGTGAATTGGCCCCCTGTTTAAAAAGTTTGAGGAACCCTGCTCTAGGGAACCGATCTCAGAGTGAATCAGCTCTAGAAAGCTTCTATGCAAATGCCATTCCTTTTATAATTCCTAGAACACTTAAACAAATTTTTATTGGGAGCTCTTACAACTCTTAATACAATCCATACATCCATTGTGCCAAGCACCTTTGTACATGTGTTGCCATCATCATTTTCAAAACATTTTCTTTCTACTTGAGCTTTTGATATCAGCTCATTTCCCCCCTCCCCATCCTGCCTCATGAACCTTTGATAATTCATAAATTTTTTTTTCATGTCTTACACCAACCACTGTCTCCCTTCACCTACTTTTCTGTTGTCTGTCCCCCAGGGAGGGGTCATATGTTGATCATTGTGATCGGTTCCCCATTTCTCCCCCTATATTCCCCTTACCCTCCTGGTATCGCTACTCTCAGTATTGGTCCTGAGGGGCTTATCTGTCCTGGATTCCCTGTGTTGTGAGCTCTTATCTGTACCAGTGTACATGCTCGGGACTAGCCAGATATGAAGGGAGAATTCGGGTCATGATAGTGGGAGGGGGGTGGAAGCATTAAATAACTAGAGGAAAATTGTATGTTTTATCAGTGCTATATTACACCCTGACTAGCTTGGCTCTTCCTTGTGACCCTTCTGTAAGGGGATGCCCAATTGTTTACAGATGGGCTTTGGGTCTCCACTCTGCACTCCCCCTCATTCACATTAATATGATTTTTTTGTTCTGGGTCTTTGATGCCTGATCGACACCTCATGATCACACAGGCTGG
>NW_022103928.1:7483537-7484778 GCF_000313985.2 Echinops telfairi
CCTGAGAACTTGAAAGGCAAGGTTCACCGAGCCATTTATCTCTCTGCCCTTCAATTAACCCCACATGTGTTTATCAGCCAGGTTGGCACAGTAAACTACCTGAGACCTCTATAATGTCCTTTGTCTCCTACCCTGTTTCCCCCCAAATAAGACAGTGTCATATATTAATTTTTGCTCTCAAAGATGCGCTAGGTCTTATTTTTCCATGAAGAAGCATACGGTACACATTTATTGTTTATTGTTTTATTAAAAGAGACCTCACACTTCCTGTCTGCCCCGGCTGCCCTGCGGCCAACAGTGAGCTGCGCGGTGGCATCCACCTCCACGGTCCAGAGTCCAGAGTCACAGTAGCTTTGGGGGGCCTTGTTTTTAGGGAGGTCTTATTTTCGGGGGGGGGTGCCTTATATTTCAGCGAGAGGCAAAACTGTAAGTAGGTGTTATTTTCGGGGGATGTCTTACTTTCAGGGAAACAGGGTAGTTCTTTCCTCTATTTCCTTTTACTTTCCTCTTGTCCTACTATCATGTTCGGCCTTCATTCGGGTTTCAGTAATTCCTCTCAGCTAGATTGCCCTTGATCAAGCTCCACCAGTTCCTAGAACCCTTGATTGTTCTTGAGGAGATGCGGACAGACATTGTAGAGCGCGTCCCTCCAGTGTATGTTGGAGCTCATACATGTATCCATACTACATTAATTACCACCTACACTGTAGATGGAGCCCCTGCTTTCATTAGCTCACCGCCCAACAATGACTGCATTTAGTAGGAACCTTTGAAGTTCTGCCCTATAAGTTATCCTCCTTCTGTCACCAAAACATTGTGCAGAGGACTAGGGAGATGCTTCAGAGGGAAACTGAGGCATGTTCAGCAGAAAAGGGGGTGTAGCTGCATGCCAAAAAGGCCATTGCTGTCCTCTACACCTGATTACTACACTAGTTCATCTTTCTAACCCTTTGTTTTTCTCTCTATAGAAGGGGGGTGATGGTGGCACAAGCTCCTTCATAATTCTGAAAATTAAATGAGGTGGTCAGAACGAGACTGGTGGGAACCCCATGACAATGACCCTTACTTAGCCACCCTTCAGTCTGGGATGTAACTCACCTCTGTGGCTCAAATTTCAGATCTCTTTTGATGACATGCACAAAGGACACAAGACAAAATCTGTCCGGTGCATTCTGGCCGTCGTTCTTCAAAGAGATTTGTTTCCTGGTTCTTTGGGCAGTCAATGGCACTTTCAGTATTCT
>NW_022103928.1:7486115-7487955 GCF_000313985.2 Echinops telfairi
GCTAAGGACTCTTGTATTGCAAGGGGCAGAAAGCAACTTAGAACAAATTTAGGGGAAAAGAAAAATGTTATTGTGATGAAGGGTTGACTTCTGGAACCCATGTGCAAACAGGCTCAGAGGTCTAAGTAGGACCTGGGCCCTGGAGCTTAGAGGGGTGAGACTCAAGCCAGCCCCTCTCTGTCTCCCTGCTTGAGTGGCTCAGTTCTTTCTCTGCCTCCCGTCATCCCTCTTTCTCAAACACATAAAATAATACACATAATACACAAAATAAACACATAAAACACAAAAAATAATCCTGCCAACACCGGCTGTCAGCTTGTCATACTGTGGTGGGATGCATGTTGCTGTGAGGCTAGAAGCTGTTTCAAGTACCAGCAGGGTCGCCCATCATGGACAGATTCTAACAGCATCTCCAGACAAGACAGACTAGGAAGAAAGGCCTGGAGATCAACTTTTTAAATATGTTTTTTTATCAGGCAACAAAAACCCAATGTGTCACAATAGAATATTGTCCAATGTAGTGCTGGAAGATGAGCCCCCTGGGTCGGAAGCAGTCAGATGTCCAGTGACCGAGACAGTGCACTTCAGCAGAGCTCTGGTTGTAACGATGGCGCAGGGCTGGGCAGTGTTTCCTTCTGTTACACGTGGGGATGCACTGAGTTGAAGCCGACTAGTCACTAACTACCACCCCTTGAGTTCTTAGGACTGTGTGTGTTTGACAGAGCAGACGGAGCTCTTCCTCCCAAGCTTAAACATCTGGGTGGTGGCTGACGGACTCAGCTGGTCCTAATGTTTACTTCCGATGCGATCCCGTGTGGCCACAGTGGCACTGTGTGGTGCTGTGTTACACATGGCAGGTGGTCTTTGGGCCCACAGCACCAGCAACATCTGGGAGCTGGTCAGGAATGCCACTTCTTGCTTCCCATGGGCCAGTTCATCCACCACCTGCGTGTCTCTGTTGGGCTAAGTGAACTCTGCAGGCTTAATCTCCGATCAGAAAATCCCTGTTAGACGTCTGTCACCAGCCAAGTAGGGGGTGGGGGTGGGGGAGAAAACAAGCAATTATTGAGAAAGTGTCATAAAGACAGAAACATTATGCATAACATGATAAATATCTGCATCACACTCTTCTACCAGTGCTCATAGCGAACACTCTCAGGATGCAGCTCCAGGGTGGAGCATGTTCATGTGCTATTGCACCGCCCCCTCTGCCTGCCCGCTGACCTGCAGAGGTAAGGGCCAGCCCTCCAGGTTGGGCCCATAGTAGCGTTCAGAGAGCTACCCGCCCATGGATCAGTATGTGTCAATGGAGATTTTGCTCAGCAGGTCTAGGGTAACCTGTGGGGGCTTTCTGCTCCAATAAATAGTTACAATCTCGGAAACCCAATAGCGATGAGTTATTAATGTATTTTGTCTTCACAACCACGCCATCAGGTCGAGTACTGGCTACATTCCATTTGTGGAAACTGAGGCATAGAGAGCTTAGGTGTTCTGCCTGAGGCACACCTAGGTAGCCTGACTCCAGCTTTCATACCCTTATGAATGGATTTGACTGCCCCTTTAAATAAACTACACAGACGGAAACAAATGTATAAAACCAAAATGAGCAAGCTGAGTAGCTTTTATTTAAACGAAGTGAGAAGCATCTCCCCCCAACCCCCCACCCCTTCTTTCCTACTTTCTCAATTCTCCTCCCTTTCTTATTGCATGCAGCATCTCCCGGAGGACACAGTTGGGAAACTATCCAGTGAGTACAACCCATTCATTTGAAGCATGGGACCCACCTCCCTGGAGGTGAAATGGTGACCCAGTTCACCTGGGCCCCAGCTTCTGGATGGAA
>NW_022103928.1:7488419-7490832 GCF_000313985.2 Echinops telfairi
ACCTGTAATATGCAAATGGTACCATCTTGCTTACTGGAAGCAAAGAGGGCTTGAAGCACTTCCCGATGAAGATCGAAGACTGCAGCCTTCAGTATGGAGCTCACCTCACGAGGACGAAGGGCAAAATCCGCCCCACTCAACCACTGCACAATATCATGATAATTGCCGAAAACAACGATGTTATCAAGGATTTCACTTTACTGAGACCCATAATCAATGCCCATGGGAGCAGCGGTCAAGACATCCAGTCATGCGTGACCAGGGGCCAATCTGCAGAAGGCCTTTCTTACACCTTAAAAGCCAAGGTGTCACTTTGATGACTACATCGATGACCACCTGACCTAAACCTTAGTCTTTTTAGTCACCTCCTTTGCGTGAGAAAACTGGACAACGAAAAGGAAGGATTGAAAAGGCCTTGATGCATCTGAGTTATGGTGTCACAGACTGAATGTACCGGAAGAACGTAGAAGAAGAAGAACAAATCTGTCCTGAAGAAATACCGCCCGAATATTTCTTAGAAGTGAAGATGGCAAGGCTTTGTCTCACTGACTCTGGGCCTGTTATCGTGGGAGGCCAATGCTCGAGAAGGACTTCCTGCCTGGAGAAGTGGAGAGTTATCTGAAGCGGGAAGACCTACCGTGAATTGATACAGTGGCTGCAGTAATGGGTTTCAACGGACTGACAACTATTGGGCAACACTTCATTCTACTGTGTTAGGTTCACCGTGCACTGGAACCCACTTGACAACACCTAGCAACTTCCAAAGCATTAATGTGAAGGAAGGCTGTAGTGATTCAGAGGTAGAGTTCCTGCCTTCCGTGCAGGAAACCTGCTTGGACTTCCAGTCAGTGTCCCTCATGCATGAGCATCACCCATCTGTCTGTGGGGCCTCGCATGATGCTCTGATGTGGAGCAGCTGTTACTGGAGCTTTGAATCTAAATGGAACCTGGTGGGGGTAGGGCCCTGGTGAGTACCTCCTAAAAATGAAACACTTGTGTGCACCAAAGGATTTCTCCAAAAGAATGAGCAAAGAAAGGGGGTGGGGGGCGGGGGTGGTGGCAGCATTGTGCTTGGTATAGAAAAGGGTCAGCAATAAAAAGAGGAAGACCCTCGGTGAAATGGACTGACGCGTGGCTCCAACAATGAGCTCAAACCAGAGCGTTGGTGAGAGTGACCCAGGACAGGTCGGTACTTGGCTCTGCTCTCCGCAGGCTTGTTACCAGTTGGAACCTCCTTGGTGGCACCTAGCAACAATAACACAGACTGGAAAAACAGTTTGGCAAGAGTATATCTGACAAGAGATTAAACCTTAAAATGTATATAATGCGTCAACAACTCAACAACAAAAATACAAACGGCTACATTAAAACATTGGCAGTGGCATACATGGACACATCAAAGGAGACAGACGTTCAAGTGGTCAACAACCGTGAAGAAATGCTCATGCTCATTAGCCATTAGAGAGAGGCCAATCCAAAGAGCATTGGGGTCCCTTGTCACCGCAGCCCTGTCAGGGAAGCTCAATCAGACAGAAAACTTGAGATCAGAACCCTCACAGATGGCTGGAGGGATTGTAAAATAGTACAAATAAGGTGTGATACTTCCTTTCAAAATCTGGAAATAGCAATTCCATCTGCTCCACCAGTCTTACTTCTAGGTATATCTCCTAGAGCAGTAAGAACCATGGCACTGAGAGATAACCCATGCTCATCACAGCACGATAAAACAAAACAAAACAAAAAAACACACCAAAAAACTAAACTCATGGCCGTGGAGTCAGTCTGACTCGCAGTGGCCCTATAGCACAGGGTGGCACTGCCCCTGTGGGTTTCCAAAACGGTAACTGTTTACAAGATAAGAAGCCTTTTCATTCTACCATTGAGCAGTTGGTGGTTTTGCATTGCTGATGATGGTGTTAGCGGCCCAGTGCGTAACCACCACACCAACGGGGCTCCTTTCAAAGCAATGTGCACAATAGCATCATGCTTTTGAAACGTGGAAACAGCCTAAGTGCCCGTCAAAAAGTGCATGAATAAACAAACTATGGTGTGTATATATAGAGAACAAGATACATACTGGGTTTTGTGTGTTAGATGCCATTGGGCTGGTTCCCGCTCACAGTGACCCAAGGTGCAACAGAACGAACCTGCCTGGGCCGGCACCGTTCCACCTTGTTCCTGTGCTTGAGCCCATTGGTGTAGCCACTGTGTCAATCCATCTCGTTTTGAGCCTTCTTCTTCTGTGCTGCCCCTCCACTTCACTGTGCGTGATGTCCTTTCCCAGGGACCAGTCTTTCCTCACAATATGTTCAAAGTATGTAAGATGAAGTCTTGCCATCCTTGCTTCTAAGGCACACTCTGGCCACACTACCAAAGACTCTTCAGTGTTAAGGAATAGCCACAAATCTGTGAG
>NW_022103928.1:7492140-7501480 GCF_000313985.2 Echinops telfairi
AGACCAGAAGAACTAGATGGTGCCCAGCTACTGCCACTGACTGCTCTGATCAGGATTACAGAAAGTCCTGGGACAGAATGGGAGAAAACGGTAGAACAAAATTAAAAATTGTAAAACAGCTTGGTCTTACTGATCTGACAGAGACTGACTGGCAAGACCCCCAAAACTGTGGCCCGTAGACCTGGAACTGCACCTGCTCCCAGGAACCACCTTGAGCCAAACTATAAACAGTCTCATAAAGCGAACAATAAGGAACTTATGCCTGAGAATAACCAACTATATGCATCGTAAAGGGCAGCTTTTACCCAAAAAACAAAGCTTAGAAGGCAGGAAGGGCTAGGGAAAGAGGATGAATGGAAGCAGGGTGGGGTGGGGGGAACGCAGGGAGAAAGCAGAGGAGCTGTTACATTGAGGGAATTGCAACTGGTACCTCATGTGTAAATGCATAACTCGTGTGTGTATACTTCGTTACATGGGAAATTAACTTGTTCTGTAAATGTTCACCCACAAAAAACACATTGCCATCTGCTTCCAAAAATCAGCCCATGGCAAGCCTATGGATGACCACAGTCTGACGATGCCCTTGGTGCAGGACTGGGCAGTGTTTTCTGCCCCGCATGGAGTTATTGTGACCCAGGACCTACTCAGAGGCAAAGACTGCCACTACAGATTTGGAAAAAGCACCCCAGTGGTGGTGGTCCTCCTCACACACACACACCCCTCCCCCCGGCGTCCTCGTGTGTACCGGGTAGGACTGCTCCATCAGGTTTCCTGCGAGTGTTGGGGAGCAGGTCTTGGAGGGGCCTCTTGCTGGGTTCAAACAGCCATCCCCTACGCTCTTCACGAGCGCTTCACCATTTGCGCCACCATTTCCAGAGACCCCGGAAAGTTCCCATCAGGTCTAGGCTGCCACAAAGGGGGCCTGCACAAACCGCGACACGCACTTACAAAAATTATTTGTGATTTGCGCTGGGCTATCAATCCAGATTGAGGGTATTGATCCCCACTGATTGCCAAGGACCAAAATAAAGTGAAAGGGTAATTGACTGCCATGTCCTCCATCGATCGGATGCCACAGTTCAGAACCACTGAAATCATTTTCAAGTGCTTTGGTTTATCATTCCTAATAAATATAGAAATTGAGTAATCAAAATGACTTACATTCACATCGAACCAAAAGCTTTTAAGGAAGTGTCTCTGTTTAAGTGAGTCGCAGCCCTCGCTGGTTTTTCACTCAGGCCCGCCAAGCCCATTCTGACAGCGCACAGAACAGAGAGTGCGGCAGGAAAGAGAGCCAGTGCCCTGGTCCCCGCAGCAGCAGGAATCCCCGAGCAACTTTCCCAGTGATGTCACACAGGCGTGGCCCCTGGGATTCGCACACACAGCTCCTCCTCCATCTCGCTCCCCCGGCAGGCCGGCTTCCTCTGCGTGCAGCCTCTGGCTGATTGCAACGCCAGCCCTGCTCACTCAGACACAACAGTTGTGTTCCGGTTTGTAGCGAGGCTTCTAGGAATGGTATCAAATCAAAGTCATCATCAGGCCCATCATTATAGATTATTTGGCACATGGCTCTACAGGACTTCAGAAACTTTTCGGAGGTTAATTTGGCAAACAGTTCCGCAGCCTGTGTGCTGCTAGCTGGAAGGTTGGCACCTTGAAGCCACCCAAAGGTGCCTTAGAGGGCAGGGCTGCCAATCTTGTAAAGCCCTTGTGGCTCTTTGTGCTGCACAAACAGGGGCCGGGATGGACTTGGCCGTGACCAATAAACGTGTGGATTTGCCAATTCAACTATCTTTATAGGACAGTGCGGTGATAGACATTCCTTACACCCATCTTAGGAGGCAACGATAAGGGCTATTTTTCCAACTACTGCACCTCAATGCACAGAAACCCTGTGCCCCTAGGCAATGATTCCTTCTTACTGTCAATCCCACCCCTGGCAGCTACTCAGACCCCTGTATGCTTTCCCATGTCGTCACAGGGGGATTCTACTGATACGATAGTGGTCCTTTGGTGAGGCGCCCCAGAGGTCATTGATTGGACTGTAAGCTGCAGAACCACCAGCTGCTCCTCAGGAGAAAGATGGTTTTAGTTTTTTGTTTTATTCTCATCAACAGTTGCAGTCTTGGAAACTCACAAGGGTAGCTCTACCCTGTCATGTGGCGTCTCTATGAGTCGGCATCCACTCTTTGGCAGTGATGGGTGAGTCCTTTTGTGTCGGGCTGAGTTCAGTCAGCAGGATGTTTTCAGAGTTCATCCACAAAGCGGCCTGCCTCAGGGCTTCATGTCTCTTTATTCCGATTGATATATGGACCCCAGTTTATGTGTCCCTCTGGGAAGGACCATTTTACAGAAAGGCCCAGTGTCCTTTTAAGCAAGTGGCCAAAATCTGCTAGAGCCTGCTTCGGAAATGGAGGTTCTGTAGGGCAGCACTGCCCAAGAGAGATGCAGCCATTTGGGAAGCCCCAAGGCTTATGGGGGCCCGGGAAGGGAGTAGGGACAGTACACTCAAAAATTTCATCAGCGATGAATTTTTTTTTTTTAAGATAGGAATCTGGTAAAAACCACTGCCAGGGTTTACATAATGACAACAGGATAGCTTGCCCTTTTCCTTGGTCAGTTCCCGGGGTGCACCTGCGCAGGGGCGGGGGGCAGAGAGGCTGCTGCCTGTGAGTCATTGTGGGAGGTGGAGGGTCATCTGGAGGCAGAGGGAAAGCCATAGCATGCGATGTCCCTACGTGTGCTGCCTCCCCGGTCCCGTCAGCGGCAGTCGCTGGTCTGAGGTATCTGTGTGCACACAGGTATGAGTCCCTGCAGCCTCCTGTGCTTGGTTCAGCTGTGGGAACTCCTCCTGGCTCACCTCGTGTTCTCACAAGTGACACTGGGCAGCAATAAACCCACAATTTGCTGCTCAGATCATTCTTCAAAATATCTATCACGTGGGGGACAAATTCACATTTTCAAAACATGTAGAACTGGCAGACTAATATGAGCCAGAAATGTGAGCCATGTAGGTAATCTGAAATATTCTACCTTAAAAAGGAAGCCAGGGAAATCAGTTCTAGTGATACATTTTCTTTAACCCAGTACATTTAGCATGTGCTTAGTGTAAGATTTGGTTAATGATATATATTCTTTTTATACGATCTTTGAAATTATGAGCATGTGTTTTACTTACAGCATCTCTCAATTCAGACCAGTCACATTTCAGGGGTGACTCAGTAACAGTGTTTGTGGTTACCACACTACGTAGCAAAGCGATAGAAAGTAGAGAACTCTTCAATTTGGAAATACACTCTAGGGTCTTTCTGTTGATCAAATGTAGAGGTCAGGCCCCTGCTTTTGATTTTAAAAGATTGAGAGGCAGGTAGGTGGGTAGATAGGAAGACAGATTCGATAGACAGGTGATAAAAATAGAGAGAGACTATAGCTGAGGGGGCAGAAGGAAAAGAAAGGACAGGAGCGGGAAGGGGAAAGGTTAGAAAGAGAGAGAGCCCACGTTCTGACAACAGACTCCATCGCATGCTCTGTTGTCTCTGTCCTATCCACTTCACTTGCACTTTGGTGATAGTCATTTACGTCAAAGTACTATCTTCGATGGGCGTCCACTTACCCCCATCAGAATTCAAATGCCCTTTACTCTCTCCAGAATGAAGGCCATGCTGGCAGCTCCCCTCCCCGCAGTGCTTCATTGGTACGCACTTGGCACGTAGTAGGCTTTCAGTAAATGTCCAGTCCACAAGAAATGACATTTGTCAGGTTGCCGTCTACTGTGAAGGGTAAATTCTTGAATGGCAATACTACGGTAGTAGGAAAATGGATAATGGAATTTCCCCGTGAACTTTCTGAAGTCCCCTCATATAGTACTAGGAAGTTACACCGGCTTCTTTCTACCTGTAAGCTTGTGCCTTTCCCCACTCACTCGCTCATTTATTCCCTAAGCATTCCTTGGGCACCGGAGAGATCGCACCTCTTCAATCTCATCTCTCAACACTTCCCTTCTCATTCTTGATGCTTTGCCCAGACCCCATCTTTCAGTTCCCCAAACACGCCATGCTCTGTTTGCACACTAACTGGCATATCTGACTAATGCCTACTCTACCCTCTGGGCCCAATTTAGACATGTCTTTCCTTAAAGAATCCTCCCTGCCCTCAGCCAAGTCATCCCCCCCCCCCCCCCTCTGCAGTGGCACCCACATCACCCCACCGTCCTTGTGCTATCTTGGCCTTGCCCTTTCCTTTTCACATTGGGCATTGGCTTAGGAGCTCTGTGAAGGCACAAGTCACACTCCCCATGCTCTCTGCTCTGCTGCCTGTGGCCTGTACACCTTCAAGGGGAGGGTTGGAGGCACTCATACTGCACTCATGCTGTATGGGCCAGAGAGAATGACAATGAGAACCAACACACGCGAGGGAGTCTGAAGCAGGGGCCGGGTTACAAGAACCTCTGGGCTACCCATACTGCAGTATGTCAGTCAGAGTGACTTTCAGAATTGAAATCATTAATAGTCACACTCTAGCTTACACCCTTCCTGGCCTTTCCTGTGGGCCTTCGAATAAAATCCACTCCCAGTCATAGCCACGGTTCGGTGATTGGATCCTCTCCTTCCAGGCAGGAGCCTCTGTTCACTCCCTGTGTTGCTGTGATGCTGAGTGGCGGTCAGGCTGAGATGGACCAGGAAGAAAAGCCTGGTGATCTCATCTGAAAATCAGCCACTGAAAGCCCCGTGGATTACAATGGAACACTGTCTGATCTACAACCGACCACAGGGTTGGCTTGGGCCAAGCAGTGCTTCTTGCTATTGCCCAGGAGGGGGCTTTGGATTGAGGGCCAACTCAATAACCGCTGACAGCAGCCGCCATCATGGCCCAGAAGTCTGTGGATGGTTTGGTCCTTGTCCACCTCTCTCTACTAACCTGACATCACCCTCTCCGTTCTTACTTCCCTTCGTCCACTCTGACCTTCCCTCCAGGCCTGGAACACACAAACTCTTTCCCCTTACCATGTTTGTCTGTGCTTTTTCTTCTGTCTGGAAATCTCTCTCCGCCCTCCCGTGGTTGGCTCATTCTCTCAGCCTCAGTTCAAATGTCACCTCCTCAGAGAGCCTTACCGTAACCACTTCCCCTAAGAAAAATGCCCTTGTATGACATCTCTATCTCATTACCCTGTTTGAGCTCTCTCAGAAAACTTGTCTCTAAGGGTAATACTATTGCTAATGCTTTTATTGCTCATCCTCATTCAAGAGGAAGTTCCTAAAAGGTTCAATGTCCTCTAGTCTGTCTCTCAGGTGGGCCTCTAGCACCTACCAACCTCAGTTTTTATTTTTGAATGAGTGATGGAATGAATATGTTCTACTGTAATCAATTAGACATGGGTGGTAAAAGGGAAGGAGCCATAGATTTCAAGCATGGTGGTTGGGGGTGAGGTGGGGGAAGAGTACTTTTTTTCTTAGATTAGTTTCCCAGAGAAGTAGGTTTCAAGCCAAGGGTTCCTATGCAGGGGGTGTATTGGGCAGAGGATACCAGGAAATAATGGTAGGGAAGTGGAACAGTAAGCCGGATGGGAAAGTTAGCCGGTTGTCAAGCTGGCCACAATTGTGGCTAACTGGAGCAAGAGCACATGCCTCAGAGAGATCCCCCTTGAGGGGTGATAGACCTCACCCTTATAACCTTTCTTTGAGGCCTGGGCCTTATGGGGGGCTGGTTACCTGGCACTTCTGGTACATGGGGTGGGAGGAGTTTTGGCTCCCATGAAACACTCTTGGGAAACTGGAAGTCTGCAGAGTGCACTATACCAGTGAGACCCAAGGATGCATGAGACCATCCTCTTGCTGAGGTCTACTGTACTTGTCAAAAACCAGAGGAGGCCATGGGCGGGGCGGGCAGACAACAAATTGGGTTTTTGAATAGGGATCCCCACAGGCTGTCCTGGTGAGGATGGAACTGGGTCACCTCATGCAAGCCGATCTCGCCATCTGCCAATGACCACCAATGGCCTAATCACAGCCTCTCTTGGAAGCTCTGGATCCGGGTTTGCAGCGGCCCTTATCCTGAGCACATGGCAGCATTGGCCACAGTTGACCATTGAAAACTCATTGAAGCTGCCTTTCAAATGCTTCCCAGGCCTCTGCCACCTTTAACTTTCCCTTCTTCCTTTCCAGCCCTGGACCAATGTTATGGAAGGGATGGGAAGTGGAATAAGGAACAGATCCAAGAGGCCACCCACACTTAAAGGTCTGGTGGAAGAACCTGTTTGAGGAGAAGTGAGAAAGGGCGTAGATGAAAGTCGAGGAGGCAGGAGTGAGAGAGCAAGGATGGATCGAGCAAGGATGGATTGAAGTCCTCGGGAAGCAAGGGTTTGGAGGTGGAGGTTTCTCTTCAGCCAATAAGCAGTGATGTTCTGCTGTGTTTCAAGGTGCTGTGCAGACTCTGAAAAGTACAAGAGTCTTTCTCTAAGGCAGGAAGAGGGACAGGCAGGATGGGTACAATTAAAAATTAGTCTTGTCAGTAAGGTATTGCTGCATAACAACTGGCCTCAAAACCTTGATGGTATTTTGTAAAAGCAGCCAATTAGTTCCAACATTTTCATGGTAACCAGAAAGATGATCCAGGCTGGGGCGGGCTGGGGAGGTTTGGCCGGCAATTCTCCACTTGTCCCTTATCCGGAGATCAGTGGGTCACTTTAGGGCAATAACAAAAGTACCAGAGAACAAGCCCATGCTGCCAAATGCTCTTTGAACCTGTGGTTATGCCATCCTGTTAACATCCCATTGGCCAAAGCAGGTCACATGGTCAAGCCCAAACCAAGGAAAGAGGGAGTCCTTTGCATTATGGAAGTGATGGGAATTGGAAGTGGAGGTTTTGAAACAGTAACCTACTACGGAAGATGAGGCATCTGGGAGAAAAGACATCAAGGAAGAACCTGTCTGATCTCTTTCCTGGATTATACAGTATAATCATTATGTTTTATTCCTGAACTTCCTGGATTGGACAGAACTGGAATAGAAGCCAGGATACTTCTTCAGAACCTTGAACGTGGGACTCCCAAGAGTTGCTGGGGGGCCTGCTTCACCCAGGATATTGGCTTTGACCCTGAAGCTTCCCAATTTTTACATCAGGATTGAGTTTTTAGGGGCCTTAAAACTTCTTCTGCCCATTGTCGCTGCCCGGCATGGCAAGGAGAAGCTCATGACTTTGAACAGTTGTATCCCCCCTACCTTTTTTTAAACAAATAAACAAAGCAAAGAAGCAAAAACCTGTTACTGACAAATTCATCCCCACTAATGCCAGTGCCCCATGTGCCAGAGTAGAACCGTGCTCCATAGGCCTTTCAGGAGCTGTACTTTAGGGCAGTAGATCGCCACATCTTTCTTCGGAGGGCCCCTGAGCAGATTGGAACTGTGTCACTGTTTGTGCTACCAAGGGTCACAAGTTCGTAGTCCTGAATCCTGAGGTTATTAATCTCATGAAACAAGGAGATAAAGACACATTGCTATAATTAGAGGGGGAAAGCCGGTAATTTTCACTCATGAGTACAGTTGAAAACACTTTTTATTTAAATATTTATCTTAGTGAACTGTGGTTTGGGAGTTTATAACGCTGCTAGTGAGCATCATGGTTTGGGAACCAGTGATCTCGTTCCGCAGCTGACAGGGCCTGGAAGTTTTCTTTCCCGACTCCATCTTTCCAAGTATCACCAGGCACACAGTCCTGACTCAGTCTGTTTCCATAGAATGAATAAACTGTAAAATTGAAACAGAATGGTCCGTGTGGCTCTGAAGGATAGGAAGGAAATGACATTTAAAAGAATTTTGAGGCTTAATGATAGGAGATCCTGGATTCTCCCCTCTGAGAAGAGAGCATACATTCAATAGGATGTGATTTTGTGCAGTGTAGGGACAATGAATTACCCCCCCTGCCCATTATGTAAAGATGCCCCCCCCTTCTTTGAGTCCCAGGTATAGGATTTAAAGGGCTTTCCAAAATAAGGAATGTTGTAAGCAAAAGGACTTTATTCTCTGGATTATCTTTTTGATTGACAGCTGGGGTGATGCAGGGCCTATTCCGGAGTTAAGAGAGTGTCAATTACTTAGCTGATTGCATTGATCACCCATGAGCCTTTATCTGTTGGTAGTAACTGTGGGTTTTGGAGCCTGTGCGTGAGCTACACATATATTTCCCTCGATGCAGTGAATATGGTTTTTATATTTATGTGAAACTGCTAATGTGTTTCTCACTAGATCATGAGCAGTGGGCTTCTGACAGCTCTGTTCATTAGTCAGCTTCGGGGAGGAGGGTGGCGCAGGGGAGAAAAGAAAGCACATTGATATAGAAATGGAGTGTGAGCCAGCAATTATCATCAGAGAGTACAATTGAAACCACATTGTATTTAAATATTTATCTTGCAAATTGATTCATGCAAAACAAGAAGCTGTTTTTTATTTATGAATGGCTTCACTGCTGAAATTTGAAGAGCGGGATGGCTGTTTGCGTTGGGTTTGATGCAGTCCACAGCTTATTGTAAGGAGAGCTAAATAATGTCAAATTATACATTGTGATGTATCATTAAGATTGCTATGTGTGAATGTGTAGAAAGATGATAACTCCGTGCAGCTGTTCGCCTCGGAATTTCAACTCTGCACAGTAAGAAGAAAGTGAAAGGGGAGGGGGGGAGAAAGCTTATAGATAACTTAGTACCAATAATAGCAAATGCTTCCATATTCTAACCACGCGTCAATGGCTCTTTGAAGTACATTGTTCATATTAACCCCATGAAGTAACTATTATTCTCATCCCTACTTCACCGATGAGGAAGAGTGGGGTCTAATGAGGTCAACGAATTTAGCCAAGGTTCCACCAGAGGGAGCTTACAAAGTTTATGGAGACGGGTTTCTGAGGGGGCCTCCTTCTGGCTCCAGTTCTATGTGGCACCAGTTGAGGGTTCTTGCCACGACAGCTTACATATTAAAGGAGGTGATTCCGAGTCCAGTATCTGTCTGGGATTTGCGAGGATGCCAGGAATCTCAGCATTTCCTCAGCCCATCGGGGGATATGGTCAGAGAGTTAGAAGGACATGGGGAACCACCATCTAGCACTCTCCTTCCCAAGAAAGAAGAGTTTGCATTTTGACACCTGGCCTTGCCCTCCCCACCTCTATCTGCCCCCAGCACACATGCAAAGGACTTCAGCTCATTCTTGTTTGATAGCCAGATTGTGGATAGGAGCTCAATCAAGTTACATGCGACAGTAATGTTTATTATGGTAGATCTTTACTAGATTTTAAAGAATCCATCCTCTTGTTGACCCTTGGAGTTGCCAACATTAGTGATACCACCAGTAT
>NW_022103928.1:7502492-7515721 GCF_000313985.2 Echinops telfairi
AACTAACTCACTAACTATAAATAGTTAGTAGGGCAGGGGAGATGAAGGCAAAGAAACAAAAGTAGGAGAGGCTGGTATGCATGAAATGAAGTGAGAAATAGGATGTGAAAGAAGAGTCCCAGCCCTCTGTTGCATATACTGGAAGATCATCATCAGGTCAACTGGGCTTAAAACCTTTTGCTATTTGATGTCCTGCTATTTGATCTCCAGTAGTGTGCCTGCACCATCTTATTCCAAGGTTTGGCTTTGGATATTCAATTTGCTAGATGTGTTCAGACCCTGGGCACTGACACACAAGAACCAAACTCACAAGAAACCAATGTATACAGCCAGAATCCAGTTCATTTTTAATATTTTAAAGAATTTTTATTGCGGTATGTAGTTATGTAACAAACCATTTGCCAATTCAACATTTTTACAAGTGCAATTCAGTTATATTAATTACACTAGTCATATTGTGTAACTATCATTACTGCTTTTTTTGATGGGGCAGGACTTGGGGGTGAGAATTCTTACCACAAATGTTTAACCTGAATTGAATAATGAGAACACAATCAGACAAGGCTACACGACAACTGACATGGAATCTTAAAAAACTGCGGCGTCATAACAGACAATATAATACTGTCTATTTACAAAAGGCACCACGCTCTTCAGCTCACTCTGGAAGATCACATCATGATTAGAGATTTGCTTCATCTGCACAGTTGTAACAAGCAGAATTAGTCTGGTGATCTTAAAGAGTAGTGTGTTGAGATGTTCTCAGAAACAAATGTTCAAGAACCAAACTTAAGCAAAGAAGGGAATTTATTTGTTCATGGAATATCAAGCTTTCAGGCATTGCTGGATCCAGGAATCTAGAATCTGCTCCACCATCATTCAGTCGGCTCTCTGTATAAACTCTATGCTGGTAAGGAAACTGGCTCTTAAGCCACTTGTTCCTAGCCCAATGCTCTATGAAAGTTGGTCGAACATTCCAAGAACTCACTCTTACACTTAGTCACTCTTTCTCCAGACAGTTCTTGAACGTACCTGCTGAACTTCGTTCTTCCATAGACGCACCATGGGGTTTTCCAGACCCCAAGATCCTAAGAACCACAATGAAGTATCAGCACTCATGCCTCTCAGCTTGATGATTCATTCAGCAGGCTTTGTTTGGGACCCACCAATCACTTCTAGTGATTCCTGTGCTTAGTCAAAGAGTGAGCGAGTGAGTGAGTATGTATGGGCAGGAAGGAGTGCAGTGTCTTTCACCTTTAAGGTGCCCATCAGTCACCCAGGGGGTTCCGGTTGAGAGGCAGTTCTTTTCCAGTTAGGCCTGCAGTAGGGCCAGGTTGCTGCATTTCTGCTAAACTCAGGGTTTAGCTGGTCTGCAGACCCATGGTTTCCACCTGGAGGTGATTTTGGCAACGTCTAGAGATACCGTTGGTTGTGACACGGGCTGCAGGGTTGACGCTGCTTGTAGCATCCTACAGGTAGGGTTCAGGGATGCTGCTTGTATTGTTCCCTGGACTATCGTAACAAGGTGCCACACACTGGTTGGCTTACAGTCACAGAAAGTTCTTCTTTCTCCGTCCTGGAGACTAGAAGTCTAAACTCCAGGATTTCAGCAAATGCCTGCTCTCTCCATAGACACCAGGGAAAGATCTTTCCTTACCTCCTCCCAGTCTCTGGCGGTTTCTGGCAGTCCTTGTTGTTCTTTGGCTTGTAGAGGCATCACTGTGCTGCCTGCCTCTGTTTTCACGCGGCCATCTTCTCTCTGCACCCATCTCTCCCCTCTTTCTCGAACGACACCACTCAGATTAGGACCCACCATACTCCAGTGTGACTTCATGTTGACCGATAACATCTTCCAAGGCCCTGTTTTCAAACAAGGACATTGCATGACTACTGGGGGTTAGTATTTCAACACATCTTTTTGGGGGGAGATGGGGGGGGGGATACACAATTAAATTCATAACCTTGCTAAACGTTCTGCAAGCCACAAAACAATCCCCACAACAGAGAATTCTCCAATCCCAAATGTTCTGCTGGTGGGAAAGAGGGCGGTGGGCCATCTCCTTTGAGCAGCGTATGCCACGTTGTACTCAGTGTCAGCTAGAAGTGCACCCACGACTTTCTAGTCCTGCCTCTCCAGGGTGGCACTCCTGACTCCTGATTCAGGAGGAAAACCGCTAGCCAGGCCCAGCACTCTAGTGCAGAGACCTTTTCTGCACTAGACACTGTTCTAAGCACTTCCGTGTCTGCATAGGTAGTAACTACCTATCACTGTCCTCATTCTCCAGCTCCAGATGAAGTCTGAGGTGCTGAGGATAGAAGCTCCTCTCTTGATTCATTTGTAAAATTCACCTATGTTGTTTTAAAAAAAAGATTATAAAACCACTTGTTTTTAATAGATAACATGTGAACGTAATGCAAAAAGGGCAAAAGAGTACACATTGAAAAACACCATTTCCCCTCACTTGCAGTCACTGTCTTCTCTCTCAGAAGCCATGCTCGGTCTCCGTTTTTCTGGCATGCCTTTAGAAGGACCCAGGGAGAGATGGGTGGGTGCATAGGCTGATGGCTAGGTGGCTAGGCAGGTAAGTAAATGATGGCCGGATGGACGGATGAATAGATTGGGAAACGGATACCGATGTATACACATTGTTAGGGAGATGCACAGTTCGAGATAGTCAAGCAGACCTTGGAGATGTTACAGGTTTTGTTCCAGGCAAATGCATATGACAGTAAAGCAAGTTATGTGAACTCTTTAGTTTTCTTAGTGCACATAGAATATAGTCTATAGGGTGCTCTGAGTCGGGGGTGGGGGTGGTGGGAGGTAGTCTATTAAAGGACCGCTGGTGGTACTGTGGGTTAGGTATTGGGCTGCTAATTGCAAGGTCAGCAGTCCTAACCCACCAGCCGTTCCACAAGACAAAGATGAAGCTGTTGGCTCCCATAAAGATTTAATCTCAGAAACCCTATAATAGGTCACAATGGGTCAGAATTGACGTCGTGGCAGTAGGGTGTGTTTTTGTTTGTATCTTGTTTGTTTTGGTAGCCGATTAAGTATGTGGGAGAAAAATGAAGCTTTCTACTTCCGCAAAGCATGATTGTCTCAGGAGCCCATTGGCACAGGTCTACCCGGCACTGTAGGTTCGCCATGAGTTGGAATCAACGCCATTGTCGTTTCGGAGTTTTGTTAACTGTGTAGCAACATAATGAACAGTTTGAAATATTGTGAGATGCACCCACATGTGGCACAGAGGCAGAAAGTCAGCACGTGCTGTTGGAGACATGGTGGCAATAGACTTGCAGGGTTACTACAAACCTTCAATTTGTTAAAAAATAGTATCTGAGAAGCACAGTAAAATGATACATGACTGTGTAAATATGTTCACAGAGTGGTAGCTCACCAAAAATTGCTCTGTTTTTTATTGTTGTTTTCCACCTAGTAGTCTCTTCATAGAGAGCTGCCTCACTCTCTTCAGGGTTGTGTAATATTCCAGTGTGTGGATGTACCACAGCTACTTAACCAGTCCTCGGTTGATGAATATTTAGGTTTGACCAGCCTTCTGCTATTTAATATCTGTTTAAATTTGTCCTCCTTTCTTCATTCCTATAGAGTTGCCAAGCAATATAAGAATGTAACCTCCTTCCCACATATTCAGATGCCTAAATTCTGCAGATTCAAGAATGACCTGTGAGAAGTTACTCTAAATCAGCGGTTCTCAACCTGTGGGTTGCGACCCCTTTGGGGGTTGGACGACCCTTTCACAGGGGTTGCCCAATTCATAAGAGTAGCAAAATTAGTTATGAAGTAGCAACGAAAATAATTTTATGGTTTGGGGTCACCACAACATGAGGAATTGCATTAAAGGGTCACGGCATTAGCAAGGTTGAGAACCACTGCTTGAAATGATCTAGCCATCTGTTTTCTAGCCAGCATAAGCCCAGGCCATAACATTTGTAGAAGGATGATGGCTGGAGTGTTTCTTGCCCCTTGATGTACATCAGCATCACTTTGGGAACTGCTAAACACAGCGGTTGCAGGGACCCATCCCTTAAGGAGGCAAAGCCTCGGAAGCTTATCTAAGAAGCTCCCCAGTGGTTCTGTCAGTGGTTCTATTTGGGACTAAGGGTGCCAGACTGTGTGCTTCCTCCTGTGCTGAGTGTCAGGAGGGTGGGGATAAAGACAATTCCCTGACCCTCCAGGAGCCCAGGGTCTTATTGGGAAAACGGACCCTGGATAGATGCTTGCATTGTAAGACACCACGAGGAGCTATCAGCCCAGCCCTGGGGCAGGAGTGGGAAGGTTTGCAGGGGAAGGAGATGGCACCTCAGTTGACTCTTTGAGGTGAGTAGCAGTGAGCTGAGCCAGGCAGGAGAAGGGCAGCTAGTGGTGCCTAAGTAAAGACACAGAGGAAGACAAATGTGTCATGTATGATGTTGTTGAGACACAAAGATGGAGGTGGACAGGGAGGAGCTAAGTCTAGGGCAGGTGGCCCGTGCTGCCGTGCAGTGGTCTTTTGTATCCCTCCTGGTCCCCTCATCCTGAAAGTCAAATTGCATGTTCATAAATACTTTGTCTTCAAGGCTGTGTCCCCCACCCGACAAACTTGCTCAACCAGCAGTGCCAACCTGGCTGTCTGAGGAGGCCCCTGAAGAGTCTCTCAGCCTTACTAATCTGGTGGTGACCTAAGAGCTGGGACCAAGATGGCAGCAGAGGAGAAGCCCGGAGGCCCCAGCTCCAACATGAGCGTAGAAACGACTGGGCTGTCACTGAGGAGAGAGAAGGAACGCATGTGGGAACAGCGCCCTTTACAATCCCATCCTTGTATTTCAGGAAAACTGATGATGCAAACCTTGGGAAGCGGCGGGGGGAAGGTGAGAAGCAAGGTGAACCATGGCCCTATGGAGGCTGGCCATCTGGAGCCGAATCTGCCTCCTCGAACAATCCCTAATTGTTTTTAATAAGGTGCATAAGTTATGTTTGGCTTCCTCCGCTCCACACAGTCTCCCTGTCGAGACTGTTTTTTATTTTCTTTATGGAACAATAAGGCCAATATAATTAACAAGCAGTGAACATATTCACCTCCCAGTGATTGGGGCAGGTAATTAGAAGCTCCTTCATGGAGGAAGGCAGTTGTTTTTGTTTCCTTCTAGCTTTCTCTTTCTTTCTCTCTTTTCTTTCAATGTTGCAATTTTAACAAAGAAGGAAAAGTCAGGGAAGAAGAGCTGTGGTTAAGTTTCGGTCTTCATTTTCCCGTCCACTTGCAGCAAAGCTGCTGCCGCAAACCCAAGTGTGTTAGTCTGGGTACTTTAGAGAAACAAATCCACAGAGACACATGTATAAGAGAGAGTTTTATATAAAGGGTAAGTGTGCATCAAGAAAACATCCTAACCCAGTGCTGCCAAGGCCCACAAGTCCAACATTAACCCATTAACCCATATGTCCAACACCAATCCACAAAGTCCTCCTCCATCTCACAAAACACACACAACGATGCCGACTGCAGGAGGAAAGCAGAGTCAGTGAATGTGTAAGCATCTCAGCGCTGGCAGGGGTCTCTACATGACTGCTCCAGCCCCCAGGGCTGCATCGGGGTAGGCCCATGTGGCTTCTCCTCAGGGATATCCTGCAGGAAGTGAGCCTTGCTGCTGAAGCAGGGAACTGAACTGTCTAAGGCAGTTGCATGCTGGTCCGACCACAAGTCAAGAGCCCCGAGAACTAGAAAGGTGAGGCTCACTGAGCCACTTATCCTTCTACCCTTCAATTAACCCCACGTGTGCTTATTGGCCAGGTTGGCACAATAAACTTTAACTATATCACCAAGGATAGGAATGTGTACGAGGTGGGCTTCAAAAAAATGGGTGGGAAAATATCATTGTCTTCTAATTCCATTTTTTATGACCTTTCTGAAACCCCCTTGTGTCTGTCTGGTTTGTGGTATATCCCCAGTGTCTACAATGTACAGTGTCTAGTAGATCTACTGCTGAAGAGCCCTGGTGGCTTAGTGCGTTATGCTTCGGCCTACTAACCACAAGTTTAGCAGTGAAACCACCAGCTGTTCCAAAGGAGAAAGACAGGGCTTTTTATGCCCGCAAAGAGTCACAGTCCCTGAAACCCACAGGCGCTGTTCTACTCTTTCCTATAGGGTCCCTATGGGCCACACTTGACCCGATGGCAGTGAATTTGAGTTTTGAATCTAATGCTCCATTAGTTTGTCATACTGTGGTGGCTTGTGTGGTACTGTGATGTGGAAGCTACATCATACTGTGGTGGCTCATGTGTTACTGTGCTGTGGCAGGTTTTCCAATGCCAGCAGAGTCCTTCGTGATGGACAGGTTTTAGAGAGCATCCAGACTAAGTCTTGGAAGATGAGGCCCATAGGTTGGAAGGCACTCAAAGCCACAGTGGTTGCAACAATGGACGGACTCAAGCAAACCAATGATCATGCTGCTGCTGCAGGATGAGGCAGCATTCCATTCGGGTGGACATGGGTTGCCATGAGTTGAAACCAACTTGATGACAACGAACACCAACAAGAGGAGATAATGCTCATGTGTAGGAGGATGGGGAAAGTGGCCAGGGACAAGAGGACATCATCCTCTTACACAGCTTCTGGGGTCTTCCTTTCTTGGCTTCTGTTCCCGAACATGTTCGACATACCAAGTAATGAGGTAAATGCTTCACATATGCTAAAATAACAACAACAGATTTCCTGATGGCCCTGCGCCATTGTCCCAATTGGAGAGAAATTTGGGAGGCCACGAAAATGATCCAAGGTTGCCAAAGAAGAGCTTAGCCAAGCTCTGACCCCAGACTGGTTCCTCTCCGAAGCCTGTGTCCCTACACTACACTTATGTTCCAGCTAATCCTACATCCCAGTTCATCACCTCAGACAACCGAGTGGCTGCGTGTGTCCCTCCCTCCCGCATCTCCCTGATGACAACTCCGAGGCCCTGCAGCCCCAGACTAGAACTGTATACTCCACAGGGTTTCCAATGGCTGACCTTGCTTCCGAGGTGCCTCTTAGCAGACTCAAACCACCCGTCTTTCAGCCAGCACATGAGTGTGGGGATCATTTGCATCACCCAGGAACTCCCATCTTTAAATATAATAACAATATACCATATAGACTCGAGTATAAGCCGACCCAAATATCAGCCGAGGCACCTAATTTTACCACAAAAACTGCATTAAAATGTGCTAAAAAACTCAGCTTATACATGAGCATATATGGTATCCATCCATGAACTTCCTCATTTGACACAATACCTTTTTTGTACTACAGCGAAATAAGGGTGAGTGGGGCATGGGCCCTCAGGACATTTACAGTTTAGTAGTTAGTCTGAAGACTCTGCCTAAGGAACAAAATCACACCCATAATAATAGCTCCGATGTCATTGGTCACTGCCATGAACCTTCACTGTGGTCCGTGCTTTCCCAAGCAGCAAGCTGCAGGCGCTCAGAGCTGGGAGCCTTGGCTGCTAGTCAGTGGTGTCCTGGTGGCCTTTCAAGAAGGAGTGATGAGGGAGATGAGGCTAGAACATGGTGTGAGCCTATGATAGAGAAGAAGATGGGCAAGGTCATGATTGATGCAGGAGGAGGAGTCTGAGGAGTCTTAGTGTCCACTATTCTGCCTTCCTAGTTTCTAATATCCATTGCCATGGCTATACAGAAACTCACAGACAAAAAAAAATTAGGATTTTAAAGGAAGTTAAATTGTAATGCCAGTGAGAAATGCTCAGGTAGTTGTTTACTAGGACCTGATACAAAGTTTCACATTCGTAATGAATGCCCAAGGGGGCATACCACTCCGCTGTAAACCTCAACCCAAAGGCATTCAGCTCAAGCTCTAAGGGGCAGCAAACCCAGTTCTGCTTCATGGGGTCCACAAGTCCACCTTCCCCAATTAAGTTCCCAGAAGCACCCTGTGGTAGTTACATATAACTTCATGTCGAGTTGAGGATATTAAGAGTGAAGGGGTGGAGCCTAGCCTGTCAATCAGGTCACAGCCCTCTGACTTCTTGTGGGTGTGGCTTTCTCATGAGGATTCTGGGAACTTCCTCTCTTTTTCCCTGCAGACAGACCACTTTCTCTCTCTCTTGCTCTGCCTTCGTTTTCCTGTTAACAAGCCACTTTGATCTAAGTTGATGGCAGCCAGAGCCCTGGAGATGCTTCCACTGCCACTGGATCTCTAAGACTTCGCACCCACCCACCTGTGATCTTCCTTCACTCAGCATCATTGCAGGTGCTGTGTAAGTCTGAGAGGGATTTATGGACTAGTATTGGACATATGGGCTAATATCAGATTTATGGACTTGATCTGGACTGGCCTGGGATGTTTTCTCAATATACAATTGCTCTTTGACATTAAGCTCGCTCTTACACACATATGTGTGTCTCTGGATTTGTTTCTCTAGTCAACCTGGGCCATCTCACACATCCAACTCCACAAGCCAGCGTCCTGCGTGAGATGGGAAGTCCATGACTTTTTTCCATGCTCTGGCTTCTGGTTCTACTGCTGCTCCTCTGATGGTATAGCTGTCATCTGGATCCAGGAGGTTCACTGCCCAGGAATCTTGGGTCCAGAGGATGTGCCCCACTCCTGGTTCTTGCTGGTAATGCTGATAATGAGATCCTCCTCATGCTTTGCAGAGGACTCATTTTATACGTCGCAGGATGGCATTCCAGGGAGTCTGGTTCATAATTACTCACAGGTGAATCCTATCAGTGTATTTCCCCACCTTCTTATCAGACCCATGCAGGGAAAGGTCATTTGGTGGTAGTCTGAGGCTTTGGCTAGGAGAGCCACATTAAATAATTCATTGCTCCTGTAGCTAGGCAAGAATCTAATTATACCAGGATGGGAGCAAAAGAAGGACTGGGGCAAAAGTTGGAAAGGCAACTCAAGTTAGGCAATAGAAAGCTTGATGTCAGGCCAAGGTGATTAGACTCGGTGGGTAATAGGAAACTGTAGAATCTCTGGCCATCTTTTTCGAGACCCAAAGGAAAAGATTATGGAAATGTGCAGCAACTTCGGTGAACTTCAGGTGGCTTGGTCATCAAGGGACTGTGTCAGTGACCAGTGTCAGGAGTCTACCCCCAAGTGGCCACTGGGGATGGTTGCACAACATGATTAGTGCAATTGACATCAGGACAATGTACACGAGCAGTTTCAATTGGCAAATGCTGTATGTATTCCTACAATAATAAAATACCAACACAAAACCAGTTGCCATGGAGTCAGCTGCAAATCATGACGACCCCAGTGGTCAGAGTGGAATTGCACTCCATCGGCTTTCCCATGTCTGCATGTTCTGAACTCGATTGTCAGCTTTTCTTCTGAGGCACCTACGGACTCAACCTCCAACGTCTTGGTTGGCATCGATTAATCTGATGGTTTGCACCACCCAGGCTTTCCAGCTTCAGCATAAAGGAGCTCAAGAGAGTAATGGTGGTAGCTTAAGACCAGGCCTGACCCTGGAGCTCAAGCCAGGCTGTGGGGTCTGGGTCTATCTCTGTCCATCTCTGCTGCACTGCTGAACTTCCCCCCGCTGCCCCCCCTACAGATTCCATTCTCATTTGGCTTCCCAGCCCCAGCTTGAGCTCCATCTTTTCAGCAAAGTCTGAAATAGAAGAGGTTCTTTCAAGGAAAAACCTAGTCCTCCTGGGATCCAGGCTCCCTAGCCCTATTGGCTCGTGGACTAATCCCTGGGGGCCTGTAGAAGACAGGGCTCTACTAAGTGAGACCTGAGTTCTAATATCACACCTGGGCTATGGATGGCACCTGCATGTGCCAACTGGACCTTGAGGACTGAGTATGAGGAGGAGTGGATTCTTTGGTGGAGGGGGGCACCCAAACCCAGGGTGGTGCTACAAGAAGGAGGCAGAGCGTGGGCCTAGCAGACAAAAACAACAGATGTCCAATGCAACACCTTTGAAAACCAGGCAGAAGGACGATGGGGTGGGCATAGTGAAGGTGGCCAGTTCTGCCAGGCTTCAGGATCAGTGGTGGCCTCCATGGCCCCTTACCTTCTGCTTGCTATATGTACTCAGGTCTAATGTGCCCACCCACAGTGAGATTTGCAATTGCTAAGAGGAGTCTTCAGAAAGAGGGGGTGCAGCTGCCTCTGAGTGGGCTGGGAAAGTGCAAAGCAGCCTGCAGGAAGTAGGAGTTCTGGTTTCTTGTTTTGGTGTTGAAAGCCAGAGGAAGCAGTTGATGTATGCAATTCTGCAGAGCGGGGCCTGGAGTTGCCAAATCAGGGTTACATTTGCATGCCCAGTTTTCCATGCAGGATGTTGCTCTCATGCAAATAGAGTTGCTACAAACACACACATCTGCTCAACTAATGAATAAATCTTTAATTTCAGTCAGTCTGTTACTGTTGGGGCTTTAGGAGTACCCAGTCCTTCGGGGGTACCCCGATGAAGGGGGTTCTTTGCTTCACCACCCCTGGGAATGTTGGAGAGCCAGGGCTGGATTGATGGCAGTGTTCCTTCCTTCATTACAGTGAACAGTTCTTCCTGAAGACATTCTAGAAGCTGGGCCCACCGGCTGTGGACCCACCAGTAGGTCTTCGGAGGCCCAGGGTCTGGAATACTACTCCCCCTCCATTCATCGCTAGCCTGACCCTGGCTGCTTACAGCTGGGAGTTTATTTAAAACCAACCACAGCCCAGGCCTCCCATCCTGAGACTCTGGTCCAGTTGATCTGAAGTAGAGCCCAGACTTGGGTTCTGTTTTCTTTTTCAAAGCTTCTCAAGTAAATCCAAAATGTGGTCAAGCACTAGGGGTTTCATTAGACCTGAGAGTTTGCGTGTTTGCTTCCCCAAACCATTTCTAGACGCAACCGTGCCGCATTTGCTCTCCCCTTTCCCTGTGTCCTGTCCTTTACGGCCTGCCCTCTCACAGTCCACCCGCAGGCTGTTCCTTTCTCTGCCCTCGCTTTCTGATCTGTCACATCGATGGGCCTGTGTACATCCCAAGAGTTGAATTTCTGAGGTGTACTCGGCCCATCGGGTGAACACACTACGTATGAGCACATGGGACAACCTGCATGCCGTTTGACTACACGCACCTACACCATCTCAGCGTGTGCCTCGGGTCAGTAAGCCTCACTGTTAACAGCCTGGAGACAGGACTGGGTATCATAAACGGAGCACTAAGATCGTCTAGTCAGTAAAGCTGAGCACCCTCCCATGCAATAGCCAGTCCCCTAAACAGACAAAGACCTGGGACCAAATGTCAGCAGGGAAAAGCTGCGACGTGCTGACGTGCTGCTACTGGATGTTCCCATCTGACCACCCCTCTGTAAACCTCAGCATCTCTGGTGTCTTATCATGGAGTCTAATGGCCTACAGCGCATGTCGACTTGGCTCCCCTGGGAAGCAGCTAGAAATGACTTTGTGTGATGCCCATGGAGTTAGCTGGGTATTTTCTGCTTTCTCGTTTTCAGTTAATGTATGAACCACTTTCGATACTGTGACATATGGTTCCTAAAGCTCTTCTTTTCTCTCCTCTGTGTTCCCTCCTGCCACACCATTTTGAAGTGGGGGTGAGAGGGACATCTGGAGGAGGTCCTAAATATGGCTCCGAGGAGCTGAGGTGGAGACCACAGAGGCGGCTCCCTGGGAAGGCCCTGGGCTGCCTGCTCAGCTCCCAGGAGAAGCTGCTAAAAGGAGTGTTAAATGCACCCCGCTGGGGATTGCCATGAAAGTTCTCAGAGGCAACTGGCCAGTGGGAGAGGTGCCAATTAGGGGCTGAGCTGAGCACGTTGCTCAGGTGAACCAAAGTTTCCCGCTTCCCCGACACATGAACTAGTCACACATCTCTTATCTCAAGTCTGGCGCCCCCTGGTCTGCATGTTGCTGGCAGAGGAAAGAAGGAGTAAACAGGGAGAGGCCTGTGAATGACTCATTGCCAGGCCCTCGAGTTTGCAGCACTGCGCCTGTCGAAGAGGTGGTGGTATCTCAACTGCAATTTCCATGCAGTTTGGAGAGATGGTGTGAGGTTAAGAGATACTTCCTAATGGCGAAAAAAGAAGTGCCATTGGATTTCAGTCTCTAGAAACTAAAACTCACTGCCTAGAGTCTATTCTGACTCAGAGAATCTTCTGGGAGTAAGCAGAATTATACTCAGTTAAGATGACCCTTCCATATCCCATATGTGACATGTTATAATTCTAGATTCCATAGACCTGTGGCTAGAGTCCCATTTTGGAGGGCATTATCTGCTAATAAACAGGAATAAGCTGAGATTAAGAGCTGACCTTAGCAGAGGGTGTGAATCAGACAGCGTTCTTTGTTTGATGGTTTTCTTGGTTACTGTTATTTGTAATGGAGGTTAGGAATGATATCAGAGGAGAAAACTTGCTTCTGGAGTGGCCTGGGCAAATTGTCTGGCTGGTTAAGATTAGTAAGAGGCCAAGGCCTACCAGAAACATCTTGCCAGAGGGCCCGGGTCCTATGTGCATACATAAGAAACATTCTGGGGATGGAGAATAGATTTAGATGTAATTTGCACCATATAACTCCTTCTAAATGACCTTTCCTGTGTAGATGGGTCTGGTAAGAAGGTGGAGAAAACAGTGATAGGATTTGTCTGTAATTGTGGACAGGATTCCCTGCAATTCCCTGCTACATGTAAAATGAATGCACTGAGAAGCAAGGGGTGTCAGCTCATCACCGAAAGAGCCAGGAGTAGAGTGGCCCCGGCATGTGGCTTATACCTGACTGACCTTCAGACTTTGGACCGAACTGACCACTGCATGAGACATTTCCTCAAACTTTCGTGAGTTCTGTGGGACACTGGAGGGACATACCCAAGGGAGGAGTAAGGGGAAATGGAACTATCATCTTTCAAGAGTTGGACTTTGAAGACTTTTTCAATCTCCAACTTCTTGGGCCTGGTTTGGTATTAATTCCTACAAAATAAATTATTGCCACAGCATGTACAGGAAATGCAGGTCCCGCAAAGAGTTCGCTTACTTGGCTGCTAGCTGAAAAGTTTGAGGTTTGAGCCCACCCAGAGTCATCTTGGATGAAAGACCTGGTGATTCAACTTCTGAAAAACCAGCCATTAAAAACTCTACAGGGCACAGTTCTACTGTTTACGCCCCTGTGCCCCCTGTGACTTGGCATGAACTCGGAGGCAGCTGGTTGGTCTGGAGAACTTATGAGATGGAGAAGATTCTAAAATGTGAAGAACTCGAGAAGGACTATAATTTCTTTTTTTTTTT
>NW_022103928.1:7516490-7538655 GCF_000313985.2 Echinops telfairi
ATGGCCACTTGTTTACCTTCAAGCCTTTAAGACCCCAGATGCTATATCTTTTGATAGCTGGGCACCATCAGCTTTCTTCACCACATTTGTTTATGCACCCACTTTGTCTTCAGCGTTTGTGTCGGAAAGTGAGCATCATGGAATGCCAGTTTAATATAACAAAGTATTCTTGCATTGAGGAAGTACTTGAGTGGAGGCCCAATGTCCATCTGCTACCTTAATATTAAATCTATACATATATGCACAAAGATCTATTTCCATGTTCTCATATATATATTTACATTTGTACATGGCTTTATTTAGACCTCTATAAATGCCCTTTGCCTCCTACCTCTTGCCCCTATTTCCTTTTACTTTCCTCTTGAGAGAAGGACTATAATTTCTATGAACCATTTTGAAACCAAGACATACCAGTGAGAATTGGTTTTATGGGTAGGGCACAGCATAAGGATTGAAATATGTCTTTCTACAATTGCTTCCAAAGACACTTTGAAACGGTGCTGTGTTGTTGACGGAGGGGAGATGGAATCTGGGCTGGAGTGCCAAAGCACCTGCTGCTAGGGCATCCCAGATCAACGAGGGCTGATTTTCAGGCATGAACGCACAGGTGTCACTCATCCAAGACCCCGTGCAGTCCTCTTGGCCACTCCCCAAAAGCCACGCGCCCAGTGAGTGCCTTTCAGCAGCAACGGCTATTCATCTCCTTCTAGCCATCCTCTGATAAAACCTGGCTTCGAAGCTGTCTGCAGTGATGGTCACATCAGTTCCAAAACAAATGTATTATAAGTGACATCTCTTCTGGCCAGTTCGCAAAAGTGAATGACATGTTCCAGACTGGTGACAGCACAGTGGGTTGTCTGCCTCCATACATTCAACCAACCCCGGATCTAAACTATTCAGAAACAAGAAATTCTTCTAGAAAGTTCCAGAAGGCAGTCCTTGGGTTTGCCCTGTGATGAGCACTTTGCCGAATGCACATGGATAGAGTGCTGTGGGCACAGCCTGCTGGTGTCCCGCTCTCTCTAGCAGGAGTCACTGGGGCTTTGTTCACTAGCTTTCTTTTCGTTCGCTCCTTGTGCTGTGTGCACCCTTCATTTCTGTGAAAATCGGATTCCTAAAAAGTAATTAAGTGAAATCTGGGACTGTTCACTGTAAGGTCAGTGGTTCAAAATCACGAGCAGCCAGCTCATCAAGAGAGAGATAAGGCTACCTCCTCCTATAATGATTTATAGCCTCGAAACCCCTATATAGGTCTGCTGTGTGTTGGAATCAACTTGATGGAGTGGGTTATACGTGGGGCTTCTAACTGCATGGTCAGCAGTTTGAACCCATCAGCTGCTCTGTGGGAGAACTATGAGGCTTTGTACTCCCATGAAGAGTTAGTCTCAAAAACCCACAGGGGCAGTTCTACCCCGTTCCCTAGGAGATTGCTCATGGAAGTCAGAATTGACTTGAGAGCAGTGAGGTTTTTGAAAATTTACATAGTATTTACATTGTATAAAGATATTATAAGTAGCCTAAACATGATCTAAAGCAGTGGTTCTCAACCTTCCTAATGCTGCGAGACTTTAATACAGTTCTTAATACACTTCCTCATGTTGTGGTGACCCCCAACCATAAATTTTTTTTGGTTGCTACTTCATAACTGTAATTTTGCTACTGTTATGAATCGGGCTACCCTTGTGAGAGGGTCGTTCAATCCCCAAAGGGGTCGCAACTCACAGGTTGAGAACCACTGATCTAAAATATCTAAGAGGATGTGCATATGTTATATACAAATACTGCAGGAATGTAAGCTTCCTAGCCCTTCCACAGATGCCCAAATCCAAAAGCCTCACCTTCCTCCTGCAGAGCAGCTGGTGGGTTTGAACCATATGCTTTGTGGTTAATGTTGCAGTGCTTACCCGACAGTACCAGCAGGACTTCTTTAGAAACAGTGCAAAGAAAAGATGCTAAACTGAATGTCATTTCAGTTTTTCTGACTCCGCTCCCTTTTTAATTCTATCTGTCATACCTTCAATGGAGACCTGCTGGCATAGTGGATTACATGCTGGGCTGCTATCTGAAAAGCCAGCAGTTCAGACCCACCAGCAGCTCTAAGGGAGGAAGATGAGGCTTTCTACTCCAATAAAGATTTGCAGCCTTGGAACCCCACAGAGGTAGTTCCACTCTGTCCTTCAAGGGCACTATGAATTGGGATGACTGGATGGTATTGGGTTTGGGTGAGCATATTCCATCTAGTTAACATTTATTGAATAGTCCCTGCATATTTCCTCAGCATCTTCATTATACAAGTCTCTTCATTAGTCTCCAACTTATACTAAATAACTGGTAATAAAGCAAGGGATGTTCTTTTTCTTGTGAAGCTTCTTTGTAGCATCAAGAAACCTAGAATCCTTTTTTCTTATTAAAGAAGATCTAAGAAACAGGAAAATTATTGGTTAACAAAGTATCAACATGATCCAGTTACCATGACCAATGTACTGCTCCATCTTTATTGAGCCAGGTGCTTGTAACACATTACCTCCAGACTATACCATAAAACCTGTAAGGTGAGTGTTAGTCTTCATTTAACAGCATATCCGGTTTATGTGTGATGAAACAGGAGGCCAGAAAAGCAAGAGTCACCTCAAGTCCTTGTAGCTGGTGGTAGCAGAGAGGGGACTCCAACACAGATATATCTGTTCAAGATGCCCAAACCAAGCCCACTCCCATTGAGTTGGTTTCGACTCATAGCAAGCCCAGGCGGTACAGTGGGTTACACGTTGGACTACCAACCACAAGGCCAGCAGTTTGAAAACACCAGCTGCTCTGTAGGAGAAAAATGAGTCTTTCTATTCCTGTGAAGAATAACCCTCTCAGAAACCCACAGGGGCAGTTCCATCCTGTCCTATAGGGTCACTGCGAGTCTGATGCCCAGAAAACGGAAGACCAAACCTATTGTCGTGGAGTTCTGTCGGAGTCCCAGAGGCCTTGGGACAGACAGTGGTTCCCAGGCTGCAACTCTTTCCTGAAACAAACGGCCACATCTTTCTGCCACCGAGTGTCGGTCGTCCTGGTTAGCAGCCGCGCTTTTATGCACTGTGACACCAGAGCCTGAGCGCCTTTCTAATGGCCTGACCTCCCACAGAGCTGCTCTTCTGCTATCTCGCGGCTTCTTCTGCGTCACATCAGTGACATTGTTCTGTGACAGTGGGTTGTTTGGGTTTGTTCCACTGGCCCGCACTGCACAATGACCAGAAGCAGCCCAGTCAAAGTTGTTTCAGGCTTTCCCTTCCTTGTTTGTTTGTTTGAAAGTGGCCCATCTATGGGAAAAGGTCAGCAGCGCTGACAGAGTCTAGCAATTTCAAGACTCTCAGACCAGGAGCCAGCATCGCTTTTCTGTGAGCACGACCCAGGACCCATTTTTGCCTTTGTCAGCCACGTGGTGTCTGCGGTGACCACTCAGCTGTGCTGCTGCAGGGAAACGCTGCAGTGGACGTGCCCTCACGGCGAGCACCTGTGATCCAGGGGAGCCTGTGCCCCCTCGCATTATCTTTGTGGTAATTTTTATAGAAAGCAGATTCCCAGGTTTTTTCTCTCATGGTGACACTGGGTGGGTTCGAACCACCAACTTTGTAATTGCCAGCCAAGCGCAAACCATTTGCACTTGCCAGGCATCTTGCCAGATCTTGACAGTAGATGATACATAAATGAATAGGGGTGGCAATCTTTCAAGGAAGCTTTTAATCTAAAAAACAAGCAGTAGGCTGGATTTGGCCCATGGGCTGAAGTTGGCTGATCTGATCTTAAAACAGAGATGGGGCAAGTAGCAGCCCATACGCAAACCTTGGCCAAAGACTGGGGGATTGCCTTGTCCAAACTTAAGTATTTTGAAAAGTTAAATGTCAACATTTGAAAATCCTGGTCTTTCAGGCAAGGAGCGAGATGTTTCTGACTCTACCAGGAAACTGGAAGAGCTGGTATTTAGACCCCAAACCCAAGGAGAAGGAATTCGAGAGCTGCTTTCTTGATGGTCATGGACTTCCCTGCAGGCCACAGCCCTTAATCTTCTCAATTGTTTGCCTGGCCCTGAGCTGAATGATTTTTGTCCTTGATCATCATCATTGTTGCTATGTGTCCTGTAGTTGGTTCGGACTCACAGTGACCCGTTGTACCACAGAACAACACACTGCCTAGCCCTGTACTGTTTCCACAATTGTTTCTGTGTGTGAGCCCATTGTTGTAGCCACTGTGTCGATCCATCTCCTGGAAGATAGTTTTCACTGACCCTCTGGGTAACCAAGCATGATGTCCTCTTCCAGGGACTGATAGTATCTCCAAAGTACATGACATGAAGTCTCACCATCCTCCTTCTAAGGAGCATTTTGGCTGTACTTCTGCCAAGCCATAGTCATTTGTTCTTCTTGAAGTGTATGGTACATCCACTATTCTTTTCCAGTGCCATAATTAAAGTGCATCGCTTCTTCCCAGTCTTCCTTATTAACCTATCTTTATAATCTCATTGCTCTCATCTGCCTGATTTCTGTGGACAATTGTATTTTCAACTTTGCACTAATGAAAAGAAATAAAGAAAGACATTTAGTTGTGATAAAGGATGTTTCCCCCTCATATAAACTGTCTTGGAAAGGAAAGGCAGAGTAGGAAAACATAGCTCTAAGTTGTGTCTGATTTTTTTTTTTAAGTCAATGTGAGGAGTCAGTTGCATAGAGTGTCACTCCCGTCGGAAGGTGCAGCTCACTGTGCGGTTGAAAATTGAAATGATGTGAACAGATGGTTGTAGACAACGTGTGTGGCGTGGCAAGAAGAGTTCCTATCTTTTGGGTCATGCCTCTCTTCATTTTCCCTCCTTAACAGCTCAATGTCCCTATTACTTAATTCTTGTCCTTCCTCCTTAGGCGTGCCTGCGTTCTTATGCACTTTCCCTAAATTTAAATGACACCATTTGTATTAGTCTAGGTACTTTAGAGAAACAAATCCACAGCAACTCATGTATAAGAGAGTTTTATGTAAAGAAAGTGCATCACGAAAACATCTCAACCCAATGCTGCCCAAACCCACAAGTCCAACATTAACCCAGTAACCCAACACCAGTCCAAAATTCCCCCTCCATCTCACAAAACACACACAATGATGCCAAACTACAGGAGGAAAGCTGAGTCAGTGAACGAATAAGCATCTCAGCCCTAGCAGGGGTCTCCACACGGCTGCTCCAGCACCCAGGGCTGCATCGGGATAGGTCCATGTGGCTTCTCCGTGGGGATGTCTTGTATGAAGTCAATCTTGCAAGCTGAAGCAGGGAACGGCTAAGGCAGCTGCACCCTGGTGCAACCATCACAAAGCAAGAGACCCGAGAACTAGAAAGGCGAGGCTCACCACCCATTTATCCCTCCGCCTTTCAATTAGCCCCACATGTGATTATCGGCCAGGTTGGCACAATTAACTAACTCACCATTAAAAGGAGGTTTTAATTTTTTGTATTACTGCAGGGTATAATATCATTTATACTGAGACACAAGAGTTAAATCATTTCCTGTTGCCTCTATATAAAGGGATTTGCATTTTAATTAAAAGGAGAGACTAGAGTTTTAATGGACATGGGATTGGGGCTTTGGAGAGAAGTTAAGGACCACTTGGCAGGGATATTGGACCAGGCCTATAGCACCTACTCTAAAACTTGTTGCCCTCAAGTCGGTCCTGACTTGGTGATCGTCCATTGTATGTGTGAACCACGTTTTTGTTTTTCCATTCATCAGCAAATGGACATTTTGGTTGTTCCGCCTTTTGACTACTGTGACGAGTGCTGCCCTGGACATCAGTGTGTCTGTTGGTGTTGCCGCATTCATGTCTCTTGACTGTACACCTGTTGTTGCTGCTGCTGTCAGGTGACACCGAGTCCATTACAACTCACAGGGGCCCTGTGTACAACAGCACAAACCCCACCGCCCCAGTCCTGAGCCATCCTCTCAGTGTTCTTACGTCTGACTCATCGTGTCAGTCCACTCATCTTGGGCTTGTCTCACTGCTCCTCTACTGGGCCCAAAATGATGTCCTTCTCCAGGGACTGGTCTCTCCTGACAACGTGTCCCAAGGGTCAGATGGGTTGAGTGATGCTCGGACCTGAGCACAGCAGAAGGATCTTGAACCTCAAGCTTTCTCATACAACACCATTATAAAATTGCCAACCCTTGTCAGCATGTTGCTCAAAATCTCCCAGAAGCCATTCTCAGTGTAGAAGCCAAAGGGCCCTAGGTGCCCTGTGTGGTCTGGCCCCTCACCTTTCTCTTGCCTGCTGCAACTCTCTGCCCTGCTTGTTCTTCGGCAGACCCGCCAGCCTCCAGACTACCCCCTCAAGCACAGCGAGCAGCTGGCTGCAGGCCCTTTGTACTTGCCGTTCTCTCGTTCTCTGGCTTGTCCCTTGTATACTGCAGTAAGGCTCTCCCTAGCTACACTCTTCTTACGCTCGCTCTAGCTTTGGGGGTAGGGGGGTAGCATATTATAGATCAATTTTCCCAAAGTGGGCAAAACTGCCCCTCTGGGGGATACTGGAATAATCCAGAGGACTATAAAAGCAGATACTTATACTTTATCCTGGATTCCATACTGTGTGGATAGTATATAAAATTATGTACACACGTATGTGTATGATTGCCAGCATAACTCTGAGTAATACTTTTTTCTGGAAAGGGGGCAGTAGACCAAATAAATTTGGAAACCTATGACACAGATAATAGATGTTATTTACTTATCTTACTTCATTCTATGAGGAGTCCTATTGGCCTATTGGGTTACATATTGGGCCATTAGCCACAACGTTAGCAGTTCGAAACCACAAGTCTTCTGCAGGAGGAAGATGAGGCTTTGGACTCCCATAAAGAGTTAGAGGTTTGAAACCCACCTGGAGGGCAGTTCCTCCCTGACCTCCGGGGTCGCGAGGAGTCAGACTGGACTCCGTGGCAGTGAGTTTGGAGTTGGGGTTCATTCTGTTTCCTCACTACAATATAGACTTCATTCATATGTAAGTTTCCCCCAATTGCTCACTGTTTATTAGTCGTGATAATAACAGACTGTGATACATGACATAGCTACCCACGGCTGTCAAGCTGATTCCAACTCAGAGAGGCCTTGCAGGACGGCGAGCACAGATACTCCCTGACTGGAATTCTCTATGAGAGCAGGCTCCTACGTCTTTCTTCCTCGGAGTGACTGCTGGGTTCTAATTAGCCGCCCAGTGCTTACCTCACTCTGCCACTAGGACTCCTTCCACATATGATAGAAGCAAACAACTATTTGTGGAATGAATGATTGATTCTATCTCCTTCTCTCTCTCTCTTTCTGATTTTTCTTCACCTCCTTGAATTGCGAGCAACAGAACCTAAACTCAGACATTTGAAATAGGAATCTGTGGGCCCTGGTGGTGGAAATGACGATTAGTAAACACGCTTGCCGACTGGCCAAAAGATTGAAAGTTCAGTCCATTCAGAGGTGCTTCAGAAGGAAGACTTGCTGGTCGACAGCTAACAATCAGCCAGTGAAAACCCTATGGGTCACGGTCCTTCTAAGACACACACAGTGTCTCCACGAGCAGCAGTCAAACGGACTCAACCACCATTAGTTTTTGTCCGTCTGGGAATTCAAAACCAAGCCTTGGTAAGGGTGTATGGCCTTGATTTCTCAACTAATGTGGAGGGGTGTTCTCCGTGGAATATGGAACATGTGTGCCTGAAGCTCTGGGCAAAGAAAGGAGAGGAACTCTTCTATCTTCTATAAAGAACTAGAATTAAAATGAATTGTAATGTGATGTCCACAGATTAGTTTGGCCATGACCACGTGACCACCTCGGACCACGGTCCCTAGGGCCAGTGGATGATGAAGGATAATGAGGAGTCCTGCCTGAGCCCAGGGCTCCCTGGTAAACAGGAGTTTAGGACTGGTTTTCAGGAATACCGGAAGTGCTATGGGTGCTAGAGATGTGGTCATGGGGAATCAGGAGCTGGACATTATTCTGACTTGTGTTTACCATTGTCACTTTGTTCATGCTTGTCATTTGCTTACCTGGTAGCGTAGCTGGACTGGGACCCACAAAGCCACAGTTGAGCCCACCAGTCACTCTGCGGGAGAAAGGCAAGGCTTTTTCCTCTCATAAAGAGTGACAGCCCAGAAACCCACAGGGCAGTTCTGCTCCTCCTAAAGGACTGCTCTGACTTGGACTTGACTGGACGGCAGTGAGGGGGGGTAACACAAGGCAACAGAGCCCCCAGAGCTAGAAAGAAGGGAACATTCTCCATGTATATGGCGTCCAAAGTGGGGTGCCCATACCCCCCGGGGCATGCAGGGGTCATCAGGGTGTAAAGAGAAGGTATTAGGACTTCTGTTATCACTGACATGCCTGCTCTTCCTTTAAAATCCTCATTTTGGCATATGGTTTCTAATGTTCATTTCAGAATAGTTGTATATATACACAACAGCAGATTGTAGATATTACGTTCATATTATGTGTATGTATGGGCATTAAAAAGTCTGTGGAGAAGTTCCATTATCTTTACAGTCCTTTTTTTTTTTTTGGCCAGAGCTTTTTGGGGCCCCCTGGTATACCCATAAATAATTTAAAACTAGTGGCTGTTGACTCTGGCTCCCGGTGACCCCTTGGGTGTCAGATTGGGAGCCTGTGTACATTTCCATGGGCAGACTGAGGCCTTTCTTCAGTAGCACCTCTGGGTGAACTTACATCCCTAACCTTCTGGTTAGTACCCAAGCATTGACCATTTACATCCACATAATTTATGAATAAGTAACATTAGGTACATTTGTGCGGGCTCACGATATTTTTGTAATGGGTATACTTGGTCCAGAAAACTTATACCACTGAAAACAGAGATGTTCTATTCCTCTTACTGACAAAAAGTTGTATCTTACACACACACACACACACACACACACACACACGTATGTCAGGCAATTTTATCTGCAAATGCTTTCTTACATGTTGTCAACCCCTGCTGTAATGTGTCATCTGAATGCTTGACAACGGGTGTGGGGGTCCCAGGTTGGTTATTTTATTTAGACCATTTGGAAAAATACTCTTTCTTTTCTGAAAATTTGAATGACAGCCTGAATAAACAAAGTCTTCCTAGATTAAGCATCGCATCCCTTGTATTTGAAATCCAACAATATTTTCAAAGAAGACAGATATAATAATAGTGCAAGAAAAATTATAGCTGAAAATAACTGATTAAAAAACAACAACAAAACAACAAGACATCTAATGAAGGCCCCAAGCAGAAAGCAAGAAATTATTCTAGAAGGACAGCAAATGTGGTTAGAGGACTAACCCCATATTCAAGTCAGGAATATATTCTGAATTATTGAAATCTGAATGACTTTCATATTCTATTAAAGAGGAAAATGGTATTAGAATAAATATTAAAAGGAGCCAAGATCTTGGGGGCATTAATCTTGCCTGAATATTATTAGCTCCTTCAGTCTATGCATCTGTCCCTTTCCCAAAAGCTCTCACATAAGCCCTGGTGATCTGCACAGAGCAAACCCCCCAAGAAGGACTTCTTAACAAACTAGCACAAAGAAATACATAAGTAACAAAGCTTATGGCCGCAGTGGTTTCAACAGAGCACTGGGATCGGGAGTGAAAAATGAAAGTTCAGTGGATGCTCAGAAGCCCATTATTCTCAGTGCGGTGAATGTGTCCTTGCCACACACTCTATTTGGCATTGAAAATAGGTGCCACCCAGCAGCTGTCTTCAAGAAGTTACCCATTTGTGGGGAGAAATGAACAGGGACTGAAAAGCCTCAAAATGTGCAGAGTTCCCCACTAACCAAAACCCAGATCCACTGAGATTGTAAATCTTTACCAGAGCAGAAGGTCTCATATTCCTCCTAAGGAGCTGCGGGTGGGTTTGAACCAATGACCTTGCTGTTAGCAGGCTAGTGTTTAGCCTACTGTGACACCAGGACCTTCTTTCTCCACCATAAAAGTATAAGACTAGGAGGGTACAGGTGGAGGGAGAGCTTAAAAAATTAACGAACATGCCGTTTGAATGAGGCCTTGGGGATTGTTTTTAAGTGAAAAAGGAAAGTTAGGAAGAGGGACCCACCGAAGTAAGGGCTGGAAAGCGAGGAAGGGTGGGCTCATGTGAGGCATTGTGAAAAGGGTAGTAGAGGCAGAAGTTGGAAGTAGGGTTTAGGCTTTATGATGGAGCTGATGGCAAATCACTGTGTCGTGTTTGTTTTTTAACTTTTTAAGCAGGACAGTGGCATGCAAAGATCTGGTGAAAACTCAGGACAAATGGAAACAGGGAACGGCAAAAAGCATTTAGGAGGCACCAAATGCGATTCCAAACAGAATTTGGAGTGGGCTTAGCAAAGAGAGGACCCATTCAAGAGACAGCACAAGATGCTCTTATGAGGAGACTGGGATTTGCAAAATTGAGCCTTCAGATTGACCATCCTTTTCCACTACAATCATTAGGGAACAAACCAGTCCGTTGCCATGGGATCCCCTCCAACTCCTAGCGACCTCCTGTGGCACAGGGCAGCGCTTGGCTGTAATTTTCATGGAAGGCAGTTACCTGGCCTTTCTTCTGTGCTGCCCCTGAGTAGGTTTCAGTCACCAACCTTTAGGATACTAGTTGAGTGCAAGCCATTTAAGCGAGCCAAGAACAATGAGAAGTTTGATTTGTTTTTTAATAATTTTAAAAATCCATAGCTCATAAAACCAACTGTTTTGTTGTGTTGTGTTGTTCAGTTCTGAGTTTTAGGTCATATAGATTCCTGTAACCACCAACACAAGCAGGATCAAGATCAGTTACTACAAACAACTCTCTTAGGCTGACTGTCCTTTTGTAGTTAGATCCCTTCACAGCCACCTCCGAGCCCCTGGCACCCTAATGACCTATTCTCTATCTCTCCAAGTTTGCCTTCACCAAAATGTCAGATAAGAGAGTAAAATCATTCGTTATTGAGCCTTTTGAAATTGATTTCCTTCACTTAGCATAACGATGTGGAGCTTCATCCATTTGTCTCATGAGTCAATAGTTCATTCTTTGTCGCTGGTGCATAGTATTGTATTGTACAAATAGACCACATTTGATCTGTTCACTACTGAAAGATTTGGGGTGTTTTCAGTTTTTGAGTGGTTATGAATGGAGCTGTTATAAATGTTTGTGTGTATGTTTTTATTTCTCAAGGGTAAGTACATAGGTGTGAGACTGCCAGGTCACACAGTTTAAATTTAGAAGAAACCACTACAGTGTTTTCCAGAGTGGTTATGACATTTTATGTCCCCACCGTCAATGTACGAACCCTGGTGGCATAGTGGATTATGCATCGGGCTGCTAATTGCAAGGACGGCAGTTTGAAATCACCAGCTAATCTGCAGAAGAAAGACAAGGCTTTCTGCTTGCATCAAGATTTACAGCCTTGGAAACTCACCAGGGCAGTTCTAATCTGCCCTATAGGTTCACTATGAGTCATAATCGACTCGATGGTAGTGAGACCATCAATATGAGGAGCATTGTTGGGTAAGTGCTGTTGGACTGCTTACTGTGAGGTCATCGGTTCAAACCCACCAGCTGCTCCTCGGGAGAAAGATGAGGCTGTCTGCTCTCTGACTGCCTCAGAAGCCCTATATGGGGTCACTGTGAGTTGGAGTTCACTCAGAGATAAGGGTGCGTGGATTTATCACCAATGTGCACCTGATGATGGTTTTATTCTCATTCTCGTAGGCATGGTGAGTGGCATCTCATTGAAGTTTTAATTTGCATTTCCCTAATTTCTGTTTTATTTTTGCCACCCATATATCTCCTTTGGGGAAGTGTCCATTCCAAATTTTTTCCCATTTTTAAATGAGATTGTTTATTTTCTTTGTGCGGTGATTTCAGACTTGTATGTATAACTTGGATGCAAGTCTGTCATTGGATATGTGATTTCCAAATGCTTTCTCCAAGTTGGTGGCTTGTATTTTCATCAGTGACCCAGTGGGTTAAGCATTGGATCACAAATTCAACATTTCAGCTAAGTTGCTCCAAGTGAGAAAGGTGAGTCTGTCTCCTCCTATAAATGTTTATAGTCTGGAAAACCTTAACAGTGATTCTCAACCTTCCTAATGTCATGACCCTTTAATACGGTTCCTCATGTTGTGGTGACTCCCCAACCGTAAAATTATTTGTGTTGCTACTTCATAAATGTAATTTTGCTACTGTTATGAATCAGATGACCCGTGTGAAAGGGTCGTTCAACCCCCCAAAGGAGTCTTGACCCACAGGTTGAGAATCGCTGCCTTAAGGTATGGCTCAGCCATGAGTAAGAGTCAAGTAGAGTAGAGTGAGTTAATACAAAGCTGAGTGATGAGAAATTTCATTAAGGACCATATCTGTTTGTTATATTTTGTTGGGTTGGTTAAGTTTTTATAAGTCTTATTGTTATTAATATGAGGGGGTTAAAAAAGTTTGTGGAGAAATTCCATTATCGTTTAATCCCATTTTCCCACTCAAATTTTGAAGCCTTCCTCAAGGAACAACATATAATGCTGTATCACATAGGTTCCCAAATTTATTTGCCCTACCTCCCCCTTTTCAGAAAAAAAAATGACTCAATGTCCTCCCGGCAATTAAAATCTTCTGGATAAAATGTAGGTATCTGCCTTTGGAGCACCCCCTGGATCATTCTACCGCCCTCTATGCCCCACCCCAGGGGCCAGTGTTGCTCACTTTGGGAAACACTGCTGAAGCACATAATTTGCTGATGATGTTATTCTCAGATGTTCACTGCCAGTGTTTAATGATCTAAACACTGCTGCATGCATAGTGGGCTATATGCCCTGGTCTATGCTGAAGATGGCGTCAGTGTGGGCATTGCAACTGGTAGAAAGTTGAGCAGTGTTCAGTCCCAACAACATATGAAAGTGGAACTGTACAATCCCTAGATAGCCATTCCACTCCAACTTCCCTGTGACACATGGGCATCCACTGCATTCTAGACAAGGCCAATAGCATGATGTTATGCATTTTGTACCATCACAAGCATCATTTGTTAATTTGTAGCTGAAGCACACACATGTGTAGCACCTGTGCTGTTGATACCCCCAGTAATATGTCTAGCAAGCCATGCGATTGTAAGCTCTAATCCAAAAGGGCATGGGTATAAAGGTGAATATCATTAAGGCCTACAGTGAAGGAAGGCAAGCAAAATATCACAGGAGGAGAGATTATCTCATTTGACGCTTTTCAGCAATCCGAAAGGATACGAATAGAATTTGGGATGCAATTAAAGGAGCAATTGTCATACAATCGACAGATTGTATGAGGCAGAGAAGCTCTTGATGATGCGGCCAGAGGAGGATTGTTATGAGTTTACCTACAACTCCAGTGAAAGCAGCCAGCCTTTTGCAAACCTGCAGGGGAGCAAGGGAAGGCTGCTGAGAGCACTTTTATGCCACCAAGGTTGCTTTCATCACTGCAAACACAGCTTTGGCTTCTGTCCAATGCATGTAAGTGGAGAAGCAGGAAGTGCTGACGTTGAAGCTGTTGAAAAATGTAAGATGGCCTGGACAAGATAATACAAGATGAAGAATATGTACCACCGGAGCAGATTTTCAACGTGGACAAAACAGGCTTGTTTTAAAACAAACATGTTCACAAAGAGGGGAAGTTGGTGAAACTTAAAGTTGGACTAAGACTTAATGGGTTTTGAATAGGGAAGAAATGAAGATAGAAGCAATGAGGGAAGGAAGTGGAGGAGTGATCAGCCTATTTTACAGTGAAAGTATTAGCTGAGCGTTATTTGCTAAACTAAATCAAATTGGTTCAAAACAGAGATGCAAGGGTCCGATTGCTTTGCTAAAGTCCTTGGGCAGATTCAAGAAGCAATGAGATGTTACGTGAAATAGACAAAAGAAAAGAGCCACGCAGGCAGCTCTCACTAATGCTTTGATTAGAAATAACACCCCAACCCCGGGGGGACAGTGCGGATGTTCCAGAGCCTTCCACAAAGAGCTGTTACTACAACCGACAAAATGCTGGCAATCATACAACTCTTCTTTGTCAAAACTCACTGCCATCTAGTTGATATCAACTGCTGGCAACCCGTAGAACAGGATAGAGCTACCCCTGTGAGTTGCTGAGACGGTACCTCTGTATAGAAGTGGAAAGGTGTAAGATTCAGGCATATGTATGCTAATGTTTACATGTGTGTGCATATATTCGTCTGTTCAAAAATAAAATATTGGGTGGGATGACTGTCTTTTTCTCCATTAAGTTGCCTTTGTACTTTTTTTCAAAAATTGGTTGGCTCTGCTAATTTCCAGACTATCTTATTCTACTGGCCTACTGGTCTGTTTCTTCTGCAATACTACACTTTTAAAAATGCTATGACACTATAATGTCTTAATATAAGGAGTGTGAGACTTCCAAATTTCTTCTTTTTTGAAACAATTTTTGCTATTTTAATTTTTTGCCTTCTCATGAACTTTAGAATCACTTTGTCTTTATGTACAAAATTTCATGCCCAGAATGTTTATGGGACATATGCTAAATCCATACACCATATGGAGTATATCAGTCCATGAACATGGTATGTCTCTTCATTTGGAAAGATTTCCCATGGATTCTTTTGTCAACTGTTTGCACTTTCCAGAATCTATGTGATATACATTGTGCTAGACTGAACACATGTATATGTTTTGCTAGATTGGAGATGTGTTATTTTTCAAATGATATTTTCAATGAAGACTCAAATTTTAGTTTCCCCCCTCAATAATGTCTACAAAAGTTGATCGGTGACTTTGGTTACATTCTTCACAGTGGGCGAATATGCTCATTTTTCCCCCCATCCTGGTTCTTCCATTTCCATTAGTTTAGTTTTTGTCCCCTTACCTTCTTATCAATGATTTCCAAAAGGATCATAGTACTCACACGTGATCTTCTTTATATTGCTGAGCCAGTTTGTTCCATAGGTAAAAGGTGACATTGGGGGCTTGTTTCAGTTCAAGCCTTGAGGGCATCTTGGGGCAATATGAAAGGACTTCTAAAGGTTCATGGAAAAAGGAATGAAACGATAAAGGACTTTTCCCAGGAAATTTTTTGAAGCTCCTTTGTAGTTTGAAAAGTCTTCCAGTCTCAACTGGTCGAGTAAATCTAGATTTTTAAAATAATTTGATGCCCTGCCCCACAATTTTCACTGTTATCAGAATGATCCACAGTGGGAGCTGCGCACTGTCTGGTTTTTCTCTCCTTCAGGTAGATGAGACCAGGGGTTCATGTAGACTGCTAGTCCTGTCAATTAATTTTGCCATTGCTTCATAATATTGGATCTATTTTAATTGGGTTCTTAAAATATTTGAGGTTCTAATTGTTTGTTACCCCCACTCCTCGGTTGTTATTGATCTTGTTTTCTAATATTTTGGGTAATTTCTCTGGTGGTACCTCCAATGATCTGGCCCCTAAGCAGGTCTGCAGCTGGGCTCAGTATGACATCCATGGTCCACCCTAAATGACATACCAGGGGCCACCGTGACAACTAGCCCACGCAAGGATGGCAGTTGAGCAGTTGTGGGATGCCTCCTTCTGGTTGTCTGCAGCATCTTGGTCTAGCCACAGAGGGCATGAAGCAGGGAGATGAGCAGGGAGGAGCCAAGTGAGGGCCCAAAGGTCCTGGGAAGTCAGTGGGAGAGGCGGACGTGGGCTGCACAGGGTTGCAGGTCTGAGGAAAACCAAGGATGAGTGTGGTCCTGCCCAGGATGAGTGCCCACAGGTGGAAGGCACCACCTGACCCACTCTACCTCCAATCTCTGTGACTCTACAGGGATGGGAAAGGTGTGATAGGGAAAGGAGGCTGGCAGCACCTGATGGAAGTAAAAAACTGTATGTGGGGGGTGGAACACTGTTGCCAAAGATGGAGCATGCCCTTCAGCTCTTACATAATGCCAATTTCCCACAACAAACCCGAACTTTGGAATCCTACCATGTTAATAAGTACAAGTTTATAGAAATACAATTGTTTTTTAGCTGCCTGAACTTAACACCTATGATCATACCAATCTCACTCACTAGTTTTAAAAGCTGCACATGTGTGTAGATTTCTTAGTATTTTCCACAAAATCAATCTTGTCATCTGTGAATAGACACAATTTTATATCTTCCACTCCAATCTGGATGACTTTATTCTTACTTACTTTATTGCACTTTCTAGAACTTCCAGTAAAATGCTGAGGAGGAGATTGGACATCTTGACAATTCACCATTAAACAAGGAGTCTTATTATAGGTTAAGTTCCTTACTGTTCCTAATTTGTTGTATGCTTTTATAATGAATGAATATTGAATTTTTATCATATGATCCCATAAATTACAAGGTTGTGTGGTGTTTCTGCTCTGCTATTATAGATTACATTGATTGAATTTTAAATACTAAATAGCCTTGCATTCCGAGGATAAACCCTATTTGGTTGTGATGTATTATATATATGATATATTACATAAAACATGAACCCACTGCCAGAAAATTGACTCTGACTCATAATGACTCTGTAGGACAGAGTAGAACTGCCCCTTAGGGTTTCTGAATCTATAAATCTTTATGGGAGCCGATAGTCTCATCTTTCACTAAACAATGCTGGTGGGTTTGAACTACAGACCTATGGTTAGCAGTTCAATGCTTAGCCCAATGTGCAACCAGGACTTTATGTGTACGTGTGGGTGCGTGTGCATGTGTGTGTGTGTGTGTGTGTGTGTGTGTGTGTGTTTGTGCTGGACTTGATTTGTTAGTATTTTGTTACAGCTATGTTCATTAGGGATATTGGTCGTTAGTTTTATTAAATTGTCACTACCCAGTTTTGGGAGCAGGGTAATGAGGGCTTCATAATATGAAATGGAAAGTATTTCTTTCAATTCTATTTGTAAAAATAGGATGTTTAGAATTGATGCAATTTCATCTTTAATGTTTAGCAGAATTTGGAAGTGAAACAATATAAGATAATTTGGGAAAGTTAAGATTTTAAGTATGAATTTCAGTTCTAAAAACAGATATAGGATTATTTGAATTTCTATTTCTTCTTGGGTAAATTTTAATAGTTTGTTGCTTTTAAGAAAATGGGCAAGCCCTTCCCCTGGCCTATATAGGCTGCAACCTTTCACTCAATAAAGAGAGACTTTATCAGAAAAAAAAAAAAAGAAAATGGTCAATTATTTATCAGTTTTAAATTTATTTCATGGAATTTTTACTAGTAGCCCCTTATTATCTTTCCAGTGTTTGGGGAATCCTTTGTGATCCCAATTTTCAAGCCTGGTATTGGTAATTTGTGTCTACTCCCTGTTTTCTTTGTCAGTAAGTTAGTAGCTTATCAATTTGGTTTATCTTTCATTGACTTTTTCTATTATTTAAAACAATCAATTTCAATAGTACATTTTTTTATTTCCGTCATTAATTAATGCATCGATTAAATTCTCGCCTTTTTGCTTGGGATTTATTGTCTTATATTTTTGTTTCTTAAATTGGATGCTCATTGTTTTCAAGCATTTCTTCTTTCTAACAAATATATAATACATTTTCCTCTAAGCATTTCAGTAGTTGTTTTATACACAGTTCTCTATGTTGTATTTTATAATCATTGAATTTAAAAGTTTTTACTTTTCTTTGGAAGGCACAATTATAATAGCTTGTAACATATGTGATAATGCAAGATATGTATCAGTTCTGGGTGAGTTTCTTTTCATTATGGATTTTATTTCTGGTTTACTTTTATGCCTACTAATTTTTTATTAGATACGAGACAATGTAAATTTTACCTTTTGGGTGCTGGATTGTTCTACAGATATATATATTCTAAATCATTTTATTGAGGGCTTGTACAACTCTTATCACAATCCATGCATCCATCCATTGTGTCAAACACATCTGTACATTTTTTGTCATCACCATTCTCAAAACATTTGCTTTCTACTTGAGCCTCTGGTATCAGCTCATTTTCCCCTCCCTCCCCATCCCCCCTCCGTCACGAACCCTTGATAATTTATAAAGTATTATTATTTTGTCATGTCTTACACTGTCTGACGTCTCCCTTCACCCACTTTTCTGTTCTACAGATATTTTTGAGCTTTGATCTGGGCCAGGGTTATATTACTTGCAACGAGTTTCTTCCTGTTATTTCTTGATTTTAAGCTTTATTTCATGTAACTAAATCAGCATTTAGTCTAGAACTAATTAACCCCCTTCAGGAAGCAAGATCTTTCTAAATACTTTATTTGATATCCAGTAAATCGTGATGTTTTTCTAGTTCGTTGTTGGGACCATCTACTATTCTAGCCGTGTGTGTGCTTTAGGGATTGGTCCTGCTAATTCTTTGGGTGTTCCCCCCACCCCCGCCCCCAGGCTTTGGATTGTTTCTTCACTTGCATGTTGGTCAATTCTCAGTTGCATAACCAAAGAGACTCTCTGCAGACCTCCTGGGTTTCCTCTGTAGCTTTTTCTTCTCTGATATTCTTGCCCTGTAGGCTCTAGCCACGTTGGCTTTGCAGGACTCCAAGCTCTGTCTCTTCAACCCAGGGAATTTTCTAGACTCACTTCAGTTCCCCCTTCTTACACGTCTGTCCTGGAGTAGTTCTCCAGAGGGTAAGGTGGTGTACAATGTTTGGTTGGACAATGGTAAAATGCAGGCCATTTCCCAGGAGGGGTATGCTGGAGTTACGGAAGTTAACTGAGTGGAAGGACACAAGGACTCCTCAGGTTAATATGAGCTCAAATAGGATTTTGCAGCCTCTGAAAATTATGACAGGACATGAATGGATGAAAACTGGGAGTCAGATTCTAACCTCAGGAGAGTTGGAAAATGATATCACCATCATTGTCATTATCATCATCCTTGCTACTATTTTAATTCCTATGATGATAAAATTTGTCCCTGATCTCCTACTGAAGGGAGCATAATTGATCCCACTCCTGAATTCACCCTCATGTGTGCAACACACCACATGTCCCACAGCCTCTTCCCAACCAGTGACGAAATGCAGCTGGTATTACTGAGACACAAGCTATTTTGGCTCCAAAACGCTTCATCAGATTTGCTGATATTTCTTAGACATGTACTGTAATTTAAGAGTTTCCCTATCAATTCTTTATCTTCTCCCTCTTTCCCTGCACAGGAATCAGACCTACTTTGGGTCTGACAGCCCTTTTAGCTTCTTCCAGCTCCCCATTCCTTCACGGGCATTTGCCCTAATAAATGTACCTCACTCGGGTGGTGAAGGGATACTGGTTCTTCTAGCCAAAGACTTTGCAACTTGTAATTCTGTCTTGGTGTCTACTTCTCAGAGGACCTGGACTAATATATTCCTTAGATAAGGAATATCATTGTTGAGTCCTTTGGAGAAAGGTCGAAACTGAAGACCAAAGAGGGTAAATCACTTGGCCAAGGTCCCCCAAGTCTTAACTGGCTGAAGCAGGAGTGGATGCTGAGGTTAGGTGATCTCATAAATCCAGCTCACTGGATGGGGGGTGGCGGGGTGGCTTCAGTGCAAATAAGGACTACAAAGGAAGGTGCATTATGAAGGAAGGCTGGAGGGAGAGGGGAAGGACTTTAGGAAACGTGCATGCTGCCTCCTGACCCTTAAAGGCATGAGACTTGGGAGATGACAACCTTTCACTTGCAAGAGATACACTTTCTGTAGATGAAAGCAGCAAAAGACAGCCAACTGCCCATCAACAAATGCATGAAAACAGAGATTATCTCACACACACACACACACACACACACACACACACACACGAATATTGTTCAGCCATAAAACCGAATAAAGTTCTGATTCAGTATGGAAGCCCTTTCAACACAATATGCTAAATGAAAAGGATGCCTATTGTTGGATTCTATGCCTATGAAATATGGTGATCAGTAAATTCTCAGAGACAGAAATTAGCTTGGAAGTTACCAGAGGCTGGGAGAAGGGTGAATGAGGTGCTGAAATGCCTGTTGGGTTTTCTGTTGGGGGCTGCTGGAAACATCTGGAAATTGCCATGATGGTTCTTCCACGTTAGGAATGTAACGAGTGCCACTGAAATTTCTATTTTATATTATGTAAATTTTCCATGCATGCACACACAAATCTATTATCAAACACAAAAGGATGCACAAGTGTTTGGAAAAATAGAGAAAGAGCAAAGAGTGTTGAAGTCCTCCCTGTCCCCACAAAAATCCTCTAAGAATTACCATGGCAGCATCAAATCTTTGACTCAGCAGGAAATTATTTTTTGGGTAAGAAAATGCTTAGCTATAAGACTTCGGTTCTGTCCGTATACAACAGCAGCGTCAGTGTTAAAGCCACTTTAACTGGCTCTGTGTGGGCCTCCACAGCAAGCTTGTGACGGCCCCGGGCAGGCGAGGTGGCAGAGAGAAGTTTTGGGAAAAGCACTCTTGTTGAACTCACAGAGATGCTGAGAGCGCGAGCGAGCAAGAGCAACACGGAGGAAATTCCAGCTGGTGGTGACTAGACAAAACATCAGGCCCATTAACTGACTTTGACTTTTCATCGCAATGTTTTGGTGCAGTGTAGACACAGCTAAAGTGTCACAAATGTAAATAATTTAGGAGAGTGTTGACATTTCTTCCGGAGTTGCTCTAACTTGGACATTAGCTAATTTGTCTTACTTATACCACGTTTTCAATGCATGTAACTTTTATGTTGCGGAGCTAGACAATTCTGCTTGTAAAATGATTTGATTAAAAATATATATTTCATAACCAAAACAAATTTGTATGTCATATGTTGTTTAATCTGCATCATGTTTTCCAATCTTTCAGGCAAATAGAAATACAATCCCATAGAATTGGTTTTCCGTGCCTGTAATAAAAAAGAAGAGTTCATCCACAGGGAGAAGAGGGTTAGGAGAAAGTGTGTGCATTTTACTAAAGAAGTCCGAATGTTGTTTTACTTAATTATCTAACTTCCTGGAAAACATGGTGTGGGTGTCCTGTGGGTGTGTACTGTTAGTAAACAGGAAGCCCTTGATATTGAACGCTGCAAGGACAGAAATCCAGGTTTGCTTGTAGTTTGCTTTGGGGTGGCTTTTTAGTTCGTTAATTTTCTTTTCCTCTTCATTACAGAGCCATGTATTAATTATCTAGTTTTCAAAAGGGGTTTCTGAAGTGGTGCCCCACACACATACTGTTATGACAATGGAATCTTGGCTTTGGGTCGACTGCTCGCCAAGAGGTTTTGTGTGGACAGGAATGTAGGAGATTGGCTTTTTTAGCATACAGTATAGTTTTGTTGTTTTTTTATTTTTAAGAGATCACTTGTGGGAAACTAGTTCAGAGTATCTTATTAATGATCCCCCCTCCGCTCACAGGCTTGGAGTTTGGTTGACTCCACCACCACCACCCTGTCTCTCAGATCTTTGTAACTAAAAACAAGTTTCAATCCCTCATCACCGTTTTTTTGGTTTAAATGTTTGTTGGTCTGCGACTTTGTTTAGTAAAGTTTGTGATTTCCGTTTTCTTTCTCTCCCCAGTGATTTCACTCTGCTAAACATTGCATAATTTTTCCAAAAATGTAGTAGATTCCTTTTTGGCCTCTCTAAAGCTTGTAGTCATTGCTGTTTTCCACTTCAGCCACCCAGACTCTTTCATGGAACTAATCCAGCCCCCAAAGTCGTTTGTCCATGGCTTTGGCTCCAGCTGGAGGTGCCCTGTGATCTTCACGAACTTTGATGTTGTCTGACCTAAGGAGGCTGGGACCTGAGAATTTTCAGTAGTTTCCTACAATCAGAGAAAAGCGTGTCGTGAATGGAAGTCCTTACAGTAGACTGCGCAGCCCGATCTTTGATGTGCGCAGTTCTGCACATGGCTCTCAGCCAAGGACTGATGCTGCTCAGGAAGGGAAGAAAGCTGGTTGGCTCTGGAAAGACCTGAAAGACCATCTGGGATCCCTGGTGGTATAGTGTTTATCTTTTGGGCTGTGAACCAGAAGTTCAGCAGTTTGAAACCACCAGCCATTCTGCAGGAGAAAGACAGGGCTTTCTTTTTTTTTTTTGGCTGTTTTATTTTTTCCATTTCATTGATTTATTTCTTTATTTTTTTAATCATTTTATTAGGGGCTCATACAACTCTTATCACAATCCATACACACATCAATTGTGTAAAGCGCATTTGTACATTCATTAGC
>NW_022103928.1:7540225-7564818 GCF_000313985.2 Echinops telfairi
GCTACAGCTCAGGGAGAGGGACATGTCTGATCAGAGCACATGGGAGCAAATGAAGGGAGAGGAAGAGAGAGTGGAGCACATCCTGGCCCACCAAGTCTTGTGGATGATATCCCTGCTTAGAGCAGCCAATGCACAGAGAGGACCATACGGCCGGCCCCACTACAAGACATGGCATTATCTCTCACTGACCCATAGCTCTATGGGGGACAACACTGGAGACAGTGCGGGAATTGCGCCCAACCTGACCCCACCACGCTAAGGCAAAAACACTAAGGGCATGCAACAGAACAGCAAGCAGAGTAGAGCAAGGAAGTCCCCAGGGAATACCAAAAATAGACTTTAGGGCCAAGGCATGGCACCCCATCAGACTCAACCAGAAAACATTCCTAAAGGTCAACAAACAGACCTTGAACTATTTACAGGCTTTTCTTTCTTTATCATTGGTTTTGTTGTTGTTGTTTTGTTTTGCTTTCTTCTGTTGCTTTGTTTTGTTCTGTCTTGTTTTTTGTGCATATTATTATCTCTGCAGGTCTATCTCGATATGATAGACTGGATAAACAATCTGATGGAGAAAAAAATGGGATTGATGGTTCCGGTGGGGACATGGGAGAGGGTGAGATGGGGGGAAAGGAAATGGCTGTTAATAAACCCAGGAACAAGAGAACAACAAGTGATCCAAAATCGATGTCGAGAAGGGTGTAGGAGGCTTGGTAGGGCTTGATCAAGGACAATGTAGCCAAAAGGAATTACTAAAACCCAAATGAAGGTTGAGCATGACGGTGGGAAAAGAGGAAAGTAAAAGGAAACAGAGGAAAGAACTAGGAGGCAAAGGGCATTTATAGAAGTCTAAATACAAGCTTGTACATATGTAAATATATGTATGACAATGGGGAAATAGATCTATATGCACATATTTGTAGGTTTCATATTAAGGTAGCAGATGGACATTTGGCCTCTACTCAAGTACTCCCTCAATGCAAGAGCACTTTGTTCTATTAACCTGGCATTCCATGATGCTCACCTTCCCAACACGATCCCTGAAAGACAAAGCAGGTGCATAAGCAAATGTGGTGAAGAAAACTGATGGTGCTGGCTATCAAAAGATATAGCGTCTGGGGTCTTAAAGGCTTGAAGATAAACAAGCGGCCATCTAGCTCAGAAGTAACAAAGCCCACATGGAGGAAGCACACCAGCCTGTGTGATCATGAGGTGTCGAAGGGATGTGGTATCAGGCATCAAAGAATGAAAAATCATATCATTGTGAATGAGGTGGAGTGGGGAGTGAAAACTCAAAGCCCATCTGTAGGCAATTGGACATCCCCTTACACAAGGGTCTCGGGGAGGAGACGAGCCAGTTAGGGTGCAGTATAGCAACGATGAAACATACAACTTTCCTCTAGTTCTTTAATGCTTCCTCCCCCTGCCCCTCACCCCCATCCCACTATCATGATCCCAATTCTACCTTACAAATCTGGCTAGACCAGAGGATGTACATTGGTACAGATAAGAGCTGGAAACACAGGAAATCCAGGACAGATAAACCCCTCAAGTCCAATAATGAGAACAGCGATACCAGGAGGGTAAGGGTAAGGTGGAGTAGAAAGGGGGAACCAATCATAAGGATCTACATATAACCCCCTCCCTGGGGGTCAGACAACAGAAAAGTGGGTGTGGTAAGACATCAGATAGTGTGAAGACATGACAAAATTTATAAATTATCAATGGGGTAGGCAGGGAGGGAGAGGAAAAATGAGGAGCTGATACCACGGACTCAAGTAGAAAGAGAATGTTTTGAGAATGATGATGGTGACAGATGCACAAATGTGCTTGACACAATGGATGGATGTATGGATTGTGATAAGCGTTGTACAAGCCCCCAATAAAATGATTTTATAAAGAAAAGGATGATGCCAACATATGTACAAAGGTGTTTGATACAATTGATGTATCAATCATTATAAGAGCTACAAGAGCCCCCAATAAAATTATTATTATAAAGGAAGGAAAAAATCATGGCGTTCTCTCTCTCTCTTTCTCTTTGAGCCATTATAGCCACACAATTTCTTGACATGGTAATCCTGATTTCCATTTAAATACGAATGCAATTGTCATTCAAAACGGGATCACTACTTATATACTGTAGATCATCATACACCTCCATAAACTCCTGGAAACCTTGGGCGGCTCAGAGCATGGCAGTCAAGTGTCGGAGTTAAGAACATGGATTCAAGAAGGAGACTGAGCCTTGTACAATTAATTGGCTGTGTGATTTGGGGCCTGCTTTCCTACCTATAAAATATGGATGATGATGACAGAACTGGTGGGCTGGTTGAACCAAAAGAATCCATGTGAACCATGTCGCACCAGGCTTTGCATGGCATCAGTGCTCCATAAATGCGAGCTGTCACGATAATGTGCACCCTGGTCTTCCCTCAGACTATGGTCCTGAGCCCCTAGGCCCAGCAACTCATTCCCTTAAGGGGTCTGATTATGTCTAAGGGGCTTTCATAACTTGATCCCATGTATGCTCCAGCATATTCATCGATATAGTTGTAGCAGATCACCTATGCTTTTGCAATAGAATTTAAAATAATGTCGAAGAAAATGCTCAGAATATAATTTTTTTCAGTGAAAATAGCTGTACTTGAAATTATATAAGAATAACACCGTTGCTATAATTAACTTAAGTATTTACTGTGTGTTGGACACAGTGCTATGAACTTCATGTTCCTTGAATCATAGCCCTGCACAAAGTAAGCATTATGCCTCCCATTTGACAGATGATGAATCACAAGGACCTTGCCCCGGGTCCCACAGTTAGTAAGTAAATGATATCCACTCCAGGCTCTTTGCCTGCAAAGCACACAAGCACACACATGCTAGAGGAAGATATGCATGGTTGGTATACCCAGATGTTTATGTGATCATTCATAGGTGATGGGATTGTAGTATTTGCTGCTAACTTTTAAACTCAACTGCTTTCCTTGCACATTCATTTTTTTTAAGTAAAAAAAAAAACCCAAGCTATAATTATACAGCTCTGTGACTTGTAAAATGAGTGATTGTATTTACAACAGTCTCTCTCCTAATTGAATGCAACCAGAATTATATTTTAAATTTGTCATGTTAGACACCAAAATGGAAGCATTTAACATCGTAACATTTAACTCACAGTACTTGAGAACGGAGGTTGTGCCCATTTGTAAGCTACTTTTCCCTTATAAGGTTGTTCTGTAAATAATCATATGGAATCTTTAAGTAAACACACTAGGTGTTATAGATCTAAAAGAATGTTGTCCTTCAAGATTTCCCACCTTTGGAAATTACATGCTTGTTTCAGTGGTGCTCCTAGTAAAATATCTTCTTTTGAATTTCACTTTTGATGGCTGCTTTTAAAGCTTCTTGCTGAACCAGACAAGACCCAGCCTCCATGGGTTCAGAAAAACACCAGGAATCACCAGCTTGGTTGCCCCCACAGTGATCTTTGTATTTGTTGGGTCATTTTCAAAATTCAAATAGAGCCACATGGATCAGGTTTACCATAGGGGGGCGACGCTTTAAGCAACATATTAATTTTCTCATGGGAATTCCAAAAAGAGAGATCTGAACGTGGTTTCCCCCATGGAGTGCAGAGACCTGCATGGCGGCGGCGGCGGGGCGGAGGGTACTGTGCTCCTTCAGAAGCATAAATGCAAGTGTGTATGTTTTCATTTGCATTGCTGAATAGGTATGCATCATGTGTTTCATTTCTGACTATGAGAGTTGCCTGGCTTTATTCCCTAGGACATACGTTTCCAATTTAAAATAACTTCAAAGATCTCCTGTCTGTCTACCCGTAATTAAAAGGTCTTGGCAGCTGTGAGGTTTGGGTGAAGGTTTAAGTCTTAAAAAAACAAGTTGCTGTTGAGCCCACTCCAACTCCTGCTGACCCCTCCTGTGTCTAGGAGGCCTGGGCCCAGTTGGCTTCTCAATGGCTGGTTTGGGCCCTTCCTTCCAAATGCTTCTGGGTAGACTAGTACCTCTAGCCTCTTGGTCAGCAGCTGCTGGAGTTAACCATTTACTTGCACCACTTCCAGACTCCCACAGTCTAAAAGGACACCAGACAGTTAGCAGGATCCAGAGCCTCTGTTTTCAGGTTTGCCTTTGGCGCTGATGTGCAGGATTGGGAACTGGTGGGTGGCCATCCTGAGGGCCTCGCCAGCCCACCCTGTCATGCCTGCCCCGTCTGGACCTTCTGGCAGGCCTCTTGGTGACCTTCCCAAGCCTTCTTTTTCTATTTGAATCTCTCATGTCTGTGTTGGGCATCCTGACCTTCCTTTCACAGTGGGAGGAGGAAAGGTGGAAAGAGACCAGTCCCCTCATGGCAAAGTGATTTTCTTCTCTGATGGCTTTCATCATGGAGGCCAGGCAAGCCAGATGCAAGGAAGTACAGAAATCAGGATTTCAATATTCGTTTGGAAGAAGAGGGAGCAGACTCTACCTGGAAAAGACTGAGAAAACTTTCTCTCAGAACGTGGCATTTAAGTTGAGATGCGGACAGTGAGAAAGACCCAGTCATCTAGTGGGACAGCCAGGGAGATTCCAGGGCTTCTGGCCCAGCACAGAAGACAGACAATAATTGCATCATAAATAAGGAGAGCCTGCCACTGGATTCTTTTGAGAGAATTTTGGAGCACAGTAAATATGATGGCAATCTAGACTATACTTTATTCCCTTTCATTCATTATAAACTAAAGAAACCAATGTTAGCATTACCAAAGCTGCTGTCGTTGAAAATCAGGCAAAGAAACGACACATACTTAGTACTGAGCAGAGAGGAAACCGAGAAAAGCTGGGGTCTGCCTCGGTAAGCTTCTTTGCCCTAGGAAAATCAGATGTCATTGGATGCTAGAGCAGGGTGTTTTGGAGAGCTTGGGTATGTTTGCTTGGCTCCCATCATTCCTTTTCCCCAGGAGACTGAACTGTTTATAGGCAAGATGGGAACAAACAAACAACTGGGTAATTCACTTCCAAACAGTCAGAGACACGTGACCTCTCTGCCAGCACAAAGATGCAGCCAGCAAACAGCAGGCCAGCCAGACTCTCATCTTTTGGAGCCCAGATGCCACCACTTCCTTGGGGATGACAAAATAAATTAGAGTGACCATTATCATCTCTTCTCCAGAATCCTAACTTCTGAATTCTGACCCACAAAAACAAGCGATTTGCTCCCCCTGGATCCTCAGATTCACTCTGCCTCAGCACCTGCTGGAACAATGGGAGAGGATGTGATTGGCTTCTTCTACCTTCCCCTCTTCTGCATCCTAACACAGGCGTGCAGATGAGGCTCTGCGCTGTTGCCTGAAGGAAATGCTAGTTTTGTGGTGCCAACTGGAGGCTTGTAGGGGAGCCAGCATCATAATCTTTATGCCGCCATTTCTCTCTGGGCCCAGAACTCTTTTCAGTGAAAGGCCAGCCGGTTCACTTGCCACCACAAAATGTGTTCCTGTTCTCCCTCTCGCTCCCCCTCTCCCCCTCTCCTCACCCCATTCTTAAGAACAAACGTTTCAGCACTGTTTTGTGTCCTGAATCTTTCTGGGGGCCCACATCCTTCCTCTGGTTGAGATTGGAACACAGCTGTGTTTTGAGAGTGACCTGGTTTCAAGGAGACTGGATGGCAGGCAGGGTTTATGAGCAACTGCTAAGCCAAAGGTTGGTGGTTCAAACCCATTCAGCAGGTCAGGTGGAAGAAAAGGCCTGACACTTGTTCTGCCAGGATTCCAGCCAAGAAGACCCTATGCAGCAACTCTACTCTGTCACACGCTGGGTTTGACAGTCAGGGGCTGGCATGGCAGCATGAAACAACAAGGAATTGTCACTCTCGGTAAACTGACCTTCAAACTTGCTTGTGGTCAGTTCTCATACCATGCAGATTTGTCTTGCCATTCTTAGTCTCAGCTTCATAATCAATGGCTGCTTTATTTGACCAATTTCTTATGGTTTAAGTTGCCAACTGTATCAAAATACATCCTCTTGATTGACCTGGCCAATTTATGTTGGTGGCTACCATTTCTAGTTTCTTTTTATTAAAAAAAAAAAAGCCCAATTAAAAATTTACATATAATTCCCTAGAATATAAACTTCCTCCAAAACAATCAAACTCGCTATCAAGTCAATGCCAACTCATAGCGACCCTAGGGACAGAGTAAAACTGCCCCTGGGGGTTTCCAAGACTAATGCTTTATGGGAGTTGAAAGCCTCATCTTTCTTCCATTAAAATTGCTAATGAAAGGGTTTTCACCGCTATTGTTTACCCTGCTCCCTAACGACCAGGGAGTACTGGTTCCCAGTAGCAGGGGCGCATGCTTGAAGGGCTGCACTGCACTGACACAAGACTTCCTTGTGTGAGGGGCCCTGGCCGGGGCACACGCCTACTTCTTCGAAGAAAGGCCTTCCAGGTCTAATCGAATCTTTATAGACTCATGTTAGGCTTGAAACAATGAAAATTACAAGGGTAGCAGAAGTCTTAGAAACAAACTCTTATTTCTGCCCAGTTTGCTTTATTAGTTGAGTATCACCCAAACATTTAATTGATCATTAAAACCACCACGGTGATGGCAAATCCAGCTGTATCCCTGGTTCAGGAATCCCAGCATAGTCAAAAGGCAGTTAGTGATGGGAGTTGCCTCTCCTCTGGATACACTGTCGAGTCAGCTGCCTTGCCTCTGTACCTGAGATGCAAATGCCCTGGGGTCTTCCAGGGGAAGGGAAGTTTCAATTGGAACATGCAGGCGAAGTTTCTGACTTACTGAAATCCTGAGATGCAATATCCCTAAGTTATGACTCTATTTGTCACCACTTCCTTTATTGTGTTTTGTTTGTAGGCTTAGAGTTATGAGGTGACAACACATCTGACATTGTTTATGGAGACCTGCATGCTAACAAAGTCTTCATCATAATGGAATAAGCTTTGCTGGCAAGAGCTTTGTCAGAACTGAAAATGCCTTGGTGGCAACTGGCTTGGAACCCACCTTGGGGTGCTGCTCAAGTTACAAACAGCCTTGTCATAGGCCACTTGGTTTGGTTACTTAGTTACCAATAGAAACGAGAATGATTTCTATTCTTTCCCGTGGGGGAAGTTATCAGATAAATACAGAGGCTGGGAAAGGAATGCTGGAGGCTCAACTGCCTGCAGCCTGGGGGTGGGGGAGGCTTTTCTCATCTGGGATGATTTTACTCCCTAAGGGACATTTAGATAAGTCTGGACACATTTTTGGGTCTCACAATTGAGGTGGGATGCTATTGTCATCTAGTGGGCACAAACCAGGAAGGTAGCTAACCATCATCCTACAATGGGCAGCACAGGCCCCCCCACACACACACACAACGGAGAAGCATCTTGTTCAAAGTGTCGGCTATGCCACGGTGGAGGGACCCTGCTCAGCTTTATGAGAATGCCCAGCCTGGAAAGAAATGTTTTTCTCTGGCTATTTTGCATTTCTGATTTTCTGTTAATCCCATCTTGGTTTTGCCCCCAAAGTGAAAGAGAGGCAGAATTGGTTTCAGAAGTGGGTGGGACAGTATAGCCCAGGTGGGAAGATTTCAAAGGAATTTATGCAATCACAACTGAAGACCACCTTGTACCTCAGCTCCCAGGCCTTAAATTCCTTCAAATGTGGAGAAAGTAGAAACCTTTCTGGAAGTCACGGCTCCTGGGTTTTGAATCATGCACTGCTACTCCAAATAAGCTAACATTTACTGAGCATTTACTCTCTGCTAAGCCCAAGGCATTCTCTTACTTGATCCTCATCAAAACAAAACAAAAAGCGCAGCACAATCAAGTTGTGTCTGCCTCATGTGGTCCTGTAGGACAGACCAGAACTGCCCCTGTGGGGTTCTGATGTTGTAAATGTCATGGGAGCAGAAGGGTGCCTCTTTCTTCCTTGGAGTGGTGGGTAGATTCAAACTACTGACTTTAAGATTAACCAATTCGAAGCCCATTATGCCATGTTTTTGTTTTCGTTAGGTACCATCAAGTCGGTTCCAGCCCATGAAGACCCTATGCACCACAGGGTGCACGACACTGCCTGGTCCTGAGCCATCCTCACAGTTATTCTGATGCTTGACACCCACTCCTGCAAGCCACAGGGTCAGTCCATCTCCTTGAGGGGCCTCCTTTTTATCACGGCCCCTCCACTTGACAAAGCATGATGTCCTTGTCCAGGGACTGGTCTCTCCTGACCACATGTCCAAGGTATGCAAGGCAAAGCTTTGCTATCCACTATCTTTGCCTCTAAGGAACACTTTGGCCATACTTCTTCCAAGATTGATCGCTTTGTCCTTTTAGCAATCCATGGTATTTTCAATATTTTTCTCCAGTGTCACAATTCAAATGCATGGATTCTTCTTTGGTCTTCCTTGTTCAATTGCTTCATATGCATTATAGCATAGGCACCGTGTAAGACATGTACAGTTTTACCAAGGAGAATGATAGGCTTGGAAAGACTCAGTGACTTGCCCAGGTGTGATGTGCTGAGTTGTTCCTTGAAGTCTTGCCCTCTGACAATGTGTTAGGTTGGGTTCTCTAGAGAAGAAAAGCCTTGATGCAGGTATGTGCAGGTATATAGAAAGAGATTTATATCAAGAAATGGCTTACACAGTTGTAGAAGTAGGTCAAGTCCAGTCTAGTTCAGCTCATGCTTCTGACTCATATAAGCCGATGAACAGGAAGCATTATGACAAAGCAGAGATAGCAGGGGCCACAGGCTGGTAGATGCAGAGGTCTGAAGTCAGCTGAATGAATCCTCTGTCATCCTGGGATTAGCAGGTAACACATCAGGAGATAAAGGAGCCAGATTTAAGATCCAGCTCTGGCAGACGATGAAGGACCCAGGAAGATTCCACGTTGCTTGCTCTCTTTCTCGCTGATACAAAAAGGCTTGTAAAACCAAGGACGTGTCATCAGGCTGAGATCAACTGATCATTTTGGCTCCACCCCTACCCTTACCCAGGAGTGTCTAGTTGACATAATCCTAACCACCACAAACACACAAACAACAACAAAACACACCAGTTGATGTGGCATCAGCTCCTACTCCCGGTGACCCCATGTGGGTCAGAGTAGAAAAATATTCAGGGTTTTCAATGGTTGATTTCTCAGAGGTAGATCATCAGGCAGTTCTTCTATGCATAGCTAAGTGAGCTGGGACCTTTTACCTTTCCGCTTGTAGTACTGCTTAAAGGTTGTACCCCTAGTCCTCCTTAATGGCTCCCTTTTAAAGACAGTTGTAGGAGGGGCTGTAGTAGGAAATCTCCATAGAATGATTCCCAAACCTCAGTGTATCTCATCATTAGTTGGTGAGTTTCTAAAAATGCTCATTTCTATGGTGCTGACACATTGAGCTAGTAGGTCAGAATAGGCACCAGGAATCCAGGGGTGTTGAACCACATTGAAGAGTGTCATTTACTGGTTTTCTTTGAGGAAAGGATGCTGGTCACTGTGGAAAGACAGTGTTTGAGGAGAATAAAGGCCCCCGGAACTCTTGTAAGTGGAATGTTCAGTCCTGTCTTCAGATTCACTGCCAATCAGGGAGTCCCAAACTTGGCTTCATATTAGAGCAGTCTGAGAAGCTTCTAAAGCTTCCGATTCTCAGGCCATACTGTAGACCCAACCTCCTTTCACTTTCCGCTCCTGGTTCAGAAAGAAATGTACTCATTGACCCCTGGCAATTGAAACTATTGTAGTATAGCCCCTCAGTCAGGATAAAGTGTAGGTATCTGCTTTTGCAGCTCCTCTGAAGCATTCTACTCCTGGGGGCAGTATTGCCACTTTGGGAAATACTGCTGTGAACCAATGAAATCACAATGTCTGGACTGGGGAGCCAGGGTCATGGAGTCTATTTTTACGTGAACCAAATGATTCTGCTGAACCACTGCCGGCACCTCGGCTGCTGCTTCATTTCATGGTCACACTCTTCTGAGGGTCCAGCCCCAGGTGCTGAAATGGTATCTAGCATGAACCATCTGCAGTCTACTTCTGTCCCTCCCTCCCCCATCTCCTCTCTCTTTTTTCCCAGAAGCTGCATTTCCAAAGCGGTGGCACATTCCCCTGCCCCGTGTGCTTCTTTCAAGGTGTTCCCCTTAGTTCCCCTTGGTTGTCCTTTGTCTCATTTATCAGCTTTTCTGAGAGCTCCTTGAGGGCAGGGCAGTCAGTGGCGGCTTTGGGTTCATTCGAGCAGAAGAGTAGATGAGGTCAGAGGAAGAGAAAAGAGAAGATACAGACAAACTCCAGTGATTTTTCATGGCTTTCTTCATGGCAGAGCAGGTGGATAGTGTAGGTCAGCCTAGCAGGAACGTCTTGAATAAAATATCCCAGTAAAACTTTTCACCTTGATTTCTCATGTAGAGCAAAACCAATCCTTCTGAAAAACAATGCTTTTAAAATAATGGAATTAGACAGTGGTGTTTTCAAAGGTGGTTCTATGCTGACAAATGATTTAGAATACAGGCAGCTAAGAACAATCCAAAATCCAAATACGCCTTCCTTAGCCGAATGCTTTGGGGGAATTTATGAATGCCGGCAAAGAAAGGAAGACTAAGTGAAGAGTACTTTCCAGAGCTCCCATCTTTTTCAGTTGTTTTCACTTTACTGAATGAAAACGTGAATCCTGTGGAAGAGGGAAGAAATGTAGAACAAAACTCAAGATCACAGAGAAGCTCAGGCTTCCTGGTTGAAGAGACTGGTGGTACGCTGATACTATAGCCTTAGTCACTCTTTGGGTCTGGGCATGAACTCACCCTTGTGGCTCAATTTTTTGCAAAGGATAGACAGGTCTATAAGAGGTACAGTAACAGTAGAGAAGCACACACACTTTGAACAACCAAACATTTGAGATAAAAACAGAACCCCAGTAGCACTGTTGGGTGAGTGTTGGACTGCAAGCTACAGGGTTGGCTGCTCAAAGCCACCAGCTGCTCCCCAGGAAAGAGATGAGACATTCTGCTTCTGTATAGATTTACAAAGCCTTAGAACAGGGTCACTATGAGTTGGAATCAGCTCAATAGCAATGGGCTTTGGCTTAGTTTTTAGATCCAAAGGAATACATTTACCCAAGGACAAAGTTCAAAGGGTTAGGAAAGAAGGCGGAATAGCAACAGGAAACACAGGGAGGAAGTGGGACAAGTGATGTTATATTAAGTTGACTGCAACCAAACATTTTTGAAATGTTTATGGGTTTTTGACTAAAACTGATCTGTTCTGGAAACCTTCACCAATTCCATACAAGTTTAAAAAAAACAACAAAGAAAGAAATGAATTCTGTCATCTGAAACTGACACAGGACTCAATTTCCCCAAAGACATGACTCACAGAAGGGCAACCTGTGACTTCATCTACCTTGTAAGTTGTGTTTTGATAGGCTTACCTAGAACTTTACAACTGAAGGATATTTGAACAAATATCTGGATTTCTTACCTGTCTTTCAAATTGAGAAATGCTTCATAGCCTGAATGTTCTTTTCCTTTTGCCTGAATGTTCTTATGAGAGCAATCAGCTATCTACCCCTCAAAAGTATGAAGGCTAATGCACCTGACTGAGCTACAGCCCTCCACCTTTCGCTGCTGTCTAACACAAAGCTTGCTCCAATGATTTAAGTCACCTGAGTAAGTTATCTAGTCCAGTGGTATCAGCATCAACTGAAGGACTCGTTAAAATATAGATTGCTGCTTCCCACCCAAGCAATCTTCTGTAAGCAAGAGCTATAACTTCTACTCGTTCTCTAGTTTAGATCTGCCATGTTTTGTCATATAATGCCCCAATGTTAATAATGCACACATGTATACATTGTGCATAGCACACACAGAAAATTAATACACAAGGGGCTGTGTAGTTTGAAAGAAGTAAAAAACCTTAGCCCTATAATGTGCACATTATTTGTGTAAATATACAGGATACCTATACCATATAGTCAAAAACGTTTGTTACATCCAGTGAGTTATAATTGAATATTATCATTAATAATTTCCCTGCTTAAGAGATTTCTGATTTGGGTTTTGAGAGTTTTTTCAGGGTAGCTCCTGTGCTCTTTAAATAAACCTCTTGCCTCCTACCCCATTTTGAAATCACTAACTTCTCTAAGGACCTCTGATTTCCTTTATTAGAACATGGTACTTAGAAACCATGAGCTTGGTAGCCATTACTGTTGAGATTTAACTACTTCTAGTAGTGTAGTGGGTTATGAGTTAGGCTGCTAACCACTAGGCCAACAGTTGGAAACCACCAGTTGCTCTGCATGAAGATGAGGCTTTCTACTCCCATAAATAATTACAGTCTTGCATTCCCACAGGGGCAGTTCTACCCTGTCCCATAGGGCTGTTAGGAGTCAGTATTGGTTCAATGGAAGGGAGTTTGGTTTTTGAGTTTGAGTACACCGTTGGTCCATCAGTTTGTCATAGTGTGGTGGCTTATGTGTTGCTGTGATGCTGGAAGCAAGCTACGTCGCCAGAATTTCAAATACCTTCATGCTGGTGGACAGGTTTCAGCAGGGCTTTCAGGCTGAGATAGACGGGAAGGACGATCTGCAGACCAACTTCTGAAAAAACAACTGGCCAGTGAAAAACTCAGAAACAGTAGTGGACACTGTGCGATCGAGCCCTTCCGGTTCACAGGCACTCAGAATAAAGTGAAGGCCTCCTCACCGCTGAGTCGACCTAATGACGTGGGTGGAGCAAAGCTTTCAGGACCTTCACTTGCCAATGTGGCATGCATCAACATGAGAATAAATAGCTGCAAACACGACTGGCCACTGGAATAAATAATGTATAAAGTATGAATGGAGGAAAACTCATAGAGGCAAAAAATGGCACAGGACTTATAGATATCCTGGGCAATGGTGAGCTGAAATGGGCTGTGCTCACCATTTTGAATTGGACAATCAAATGACAAAGTGAAGAGGAATAATGTCACATTCATTGTGAAAAAGAATATTTCAAGATATAAAGCTGCCATACAGCTTGATGTGATTGAACCATGGAACAAATATGATATATGTATTAGCTCTCAATAGAATGGTTTGGGGGGAAAAATCCATATGCCTACAAGGAAGACTAGTTAACATGACTATAATCAATTTGTGCACCAACTAATGACAAATAAGAGATGTAATATTCTTACCAACCTCTGCAGTCTAAAATTGATCAAACATGCACTCATAATGACTGGCAATTGGGATATGAAAACTGCAAGCATCGAAGGATCAGTAATTATAAAACTTGGCCCTGGTGAAAGAAACCAAGCAGTTGCATCATAGAATTTTGCAAGAACAACAACTTATTCATTGCAAATACTATTTTTCAACAACACAAGCAGGGACTACACAAGAGGCCCTCACTTCCTCATATATATGAGGGGGGTACCCCCCAATGGAATTTTTTAAAGGTATATATTTTAATTTTTTTTACAAAACCACCTATCACCTTCTTATACTTAATACATCTGTCAAATCTGTGATTCCATTCTTGGAAACCTTTTTCAAACTCATCTGCTAACAGCACCTCCCTCATTTCTTTCTTCACCTCTTCTACATTGACAAATTTCTGTCCTTTCATGTTCCTCTTCATTCACAGAAATAAAAAGAAGTGGTATGGCGTGAGGCCAGGCGAGTCAGGTGCATGGGGCAAGAGAGGCATACTGTTTTGTTGCCCCAAACTGGCTCACCAAGATGGCTGCATGAACAGGTGCGTTGTTGTGGTGGCAAAACCAGTCCCCCATCTGCTACAAATCAGATCTGTTACGGTAACTTTTCAGAACCTCTGAAGAGAAAGCTGAGTTACAGTCTGATCTGGTGGAACGAACTCCAAAGGCACTACGACAGGCTGACATTTTCATCCGTTTGGGAAGTTGACTGACGCCCAGAAAGAGGTTTGTCATCAATTGACATTTCACCTTTTTTGAAACAAGAAGGCGACTCATACCTGAGATTTTCCCATAACGCTGTCCTTGCAGGCTGTGTTCACCATCAAAACCGTTTCTGTGGCAATTTTTCCAAGCAGGAAACAAATTTCACAGCTGCACACTGTTCTCTTAAATCAGTCATCACAAAAAAAACGAAGTTCAAGTGAAACTGCTTTTACGAAAAAATTCACTGTGACCAAAGTGAACCTTCCCAGGCAACGCCAATGGGTGCACTCAGAGTGAGTTGCTTGATGCTCACCTAGTGGGAAAAATGTGTACTACAAAAGCTCTTCCATTTGGGGCGGTGTGTGTGTGTGTGTGTGTGGTACCCTCTCATAAGTTCAAGTTAAGGCTGAAAACAATTCGCTCAGAGTCCAATACAGCCCGAGTATATCTCACTTGGATTTAGAGACTGCCTGGAGGTTCGATTACATGCACAGAATATGAATGACTGAAGATCAGACAAGCTGTGGGAAGGCACTGAGGGCATCCTGCATGAGTAAATAAAGGAAGAAGATAAGAAAGAAAAGACAATCGATGTCAGCAGAGACCCTAAAACTCACTCTTGGATGTTAGAGTGATTAAATGAATAGAATGGGTGAAATGGTGCAGTAACAGAGCTGAACAGAACATGCCAAAGGGTGGTTGGAGAAGAGAAAGGAAAGCACTATAATGAAGTAGGCAAAGACCTGAAACTAGAAAACTAAACCAGAAGAATACACTGGGAATTTCTCAAACAGAAAGAGCTGAAAAGAAAAAAATTCAAACCTCGAATTGTAATACTAAAGGATTCTATGGGGAATATATTGAACAAACTGGGAATCATTAAAATAAGATTTAAGAAATACAGTGTCACTATACCAGAAAGAAGTAGTTGATGCTCATCTATTTCAGGAAGTAGAATATGATCAAGAACTATGGAATAAGTTCAGGCATTGCTCATTCTAAAGAAAGGCGATCCAACAGAGTGCAGAAATTATCAAACAATATAATTTATGTTACATGTAAGTAGAAATTTGCTGCAAATGACCCAAACCAAAGTATTTTCACTTGCCTCATATGTATTTGGAAGCTGGACAAGAATGCTCCTCAAAAGTTAGGTGAGCTAGTCTAACTCATGTACTCTGGACATGTCACCAGCAGGGGCTAGTCCCTGTAGAAAGACATCATTCTTGGTAGAGCATCAGTGAAAAAGAGGTAAACTGTCAGTGGGGTGGACTGACACAGTGGCTGCAAAATGGGCTTGAACTTGACAATTGTGAGGATGGCACAGGGCTTGCCACTGATTTGTTCTGCTGTACATAGGGTTCCTCTGACTCAGAATGACGTGGCAGTGCTCAACAATAGTCCCTGTCTATAGCTGCAGCAAGGAAATATATATCCAAGTTAGCAGACATACATAGATTTCTTAACTCTGTCCATTGAGAGGCAAAAACAAAACAAAACTGACTTCCGTCCAGGTAATTCTGACTCATAACCACGTACTGGACAGAAGAGAGTTGCCTGTGTGGATTCTGAAGTGGTAAATCCTGACAGGAGCAGAAATCCTCATCTTTCCCCCTTAGAACTTTGGTAAATTCAAGCTGCTAGCCTTGTGGTTAACAGTCGAATGAATAACGTACACCACCACCAAGGGCTCCTTTGAGAGAGACTAGAAGTGGCTAAATCTTAATGATAACAATAACGAGCATAGTTTCTGGGGTCTTGGTTTCTGAATCCTGATCCCTGTGGCACAGTGCTTAAGAGCTCACTTGGGAAGTACAGAAGAAAGATGTGGCTATGTACTTCTGTAAAGATTACAGCCTGTATCAGTCAGTGTACATCCTCTGGTCTAGCCAGATTTGTAAAGTAGAATTGGGATCATGGTAGTGGGGGTGGGGTGGGGGGGAGGAAGCATTTAAGAACTACAGGGAAGTTGTATGTTTCATCGTTGCTACAATGCACCCTGACTGGCTCATCTCCTCCCGGCTACCCTTCTGTAAGGGGATGTCCAATTGCTTGCAAATGGGCTTTGGCTCAGCCTTTCACAGTGATAAGATTTTTTGTTCTTTGATGCCTGATACCCAATCCCATCGACACCCATGATCACAAAGGCTGGTGTGCTTCTTCCATGTGGGCTTTGTTGCTTCTCACCTAGATGGTCGCTTGTTTATCTTCAAGCCTTTAAGACCCCAGATGCTATATCTTTTGATAGCCAGGCACCATCAGCTTTCTTCACCACATTTGCTTATGGACCTGCGTTGTCTTCAGCAATCCTGTTGGGAAGGTGAGCATCATGGGATGCCAGGTTAATAGAACAAAGTGTTCTTGCTTTAAGGGAGTACTTGAGTGGAGGCCCAATGTCCATCTGCTACCTTAATACGAAGCCTATAAATATATGCACAGATCTATTTCTCCATCATCATATATAAATATATTTACATTTATACATGCCTGTATTTAGACCTCTATAAATGCCCTTTGTCTCCTAATTTTTCCTCTATTTCCTTTTACTTTCCTCTTGTCCCACTATCATGCTCAGGCTTCATTTAGGTTTCAGTAATTCCTCTCGGTTACATTGCCCTTGATCAAACCCTACTAGGCCTCCTACAGCCTCCTCGCCATCAATTTTAGATCACTCTTTGTTCCCTTGTCCCTGGGTTTGTTAACAGCCACTTCCTTTCCCCTGCCTCCCCCTGTCTCATGTGCACCCACCCCAACCGTTGGCCCCATTGTTTTCACCTCCAGATTGTTTATCCAGCCTATCTTATCTACATAGACCTGCAGAGATAATAATATGCACAAAAAACAAGACAAAGCAAAATAAAGCAACAAAACAAAACAACACCAAAAAACCATTGACACAAAAAAGAAAAGCTTGTAGAGCATGTACATGGGTACAGATGAGAGCTGGAAATGCAGGGAATCCAGGACAGAGAAACCCCTCAGGGCCAATAATGAGAGTAGCCATACCAGGAGGGTGGAGGGAAGTGGGGTAGAAAGAGGGAACCAATCACAGGAGCTACATATAACCCTCTCCCTGGGGGATGGACAACAGAAAAGTGGGGGAAGGGAGACATCATATAGTGTAAGACATGACAAAATAATAATAATTTATAAATTATCAAGGGTTTGGGAGGGGGGATCAGGGAGGAAGGGAAAAAATGAGGGTTGATACCAAGGGCTCAAGTAGAAAGCAAATGTTTTGAGAATGATGATGGCAACAAATGTACAAATATACTTGACACAATGGATGGATGTATGAATTGTGATAAGAGTTGTATGAGCCCCCAATAAAATGATTTAAAAAAAATAACAGCCTAGAAAACCATATGGGGAAGTTTGACTCTGTCCTATATGTTCACTGTGAATTGGAACTGACTTAAAGTATACAACAACAATATCAACTCATAAATAGGTGTGTGTGTATATAATATATATTATATTATTATATATATTATAATATATATATTATATATATAATGTGTATATATAACATATATATATACACACACACACATTTGTGTTGATTTATTTGTGAATATATATGACAGTTAAGGTTTTGTGTCTATCTGTGTACATAAACACTTATTTCTGTGCCAATTTATTTGTGAATATATATGTGATAGATAAGATTTTGTATCCAATTGTCTGGGCCAGGATTCTCAGTGGTTTGGCAGTAAAGTCTAATAATCTCCCAGGATATAATCTAATATGTGTAATCACTTCCAAAATGGCATCTGTTATGACTAGCCAATCAATTGGAAGATTAGAGTGGATTTCAATACTTAGACCACAGCTCTGATTGAGTTAATCAAAAGGATGTTTCTTTGGAGGTGTGGCCTGCTTCCAATGTAAGTGGATGCTATGGGAAAACTCGCTTTCTTTTTCCTGGGTCTGGATCCTGCATCTGGCTCATCTTCCAAGCTTTAGTTATTTGGACTTCAGCCTTATTGCCTGCCTATACTGAAAGTCCTCAGCAGCCTGACATCTGTCTGGCCAACCCTGGATCCATTGACCTCTACATCTAAGAGCCTGCTGACTTCCTGTTGATCTTTGGTTCATCAGCCTCCACAGCTACACCAGCATAACATCTAACCCATGGATTTGATATTTGCCCAGACTTGGTACTTGCCTCCTTCTATAATAGTGTAAGTCATTTTCTTGATATAAATTTATACACACACGCACGCACGCACGCACACACACACACACATAACCTTCACTAGTTGTTTCTCTAGAGAACACAGACCAAAACAATACATGTGTAAAATGGCTATATGGATACTCTCAACTCTAATCCAGTACCCAAGGCCCTGGTAAGCCTTGGAGGAATCAGATTTTCTGTCTTCGTAAAGTGTTTTGCTTTTAATGATAACTCAAGGGCAACATCAGAAACAAACAAAAAATGTTCTCTAGATAGTGATTTAGTAGATGATGCTAAAATAAAATAAAAGCCCATGCTGAAACTAAGATGTTTTCTCTGACAATCACAGTTTGTATCCAGCCCTATGGAACAATGCCTATTGTAATGCTGAGCTGGCACTTGTAGATTCTAAATATAAGCCAAGACATTTCCCAGAGATTAGAATCAGAACTTTGCTTTACACCTGAAAGCTTATTTTGAATTCAGGTATACAATTACTCACTCAGAGACTTAATTACACTGCCTTAGGATAGCATTAAAACAATAGTTTTAATTATTTTTAGGGGGGTTGCAAACATAACCTGTTGTCTTGTAAGAAAGGTGAAGAAACTAGCTACATTCTTTTCTGAAAACTTCACAGCAACAGCAACCCCCATCAATGCTGAGGTTTACCTGCGGTTCCTTTGTGTCTGTTCGGGGAGCAACAAGACTTGGCTGGGGGGCTCTTTCCTCTCGTTGCACCACGTGTAAATCTAGTGTGCCTTATGAACTGTGTGGGGAACTGGAAAGAGAATCCAACAGGCAATGGCTCATGGGCTGCTAAAGGTGTGGTCCCTCCGTGGTTTGGAAAACACACTGGGTTTTAAACAGTAACACCTATCATTATGGAGGCGTCATCCCTCCATAAAAAAAGAAAACAAAACAAAGAAAGCAAAGCCCTTCGACTAACAAGATGTAGTCATAGCATGTGTTCAGCCTTCCCAAAACCTGTCTGGCATTTGTTTCTGGCCTGATGGGGACTATCTTCCATCTTTCTCCGAGCACTCATAAAACAATACAAAGGTAAACAATTGGAGGGCAATTAGCAGCCTCTTTGGGGTAACAGGAGAGAGAAGTCACCCTGCTATTAATGTCAAGGGAATTAATCATGGTTTACATAGGTGATTTAGTGGCTTAACTTTGCAAGAGGTTGAAAAACAAGGAACCAACAAAGTTTACAAAAGATGCCAGTTGGGACTCGGGCATGGCAGCTGGTTTACAGGAATATCTGTCAAGCACTTTAAAGCCGAAAGGTCACTGGGACGTGGCCTGTAGTAAAAGTGGCTATGGGAACTGAAGAACAAAACTTCAACATTCCAGAGACTGCGAGGAGGCCTTGTACAGCTAGCTTCAGATTCAGGGCCTGGGGTCAAGCCCAAGTTGACGCATTAGTAAAATATGTGCTGGTGGTGCCCAGTGCTCAGGTAGCAGGTCTCCTGTGGTGTGCCCAGGCTATAGATTGTTCTAGTACTTATATTCCATAGGGCTCAGTCCTTCACACTTCCTTTGTTCTTCAAATCACTGGCATGCTGCCCTTGACTGTTGAAATGCCATCCGTTAAGCAGCCTGGGGTGATCTGATGTCTAGCATCCCCAGATGTCTCAGAGTAGGCCTGTGTTCTGCAGTGTTTTCAATGGCTGGTGTTTGAGGACGTAGATCTCCAGGTCTTTCTTCAGAGGCATGCCCACGGATGGTTAGCATCTGAGAGTGTTAACTGTTGACACCACCCAAGGCCCTTTTGGCCCCCAATTTATGTAACTCATGTTATTACAGAGCAGGATTTCTTCACAGGGATTCCTTGGCTACAATCTTAATGGAAGCAGATGGTCAAAGCGGTTTCTGTGAAGCTGCTGGGAGGGCTTGAACCAGCAACCTTTGGGTTTGTAGCTGACTGTAAATGTTTGAACCACTAGAATTCCTTCTTTAAGGGTTACCAAGAAATCAACTCACTGCCATTGAGTCAATGCCAACTCATGGCAACCCTGTAGGATAGGGTAGAACTGCCCTTAACTCTTTATAGGAATAGAAAGCCCTGTGTTTCTCCTATGGAGTAGTTGGTGTTGCTGCTGACCTGGCAATTGGCAGCCCAACTCCTAATCATGATGCCACAAGGCTCATTCTTTAAGGGTGAGGAGACAAGAAAGTCTTGGGTTTGTTTTGTTGTTGAGTGGAGCTTCTTGGCCAAATACTTCGTGATGCCCTCTAGTTTATAGGGATTGCAATCCATTGGAACCCATAGGACTCAGTGCTCTAGGGCAGCTATCAGCAACTTTTTTTTTTTTCAAAAGGACCAATTTGGGGAAAGCATAAAACTGTCTCCAGATTTTGTTTGTTTATGTTTTCGGAACTATGTCCTTTGAAAAAAGAGAAGAAGAAGAGCAGGAAATGTGGCCTCTGTAACTAAGGTCCCATCTTGGACAAAAACATCAGAAAATGCAACATTGTCTCCTTTTCCTGCCACCCCTCTTTATATTTTGCTGCTGGGGCAAACACTTTCAAAGAGTGGTTTAGCTACACAGTTACCAAATGTGGTCTGTCTCCACGTTCAGGCTAATGTATTCTTTAAAGTGAGGGGTTTCCTGCAGATTCCCTATATGGACATGGAGCAACATCAGAACACAGGGGAGGGCTCCCTTTGCCACTTTCTGCGAAACACATGATTTTCATCAGCCATTTTTATCTCCTTGGAAAGAGACTTGGAATTTAAGTTTTCATTTAAAGAATTTAAGCTTTCGTTTAAAGGCCCTACTCCTGCTACTTCTCCTCCTCTCTGGGTCTAGAGGCACTGGGTCTGTCGAAAAGGACAAAGCAAGTTCACAGGAGGCTGAACTTGAACCTTACCCCTCTGTGGTCTCCGTTTCTCTTCTTTTCCGTAAAAAGATGTGTCGCCTGGAGGTTTCTGAGACACAAAATACACTCATGATCTTTCTGAGATACAAGATACACTCATTATCTGGCTGGTACACACATTATTCTCCAGAACTGGAAAGAGAGATATGGAAATACATGCAGGCTCCTAGCCCTGTCTCGAGGTGGCACAACCTATTAGTGCTGGACTATTAGACAACTAGCCTAAACATTGGTGGTTCCAATCTCTCCAGAGGCTCCTAGGAAGACAGGCCTGCAGACTGATCTCCGAAACGGTCACCTCTTTGAAAACCTTGGGGAGCAGTTCTACCCTGGACATACGGAGCAGCCTTCAGTCAGAACTGACTTGATAGCAACTAACTAGACTCTAAGTCAGGAAACCCTGGAGTCTAATTCCTATCCCACTGCTAACCCACCATTTGACCTTCGAGGGTCAATTTACAGCTTCCTCTTCTGTAAATTCAATCAATGTACTTGATTATGCTGGGGTCTCCCGAGGTGTAGAAGTCTTGCCCCTGGCATGGCATTAGCTAACACTGATCACATGTTGAGGAATGCACCCCCCTTTCAATCACTTTTCGATCCTCCAGAGGGGCCAGAATGTGAAAAGCTCCAACAATAGTGTTGTCAGTGCTACCTCTTAACACCTTTATAGGGAAGGGAAGCCAGGGGCTTTGTTTTCATTACACTTGCTTTCAATTGATGGAAGGTGAAGCTGATTTCCCATTTAAGGTGATAATCCAAAAATAAGTAAGAAGTAGCTTGATTTAGAGGAAAATGAGTGGTATAATGACTATAATAGCTGTACTCGGAGTGCAGCATATGAATTTTTCAGGAAGTATTATGTTCTATAGATAAGGTACAAACCAAGAAGGTGGTGCCTATAGTTTATGAAAAATGCCATCCAGTGATATATCGATTTCACTTTAAATTTAGAGGGAAATTCCAGGATCTAGCTACGTGGCAAATGTCCTCACCAGTTTCTCCTCCCCAGAATGTGTATGTATTCATTGGGTCAGTATCTAGAGAAAGAAGTTTGTATTTGATGTATTCTTAATAGTAACAGACAGGGCACTAACTTAGTCTAATTTAATCTTTGGGGACATTTTAGCTGCAGTTAACTATATTTTGTTAACTGTGCATTAACAGCATTTTTTTAAACCTACTGTTACTTAAAATATAACAAAATGGGGGCAAGCACCTTTTTGCCTTAGTGTAATTAAAAATGAAATTATGTTAGGAACATCTGTTTTATCACCAAAAGGTGGCGTCCTACCCCCATGCCCTTTATTTAAAAACTCTTCTTGCTTTAATTTAACAAAAAGAAACTTCCAGTTGATTACGGATAAAGAAATTAAAATGTGCTCCCTGTGAATGTAACGTGACAGTGTTGAAAATTAACAATACGTTAACCTCCAGTTTCGTTTCTCTCTAATGGAAACCAAATGGACATGGGATTCGGCAATAAAGTGGCACATTAGACAGTATCATATACAAAGCAGAGTTCAATGTGTTATGGGGCTTACACCAGCATTTCCTTTTGTCTGCAAAACTTGTTGCCAACCTAACTTTGACCTCCACTTTCAAGTGAATGTGGAAACTAGAGTGCACAATAAGATCATGAGCAATCCCAAGATCATTTTAACAATAATAACTTTTAAAACTCCATGGATCGGTATGCAAAAAAATAGATTTTTTTTCACATTTAAATTGCTATTCCTACGAATTATAATTTTGTAACTCAGTATATCATAAACATGTTTTATCGGGCATAAACATTAAGGATGACCCCTTTTGCTCCCCACTATTTCCAGTGGTGTCAGAGTTAGAGTTTTAAGTGCCCTTTTTAGATCAGTGCCTAATTCATTGCTTACCCACTGCCTTTGTGGATTCTGCCTTCTAGTGACGTTCTGGGACAGACTAGAACTGCTCTTTAGGGTTTCCGAGAGTGCAAATCTTCATGGGAGCAGACAGCCTCATCTTTCTCCTGTGGAACTGCTGTTGACTTTGAACACTGACCTTGTGGTTAGCTGCCCAATGCCTAGCCCACTGTGCCACCAGGGCTCCTTGCCTAGGTCACAGTAAATATTGTCAGGGGCAGCGCTTTTATTTCTGTTAGCATCCTCATTGTCCACTCTATGGCCTAGGACATTGTAGGTGTAGCATTAATATCCTGAATCGATGATACTGTGAGCTCTAGCTGCTAAGAAGCTAAGCTATTCTACATGTGCAAGGATACATTTCATTCATTAGACTGTAGTCTAAAAAGACCCCATGGATGGACTTATCTGGATGGCATGGAACTTTGCAAAGCATGAATTAAACATGAATTCTACTCTGCTGGAGTTACCTTATCCCACTCTGGCTTTCTCTGGTGAGACTCTGGAGCACCAGTGAAAGGCTTTGTTATTTTTTTATGGGTAAAACAGATACAATTTACAGTGGTAGTCTATGCCATTATTGAAATTGAGATTTAGATTCATCTGTTCAATTAATATTTAACAATATTTGTAAAAGGATGTTATCCAAAAGAATTTATAATAACCTTTTAAGAATATTTATTATCTACAACTGTGTTAAAGTCTCAAGGCTAGAGGGATTGTGTGCTGCGTTCCTCCCCCACCCAATGTGGCCAGAGAGAAGTACTCTGTAGGAATACACAACAGTAGCTTTCAATATACTAACTTCATAAAGAACTGACCTGGTATGTCAGCCAGCTAGTAGCTGGAAATGCTAGCTTGTAGCTCGGCAGCTTGTGAGGGCTTAGAAAAATCATTTCTGTTAACAACAACCAAAGCAAACCAAACCATACCAAACCAAACGAGAAAGCTGCAGCTGTCCTAGCTCTAATTCACATTTTAAAAAATGTAAACTATGCTTCTGTCTTTATTTTGTGTTTATAAAAGTGAAAGGAATACTAAGGCAGTTATTTTGCTTATTTATTTTGCTTAAAAAAATTCCATATAGTTAATTCAGGCTCGTAATTTACTCCTTCAAATTTCTAAATTCAACGAAACGTAGTCAAAAGATTTAAAAAAATCTCACCTTTTCAAATACTTGGACAAAGCTTTTTGCACAGGACTGATCTGAGTGAGCAGATAATTTGTATTGAACTGATTGACTTACTAGACCCCAGGCGTTTTGCTAAGAGCAACAGCGGCAAAAAACCCAGCCACTTTCTCCTAAGCTGGACCCAACTACACATTCCTGCAGTGACGCTGACAGGGAAGGGGAAAAAGCTCGTCCCGATTCAGAGATCTGGGGGGAAAAACCCCTTGCTGGAGGGTTTCTGTTTCTTTGCAAACTGGGGTTTGTCCTTCTGTTGAACTTTCACCTCCCGAACTCGCCTCCTTTCATTGGACAAAGTGCAGAAAGAATGAGAGACCGAGGGAGGTTGGGAGTGGAGAAAGGGGGCTGGAAACACCCCCTCCCCCTCCTTCAACTGTCACTGATGGCAGAAACACTTTCACTTTTAACTGGAGGAAACTCACATTCTTGCCTGTGCTCTCGCCTTCCTTCTGTATTTTTAGCACAGAAAACAAGTAAATAGACATCGCTTTCCCATCTCCGTCCCCAGTTGTTAATGCTGCCCCCTCTCCTTCTCCCAGCGTTTGAATGACCCCCCCCCCC
>NW_022103928.1:7566036-7567143 GCF_000313985.2 Echinops telfairi
CCCCGCCGCCCCCCCTGCGCTATCCGCGGTCGCTGAGGGGAGCGAAATAAATAACCCGAGGCCGCCTGTCGGAACTTCGGTGCCCAGCGTCCGCGTCCCAGCAGCAGCGTTGGCGCGGGGCGGGCGCGGGGGGATCCCGAGCCGGGATCCTGACGGACGGGGGCCGCACGCCGGGCACCTCCGGAGCGGAAAGTTTGCACTTGGAACAAACTTTTTCCCCTCGCTCTCAGCGGTGTGTGCCCCCTTGGCGGTCCTTGCGCTGCCCGGCGGGCCCTGGCAGACTGACGGAGGGTGCCCGCGTCCCGGGCCCCACGCCTGGGGCCACGCAGCGCCCGAACCGTGTCGCCTCCCCGAAGGTGGCGGCGGGGGCGCTTCCCCGTGGACCCCGGATTACGGACCACGGAGGCACACGTCCGTACACCCCTCAGTCAGACACGCTTCCCCGCGCGCGCTCGGCCCTGTTGGCCTCAGTCTCCCCGTGAGGCGCCCGCGACACGTGGCCAAGCCCGCGGGTGGGAGTGGGACGCACCGCGGGGTGTCGCCGCGCCCCCATCCCCCCCCCACCTTGCGAACACTTTCTGTTTTTACGTCTCTCTAATACGGGGTGTGCGAGAGGGGTTTCCTGAGCCTGGATCTGTCCGGCGACGCGCGTGTCGCTCGTCCCTCCTGCCCTGTCCTGGCTGCCGAAGGCTCTCGGTCCTTTGCCCGCGCGCCGCCACCTTCCCGTGTCCTGGATTCTCCATTGCCGTCCTCGGTGGGCGACCCCGCCGAGCCAGCTCGTCGGGACCGCGTGCGCTAGGCGGGGACCGCGGCGGCGGCGGCAGCCGCCGGGATTCGCGGAGTTGCCGCGGGGTCGCGGTCATTCGCTGCCTCCGCCTCTCCTCCCCCCGCCGGTAACCCCCCTGCTCCCCAGACACCACCGCGCGTGGAAACTTTGATCCTTCTCCTCGGCCTTGGGCCAGAGCCCCCTCCCCACCTGTTGTGAGCTGTGCCCCGGTCCCCGGAGACTCGCGGTGTCCCTCGCGGGCACCGGGGAGCTCCGCGCCCAGAAACAAAGTCGCATGCATCCCTCCCAAGTGTTCGCTCCGAAATCGCTGCCTGCAGCCG
>NW_022103928.1:7568487-7583049 GCF_000313985.2 Echinops telfairi
GCCTCTTCGGTAGCAGCAAAGCGCTTAATCACTAGGCGCCTATCTGGCTCCTTTTAAAACCGAATAATGGAGGGATATTCTGAATTCCCTCTGAAAAGAATCAGTGCGTCCAAACCGCCTACGAGTTACCTTTAGTTGTCCATATGCTTGAGGATTTAGGGTTTAACACAGTAGCTGAATTGAGAAAACCTCAGGCGATTTAAGGCGTATTTCTACTACTGAAAGCATATTTTAAAGTCTGCAAAATGTTGACCTTGCACACCTCTTCCCTCAGCTCCCTATGTTAGAATCCGTTTGGGGGTGGGGAGGAGGGCTGGGGGTGGTGGAGATGTCCTCACTAGAATTTGAAAAGTGAATGGTGTTTCTTCTCTGGGGGGGCCATCTGCATAACAGAAACAAGGGTTCCTGCTAATTTTGGTTTCTGAGGGAATGATATCAAGTCTTTTCTGGAATTCTACTGGAGTTTTGATTCACAAATTGGAACTACCCATCTCCTTGAGTGCAGGAAAAGAAAATTGGGTTCATAGTTTCAGAACTTTGGAAAGTATTTTTCCCCTTTCTACCTTTATTTGAAACACTTCATAATTAAAAACACAGCATTAAAAATATTGAAAGACATTGGAGGAGTTGCCATTCAAAAGGTATCAGCTAAAATTTCATTGCAAAGATGGGGAAAAAAGGGGCTTAACATCTTGCCAATAATTGCACCCTCCCACCCCCTTTAGACTTTGGATTAGTCATTGTATGAGAGAGGATGGTGGGGGGGAATCCCATTTTTTAAAAAAAGTAAACAGCCTCCAACTGCTGAACCTTGACAACCCAAATTAAAGAAGCCAGAGAGATCAAAAGGACTGCTGCTGGGTGGTTGTCAGGAGGTGCTGCACGGAGAGCTCTGGACTATTCGATCCAGCAGCAAGGCTGTATGTTCACTTACGCAGAAATGGACCATTGCAAATGGTGGTCTTTGTTGTGTAAGAGCAGGCTAACTTGGAACACATAGCCAACCCTGCTCCAGGCAGCATTGCGTTTCTTATGGGTGCCGAGTAGCTAAACACAGTATTATTATTATTATTGTCTTTTTCAAATGCATCCCTCTTTATTAGGGCGATACATTAAGGGATATTAATTAAGTAGCCTGGAGGCTGTCTTACTATCCAGAACAGTGCAGTAGAATTCTTTTTACCAACATTACGCTCCTACACTGGAGTTAGATAACATTTTTTTCTCACATTGAGTGTAGAAGCTCTGCCTTGCCAGAGAAGCCAGGGTTTTGTATGTAAAGGTTTAAATCTGTGAGTCTGAAAAAACAAAAACAAAACCAAACCCAGCACTGGTGGTGACATTTTATGTCAGCCCACTCAGGGGATTTAAACTTGGAGCGAGGAGCATAGCTCCCCTTTGAGATTGACGTTCAGCATGACCACTTTAGTTGCTCTGCTTCAAGTTCTCTGTAACTTGTCCTTGCTTGTTGTCTAGGAAAATTTAACTGCTCTACATTTTTAAAGGGAGTAGTAACAGTAATTACTGTAGCATTTTGTTTTCACAGGTTTATCAAAGTATAATGAAAGAAACATCAACTATTCAAATTAACTGCCTCAAATTAAGGGGCTGGTGTTGCTGGAGATGTCTGTAAGATTTTGTGTTTATATTTAAGCTGTATAACAGTCTCTCTTTTTTCCTCCTCGACTATAAATGAGTCTCAAATCCTATTTTCAATTAAATAGAACAAAGTAGGAAATAGGACAACTAAACACATATGGAGAATTAACAGTAATTGTCATTTAAAGGCTGTTTTTATCTAATAGGTGTGGATCACAGAGTAAGCTTATTGTTCTTTTTAAAAAATATAAGTTAGAGTTCCATCACTATCGTACACAACATGTTTCAAAGTCTGTATCATTTACTGGAGATAACCTTTTATTGTATAGTTAAACAGTGTGAGTTAAACCATGCACATGGATGCTGTTAGGCAATGTGATGCAATATGAAGATTTTTTAAAGCTATAACTATTTTCTAGTTAAATCATTTGTATAAGCAATAGCAGAAGTCAACTGCGTTAATATTGAGCCCAGGCATGGATTTCTGTTACTAAGTTTTTTCTTGTTTCTCCTAAGACTATATCCCAGACCCCGTAAACTTGCTTTCTCAGGTTCTGTTGAAGGATATGCCTATTTTCAGCCGTGGTTTGAATTAAGAGAAGAATGGTGATATTTCCTTAAAGAATGTATTTATATCCATGCCAGAATTAAGACAGAGAAGGGAGAAGATAGCAGATGTGACAACGGCTTTTGAACCCAGCTTCCTCTTTGCAGCCAAGATTATTTGGTTTGTATGTTTTACTTGAGGCTCAAACTCAGTTTTGAAACGTTATCTTGTCAGATTCCGCACCACCCCCCTCCAAAAAAGTATGTGCATCTAGACAGTCTTAGGCCAGTCTACTACCGATTTCACTTCAGTGGCTGTGCCAGGGATATTTACGGGGCATAGCAAGAGTTCTGTCTTTTAAAAATAATTTTAGGCACACGTTAATAAAATTTAAATAGATTGCAGGCTGTCAGAAAACAGTATAAATTTTGTTTATGATTCAGTTACTTTGAGGTACTTACATTAAAGAAACTCATTTAACCCCTGACTGAAGGGCATTAAGTGGGGAGGGAAGCCCTCCCAAGAGCTCGCAGTCTCACTGCCCTTTGCTCTCCTGATAATCTTAAATTACTACAATTTAATTGCAACTTCAAGGCTTTGAGCTTGGGCTTCTTGTCTTTGGCCGAAAAAGGGTTTCCAGAGCATATGTGTATGTAGATTTGCACAGGTGGCATTTCTGATTTAAGAAAAAAAAAATCATTTGTGCTAAGTGCTCTTTCCTTCCCTTCCTCGCCCTGTTAGGCGTCATTACTACTTTTTTATAGAATTCACTCAAGAGTCAGTGCCATTTTTGCCAAGCCAGCAGTATTGGTCTTTCTTTCTCTCTCTCTCTCTCTATATATATATATATACACACACACAAACACACACACACATATATACACATGTATATTTATATGTATGTATATGTATATATATTCACAATGTATAAAGGTCTTAGGCAGGTAGGTTCTACCCCACCCACCACTTTTTTTTCCTTCTTTCCTTCCTCTAATGAGAATAACCTGCTGAGAGTCCTCTGTTGAATAGACAGGTGAACTTTATATGTGAGCCAACATATACGAGTACTTTTGCTATTTGCTGGTAATTTTTTTTCTGGGGGAGGTGGTTGATGATATGCCATATAGCATAGCCAGGTGATGTAATGCTAGGCTTGTGAATCAAGTGAGTTTGCAGTTAGGCTCTTGTATTTTCTAAACGATCTTTCTCGACTCCTTGCATGGGTCCGCAGGCCACATCAGGCCAGTCTGCTCTCGAAGGAACCTTCATAACACAGATTTTAAAAACAGTTTCTCTTACATGGTACTTGGATGAATTAAGGGTAGAGGTGCCAAAATCTTGAAGCGGCAGCAGGCGATGAGATGAGGCAAGTTCCTGAACAGAGGCCAACCTGGTCCAATTTGAGCTAACCTCTGCCTGGCAGTTGCTGTTCCCAGACACATGCAGTGTTTGTTTCGGTGTGTATGCGACGATGCGGGTTAGTGGGAATTAAGCAGATCTGACTTGTAAGAAACATTGGATTCCAAGACGTGCTTTGGTTTTGTAGCCCTTAGATCACGTCCTTGCAGCCATGGCTTCAAAGCTGCTGTTCTGTCAAGAGGAAGTACAGTGGAGTAAAGTGCATGGCAATCGGGAAAGACAATTAAGACAGTGTTCTTTGTGTCTTTAGTAAATTATTCTTATTAATTGCAGTCAGTTTGTGAGAGAGCATCCCCCCACCCCTGGTCTTCTTTAGAAGCCAGCTCCCATTCACGAGAAAGTTGTCCCTTTCTTCACCCTGCTTTCCCTGCTCTTAACATCTACCATGGAGGCTGGCTGGTGGCTGGCTCTGCAAGGCTGCCTTTTCTTTTGAAATCCCAGCGACGCCCGTTTTTAATAGCTGGCCTGCCTTGGGCACAACAGGTGTTTGTTTGGTAGTTCTTTTACTGGACTTTCAAGTGAGAAAAACATTTCCTACTCAGTCAGCCACGAGAAGCAGCTGCTTGAAAGAAAGAACTTAGTACCTGAACAGGTGTAAATGGCTTTTCCCTCATGACCCCTCCCCATGCTGTTTTGTGCAAACATAAAAATAAAACATACTAAGGACTCTTTTTTTTTCCAGTGCCTTGAAATTGCAATGATGTAGTAATTTAAGATTATTGGGAGGGTGCAAAGGGCAGTTGGAAGCTTTTTACTTGATGCTTAAAGCTGCTCAGTGGTGAGGTTAAATTAGTTTCTTCAATCTGAGTACTTAAAGTAGCTAAATCATAAACAAAATTTATATTAGAACCTGACAACTAATAATCTATTTAAATTACATTAAAATGTCTGGGCAAAAATTTAATTAAAAACAGAAATACTGTCAAGCCTGTAAATATCTTGACAGGTCTACTCAGATGGAACTGATATCAGGAAATATTTACATATGTCGGCTGCCTGTGGTAGCATCCCAGTAAAGTCCGCGCAAAGCTAATTGCATGTTCTTTCTAAGTCGCACTTTGAGGCAAATCGTGTTTTTATTTCTTATTTTTTCAAGACTGAGTATTTGCAGAATTGTGTTCCGTACTTCTCTGTATTATGCCCTTCTCTGTCTCTTGGAGCTGTGCTGTGGTCGGGCGGTGCCCTCAAACTGCAGTTGATTGAGACATACTGCTAGGGCAGGGGAATAATCATTTGATGGAAGACTCATGTTATGCCATGTAATTTCAATAGTTTGGAGATAATCAGAGGCTAGCATGGTGTGGGACAGGTTGTGGATAGAAAAAAATAATGGATCTGAATGTGACATTATTGGGTTTCTCTTCAATAGAGTAGATTGACAGACTGGGATAAAGCTTTTTCTCTTGAATTTTTAGCTTTGGACACATAATGATTTCTGGTCACCTGTATATTACCTGCTTTTAGCATATTCTATGATCAATTTTCTTTCCTGGGGCCCTGGATAATGTGTCTGGCATCACACCCCAAACCTCAATTCCTGAGCAGTCTTTGTGTTCTCCTAGCTTTGCAGTTGGGCTGTAATGTGACTTTTGGAAGACAAGTCACCTCTGCTCCTGGCTCACCATTTGTGAGTTGGGGCAGGGGGGTGGGTGTCTTCTGAAGTACATCCTTTGAGTTGACTACTCCAAAGCCTGCAGCTGTGCTCGCACTCTGAATCTTCAAGGTGTTCTTGGCGCTCTCCTCGTCGAGGCTGCCGTCCTTCAGGAAGGCTGAAGTGTGCGTTTTGATTTCTCCTGCCTGGCCCTAAGTTCTCAGGAGATGCCTGAGCAGAGGTATGGCAGTTTCTCCTGGGGCCAGATGAACTCAGAGAATGAGGGGGCTGCTCATGTATGAAGAAGGAGACTGCATATGTTCCTAGTTCAGAGTGTTTCAAAGTGATATCCCGCGATTATCTGGATCCAAAACATTGTGTGGGGGGTGGGGGTGGGTGGGTGCGGGGTGTCTCATTAGAATACAGATTCCTGAATAGAATTTTTGATAGCTGACATTGAAGTCTGCATTTTAACAAACTTTCCCAGGTAATTCTGAAGCAAACTAAACAGAGGTGCAAGGACCTGGATATTTATGCTGCTAGAGATTCTGGAAATAAAGTCTGTATTTTCATTTGGATTTTGCTTTACTTGGCTTTCTTGTGTTTCACCTTGTGTTTTGTTTTACCCATCCTGTACTATTGTAGTGTATTTGGTGTGTCTGTTTCTCAGAATGGAGACAGGTGGCCCTTCATCAACTAGTATTAGAATCACCAGCAGAGTCCCTACTCTTCCCATGTTTACGTCCATACGTGTAACATGTCAGACAGCACTGGTGTAATTGCACCATTCCTGGAAGTGCTTTCTCTGGGGTGGAGTCAAGGTCTGTATTTTTAAAAGCTCCCCAGGTGGTCCCTACCTAAGTGGGATAACTGGACTCTTGAAGTCTGAGAGAGTTGGATGAAGGCCTTTCACCTTTAGGTTCTGCTTAGACCTTGTGGATATGAGCTCCTCATTGTTCAGATACCAAGCAAAAAGAGCTACTTGAGCTACTTGGGGAAGCAAAAGGCAGAATAAGAGCCTCACAGTGCCACAAAGTGGCAGGAACAGCCTGGAACATGGGTAGTTTTTACTGAGCATCAGACATTTTCCTTTCAAATTCTGCCTTGCTTGCATCCAAGTTTCCCAATGGGCATTGTCATCATGTAGCTACCAATTAGTGTCAAATGGTTTTCTGAATTTTTTTTCCTCTGAGTTATTCCATCTTAATTTTAAAGTCTGAAGTGTTTACTCATTAGCTTAACCCTGCTGGCACATGTATTTTGTTTTCTCTATGCATCTTGGGAAATTCTGTGCAGTTGTATGTGATGGGACTTGCATGGATTTGGATGGGAATAGCCTGGGCTAAGGATGCGACACAAATAAAAAAAGCAGAATCCTAAGAGGAATGCATCCTACAAGATTATGAGATAAAGAAAGATAAAATGCTAAGGAGGCGTGTTTAAATATTCACGGCTTTAGCTAAGGATCTAACCACCAAGATCAAAAGAACTATCTAAATAAAAGTTGTGCAGACATATATATTTTTTGTCTGTACTAGTTACTTGCCTTTTGAAGTTGCCAGCAATTGTCCAAAATACCTCCACCTAATTTTTCAAAAAAACCCCAAAAACCCATTTTGACTTTGGGTGTGGCTTTATTTTAATAATAGATGCCAAAAATGTTGGCCGTTATTTTTCTGTTTAGAGCTCCACCATTGCTTTGGCTCTAGGTTCAGGTGGCATTTGGAGCGATTGCTGTAGTACAAAGCCCTTTTATTTCTATTCAGACCCTGCAGCACTTAGCGAAAACACAATCTGATGGGACAAGTTTTGAAACTAGAGCATCTTTACCACTGTATCAAAGGGTTTCTTAAAAGATGAAACATGGAACTGATTGAAAAAGTAGAGGATACGTAGCAGCCGTGCCATTGGTTGATAAAGCCTGGTGATGTTCGATCCTTCTGCCTGGTTTGTGGAAAGAGTATGAATCATTTCACTGAGGACGGTTAAATAGTTATCTGATAGCGTAAGGGAGTCAACGACCTTTTCTAGTGATTATTGTCTAGCATTATAGACATTTTCTGATAAAAAATTTGCTGTGTTTAATTATTGGAAGGAACTGGTTGAGCCTTTTAAGTGGGTGCATCATCCGAGCCTATCACTGTCCACATACAGCCAAATACTTTTGGGGGGAAATGCAGAATCTTTCAGGCCTGATTTTTACTTCATCAAGCGTGTTGTTGCAGATCTGCTCTTCTGAATGCTTTCTGGGGGTTTAAGAAGGGTTCAACCGCTTAAATGTGCTCATCGTATTTTCTAAATAATGGCTTTTGTTGCAGTGTGATGCATGTTGACAGTAAGCGCACAGCCGTAACTTTGGTAAGCTTACAACAAATTCTTATACTTGTAGAAGCAAGTCGACCTCTTTGCCATTGACTGGGGGCACCTCGCCCTTTTGTCTTGCTCTCCTCATGGCAACTACAGTGCACAGTTAAAATATTCTTGGATGCTCGGAGATGGGGCAGAGGGGGAGAAAAACGCCTCACCTGGCAAAAATTCACCTTTCTCTGATGCTCTTTTGTCCCGTGAGCACACACAAGCTATGCTGCTAGCTGCTGCTTCCTTGCCCACGTGTTCACATGGGCTCAAAATGAAAAAGGTACCTACAGAGGACTTCGTTTCTGAATTTGTCATTGTTTGTGTCTGATTGGAAGCCAGAGGGTCACTTTCACGAATTGTAGAGAGCAATGTTTTGTGTCCTAGATGAATTTGCTTAGCAGAGTGTTGCAGTGAGAGAATTCTTTAAATATCAGGGAATCATAAGCACCTTTGAAAGTAGAGGAAACATTTTATAGTGGAATGCACAGTTGTTATAATTTAATTTTTTATGTTGTTTGTCATTGGCATCTTTGGTGTTGAATTCAATAAGATGCCTTGAGCTTAAGCACTTTGGTTGTTGAGAACAGTTTTTGAGGAAAGACATTTGGTAGCTATTTATTTTTATTATTATTTTTGGGTAGCTATTTATAAAGCCATTTATCTTAAAACTGTGTGTTCATGTCTCAAAATGTTTACTGTGAACTACCTAGGACACTAGAAGGAAACAAAGAATAACCCACTGAGCACCCGTGTGCCTCCTAAGATCAGCACATCGCTGATCTGCGTTGTCACAGGCCCGCCCGGCCCAGCCCTTCAGCTTCTCGCCCTGTGCTTCTCCATGGCGTTGCCATCGCCTGCAGTTCTTTTTGTTAGCATGCATGTGTGCATTTCCGAAATACAGACTTTTTATGGCCAGGGTTTATATTGGTGATATCCCACTTGTATGTATTCTTTGTGGAGTTGCCTGTGGGGAGGGGGCTGCTCAGTAGAATTGGCAAAATGCGTATACGTGTCATTACATGTAGCTGTGGTTCATTCATTTTGCCATGTGGCCCTTTTGGCGTTCTGAATACTAATTCAGGGCAAGTTTTCCCTGTGTAAACGTAAAACCCAGCCACATTTTTAATACATTCAATTTGAAAACAATTTACGGTTAAAATGAAGCCACCAGTCCTGACTTGAACATCACAATTTGTTCATTTGCCTTTTCTTTTTTTTTGGCGGGTGGAAACTCCTTTAAAATCAAACATTTACCCAAAGATTTGATTTTACACACACACACACACACACACACACACACACACACACAATTTTTCCCATTAAAGAAAAAAACCCAAAACAGGAAGAACATTCATTTGAAGGAGTCTAGCCATTTCCTTATTCCTATTTAATGACTTGGCGTAGAATTTAAGAGTTACACATGCAGGGTAAGTGAATTAAAAAGCAATGTTTAATTAACAGGCGCTTTATACTTCTGCATCCTTGTTCTGATATAGCACCTTGTTCTGTAGTGTAGAAGGTTATTTCTACATATTTTAAAGCACTGGCATTTTTATGGTAAGACAGCCATATAAATAAAGATATACTTCGATGGAAATCAGAACATGTTTTTAAAGTAGTGCATGTCTACTTTCAGTTCTGTTATCAAACTTGCTGCCGGAGCCAGAGTTGATGCTCTGTGATTATGCTAATGGCCAAAGGAATCGATGGTGCGCGACTAGATGAAGTCAGTGGGATAATCGGAGAAAGTTATCAGTTTCTTTGTCATTAAATATTAGTGATAAATAATACACTGTTCACTCTGAGCAGATAGAACATACTTAATTCTGATGTACAGAGTTTCAATTCGGTCCTGCTCATTGCTGACTAAAATGATAATCTTTTGTGATTTAAGAGGAGAGATTAAAATGCATTTGTGTTAGCCTGGCTAACTGACGCAGGTCATCTAGAAAATGTTTATCTTGACCAGCCAGGGAAGAGTGGAGAACGTTTCTTTTTTTTAACCTCCTAGGCCATTTGATTATTTGTACTGTTTCATTAGAAATACCAGGTTCTCGATGATCAGTAGCATAAATGAACTTAGATGTTAAACAAGATGATCCTAAAGGTGTAGATATTGTTTCCCTGAAAAATGGAGAAAAATAAAACAAAAGGAAGAATATTTGGAGGATGCTTTTAAAAATATCTTTTTACTTCTTAAGGCTGGGATGTGTTGAACGGGAGCTTTAAGAGTCTATGTTCCCCCCCCCCCAAAAAAAAAGAGTCTATGTTCCCCATGAAATCACAACTTAAAAAACAATTGACTTTCTCATATCAAATAAAGTTATCTATGGTCTGGTTCAAGGGATACTCATACTTGTAATTTAGCATTCTTTTGTTCTACGTTTCTGAAACATTGTGAGAAATCCTTGGCACGTCTTTATTGTGAAGGAGTTCCTATTTTGGCTTTAAAAAAAAATGATAGTGATATATCCACATCACAATACATACAACCTTCTGTCCATTTCTTCCTGTACATTGACTGCTGTGACATTGACTGCATTCTTCAAGTTGCGCAATCATTCCTCCTTTCTTTGCCCAAATCAGCCCATCACCAGTAGCTACATTCAGAATACTCTTAAGTAGAAGTGCATGGTGTCTAACACAGTTCTTTGTGAAAGACATTTTCCTTGGATAGAGCTCAGCAATTGTTCTACTACAATTCTGCAGTACCAAGTGACAAGCAAGAAGATAAAAGAATAATTAACTATGTTCCATGGGGTGTAAAGAAAGAGAGATTGAGATGGATTGAAGGTCACGATGTTAGTATTTTTAATTGCACTGTAAAAATGATTCTCTGGAAAACAAAAACTCCCACCTTTACTTGGCCAGCCATATACTACCATTTCACTCTCCACTGACCTGCCAATCCACATTGGCGTGCACCACCAGTACTATACACTGTTCCAGCAGGGGCCTTTTCCGTGGTAAGGCAGGCCAATTGGGTCAAATTGTGTGATCTGGCAGATGTTCATGGGAAGCTCAGATCAGGCCAGGTTCATTTTTATGTGTGTCCAAAGCCAAGATTTCAACTTGGTGAAAGGCTGTGGAATTTATTCCCAAAATTCTTTTCTTCAACTGCCTCCTTGGGCTGAGATGATTGCTTAATACTCTTAATTATGCTGGATCCTTCTGTATTTTCACACACCTGTGCGTAATTCAGATCATGGGTGGTCACAGCTATTGCCTTGCCAAACAGCTTCTCTCTCAGAATGGGAAAATCCCAAGAAGTCTGACCATGCCTGCAGTGGGAAAGAGCTGGCTGGAGACTTAGAGGGTAGAGTGGTTTCCATTGAACTTGCAATGCCCTTTTTAGAAGTGTCTTCAGCCCTTGAGTTGGAGAGAAACTTAGGAGGAATGCTTAAAAGTATTTTTTCCCCCTAAATGCCAGAGTTGTAAGTTATCCTTAACCATGATCTATACCCATATATTAGAAAACTGTATAGAGTGGTCATGCCAAGTGATCACTAAAGTTTCATTTTAGAACAGGAAAGAACAACTTTTGAGCTGCCTGGGCCCCAGGGTTCTGTGCCAGACAATTGTGACCTGTCAGAGATGCAGAGGACCTCAGCAGTGGTCTGATGCAATCCGTACATTTGTACATGAAGGGACTGTAGGTCAGAGAAGAGATGCAGTTTTCAGAAAATGATACGCCCACTGGGATTAGATCCAGCTTTGTTCCTCACAGGAGCCCTAGTGGTATCATGAGTGAGTCAGCAGTAGGAACCCAGTTGTCCTCTGCCGTATAGAGTCACTGTGAGTGGGAATCAACTTGATGGCAGTGGGAAGGTAAGTTCCTCAATAAAATTCACATTTATGCGGGTAAGTGAACAAGTACTATTATAAAATCATAGAAACCTTTCTTAAGCAAAAATAAAAATGTAAAGCTATTATTTCTCAACACATAATCCACCAAGGTCTATCTATCACCACCACTATCACTTTTTAAATTCATTTTGGTCTTTTCTTTCTTTCCAGCCTTTTTAAAATTCTAACTTTTGATTGTGAATTAGGTAAAGATTTATAGAGGAGACCATCTGTTGTGTTTTTTTAATCATTTTATTGGGGCAGGGAGCTCGTGCAATTCTTATTACAATCCATCTACCCATCCATCCATCCATCCATCCATCCATCCATCCATCCATCCATCCATCCATCCATTGTGTCAAGCACATTTGTACGTTAGTTGCCATCACCATTTTCAAAACATTTTCTTTCCACTTGAGCCATTGGTATCAGGTTCTCATTTTTTGCCTTCCCTACCCTACCCTCTCTCCCTCCCTCACGAACCCTTAATAATTTCCAAATTATTTTTTCACGTCTTACACTGGCCGACAGCTCCTTTCACCCACTTTTCTGTTGTCCGTCCCCCAGGGTAGGGTTATATGTAGATCCTTGTGATCAGTTCTTCCTTCCTACTCCACCTTCCCCTCCCCTCCTGGTCCCTCTATTCTCATTACTGGTCCTGAGGGGTTTATCTGTCCTGGATTCCCTGTGTTTCCAGCTTCTTTATTTTTTTAATCATTTTATTGGGGGCTCGTACACTAAAGGCATGGAACAGAAGAGTAAAGGGAGCAGAGCAATGAAGTCCCAAGGGAATACCAAATATAGACTTTGGGGCTAGGGAGTGGTGCCCCATCAGATTCGATGAGAAAACACTCTTAAAGGTCAACAAAAAGACCCTGAACTATATACAGACCTTTTTTCATCGTTGTTGTTTTGTTTTCTTTTATTGCTTTGTCTTGTTTTTTTGTGCATTTTATTATCTCTGCAGATCTATTTAGATAAGATAAGGGAGATAAACAATCTGGAGGAGAAAGCAATGGAACTGATGGTTCTGGGGGACATGGGAGAGGGGGAGGTGGGTGGAAAGGTAGTGGTTGTGAACAAACCCAGGGACAAGGGAACAAGTGATCTGAAAGTGATGGCAAGCAGGGTGTAGGAGGTCTGGTAGGGCTTGATCAAGGGCAACGTGACCAAGAGAAATTACTGAAACCCAAATGAAGGCTGAACATGAAAGTGGGACAAAAGGAAATAAAGGAAAAAACTAACTCTTATCACAATCCATCCATCCATCCATTGTGTCAAGCACATTTGTACATCTGTTGCCATCATCATTCTCAGAAGATTTTCTTTCTACTTGAGTCCTTGGTATCAACTCATCTGTTTTACATTTACAATATATACACATTTTGTTTAAACTCATCAATTGCAATTCCTTCAATGTCCCGTCACTTATCCCACCTTCTTTAGGTGTTTCCTGTTTCCTTTCCTAACTCTGTATGTTTTTCTTTAGTAAACACTGTCCTGAAAAACACTTTCCTTAAGTGGTTGATTATTCTAATATAAGGGAGATTTTAGTTCCAGACTTGAAGAATGACTAAGGTCCGTAGTCCTGGGGAATCCCACCAGTCTCTGACCACTGAGCATAATCTTTTCAGTAGTTTTCACAGTTCTGTACCACACGTTTTTCTTACTCTGTTTAGGATCTATTTCAATTATAATGATATAAAAGAATAAAGTTGTGAGGGATTCTATCTTGCTTAGATTCACAATCACTGATTTTCTCACCTTATCATTTTAATGTTGAACCTATCTTGAATACCTGTTATGAATCCTCCTTGGTCATGATATTTTCCTCCCCTTGATTGCAGAATTCTATTGACTGTTTTAGTTGGGGTTGATTAGAGAAACAAATTCATAGACACCCATATGTGAATAAGAAAAAGCTTTATATTAAAGAGCCATTGTATATTGAGAAACAGCCCAGCCCAGTCCACATCAAGTCCTTATGTCTGATATTAGTTCATATGTCTGATACCAGTCTATAAATTCCTCTTCAGACTCACACAACACATGCAATGATGCTGAATGCAGGATGATCACAGGCCAGTGGGTGGAAAGTCTCGTGGATCCAGTGGCAGTAGAGGCATCTCAGTGCTGACAGTGGCCTCCACGTGGCTCCCCCAGCTCTGGGGCTCTAGCTTAGCACCATGTCTTATCAACAGGAATGTCTCACAGGGGGTGAGTGTGTGTCCCGCCTCCAGCGGGGGCTATTTATCTCCTTTGGCGCCTCCAAATGAGGCCATCAAGCTGCTATCTGATTGACAGGCTAGACTCCACCCCTCCACAAGTTGACAGCAGATTATGTAACTACCACACTAGGATTTTATTGAAAGATTTTGAATATCTGTTCATGAGGAATGTTAATCTATAATATCCTTTTGTATTTCTCTGCCTGGTTTTGGTATTGGGGTAATTCATGCTTCATAATATGAATTTGGGAGTTTCCATCCCTTTTTATACCGTGGGGAATAGTTTGAATAAAATTGGTACCAGCTTTTTCTGAATGTTTGGTAGAATTAATCATTGAAAGTCTCTGGGCCTGAACTTTTGAAGTTGGGAGTTTTCTTAATGACCTGATCAGTTTCTTCTTTTATTACAGGTTTGTTCTGGTTTTTGCTTCAGTCTGTGTTTTAGGTAGGGCAGTATATTTCTGGAAATTTGTGTACTTCTATGTTTTCCAATTTTTTGGAATACAATTCTTCATAGCATTTTGTTATTTATTTCAGTTTTTATTGTTGTGTATATTGGGTATATATGTTGTATTTTATTGTGTGCTGTGTATAGTTTTTTATTAGTTTCATTTCTTTTGTGTTATGTATTAGTCTGGGTACTTTAGAGAAACAAATCCACAAAAACTCATGTATAAGAGAAAGTTTTATATAAAGGTTAAGTGCACATTAAGAAAACATCCCAACCCAGCACTGGCCAAGCCTACAAGTCCAACGTTAACCCACTAACCCATATGTCCAACACCAATCCACAAAGTCCTCCATCTTACAAAACAGACGCAACGATGTTGACTGCAGGAGGAAAGCTGAATCAGTGAATGTGTAAGCATCTCAGCCCTGGCAGGGCTCTCCACATGACTGCTCCAGCACCAGGACTGCATCGGGGTAGAACCACGTGTCTTCTCCTCAGGGATATCTTGCAGGAAGTGAGCCTT
>NW_022103928.1:7583149-7585122 GCF_000313985.2 Echinops telfairi
AGCCATTTATCCCTCCACCCTTCAATTAACCCCACATGTGTTTATTGGCCAGGTTGGCACAGTAAACTAACTACCTCATGTTATTTGCATCTTCTTTGCCTTTGTTAGATTTAACATTGATTTATTGATTTTTGTTGATCCTTTCAAAGAACTAACTTCTTGTGACCCTTTCTAAATTCTGTTTTTTAGTTCAGGTATCTATGTTCCAATCTTTATTATTTCTTTTCTTCTGCTAATTATAGGTGTGTTTAGCTGCTATTTTTCTAATTGTTGGAGATAGTGTATTAAGATACTACTTTCGATTCTTTCTTCTTTTTTGAGATGTGCACTTATTGCTATACAATGCCCTCAGAACACTTCTTTTGCTGTGCTCCAGAGATTTTGTCATGTTGTGTTTTCATTCTTGTTTGAATCAAGGAATTTCTAAATTTCATTTTCCATTTCTTCTATCACTTGAATAGTTTTAACCAGGCTGTTATTTAATTTCCATATATTTGATACTCCCACCCTCCCAATCTTCCTATTGTTGTTTTCTAATTTTATAATGTTGTGATTTGAGAAAATGTTTTTTTCTTGACTTTTAAAAATTTATTGAGGCTTCTTTTCTAACTAACATATATTCCTTTCTGGAGAATGTTCCATGTGCACTGGAAATAATGTGCATTGTGATCTTATTGGGTGTTTTCTGTATGTGAGATCATGTTTATTAATTTTGTTACTTCGATCTATGCCTTTTCTGAATTTCTTTCTGGTTCTCACTTTCAGTGAAAGTGATATATTCCTGTCTCCTACTTTTATTATAGAGTTGTCTTTTTCTCAAATTCAGTAAGATTTGATTAAAATATTTTGAAGCTCTTTCATTCGGTACATAGATATTTATTGTGGTTATATCCTCTTGTTCAAGAGAGCCTCATCACTTTATAATGCTCTTCATGCTGGATTTTGCCTGAAACTCTTACTTTTTCAAACTTTTATATTATCACTTCTGTTTATTTATTGCTATTAGTTTGATATATATTTTTTCAACCCTTTGATTTTTTTACTCTATTTATGTCTCTTTGTCTAAACTGTCTAATATTGATCGGTCCTGTTTTCTTATTCATCCTTCTACTCTGTCTCCTGAAAGGCACGTCTGTATTCCATTTGCATCCAGTATAATTATTGAAAAGTAAGAATTTATTTCTGTCATTTTGCTATGTGTGGTATTGCTGGTTTCTTTAGTTCCCATAATTTTATGTGTTGCCTTAATTTTGTTCATGAGTTTACTTATCATTTTTTCATTGTTATTATTTTAGTGTTATAAAATATTTAAGATTTTCCTCTTTTATTTTGATGAGACTTGCTCATTTTTTAGGTTACCCTATAATTTATTCATTTCTCCCCAATTTTAAAATGGTCTGATCTGTCTTAAAATCTACTTGGCTAGAAAGTTCTGTAACTACACACTACCCTGTATTTACTTAGTAATTGTCTTTTTAAAAATTGATATATCTGTTTCCCTATTTTGGGTCTTGCATATTTGTTTTACATTGAACACTTCTACAGCTAGGTTGACTTTTGGGTAGTGTTGGCATATATGTTAATTTTAGGTTGTTGTCTACTGTTGGTTTTCTACCTAAAGAACTCTCTTTAATATTTCTTGTAAGATTGGTGTTGGTTTTACAGATTCTTTTAGTTTCCGTGTATCTGGGAATGTCTTAAGCTTATCATCATATTGAGGGCCAATTTTCCTAGGCTTATGGTCCTAGGTGGAGGAGGATCTCTGGTAGTATAGTAGTTAAAGAGTTTGGCTGTGATCTGCATGGTCAGCAGTTTGAAACCAGCAGCAGCTCTAAGGGAACAAGTCTGGGCATTCTACTCTGGTGAATAGTTACAGTCTCAGAAACCCACAGGGAGGTCTGCGTGAGAGCATCGGCTCGATGGCAGTGAGTTTGGTTTGGTCTCGATATTTTCCTTGGTTGGCTTTTTTTTTT
>NW_022103928.1:7585256-7589802 GCF_000313985.2 Echinops telfairi
ACCTTAAGATTCTTCCCTTGTCTTTGACTTTGAAAAGGTTGACTATGATCTGTATTGGTGATTTTATTTTGGTATCTATCCTGTGTGGAGTTCATTCAGCTTCTGGAATACATAACATCTTGGCTTGCGTGATGTTAGGGAAGTTTTGTTTCATATACACTTGTCAATATTTTGTTGTTGTTTCTTCCTGTTAGGGAATTCTCATCACATGTAAGTTATTCCTCTTGAAGGTGCTTTACATAATTTTTAGGCTCTTTGAATTTTTGTTGCAGTTGTTTTGTTGAAAATGTTTGTTTAGCAGAGTCTTAAAACTTTGTTTTCACACTCATTATTTTAGTATTCCATTGATTCATTTATATTCATTATATTCCATTGAATGCATTCAGTATTTCTGAAATCTTAGTATTAGTCCTCTGGGTTTCTACTTGCTACTTTATCTGGAGTTTAATTTTTAAATTATTTTGTCTATTTTTTCTGGAAATGTTTGTTCTTGTTTTCATTTGCAGCTTTACTATCGTTCTCTCAAACCGTTGAAGGCGCCTAAATACCGTTCTTTGGAATGCCTTCGTAGGGGCCTCAATTCCTTTTATTCTTAAGAATGGTTTTCTGACTATGCATGTTGATCATTGGTTTGAGAAATGGTCATTAGTTTGAGCAAAAACCTTATGTTTTTTTCTTTGTGTGAACTTAATTATCTGTTTGCTGTTAATATAACACAGTTGACATCATGTTTGGCTGATCATTTCAGTTATCTGTGGATGGTCAAGTGATTCAGGAGTTCATAATGGACCTTTCCCAGTAGGTGTGGCTGCAGCAGGTGTCTGGGCCATGTGCGCCCTGGGGGTATTTCCTGTAGGTTGTCACAAGAGAAAAATAATTAAACATAAAAAAAAATGAACAAAAACCAATCAGGGCAAAGCAGGTAATGGCTGCAAGAAAAATAATTTAATAGCTAAAAAGAAAAAAGAAGGAAAGAAAAGTGAAAATAAGGGTAGAGAAAAGAGGAGAGAAATACAACACAGTAAGCAAAACTAGGGAGGGAAATAAAGAGTAAAAGAAAAGAACAGTAAAGTGAAAAAAAAAGAAATAAAGGAAGGGATTAAAAATAGACAAACCATAGGAAAGAAGAAAAAGGAAAACAGAAGGAATAAAAAGCAAGGGAAGAGAAAAAGAACAAAAAACCAATGAACAAAAACCATGAAGAGTGGAGACACATGTGGGAGGCAGGCCACCCTTGAGTTCCTGCCAACCTGTATGTTTTCTGGGGCCAGGGCATCTGATCCAGAGTAGTTCTCATTGGATCCAATGGTGACTGAGATCAGGGTACTTGTTTAAAAAAGTAATTTTGGGGGGCCCAAAGGGTTGCTGGGGACATGGCTGTTGGTGAATGAAGGAGTTTCATCCTGCCTAGAAATTACCCAGAATTGTATTTTCTGCTGATCTGCAGAAGGGGAGTTCTTCCACCTCCCAACATGTGGGTGGTACACACAGTGCATAATCCATGAAAATGGAGCTCCGGCCTCTAACTGAGCAGGACCTGCACGGAAAGGAGTGTTACTGGCCTCTGGAGCTGGGGAGAGGAAGGGGCTGGCCATGCTTCTGGTCATCAGTAGAGTGTGGACAAGAGGAGGTGCTACCTTTCTTGTTGCCAGCTACCAGTGTGCCGGGCAAGTTTGGAATCTTGCTTGCAAAGTTCAACTTGGCCACTCTGTAGCTGAAAATCCTTCTGTGTCTTGTCTCTCAGCTTTTGTTCAGCTGCTTTTCCTGGTGCTGGCAGTGCACTTCTCCAGCCTTTCCTCGGTAGCTCACGTCATCCATATCTATTCCGTTTGCTCTCTCCTGGCTTGGTGGTTGAAGGTCTTTGCATTGTGTTTGCCTTGTCTTCCATCTTGTCAGAAGTCCTCTGGGTCTGGACAGTTGTGAAGGTAATGTTTCCATCTCTCTAACCCTTCTCTGAAGAATTCTGCCCACGTTGATTTATACGACTTCGAAATGGCAGTTTTAGGCATCCTCAAGGGAATCAAATTGTGTTCCTTTTAAATATGCTTTGAGTTTGGGGAACAAAAAGATGTCGGAGCAAGAGCGAGGCTTTTGGGTGGATGTGGGAAGCAATAGGTGCATGCTGTGAAGGGGGCAAAGAATCCACAGAACATCTTCCCTGGCCTTTTTCCCACAATGCACTTTTCAGTAACTTCTCCCGTGATTGTACTATGTCCTTTGAGAAAATCTGTATGGCAAATAGTTGCCATAACCTTAGGAACTGACTTTGCTTGACTATAACTGGCTCAGAAGAGTCACTGTGAGAATTTGAGGTAGTGTAAGACCTTTGTAAGAAGTTTTCAGAAAAGTGTTAGAAATGGAAACATCACCTTCAGAATTGTATGTATCTGTGTAAATGCCCTGTTGGCATAGTGGTTATTTGTTGGGCTCTAACTGCAAGGTTAGTAGTTTAAAACCACTAGCCACTCCTTGGGAGAAAGGCTGGGCTTTCTACTCCCATAAAGAGTTACAGTCTCAGAAACTCACAGGGGCACTTCTACCCTGTCCTTCAGGGTCTTTGTGAGTTGGCATCGACTGGATGACAGTGAGTTTTTGTTTTGGGTTTTATTTTGTACACTTGTATACACATACACGTGTATGCATAAAGAGGTAGAGTAGATAGATAGATAGCTGTTAGGTGTTATTAAGTCAGTTTTGACTCATAATGACTTCATTAAACAGGGTAGAACTACATAGATTTTTCATGGTTGTCATTTTTTAAGTGACAGGAACAAATCACCGGTCTTTCTCCTGTGGAGCCATTAGGTTGAAACTGCCAAACATTTAGTTGACAGCCAAGTGTTTAAAAGTTGCACCACCAGGGCTCCTTATCTATATGCGTGTGTGTATATGAGAGAGAGGGCATGATTGTATATTTAAAATAATGTATATATATGTGTGTGTTTTATATTATATATCGGTATATTACTTTATACAAAATAATATATTTGCATTTAAAATAGAATATATAACCTTGCTTTAGGCACTTTTTTGTGCATACTTCTACTACACCCTGTTTCAAGAACGTGTTTCTGTCTCATGGAAGTCTTTTAATAGTTATAGTGATCTCTGTGTTTCTGTCTCATAGAAGTCTTTAATAGTTATAGTGATCTCTCAATGTATGCATCTATGCTTCCTTTTTTCCTCTGCAAAAAAACCTTTTTTTGCAAAGAGTCCCATAAGGGCAAAAGTGTCTTCCCTGACATGTGTGATGTACTTGAGAAGAAGAATGCCGTAGGCCCGTGGAGCTGCAAGCTTCCTCTGGATTCATGTGTGTGCGCTGTCTGCGCACCTGTGTGGGTGTGGGTGTCTGGGCACCTGTGCATTTATTTGGGAGGCATATGCTTTCATGTGGATGAATCAGAGTCAGGTTTGGGGTCAGGAACTGGTGAGTGGCTCAGGTTCTCACCACAGCTTGGGGTTAAAAATGCATCCTGTGCCCTGCACTCCCATTAACCCCATTAATAACACTTTTGTCCTTTTCATGTTGGGCTTCAGGGGCATACAGTTCACAGGCTGCAGCGTGGATTACATGTGCGGTTAGGGGGGAAAGTTTGTGCTCTCCGTGTCTATTGAGTATGCTCTTGGCATAGCTATTTATTTAAATATCTGTTTAAATTCCTGAAAATCTAGGACAATCAAGCTATCTCTCATACATAGCCCTTACATAGCCGACAAAGCAAGTGTCTGTAAAAAGGCAGAAGGAAAGCATAAGACTCTGGAGGCTTTTGGAAGTTCAAAAATAAAGCAAGAGTGATGGGGGTGGGGGAGGGGACAGTTACCTAGCTCGTAGTTCCTCTTGCAAAGTGAAAATGTGGGGCTTCTTTTTCAAAAATCTTGCAGAATTCTAAGAGCAGTGGCAGAGCTTTAAACTAAGGGGCCCTTCTAAGTGTGAGGCCTGTGCAGTTACAGAGGCCGCTCCCTGTGCATCCCGCACGGCTCAGATTCCTCCCTCGTGGGAGGGGCTTCACTTTTCTGAACCATTGTTTTTCTCATGTGCCAAACAGAGGAACTATGTTGGGGTCAGGGAGGGAGACATCGTCATGTGAGGCCCTTCTAGGCCACCTAGGGGGCCCTGCAGAGGTCACCCATCAATCTTGGCTTACTGAATTCACTGGGTTGCAGGTTCGCCATTGAGTCCACCTTCCTGTTAGGTCCTCAACTAGTCTGGGTCTTCGCAGTGTCCGAGCAGTGGTGGCTTCATGGCAGAGTTCTTACTGTCCTCCTGGGCTCACGTTCCAGCTGGCACTACCCTGAGTGTTTATTATTAAACAGACTCTCTCTGGAGGGCCACTGTTGGATTTTATGGCTTCAGAAATTGCACATGAGCCAAACTTGGGAGACCAGGTTGAAGTGAGCCTCACTAGTGTAAAGGTAATGTTAGAGTGATGGTGTGTGTTTGCAGTGGAGTTCTGGCTACCCTCACCTATGAAAATAAAGTATGCCCCAGATAGGAACTGGAAACACAGGGAATCCAGGGCGGATGATCCCTTCAGGACCAGTGTTG
>NW_022103928.1:7590605-7593205 GCF_000313985.2 Echinops telfairi
GGCATTAGCAGCTGCCCACTCCTCTTTCTTTAGAATGTTTGCTCAGTGAACACTAACTGAAATCAAACCCACCACCATTGAATTGATTCCGACTCACAGAGCCTACCGGGCAGACTATAACTGCCCCGTTGGGTTTTCAGGAGTGTGAATCTGTACAGGAGCAGAATGCCTCATCTTTCTCCTGCCAAGTGGCTGGTGAGTTTGAATTACTGGTTTTGGGATTAGCAGCCAAGTGCCTAACCCATCATACCACTAGGGCTCCTTCAGTGAAAGGTCCAGTGTTATTTAATTGAGTCTAACTCATAGCAACCCTATTATAAAATTTTTGATACTGTGAATCTTTCCCAGGGAGCAGCTGGTAATTTTGAACTACCAACTTTGCAGTTAGCAGTCCAACACTTAGCTGAATTTGCCACAAGGTTAAAGACTCTGTATACCTTGCCTTCTTGGCTTCTGTCTCACTTACCCTCTTTTTCACCACCACTGCCTCCTCCTGTTTTTTCTATCCGGCATAGTAGCTTTTTCTGACACAATGGCATGAGGCAGTGTTGAGGATCAGAGAACGTTGGGGGGAGTTGTTTTTTGAGCTGACAGAGAGGTCAGGGGACAGAGAGAGAGAGAGAGAAAGAGAGAGAGAGACAGAGAGAGAGAATGAGTGTGTTTCTGAGGAGCATGATAAGTTTATTAGCAGCACTCCTGACTCAAGAGGGGGCTTTTCATGTCTCTGTGGCCATTTGGGGAAGCCAAAGATTGACAGAAAGCAGGTTGACACCACCGTCCACTTGTGGTAGTGAGGTTTCTGCAGAATTCGTTGGAATTACACACACAGGAGCACTGTCTTCCCACCCACAGTCTGGTATGGAGCAAGGGGATGGAGGGTTCCCTGTGGAGCTCCTCTCTGCCAGGCTGTCCTGCACGTCCAACATCAGTGCACTCCCGTCTAGCTATTTACCAGATTGCCTCTGGAATTGCCTTTCCCCAACAACCTCAATTTTCACCCTACAGGGCCTGGAAATGATACTTTAGTTGGGTCCAAAGTTAGATTACACAAGGGTTTTATAGTCAGGTTTGGGATTTGAAGGTGTTTACATAGTCTGTCAGTATTTTTTGTCCCTGGTAAGGTGTCTGGTGTTTAGTTCCTTGGGGTTTAGCTGCTCAAGGCAATGCGCCATTTGCAGACCAGTCATTAACTTGTAACCCTCTTGCAGTGTTGAGTGTCTCTGTGTCCTCACCCCAGCAGCGTCACTGGGGAATCAGGGGCTGGCTGCATGGTGGATTGGGAAGAGGAGCCAAGAATTTTCCAGCTGTAATTCCCGTGGTGGTCGTGACCTCGTATTGGGTAAGCTGTTTCCCTGCCCTTTTACCAAATCTAGACTGTGCACGGGCTGCAGCTTGATCAAGGTAGTGAAGCCGTCTTCATAACTGTCAGTACTGTCAATGAGGGGAGCATGCATGTTCACATGTGTGCTTGTTCCTTGAGGGTTACGTAGAGAGAGGAGGTAAGGGGTTTCAGCACCCATCATGGCAGTAGCACATTGGAGCATTTGTTTATTCACACACCTGTTCTCTCCTTCATGCTGGCTCCTTCTTTGCTCACCTCTTTACTCACTGGCCTTTGTTCGCCCAGTCAGGCATTAGTACATTCATAATTTCTTGACTTCATCCAAATAGTATGAGTCAGAAAGCATTGCTAAGGGTGGTGGGGCTACTGTAGTGAATAAGGCCCTCATGAACCTTTCCAAACCCCAACTTAGTTTTGGACATTTCATTGAGGTAGTCTACAGCAATAGGGTTTATATATCCAAACCAATATAATTCTTCACAGAGATCATTGTCAATAAGCTCCTGAAATTTTTCTTCTAACTTTTATTAGCTAAATATCTGTCTGCCAAGACTCCTCTTTAGGCTTAGTTACATATCTGTAACAAATAGGGCATTCTGTTGTATATTTATTACCATTAATATACTTGGTACTTGTTAGGCTAGGTTTTTCTAGAAAAAAAAACTAGGTACACTCAAATATTTATAAAAAATAGCTTTATATCAAGAAAGCAGCCCAGCCCAAACTAATTCAAGTACACAGGTGAGATGCTAGCCAGAGCCCCCTCTAGATTCACGCATTTGCTGGACAGTGAAGCAGGAAGCAGGTAGATGACTGTCCAGTGGGTGCAGAGTCACATGGATCCAGGGTTAATAGGAACACAGTTGGATACCAATAGCTCCCAGGAATGGTAGGCCACTGGCCTGGAGCCAGGTGCAGAATATAAGAGTAAGTCAAAGAGGGTCAAGAGAGACAAAAATTCTCTATAGCATCTCTCCTAAAAGGCCACAGCCCCAAGGCGGTATCATCAGGCTGCGACCTGATTAATAAGTTGGATGCCACCCGATACCTTCACAATGGTGCAATAAGTTGACATAAAAAATAAAGAAGCCCTCAGGGACACCGTAGATTAGGCACTGAGCCACTAATCCCAAGTCTGCAGTTCAAGTCCAACACCTGCTCCCTGGGAGAAAGGTGAGGTTGTCTGCTCCTCTATAAAGATTTACAGTCTCAGAAGCCTTACATAGGCTTGTTATGATTCGGCATCAACTTGATGCCC
>NW_022103928.1:7594842-7595909 GCF_000313985.2 Echinops telfairi
CTTTGAGTCTCCACTCTGCACTCTCCCACCTTTACAATGATAAGATTTTTTTGTTCTTTGATGCTTGATACCTGATCCCTTCGACAGCTCGTGGTCACACAGGCTGGTGTGCTTCTTCCATGGAGGCCCACTACAATCTTATGTCTTGATGGACCCACTGAGTAATGCTGACTGGCAGTCTGAGACCCATAAAGCCATCATTTTCCCATCCTTCTTGCCCCTCACAACCTGTTCAGGGCACATGACAGAAGACATTGGCGTCTGTTACCCCTATCCCCCTGGCGGGGTAGGTGGCTTGATTTTTTTGTTTTCATTTTAATTTTCATCTTCTCTAAATTGTATACAGTTCACTTCCAGAAAGCACTGTTCGCTTGTTCACTGAAATATGAGGGAGCTAAGGGGAAGGCAATATACACTAAGGAGGAGGTTGCCCACAACTGATGGAGGCATGTGAAGACACTGGAAGGAGAGCCAGAGTTAAAGGCAACAGATTTAAACGTTGTTGTGTGCACACACACGCCATCATGGTGATCTCAGCGTGGATGTGTGGGTCGACACGCAGGCTGAATGAGTGTGGGAGGGAGAGTGGAGTGTACCCATGAATGTGTACAGGTTGGCTAAAGGTATTGGTACATGGGTATTTACCTTTGCAATATGTCCATGAATGTGATGGAGTGATGTATATGAGGGAAAATTCCTTAGACATAAGCACACACTTTGAGGGAGTGAGTTTCTGGGCCTGGAGAATCAGGACCATAGTCTTAGGGGACATCAGAATTAAATGCATCACCTAGTCCTCAAAGAAAGTGTTCTATATCCTACATTGGTGAGTAATGACTAGGGTCTTAAAAGCTTACTGAGCATCCATCTAGGTGCGACTGTCGCTCACTCTCTGGAGGAAAGAAGCGTGCAGAAAAGTGAAGACACGTGGAAACAATTAGTCCAGGGGACTAGTGGGCCACTCGGACATCTGTCTTCATGACTCTGAGACCAGAAGAGCTAGATGATGCCTGCCCACCGCCACCAGTTATTCTGAAAAGTGATCACATGAGAAGATTCTAGATAAA
>NW_022103928.1:7596009-7598021 GCF_000313985.2 Echinops telfairi
GTCTTCATGACTCTGAGACCAGAAGAGCTAGATGATGCCTGCCCACCGCCACCAGTTATTCTGAAAAGTGATCACATGAGAAGATTCTAGATAAAGTAGAAGGAAAATGTGGGTGGGTGGGGAGGAACTCAAAACAATAGCCACAGGCTTACTGATCATATGGAGTTGGGTTGAAGCCCTGAGGCTGGTCCTTTGTCATCCTTCAGGTCTGGACATGAACCCATCCCTCTGGTTCAGTTTTCAGCCAAACAGCTGATAGGCTTATAAGGGGCACTGTATGCACACCGTACAGTATTTGAGATCAGAAGGGCAGTGCTGCTCCAAGGATGAAGTTCACAAGAGTCGGAAAGAGGCGCAATGGAAATGATAAGCACCGGAAGGAAGGGTGACCAGTGATGCTACAGGGTGCAATTGCAGTGAGTGGGATGAAACACAATGTATAGGAATTATTGCATAGAAAACCGATCTGCTCTGTAAATCTCCACCCATTCTGCAATCAAAAGTTAAGAAATAAAAGCTAATGGAATTAAAACTTTTTGTAGCCTATTTATACTCTTTTTCCACTCATAAATGAAAGCAGAACCCCTTTAAGTTTAAGTAATAGAATTTTTTTTTCCCACTATGCAAGATACCATGACTTTAGCCTTGTGGCACTGGGTTAGGATGAAACCAAACCTGCTCTGGAGTAACTGGGTGTAACTGGAACATGCTGTGGGGTGAGGAACACAGTTCTGGAATTGGCCAGAACTGGTCTAAAGGGTTTTTAAACCCTTGCTTTGGGTGGCGTAAAACCTATTAGTGTTTCTAAATTACCTTCCGCTTCTGTTTATATTGCTGTTAACTGCTGTCGGGTCAGATACCCCCCTCACAGCAACCCCACGCACAAGAGAAGGAAACAGTGCCTTGCCCTGCCCATCTCCATGACTGCGTGTGGATTGGACCGTGATCATCCACAGGGTTTTCACAGTCTGATCAACAGGCCTTTCTTCCTACTCTGCCCTGGTTTGAAAACTCGGCTGAAATCTGTTCAGCATCATAATGACATGCAAACTTCCACTGACACATACATGGTTGCTGTGTGTGAATCAGACCTGTGTCCCCTGGTAGACAGGGATAATGTGATTGCCACACCAACAATGCCTGTGTGTGCGTACAAAAGAATATAAAGGCAAACCTTGCCTCCTAAAGTTGATGTGTGGTTAAATGAGATCGTCCATGTAGCATGTGATGCATAGTGCCTGGCCAATAGGGGTGTTTCATCAATGTTAATTCTTAGCGATTATTATTGTTCTGTGTTTATTGGTTAAAAGTCATATCCAAATCGATGAGCACATCTTACAACTGAAGGAGGTGTAGTGCACGTAATAGCCCGGGAGAGGAGGCACCTCGGTTAATGAGCTTGTTGTTGCCCCCGCAGTCTTTGAGGTTTGTGTTGACTTGCTTTGGTTCTGTCTCTTACCCTTTGAATGAGCTGCTCTGATATGTTTTTCTCAGGTGTTTTTATTGCTTCTGAAATTGGTGCAGTGTAAAGAACAGGAAACAAAACCTAGGCAGCCCGAGGGAGCCTCATTCAAATTGTGCCAAGCAAGTATGATGTCCACGTGTTATCACTGTGCTGATAATCTGGAGCACTGTGGGTTTTCACATGTGCCCTGCAGATGACAGGGAGTGAAGTCACACTGCAGGTTGGCACCAGCTCACCCTGTTCTGTAGGAAGGGCAGGATGGAGGGAGCATGTGGAAACTTCACTGAGGAGCCATGGGATCATTGCTGGCATTTCACCTTGGGATTGCCCCTCTTGGGTGCCACCGAGAAGGTGTCTTTAATACATTACTCAGAATCATGTTTCTGGTGTTAACAACGTTTAGCCTGTGCTTGAAGACTGTATTAGATATACTCCTATTTTCTGAAATGTACACAAATCAGATAATTTGAAGACCCTGGCCAAAATGCCAAGTGTTCCAAATGTTCAAATGATTGGAAAGCTCGAAGTTCTTTAAAAAAAAAATCAT
>NW_022103928.1:7598547-7599879 GCF_000313985.2 Echinops telfairi
CTTCCATGTGGCTTTGTTGCTTCTCAGCTAGATGTCTGGAAGCTCAAAGGTCTTATTCAAACATAGCCTTGTCTTGAAGGATTATTTTGGTTGTCTGTCTTAAGAAAACCATGTTTGCATTGTGACATGACAGTTACTAGTGGCTTCTACGTGTGCTCCAACTCATGGCGACCTTGTGGATGTCAGGGTGTAAGTCTGCTCCAGAGGGTTTTCAGTGGATGCTTTTTGGGGGAACCTGATCACTAGGTTTTTCTTCTGAACTTCCTCCGGGCGAACCCAAGCTGCCAACTTTCCAGCTAGTAGCCAGGTGTCCTAACTGTTTACACCATCCAGGGGCTCCTGTGAATGTGAAAGGTCTCTCTCTGTTCTGACAAAATGCTGATCTTTGCATGTACGAGTCCCTCAGACATGCATTGAATAGAATCATATTTGCCTAGCTTCGACCATCGTTCTGAAGGGGCTTCTTGGTTGAACACAAACGTGAGTAAGATTCCTAGGAAACTGAGTAACCTACTTGGTAAGATAGTGGGTAAGAGAGCATCCCACACTATTTGCCTGCCTGTATTGAATGTCCAGAGCCTTTCACGTCTGCCCTAGCCCTCTGCGTACTCTGAACATTGTGTCCCTACTTCTTTAGCTTGTGTTTCCCCAGTTGCTCCCTGGATCTCCTCCACCACCTCTCTTTTTCTCTGTCTTACGGCCACTTGGCTGCTTCATTCTTCCCCCAAAGCTCATTAGGCTCATACGCAGTTGTCAAGTTTTCTAGCCCATGTTTGCCAGAGAATTGATTCTGCCCTTCCCATTGCTTTTGAAGAAAGCAGTTGGAAGGTAGCATGGGGCAGGAGGAAATTACAAAGAAAGGAAGAACAAAGGTAAAGGAATGAGCTAGAAGCTCCAGAACACACATGTGTGCTTGAGGGGTTCATGAATCATTCATTCATCAGCATCCAGCTTCCCATTAGTGGGAGACCCCACGAAGACTCCGCCAATAGACAAACCAAATGATTCCATCACTGACATGCATGGGCTCCGAATGGAGGGAATAGAATTGGGCCTCAATTGGCCACTTGTATCTGGATGATGCTGGACAGTGGACAGATTTCATCATCTTGGCTTGCTCTGCTGTAAAGTGGTTTGGTGATAATGACATGAACTTACTACAGAAGTTACGAGTATAATTCTTAAAACACCTCGTATCTGGCATATCTCAAGTCTTCAATACACATAGGAGCTCTGCTACCACAGTGGGTGAAGCATTGAACTGTTAACTACAAGATTGGTGGCTCAAACCCACGAGCTGCTCTGTGGGAGAAAAATAAGGCTGTCTGCTGC
>NW_022103928.1:7599979-7602265 GCF_000313985.2 Echinops telfairi
TCTGCTGTAAAGTGGTTTGGTGATAATGACATGAACTTACTACAGAAGTTACGAGTATAATTCTTAAAACACCTCGTATCTGGCATATCTCAAGTCTTCAATACACATAGGAGCTCTGCTACCACAGTGGGTGAAGCATTGAACTGTTAACTACAAGATTGGTGGCTCAAACCCACGAGCTGCTCTGTGGGAGAAAAATAAGGCTGTCTGCTGCTGAAATGATGTACAGTCTTGGAAATCCTAAGGAACAGGTCAACTCTGTCTTAAAGGGTTGCTGTGAGCCAGAATCCACTCAATGTAGGACTTAAAAAAAGTATTAATCCTTTTTAGTCTAAAGCTTAGAAGAAGCAGTTTCTTTGTTCCTAGTCAAGTATCCAAATGGTGCTGTGATCAATCATGTAGGAATTGATCCACAAGATCTCTCTCACATTTTCAGTCTCACAATTTAGGAGCTATGTGCCCTTGGACAAATTAATAGCCTTTCTCTCTGCCCTTCAGGTTTCTCGTCTACAAGATGGGGTAATCATACCTGTTAACATAGAGGTGGTGGTGAAAATTAGGTCAGTGAATGCAAATACCTTACTTAGAACAAAACAGAGGGCCTAGAACTGAGGGAGCCCCAATAAGTGGCAAGAGCTACTGTGTTTGTCCTGATTTGCCTATGCTTGTTGATAATATCCCTCCAGATAGAAACAGCTCTTGGGAGAACTCATGCAGAAATCTTTAAAATCATCCCATTTCTGGACAGGCTTTGAAAGATAGAAGTCCAAGCTTAAGATTTAGTTTTTAACCCCCAAAACAAACAAACAAACAAACAAACAAACAAACAAACCCCCCCAAACCTAAAAGGAGCCTGAACATTTGGTCCCTTTTCCCCTTTGCCCGAGGTAGAGACACATGGAAGTAGTTTGTAACCCTTGAGTATTGGCTCAGTTTTGCAAGGAGATGGAAAATATTTACTTACTAGTTGCCATGACTTGCATTTCCTTCTATCTGTCCATCCTTCATCCGTCAGGTAAAGAGAAAAAGGAAATGGAAAAGGGAATACATTTTATCATTTCCCCACGTTAGTGGGGTTGTGAATGAAAATACTCTGAACAGGACATAATGGTGCTGATGATGGTGATGGTGACACGGATTTACCTCTGGATAGAATTTAAGTTATAATGGGTCTTTCAGGATCACATACGGAAAGAAGTCTACTCAGCACAATGGCATGTGGATAATAAGAATACAAAGAAAAAACAAACCAAAAAACAAAACTCAATCCACTGCCATCAAGTTGACGCCTATTTATAGCAACACTATAGGGCAGAGTAGAACTGCGCATTAGGGTTTCCAAGCTGCAATCTTCACCAAAGGAGACGGTAGCGTTTCTTTCTCTTGTGGAGTGTGTGCTGGGTTTAACTGCCCACCTTTGGGTTAGTAGTGAGCACCGAACCACTGGACCAACCAGGTTCTTAAACAATAACCGCCTTAAAACAGGCTCAGAATGGGCAGTTGCTGTTGTAAGGTGCTGTATGTACTAACTCATTCTATCCTCATGACAACCTTATAAGTTAGACACGTTCGTCTTCATTTTGCAATTACAGAAATTGCGAAGAGCTTGTGCTATTTCATCTAAAAAAAAACCCCCAAACTGGAAAACCCTACAAGTTTGGTGGCAGGAGATAGCGCCTTCCATCTGGTTCAGTCATCTTAAAAAAATGTCTTGGTAGCAGCTTTATTGAAATATAATTCATAAACACACCACTTTAAAGCATATAACTCAATGCTTTACGTATGTTCACATAGTTGTACAATCATACTACAATCAATGTTATAACATTTTTACTACCTTTCCCCCAAATCTTCATATTTATCTGTCACTTTCTCAGCCCCATTTTCTTGTAAACTACTAGGTTCAGCCCTAAGCAACTACTACTCTACTTTTTGTCTCCATTTGCTTCTCTGTCCGTTTTATACAAATGAAATCATACAATGTGTGACCTTTTGTATCAGATTTCTTTCACTCAGCATAATGTTTTAAGATCTATTTTGTAGTATTTATCAATCAGTTCTTCATTTATTCTTAGGAGTGAATAATCTGAATATTCCATTATATGGATATATAGGACCATGGTGGGGGGGGGGCACAAATGGCTTGTGTTCAGCTATTAACCTAGAGGTTGGTGGCTCAAAACTATCAAGTAGTACTGCAGAAAAAAGGCCTGGTGATCTGCCTCCATAAAGGTTACAGCTGAGAGGCATCATCAGAACAAAAAATTTTACCATAGTGAATGATGG
>NW_022103928.1:7603086-7605177 GCF_000313985.2 Echinops telfairi
AAAAAAAAAAATGGTTGCAGCTGAGAAAACCCTGTGGAACCCAATCCAGCTTTGTAACACGTGGGGTCACCATGCAAACTGACTTGATGGCAGTGGGTTCCGTTTGGTGTCAGGTTTGCATGTCCCATGTTTAGTTTATCCATGTTTTGTTATATTGTCGGTGTTCCTATTCTTTGGCTATTATGAATGCAGTTACTATGAACATCTGTGTATACATCTTGCACTGGTGTATGCATTCAATTCTCTTGGTCTGGAGTAGGGATGGACTTGCAGGTCACATGGTCCAGCATATAAGCAAAACAGAGCAGCATGGTGCTAGTGACTGTACTGGTGGTATGGATGGGAGCATGTATAGCAGAATCTCCACTCCATCTTTTTTAATAAATAGAAGCTTACTTAGTGGCTCTGCTAACGGAAAAGTGTAGTGGCAAGATTAGCTTCAGTGACAGGTGGCTGCAAGTGCTCAGCCAGTGTTGTCAGGGGCTGACATCTCTCTCCTTGCATTCTCATTGTTTCTTCATTTGGTGGTCTCTCGTTGTGAGAAGATGACCACCAGTAGACCTAACTTTATACCCTACCACCTAGACACTCCAGTGAAAATGTAGCTTCTCTTTCCCTGTAGCTCTCATCAGTCACCTACATGCATCTCTCATTGGCCCAGTATATTAATAGAATAGTCTTTCAACCAATCACCATGTCGAGGACATGTTGAGCCCCACCCAGACCACAGAGATTACAATGAGTTGAGATGATTTTTCAAGTAGAAAATAAGAGTTCTGTGTGTAAAAGAAGAAGGAATAATGTCTGGCCAAAATAGCAGATGTCCATTCTGAATTTGGAGGTTTTCATTCACATGTTACAGAAATTTTTTATTCAAACTGACCAAATTTCCTGTTTAATGGGATTGCTAGTTCATTGACTAGAAGTTCAGGGATGGGTGACTTAGTCACTGAAACTAGCGAGTGACTCAGTGATTCCCTTGGCTCCACACTTAGAGAGTAAGACAGAGATTTTCTCCTTCAGTTGCTCCTAAGAGTGAGAAGCTTGCTTCTCAGAGTCTTGCCTCCACCCACCCCCGTCGCACTTTAAGTCGACCTTTTTACCCTCACTTGTCTGTTCCTTGATGAAGTGGATAAGATTCCATCGTCATAACACCAGTCAGACGCAGTTCTAGGTATAGGCAGGTGGGGTTGGCTTTCCCCGAGACACATGGGCTCAGTAAGAAAATGGAAGGGGTGGAAGGAAAATCTGTGTTGGCCATAATGCAATGAAGTGGAAAGTGTGATAGCTTTTTTATGGAAAATACCACAGTGACACAGTCAAGAGTATTCCGTGTCCACATCCTTGGACCCAGTAAGTCCGCTTAAGGAAATAGAGATGCAGATGAACATAGGTACCAGAACAACAAACTGTAAGCACTGTAAACTGTAAACAGTGTAAACAATAAAACGCATTCCTGAATGCGATGGGAGTTCATCAGGAAGATGAAAGATGGACAGGCTTCGTTCTGTATAGTGATTATACCGTTCAAGAAGCGGACTGTCTAGAGAATAACAAGGCATCAGGCTTGGAGGAAGATTCAGAAACAATCGGAGGTGCAGATGATAGCAATGTTGCTTGCTGAAAGTGAAGACTTGAAGCATTTACTGATGAAGGTCAATGTGAACTACACCACAATATAAAGAAAACCCAAATCATCACAACTGGACTACCAATTGGAACATCATAATACATGGAGAAAGATTGAAGTTGTCAAGGCTTAAATTTTATTTTGATCTGCAGCCAACAACCAAAGAAGCAGCAGTCAATAAACCAAATGACATGATGCATTGGGTAAATCTGCAAAATGCCTCTTTCAAGTGGTAAAAAGCAATTATGTTACTGTGAGGTCAACCCCAGCCATGGTATTTTCAAAGGCCTCATATGCATGAGGAAGCTGGACCATGAATAAGGAGGATAGAAGAAGAAATGATGCTTTAAATTACTGTGTTGGTGAAGAATATTGAATATACCCTAGACTTCCGGAAGAGAGAACAGATATGGCTTAGAAGAAGTACAGTCAGAATGTTCCTTTGGGATCGAGGATGACAC
>NW_022103928.1:7607073-7618479 GCF_000313985.2 Echinops telfairi
TTATGAATCGGGTGACCCCTCTGAAAGGGTCATTTGACCCCCCAAAGGGGTCGAGACCCACAGGTTGAGAACCGCTGCTATAGGAGGCCTGGTGGTTACACAGTGGGCTGGTAACTGCAAGGTAAGCAGTTCAAAATCACCAGCTGCTCCTTGGGAGAAAGATGGGACTTTCTCCTCTCATAAAGAGTTACACTTTGGGATACTCACAAGGGCAGTTCTACTCTGTTCTGTCGGGTTGCTGTGAGTCGGCATCGACTCGATGGCAGTGAGTTGAGAGAGTTCATGGGGCACTGAAGGACCCTGGTGGTGTGGTGGTTACACATTGGGCTGCTAACTGCATGGCCGCAATTGAAACCCACCGGCTGCTCTGAAGGCTTTCTGCTCCCATCAAGATTTAGAGCCTCAGAGCGATACAAGGATGATAAATAAAAAATCCAAATCTGAAGGCAACAGTAGTATCAGAGCTGACACTGTGAATACTTGAATTGCAGAAAGCTATGGATGATAGTGGGAACCCCAAATCCATGTGCAGGATCCCTACATGGATGAATTCTCGGGGGAATCCCCTCTAACCATAGAGGGATGTGAGTGGCCTTGATATCAGACAGAGTTTTGTAAACTCAATGATGACAGATGTAATTAGTTGAAAATGTAATCCCTTTTGACCCAAATTAAACTTGTTCTAGTTTTAATATTTCTTGCTTATTTCTCAATTGAGGGTTTTCCCTGGTTTATTTTGTTATTGTTGTCGGTATTTTTTATTTTGCTGTTTTTTAAAAAATGTTTTCCAGTGTATGAAATTCAAGATAAGTAAATCTACAGAGATAGTAACTGGATTAATGACTTATTAGGGATATGGGAAGGGAGATCGATGGGCAATAGAGAACTAATAATGAGAACAAAAAAGAAGAAAATTTTCTAAAACTGATTTCAGTAGTGATTATACAACTCTTGTTAATATGACTGAAATGTGGAAGTGTGTGAGATTTGAATTATGTAGTAAACTATCTTCAAAAAGAGACCCCATAAAGAGTTGCTAGGCATTGGAGTTGACCCAGCGGCGGTGGAGCTGGTGGACGGCAAGGCTGTGTGAAGTCAGTCAGGTTGTGGTAGCTTGTCATGGGCTGTTTGTAACCCTGTAGTCCTAGAATCCTGTCCCGTGTAGGACTTTTGTCTCACAATTTCCATTCTACAACAAATTGTTATTTTAAGTACATGTGGACTGCATCGTTCACCTTATCGTGTATGAGATGCATATGTGTTAGCCTGAAAGATGTTCCATCATAGGCTGTTTATCTTCGAATCGTTTCCAGGCATACCATCATTTTCACATTGACTACCAGGGAATGTGCTCTGGTGAGAGTAGCACTCTCTGCTCAGTGGGATTAGGGGAGTTTCAGGTCACTTTATATTCCTCACTCAGGTTCACGAACAAATTGTACACAAACTGAAATATCCATCGTTTGAGAAGAAACTGTTTACCAATATGTATAAATACTGTAATATATTGAGAGATGTTTGTATTGATGCTGATGTTGCATAAAATATTTCCATCCTTATTTAGATCTTATAAATGGTTCAGAAGTCAATAAATAAATTTGTGAGTCAATCTAAGTATTCCTCAATGGCATTAACTTGTATAAATGAGTACTCCAAATTTGGGTTGCATTTTATTTAAAATTAGTCGGAAACCTTAATACCCAAAGAATAGAGTACAAACACGTACTCATGACTTTATTTAGAAGCTATTAGCAAGCTACAATTTCTGGTGGAAAAATTTTCAAACATTATAATATTGTAACCCTGCAAAATCAAGGGAAGAATGGAATAAATGAGCGCACACGAAGTGAAGAAGTTTTCATTTAGAAATTCTATACCTGTGCTTTAAAACATTTCACTTTGTGGGCAAAGAATTTGAATTATGATGCTGGCAAAGAATATTGAAAGTAGTATGGACTGCCAAAAGAACAAACAATCTGTCTTGGAAGAAGTACAGCAGCCAGAATGCTCCTCAGAAGCAGGGGTGATGAGACTCCTCCCATTCGTTGGACATGTTGTCAGGAGAGACCAGGCCCCGGAGAAGGACAGTGAATGGGAGGAAGGCTTCCAAAGAGATGGATGGCCACAGTAGCTGCAGCAGTTGGGCTCAAACATAGGAACCATTGTGGGGTAGCGCAGGACCATTCTGTTGTGCATAGGTCACTGTCAGCCAGAGCTGACTCGATGGCACCTAACAACAACTATTATTAATTAGAGAAATGGAATAAAATTGATGACATGATTTTGCAGTATCTAAATTGTGCCATATTTTCCAAAGAATTATAAAGCAGTTTGATTATTTAATGTCTTCTAAAAATACTTGTTAGAGAAAGGTACTCCAAATGGAGCTAAGAGATGCCCTGTGAAATATTTGGACTAAAACATTTATATGATTCCATACAAGTGAACCCGAGAAATGTCTCAGATTTAGGTGAGGTGAACTTGCTGCATGGAGCAGGTAAAAAGAACTCTGATGGTGGAATGGTTAAGCACCTAAATGCCAACGGGAAGGTTTGAAAGCACAAGGTGCCCTTCAGGGGAAAGATGCAGCAGCCAGCTTCTATGAAAATAGATAGCATTGAAAACCATGTAGAGCAGTTCCATTTTGCCGTATATGGGGCTGCTATGAGCTGGGATTCTACTTGATGACAGTGGGTTAAATGGTTTCTCAGCCTCTTTGGAGCAAGTTTTGTGTTTTTTTTTCCCCCCAAGTAACACTATTATAGACCAGAAATGTTGACAATTGGAATTGTCAGCAATTTATATTATTACGCAGAGAATAGAACTTGGAAGAATGTTTCAGGCGGTGTTATAACAAGGCAGTCCCATCAGGTTCCAACTCTAGGCCACTTTGTAGTGAGCTGTCATTACAACTAACATGTCTTCTCTCACTTGTTTACTCAGTTCTTTGTGATCTTAATTATTCTGGCTTTATATTGTGCTTAATATTAAATATTTCACAATCCCTTTCATTACGCATTAAAATTACTCATTTTTATTACTAAAATTTTTTTTGGGGGGGATAAACCAACATTTGAAGTTGTTGTCAATCTTGAAGTAATTTCTGTTTGCATTTTGCTTGAAATAAATAAATTACCTCATAGGAATCAACATGCTTTCTCTATTACATTTATCTTCTCTACTTCTCATGGAAATTTCATAGTTAAACATCTGTATTTGGGTCAGAAAGATAAGTCATTCATATTTTAAGTATAAAGTTTATATTTTTACATTTGACCTTCTGCACTCACATTTGGGCATATGTTTTGTCATTGTCATTATCTCTCTAGAAAACAAAGGACATGGACATCTCACCTAGCTATCTTTTTTTCTCCACATTTCATGCTCATGCCTTATTGCATTGGCTCATGTTGAATATAAACATGTATTTGGTGTGTTTTGTGTTGTGTGTGTGGTAGACTAGTGTTGAAGAAGGTTAGAATAAAATAAATGAACTAAATGTTTCCCTCTATGGAATGGCTTAGATTAGATATACTGCATTTGATGAAATAGAATAATATGGACAGTTTTGAGATTTAATAGTATAGTCTTTTACATTCTTGTTTGGTTTGTAATAGAAGCCTAGTCATGGGGCAGAGATGAAAAAACTGCAGTTTTCTATCTGAAGTAATTTCATTATGTCACCTTGTATAATCAGAGCCACATATCTAACAATGACTCCTTCTTTGTTTTCCTATATATGTACCCTGTGCCCCCTGCCACCCACCGAGCAATTATAATTGGTTTTTAAATCGAGATGCAAAATTTTTTAAAACAAAGAACTAAAGATAGAATGGTATTTGCATGCTGGAAATGTATATATTGAGCATAAACTGTAAGTTGAGAATCCTGGAAATATTCTCCTTGTCACATGTAGCTTTGACCTTTATCATGTCTGTCCACGGCATCACCACCTTATTACTTTGGTTTTGGTGAGATTCCAAGGTTTGCTGTTGACCAACCCAAACATCACTCACTGAGGAGCAGGCTGCTCCATCTCTCTGCTCTGTTCTCTATTTGAGTAATCCCAGGAGTAGTTTTTAGGGGAATAGTTATATATTGTTGTGTTCTGAATCAACAAATAAAAATATTCTATAGTTGATGTCATTTTGTTTTATAGCACACTTTATACTTAGAAATAGCTTGACATTTTATAGAGCGTTTTTGTGGATGGAACCTTGATCATTTTGTGCTGTAGGAATTGTTTCCTTTGTAAAAATTTATATTTACCCCTTTGAGAATTTAAGGTAGAACGTGTATGCCAAAAGCAACAGTAAAATGATCCATTTCAGGCAGAGTTCTCAGAATTTCCTTCTAAAGCACATAAATATTAGAGAAAGCAGTTTTCTCATTGTTTGTTGGTAATACTTCTAAGTGAACATGAGTTTTTGTGTCTCGTTATATAATTTGTCTCAAGGAAAGCCCAACCCTCTGAAGTCTGGGAGGAAACTCGCAGACAATAGTGGCTTCATGTTGCCTTGTCAGGTGGGGCTGAGAGAGTGCTGCCTTCTGTTTGCAGGAGAGTCTCGAAGCCTGGACTGCACAGGCAGCCTGCTGCTTTTATCTCATTGGCATGTCAGAGAGGGGTAAAAATATGGAGAATACAGAAAGCTAGAAAATCTCACTTGTTTATGTGGTAGCTGAATATACATGCACGCTGGTAGTGTGGATCGAACCAAAATCCAAGATGGATCAGTGAAAGTGGAGGCTCCGTTCACGTAAGTGGGACACGCTGCTGGGTTGATAGAGCAGAATTTAAGATGGCACCCTCTTCATAATCCTGGTGTTACAATGGGTAAGTGCTTCCTGGCTGACTTATAGCTGTTCCAATCCACCTGCCACATCATGGGGGAAAGGTATGTCACTCAGCTTCTGTAAAGATTGTAAAACTCTTAAAATCCCTATGGGGCAAGCCTACTCTGTTCTATAAGGTCACTGTGAGTTAGAATTGACTGGATGGCAGTGGGTTTGTTCTCTCTCTCTAATGATTTTCTTTTCCCAAATATTAAGTTTACTGTGCACTTACAGGCACATGCTTCTCTGGCTTTTCTCTTTATTACCTTGACATTATGAGGGGGTACCCCCCCAAAACCGGATTTTCACTCAGCAGAACTGAGCTTTCGTAGCACACATTTTTCCTGCTAGGCGAGCATCAAGCAACTCTGAGTTAGTGCACACAGTGGCACCACCTGGGAAGGTTCTCTCTGATCACAGTGAATTTTTTCATAAAAGCATTTTCACGTAAACCTTCTTTTTTTGTGATGGCTGATTTAAGAAAACAGCGTGAAATTTTGTTTCCTTCTCAGGAAAAATGCCACAAAAGCTGTTGTGATGTTGAACACAACTTACAAGGACAGTGCTATGGAAAAAACTCAAGTGTACAAGTGATTTTCTCATTTCAAAAAAGGTGAAATGTTGATTGATGACAAACCTCATCCTGGATGTCTGTCAATGTCCCGAAGGCATGAAAATGTCAGCGACTCATAGTGTATTTGGGGTTTGGTCCACCAGGCCAGAATGTTAATCAAGCTTTCCACTTAGAGGTTCTGAAAAGATTGTGCAACGGTGTGTGACAAAAAAGGCCTGATTTGTAGCGGATGGGGGACTGGTTTTGCCACCATGAACAATGCTCCTGCTAATGCATCCATCTCAGTGTGTGAGTTTTTTGGCAAAAAACAGCATCCCTCTCTTGTCCCATGCACCTTACTCACCTGCCCTTGCTCTGTGCGATTTCTTTTTGTTTCTGCAAATGAAGAGGTCCATGAAAGAACGGCAATTTGATGACCTAGATGTGGGGAAGAAAAATACAAAGGAGGTGCTGTCAGCCACCCAAACGCATAAGTTTGAAAATGTGTACAAGAACGGAATCTCAGATTTGACAAATTTATTAAGTGTAGTAGAGAGTACTTTGAAGGTGATAAGTTTGTTTTGTAAAAAATTTAAATACATAGCTTTGAAAAATAAATCCATTTGGGGGGGGTAGCCCCTCGTATTATTATTACTTAATTAACTTGCACTTAATTACGACTTCTGTGTGCCATGTGTTGTTCTGATTGTCTTCTCAGCATTCACTTGTGTAATTCAGTTTTTTCCCTCACCTTGACTCAGATGTGGAAACTGAGGCACAGAAGTTAAATCATTTACTAGCCTAAGCTAGTAAGTGCAGTCGATGGGATTTAGATAAATTACTTAAACACTGCTTTGGTTTTTACATCTGCAGAATGGGAGCGTTCATCTCAGCAGTGTCCAGCACATGGTGACGTGTAATCATTTTATTGGAATGCTAGGAAGTATAATGGAGAATTAAATATTAACAATTACTATTAGTATTTACATTGCTCTTTATTTTGACCTGGTTCTTATTTCTTGAGGTCAGGGGTCATGAAAGCCAAATCTACTTTGAGGGAGGGAGTTGATACAGAGGAAGGAATAAATAAAAGAAGGAATTGAAAGCGGGGGGTAGATACACAGCCTATTACCTTTGTGGTGGTGTTTGGGAGAAAATGATTTTCTGTTCTCACCATGTAGTTATTTAGTACTGCTGTAACAAATAAAGCAAATGGATAGTTTTAACAAACAAATGTATTTTCTCACAGTTGAGGAGGCTAGGAGTTCAAATTCACAGCACCGCTTCCAGGGCAGTGGCTCTCAACCTCCCTACTGCCACTACCCATTAATACAGTGTCTCATGTTGTGGTGACCCCAAATCTTGAAATTATTTTCGTTGCTACTTGATAACTGTAATGTTGCCACTGTTATGAATCGTAATGTAAATATCTGATATGCAGGGTGTATTTTCATTGTTACAAATTGAACATAATTAAAGTACAGTGATTAATAAAAAATATGTAATTATATATTGTGAAATATTTATTTCTAATGACAAATAAATGAAATTTTGTCTTGAAGCATGGTGTAGCATGGGTAACAATCTTCAGCCAGGTACTCATGTGGGCGTATCTGCATGTGGGCGGACCCATCTGGAGACAGATAGAGGAGTGGTGTCTTGGTTCCTAAGACCATCGGAAATATGTTTTCCGATGGTCTTAGGCGACCCCTGTGAAAGGGCTGTGACCCACAGGTTGAGAACCTCTGCTCTAGGGGAGGCTTTCTCTTTCTGTTGGCTCGGGAGGAAGGCCTTGTTTCTTCTGAGCTTATGCTCAGAGTGATCTTCACACGGGTTGTCATCTTTCTTCCCTATCTCTCCTGTTGCTCACTTGTTTAATCTCAAAAGAGATTATGCGGAACATAACCAACACTAATCTGCCTAATTAATATAACAGAGACAACCCACCCCCAAATTGGATTATCACCACATATTTGGGGGATGCAGTTCAATCCATAATAGTCAAACCCTTGATCTTTTAAATCCATGTCCTTCTCATATGCAGAACACACCATCACATCATCTCAAAAGTCCTAAATCAACTCTGAAGTTCAAAATCTCATCGTCTGAATCAAATGTGGGTGAGAATTTAGGCATATTCTGGCCTTAATTTAGGTTAAATTCATTTTCATCTGTGAACCTGTGCAGTCTAGAAAATAAATTATGTTTATTTTCAAAGTACAATGATGGAGCCAAGCACAAAGTAGGCATTTCCATTCAAATGGGAGAAATCGAGGGAAAGAAAGGGTAGCAGGCAGTAAACAATTCCATAGCATAGCACAGCAAATTATAGTAGCTTTCATGGCTTGAAGGTCATAGAGGCTGAGCCTACCCTTTAAGAGTCTGGGTGTTGGCCACACGCTCATTCTTTGGCTTCCCTTCAGCCTCTTATGCCCACTGGGACAGCAACTCAATTGGCTTTGGTTGACCCTATATCTGAGTGGCCACCCAACCCCTCTGTCCTGAAAATCCCCATTCTTCTGCCTCTTGGACATGGCAGCCCTGCCTCCTCAGCTTTGGTCTGCAGCCTCATCTTCTTGGAAGCACATTCTGGAACCAAGTTGGTGAAGAGCTGACTCTTGCAACTCTATGAATTTATGACCCCGTCTTTTGAAAGAGGCAGCCCTGCTTCCTGTGCTCCGTCCAGCAGTTCTGCTCCTCTCTGCATTGATCCAGGGATGGGTCTTTCTTTCCTTGGGGGAAACCAGAATAGCTTCTTTTGCCTGTGTCCCGCCTGTAGAATCCCAAGAGGAATTTGTTCTTTCTCTGTTCCTGTGTTCTAAGCTGGTGGGCTTTCTGCTGTGACAGTTGGTTCGATCCATCAGTCACAGCCTCAGTCTTAGCAGCAAAAGATTGTGTTAGTGATGTCTGGTAAACATGCTAGGACTTGTGTCCTTAATTTGTTTAACTGAATTTTCTCGCTCTTTTTAGTTCTATCTTCATTTTGTACAGGTCCTTTCTAAATCTGTCTCTTTCCTTTCACATTTTATTATAAGCAGCAAGGAGAAATGACACAGGCCTTTAAGATCTTGATCAGAAATCTCCTTAACCACATATCCAAGCTCATTACGGTCTACTACCACCAAACATGTGAACATAATTTAGGTATGTTATTTGCCACGGCATTAAGAAGTCTCAGCCATCCTCCATTGCCGTGTTCATCCTATCCTTTTAAAGCCCTCCCAGAAGCTCGATGCCCATCCGCATTTCCAGCAGCATTCTTTTGTTCGTTCTGTCAATGCCCGCTAAGACGACAGAGACTTTCTCTTCGCTTTTTTCTGAGCCTGCGTCCAGACTTTCCTTTGGCGCTTAGCATTCTACCAGTAGTTTCTTTGGCACAATAGAGGCTTCTACTATTAGGCACCTTAAGACTTTACCCATTAGCCCTTTTCAAAATTATGTCTATCTACACAGTAGGTTTCTGTGAACGCAGCATCTTCCTTTTCCAGTGCCAAATTCTGTCTTCATTATCAAGGGCTGCTGTAACATAAATACCATACTTGGTTGGCTTTAACAAACAGAAATTTATTTTCTCACAGTCGAAGGGGCTGAAAATGAATTCAGGGTGCTAGCTCAGGGGAAGGCTTTGACTCTGGGTCAGCTCTGGGAAAGGTGCTGGTCTTCTCTGAGATTCTGCCCCCAGGGTATCTTCATATAGCTATGAATGTCTCTTCCCCCCTTCTCTGCTTCTCTGGCTCGCTGTTTAATTTCTCATATCTCAGAAGGGATTGATTTAAGACACATCCTACATTAATCCCACATGGAAACAGAGGCAAGGATTTACATCACTTAGTTTTTGAGACACAGTTCAATCCCTAACAACATGAAAACACAACATTAAGTTTTAGCCTAGAGCTATGGTTCTCAACCTTCCTAATGCCATGACCCTTTCATACAGTTCCTCATGTTGTGGTGACCCCCAACCATAACATTATTTTCATTGATACTTCATAGCTGTTACTGTTTTGTCACTGTTATGAATTGGGTGACCCCTGTGGAAGGGTTGTTCGATCCCCCAAAGGGGTCGTGACTCACAGGTTGAGAACCGCTGGCCTAGAGGGATCTGTGCTCCTTGTCTTCCCAATCTCCACTTCATTACTTTTTATTCAGTACTGCTGTTTTTAGTTGTCATTGTGTTGGCACCAAGTCATGGTGACCCACATACAATGAAATGAAATGTGCTTGGTCTTGCATCATCTCTATGATGATGGGCATCCTCAAGTCTGCTGTTGTGACCAAGGTATATTTTGAGCACCTTCAAATATATAGGATTTATCTTCAACACCATAGTGGGCAATATTCTGTTACGATCCATATGGTTTTCATTGGCTAATTTTAAGAAATAGCTTGCCAGGCTTTTCTTCTGCGCGTCTCAGTCTGGAAGATCCACAGAAGCCTGTCTACTGATAATTGAAGTACCAAGGGCACAGCTCCCAGTACCATACCAACATGCCAGTCAGCACTGTACAACAAGCTGACGAGGTGACTTAATAGGCCAGCATTTTAAAACAGCTATACCAATGTCAATGACCAGCAGTGAGAATAATCTGCATGTCAGTCACATTTTCAAATGTGTGTTTGATTTGTGGGTTTGGTGTGTGGTGCTATCCGTACTGGAATGTATGTCCCTTCAGCAGAAAGAGTAGGCACTATTAGGAGGCCACAGCAGAAGAGGAACTGCACAGTTGCTCCATCCTCTCCCTGCTCACTTCTGTACCAAGCCAGCCCTTTGGCCTCTTAAGAAACTCGCTGTTTGTAGTAGCCCCTCCTGTGGGGCCGGGTCAGCCATTTTGGTGTGAGAGGCCTTTTCTGATTTGAGGAAGAAACTGTAGACCTTTCTGATTATAGATGTGAACAATCACAGTTCAAACTGTATTGCTACAAGAGTGCAAATATGCGAAGTAGTTAGTGGTGTCCACCAAAGGGGAGAAAAATCCAGCAGTCACCATTTTCTCTGGATCTTGCTGGCATATGCTAGAATGCTTATTTGTTGCCACCGATAAGTGATCAACCAGGTATTTGGTTGAGCATCGCAACTGTCTAATGTAAAAAACACTTTTTAAGGGCAACGTTCCTAATTGTGTCATGAATTCACACTCATCTCTTTGAATCGCGGCCCAAGTGTGGCAACTTGTCGTTTGAAGACACAGAAAGACAACAACTTAAGTGTGGCCTCGCGATTGTGCTTCTGAGTGGCTCTGGTTAAGGCAAGTCCTCAGAGGCATTTGAGAGGATGTTGACCTGGGTGCATGGGGTGCAGGGGCCCCTGGGGACTGTCTGCGCCTCAGCCTGGACTCAGACACCTGGATACCATGCATGTGGGTACGGCCAGAAGTGTTTGCCTTCCAGCAGCTCTCCTGTCCTCGCATAAAGAGACTTTTCCTGGGTCTTGCCCAATTCTGCTTGCCCTCCGCTGCCTGTGCCTTGATTTGGTAGCAGAGGGTGAGCTTCCGGTTTAAATGACCATAATCCTCACTGTCCAAAGGAAGGGAGCGCAAGGGCAAACGTCTAGCCGCCGGCTTGAGACGAAAGTGCCCCCAAATCCTCACTGCTAGAGAGCTGTCTAAGCTCTAGTGTGTGGGAACGCCCAGATACATTGACTTTCCCTTGGTCACCTTCTCTCCCCTTTGATAAGAGTTTTTTGTCTTAAAGCTGACAGAAAAGACGGTTGTGTTGCAACTGAGGCCTGATTTGTTTCTAGATTTTGCAGTTTGTCTTCAGAGCAAGAAATATTTTCCCTCCTTACTTTCCTTCCTCCTTATCTCCTCTTCCTCCTCCCTTCCTTCCCTTCCTCCCTTCCCTTCCTCCCGTGTTCTTTTCTGCTTTCAATTCCAGAGCTCCTAATGAAAATGGATTCTTCAGTCCTGTTGCCACGAGGAGACTGTGGGGGTCAAGCAGGGGTTGGCTCCCTGAACTCCCTGAGTGGCTCTGGGAAGTCCTGCCAGGTGTGCTGCTGCCTACTCAGAGTGGGCTGAATAGAC
>NW_022103928.1:7618610-7631735 GCF_000313985.2 Echinops telfairi
GTGTGTGTGTGTGTGTGTGTGTGTGTGTGTGTGTGTGTGTGTGTGTGTGTGTGTGTGTGTGTGTGTCCTTCAGCAGCATGGAAGTGGTCGGGTAACTTACACCTTTCACTTTACTGATGGACTTGGTTAAGCTCTTTGGTAGGAGGCCTCTTGAAGGCAGCCTCTATGGTAGGAGTGGCGCAGTGGTTGTGTGTATGAGAGAGAGAGAGAATATTTATGAGTGATCTGGTCAACATTTCAACTGTCCAATGTCAAAAACAGGTTTTATAGGCAACTTAGAAAGACCACATGAGATTTGTAACTTGATCACAAAATTAGTACCATTAAGGACCCCACAATAACTTCAGGTTATTGTAGGTCACACCGCTAGACTCGGTTAATGGGAAAATCTCTATATGCAAGATTATACTAGGTATGTTTTGCTAATGTTAAGTTTAGGCTTTGACTGCTTTGCTCTGTCGCTAATGAACCTAGAGTGAGAATTCCTGCCTCTGGTGGGCCTTCCCTCTCTTTTCTGGCTTTTGGGCACAGGCCCTCGCCAGCTGTCTAGTGAATGCCTGCAGTTGGATGCTGGAGCAGTGGAAGGTGTTATTCAGGGTGCGGTGTGGATTCGCAGAAATCCACAACCAGTCCTGGGGAAAAGCCACGCACCAGCGCTCCTGACCAGGGGTCAATTACATTGTCTACACTTTGGAAAGGCAATACAATTGATTAAGGTTAACTGGAAAATGCTGATGTTGGCTTGACTGTGGGACTTTTGCCAGAACAAATGCAACATCTAAACTGATTTCAGGAAAATGGTGCCATGGTTCACTGGTAGAAAAGCTTCAGATTGAGGGAACAGTGGAAACCACCAGGAGAGCAGATTACTTTTCACTATGCAGTAATGAAATGGGACATGGTAGTAGCTGAAAAATATTATCTGAATCCTTACCATAGAAAAACACTCTATTTGAGCAGCAAGTTCTTTTGATTTTTTTTTTCTTTTGATTTTTAATTCATGGTTTCTTGCTGCTGCAAAAGTGTTTGTCCATCCAAGTTAATTTTGTAGTATAAAATCTGGAAATTGCATGTGAAATAGAAAATTTTTAGTGCCGGATTTTTGGGGGGCAGATTTTAAACAAATGCCGAGGAACATATAATGCCTTGGAAGATAAATACAGTATTTGGAAAAGGTAGCCCAGTCCTTTTACAGGTGCAGTTTCAAAATCCAACAAAAATCCTACCTGTTTTTACCTTAAGTCTAATTTGCAAAGGAAAAAAGTCATTTTCAGATTCTGCATAACTGACTCATTTATCGTCCCAAGGAGGAGTCACACTTTGTTATGATATGCGTGCAGTAAAGAATAGTTAGGAAAGTCATTATCTCGTTATTAGGTGCCATCAATTTTCGGCCTTGAGTGAGCCCATGTGAGAGCACAGAACTGTCCCTTAGGGTTTTCTAGCTTGTAGTCTTTATGGAAGAAGATTGCTCGGTATTTCTCCTGCAGAGCAGTGTGGCAGTTCAAGCCACCAGTCTTTTGGCCAGCAGCCCAGTGCTTAACTGTTGCACTATCAGCATTTCTATTTTGTTTAGACTTGGGAAATTGGGCTTGGGTAAAATTTTTCAGAGCACATTAATTTCCCATCCATCAATTTATTTGCATTTTGTTCAGTGGAATTAGTTGCTTAATGGCTCCTCCGTGTCCATAGTACTCTTTCCTTTTGTTTCCTTGCTCACTCATTTCCACTCATCCTTCCTTTCTGCCCCTGCCTGCCTCCTGAACTGTGATTTTGGACATATGCACTTCTTTGGTTTCACATGGGAGATTGGTCTGTGGAGTATGCACCTCAGAGGTTCAAGCGTCCACGCTGCAGGCCTGTCGTTTGGCTTCAGTTCCAGGGTTGAAGAGTGTCTGAGGGCTATAGTCTCAGGGGTTCCACAAGTCTCTAATAGACCACTGAATGTGATGGTTTGATTTTGAGTTTTGTGCACTTGGCGAATTTCAACATTGCCTTGCTATATGTTATTATTGCTCAAGAAAGGAAATGTCATCCCCCAGAGATAGTGACTTGCACAAGGTCATACACCTAAAAAAATAGTAGCAAAAATGCCAGAGCCATTTCTCCTCATCCTTATATCATTGATATTTCCAAGGCATCATTTGATTTCATTGTGTGCAAATGCAAGTGAAATAGCTACTCTACTTTCCTTTAACAAACCGATTATAGGCTAGGAGACTTGGAAATATCATTTTCTCTCTGTCTTTCTTTTAAGGAACAAACTCAGCCATTTGCTTTATAGCCTGGATGGATTTTGATATCTTTAGATATAGAATTGACTTAGTCTTTTCTTTGCCATGTACTGTTTAGAGCAAGGTAAGATTACAATCATAAGTTAATTCTGGACAAAAAGCTCTATTATCTTTCTTCACTACTTTGTTCTCATGAAAAGAACTATAACGGGAGTTTCACTTAAACATCTGGCGACTTAAAGCATTGTGGTTTGTAAAAATGCATAATAATTTGGGTTTGTCTCCTGTCTCCCTCTAACTTCTTTATAATCCACATGCTACCTGTTTTAATGCATGAATAGTGGACTACGCTATTTTCAGAAAGACTACCCTATTTATAAAATTGAGTGACTTGGTGTAAACAGAAGAGTATGGAATTTTTTTTTTTTTAAGAGTATGGAATTCTTTAGGGAATGATTAGAGAGATGGGAGTACGACTGTCAGGAGTATATAGACCTAGCTAGAGGATATTTTAAGAAACTGTAGTTTCTCATTTTTATATTTTTGATTAATAAAGGTTCCATTGATACTGTAGCAGTACTTTCTGATTTATCCTTGTGCATTTAAGTGACCTATTCTATAGCAGATATCGTGTTTCCCTGTTTATTCTTTAAATTTTTGTTAGTTTTAAATTGATGCATAGCAAAGAATACAACAGAGCCTTGGTTTTATGTGTACAATTCAGTGACATGGATCCCACTCTGGGTTGTATAACCATTGTCCCCCTCTCTGAATTGGTCCTTTTTCATTCACATAACCTTACTGCCTATAAGATTCTTATTCAGTCTCTCAAATTACTATTTTCCTTGATCCCAGATAGATAGTTCTTGAAAGAATATAATACTCAAGAATATCTTTTTGTTTTTCTACTACTTATGCTAAGATATTATTCAGTTCTAAGACGATTACAGGGGATTATGTTGTTTAAGGTTTAAAGATGATCTCAAGGCAATAGTTTACAGAGTTCATCCGCTCTTGAGGTTTGAGAAAATCCAAGAGTCATAAGAATTTTTAAATTTCATTCTTTTGATCAGGATTCTTCTGTTGAATCTTTATCAACATGTTCAGTAATGATAGTCCAGCACCATCCAGTTCTTCAAGTCTCATGGTCAAGGAAGTGGTTGTTTATAAAGGTCATTAGCCACACATCCTATTTTCTCCTCCTATTCCTGTCTCTCTTTCTTCCTTTGCTGCTTCAGGTGAACAGAGCCCAGTGACTGTGACTGGGAGTGCTGCTTGCAAACATGTAGGATCCCAGGCGCTACTCAGTGACCTAGTAGAACAGGAGCACTAAAAACTTTAGTAGGCCGCTTACTTGGAATGTCCCAGGAAATCATGACCCCAGACCCTCAATCCAAGGAACTAAATCCTGTGACTATGTTTACACATAGGCAACCTCAGTAGCGACTCCCTCTCTTTCTCTCTCTCTTGTGTGTCATTGTTGTAAGTCTATCTATCATAACGGTTTTGCCAGTTCAGCATTTTGTGGTTGTGCCATTTGTTGACTACAATGATAATAATCAGCTTTGCAAGCCTACCCTTAAGGTAATTTTTTCCCCATCATTATCCACCCTCCTTTTAAAAAGATAGATTAATAAATACCATATATACTCGAGTATAAGCCAATCCGAATATCAGCCGAGGCACCTAATTTTACCACAAAAACTGCATTAAAAAATGTGCTGAGAAACTCGGCTTATACACGAGTACACACACATATGAGTCCTAGTGGTGTACTGGTTACATGTTGGGCTGCGAACCTCATGGTCAGCAGTTCGAAACACCAGCAGCTCTGCAGGAGAAAGACTAGACTTTCTACTCCTGTCAACGTTGGCAGTCTCAGAGATCCACAGGGGTTTTTATGAGTCAGCATTGACTCAATGGCAGTGGGATATACATACATGAATACACACATAAGAATGTGTCGTTTGATGTCTGTATCTGTCTGGGTGATAACCAGACACACATCCATCCTAGCATCTTTTATTTTAAGGGAAAGCAGCTCGTCTTTGATTATTTATTTCTCTCCAATGCTTTTAAAGATCCCCAGCCCAGGCTTTTGCAGCACTGGAACATAGGTGGAATGCAGTTGAGTTAGAGGACTTTACTCAGGCGGCAGGTGCTAGGCCTTTGGTTGGCTAGCAGCAGGTGACTGAGCCTGTGGGGCCTAGGCTGCTCCTGCTGGTCCTTTACACAGCACGGTGAGCAGGGCTGGGTGAACTTGGCTTCCTGAACTCCACTCCCACTACTGTCATTGGCCACCTAGTCCTCCAGCTACCATCAGCACCTCTGCCAGCTATAGTAGCGTTGGTATCGGGAGCAATGAGGATGACTAGAAGCAGGCTATCATAAGGTTTAAAAGAACCAACACATCTAAATCACACAACTTCTCATTTCACAGACCATATTGTGAGCATTAATCTAGGCATACCTGTGTGTGTGTGTGTGTGTGTGTGTGTGTGTGTGTGTGTAAAACAAAATCCAAACCCACTGCCAGTGAGTCAGTTCCAACTCATGGTAGCCCTGTAGGACAGAATGGAACTATTACATAGGGTTTCCATAACGTTAAATCTTTATGGAAGCTGGCGGTTACACATTTCTTCTATGGAACAGGTGGTCGGTTTCAGCCACCAATAACCATTGTGGGAATAGGGCTCGCTCTCTCTCTCTTTATATATATATATACACACACACACATATACACACATACATACATATACTTACACACATACCTGGATAAACACGTGTGTGTATATATACAGATACATATATACACATACACTTATATACACACGCAATTTGCCCTTGAATAACTTGGTTTTTGACCTCGTGTGCCCACTTATGTGTTTCTTTTTTTAATGCCATGTGACTCTAGTCATCTCCTTGTGAAGAGTTTGTTTATTCAGTAAATTGTGTGTCACAGTAAGCAGTGATCTCTTGCAGCTGATGTATTTTTTGCCGTGTTCAGTACAGGACTATAAACCCAAGTAACACCATGGGATCCACATAAAGTGCCATTAGTGATGGTGGAAGTGCTCCCAAGAAGCAGAGATAAAACAGAACATTGGTAACAAAAGGTGTGAAGTGCTTAAGGTGTTGAAAATGGAAATGATATGATGGTTGCCACTTTGAGGTGAATGAGTTCGGTGAAGGACCACTGTGAAAAAGGAAATTTTATGAAGCTATTGATATAGTTATGCCAACTCTTTGTAAAATACCTTTTAATCTCATACTGAAAATGAATATGAGTGCAGAATGTAAAGCATATGACATATAAAATATGTCCTAATCAGCTTTGTCTGCTATTGGTAAGGCGTCCCAGTCAGCAGCAGGCTTGTAGTAGGTAAATTTAGGAGGGTTGAAAGTTGTGCACAGCATTTTTATCATGTGGGGTTAGAGCCCCACTCCCCAACCCTTGTGTTATACGCAGTCAACTGTAAAAGTGTACACACACAGACATGAGAGAGCGTGTCAGTCAGTCAGTCGGCGGTGATGCACGTGGCTAATTGCATGCTTTCTCATTGAATGGTTGGTGGTTTCAGTTATCCAAGGTGACTGGGTTCAAAGGCCCAGGAATCTACTTCTGAACAGTCAGCTGCATAACCACATAAAAATGAGGGGGCTTCAAAAAAATGCATCATAGAGAGATGAATGAAAAGTTAATGAAGTTTTACCATGAAATTTTTGACTCTTCCATATATATAGACACATATATATACATGAAGAATTTACAGTAAATAAGGCGATTTCATCATTTAATTATTTTAAACAAACAACTTCAAATGCAAGGCTGGTTTTTTTCTACCAGACATGCTTCTACCGTTATTTGATGGTAAAAGGTTTCTGCTACCTTGTTAGTGTTGTTTGAACATTTTGAATCGCCAGAAAGATGATGCAGTCATACTACAGAAAACATTGGGGATGTGAGCAGGTAGCACCTGAGGTTCTTGGGGCCTGTTCACCCCCTTGGTTCTTAGGCACAACCCGGAGGATGTCAACTCCAGGACCGGCTTGCCTGGTCCCACCTACTGCTCTGGCAGCTGAGTGCAGAATGAGTGCCCATTTGTCACGCAGAGCCTGAGTCTGAGCTTGGCAGGGCGTCACTGAGCGTCTCCTTTCGTATCACAGCGTGGTGCCGTGGTCAGAGCAGCCACATACGTACCCCCCCTCCCCATCCGCCAAGACTTCGTGTCTCCCTCATTTGTGGTGATGCCGACTCTGAAACAGGGACTGGGAGACCTCTTGCTGTCGTGGGGGCGGGGCTCTGCTCGCAGTCTGAGATGGGTGCCTATTCCGCCCATTCCTCCTCAGTCCCTTCTCAAGTGGAAATTTTGCAAGCCGACTTCTGCAGCCTGCGTAGTACAATTTGGCTGACAGCAGTTTCTGGCAAAAGAAATAACCAAATTATTATTCAGTCATGGGTTTTTAACAGCCGCAAAGCAAGTGGATGTTAACTAAATGATGCAATTTATTCCCTTCCCTCTTATTGCCAGCTTGCCTATTACAGAGCGACTGCCAGTTTTCAATAAGTGGTACCCAGATGGTATTCACATGCCGCCCACTTGGTTACAGAGCCGAAGCGGGGAATAACTCGGCAGACACTACAAGCTGTGGGTCAATTGAGGGGGAATGCCTGTTGCTTCACAGTTTTGCATATGTAAATCTGTTAATGTTATGTCAGTATTGTGCGGGCTAAACACAAGCATTGCCTTTCTCTGGGGGCCCAGCTGAACTTGGACCACAGCCCAGTTCTACCGAGGCTCGGCGAGCCGCGCAAGCAGTTGGAGGATGGCGCGCAGCCTGCTTCCTCCTCTCCAGCCCGGTGCTCTCGCGTTATCCGCGGCCCAAGTTGGACGCAGGAAGTGTCTGCCGTAGGCCCGCTCCATAATAGGACAGGCAGGCCCGGTTTTATGAGGTTGGATGTGGAGGGTGGAGGAGTGTGAGTGTGTGTCTATTTTTAGGTCAGCCTTCAAGACAGTGCCTCTGGCCCAGCCCGCGCCTGCCTGCCGTGCTCACACTCCCCTCTGTGTGTCTGCCACACTTCTGCCTCTCCGTTTCATCAACTGCAGATGTGGCACACAGCCGTCTTCGAGAGTCATGAACTGTGTCGTCTGCGCGGCTTAACAGTCAACATCTGCTGCAGCAGGCTGAAGGGAGAGGCAGGGAAATAATTTTCGGGAATGCATTCAAGTGCCTCAACTTAGTCTCGACTTTGGCCTGTGCAGACAATTATTTTACACTAATTGCATCAAGATAGCAGCTATAAAAACAAGATTTGGATCGCCCCCCTTTCATGAAAGTTGCAGTTACAAAGGGTAGTCCTCTTTTGTTTTTATTGTGGTTTGTTTCTCGTTCTCCAAAGCTTATTACATTGGGTGCAAACAACAACAAAAATGCTGTAAAGAGGCATGCCTCGTAATATCCTTAAGAGCTAAAAAAGACCTATGGTGTTGGTTTAACCAATGAAAATATTCCTGCAGGTATTGTAAAATTTATGTGCCATATGAAAGACATTAAGGTGTTGTTTTTTCATGGGGGAAAATGTTCATTGTCGAGGCATTTTGTAAATTATTTTAATGCTGCTTTTCTGCTTCAAACTCATGATTTTGATATATAAACCAGTTTAATGTTTTCTGCACAGACCCTGGCTTTCCTAAATTTTATATATTGGAAAGCCTGTGTTTGTATTGGACCTTCTGGTTTCTTTCATATTGAAAATCCATCTTGCATGGCCCCGTGCCATGTGGTGAAGAAACAGTTTGACAAGAGTCAAATCTCCAGTGTTGATTTCTGAATCCTGAGAGCTATACGAGATTTTGTTTATAGTATATGGAAGGATATTTTTTAACATGAAGTGATTTACCACCAATAATATCATATAGGTCTCTCTATATATCATGTATGTGTAGATGAGGGTGCCAACTTTGTAGAAAAATAGTATTAAAATATAATGGAATTTTTCCACAAAATTTTTTAAACTTCTTTGTGTGTGTGTGTGTGTGTGTGTGTGTGTGTGTATCAAGGACTTCAAAGAATTCATGAAAAATTCTTTTATCTTTCAGTTTCAATTTTTTTCACAAACTTTCTGAAATCCCCTCTATCCGTACATACACATGTCAACAGACATATACCAACACAAATAATACAATGTAACCTTTTCAATACATCAGTGAACAGATCTCAACTTTTCTTCTGTTTGTAATCCGGACAACATTGTGTACTTCATATTTGGGGTCTTACTCTTCTGAAATGTTCTCAAGAATAAATTGTGGTTAATTACACAATCCAGCATCTCCGATGCTCTTGAAAGATTTGTCTCTGACATTTCGCTGCTTTATCTGCTGGGCAGCTCGAGTAGCATGCGTCTCTCCTCACATTTCAAGTCTCGAGACTTTGTTCTGAAAAGCCAGATGGAAGGATGCAGATTGTTTTTATCTTTTGTCCTTCACACTGTAACCTGATCTCCTGCATATCTCCACATCTCGCAGGAAATTTACTATGTGAAAGCAAGGAGACGATTTAAAATATGGACCAGCCAGGGTAGGGACGGCTCAAGATGCACTGCATCAAAGCAAATCTCTCCACCCAGCCCCCACACCCTTTTTCTCTTTTCTTTAAGAAATGGTTTTCTGAGCAAAGGCACATCTAAATATGGCCAGTTCTTTCCACTAACTGGGCTGAACTCTTAATGGCCAGTGGGCTAGAGCAAGGTGTAAATATGCGTGCAGTGGAAGTTGACTAGCCAATAATTGGAAGCTTAGAAGAAGACTGAATCAACAGAATCACGGAATTGGCAATGGCCTCGCAGATTACAGCAGGGCAATTATAAAGACAAGGGACTTGTCCAGTGAGCCACATCAGGTTTGAGACAGATCCATGACAGGAACCGGTATTGCCCCAGTGTTTGCAAGAAGCAAGAAACAACGTAAGCTCAGACTTCATGGTAGGTGTGGTTTTAAGGGCAGAATATTTGCAAATTTTTGTTACTTATTTCCTCTTTTTTGTAATTTATTTGTCTAAAAGACTTAAGGATAATTGTCTCCTTTAGCACTTTGATTTGTATTTGGAATCAAGTGAGCTCAATAACATATCCATCGTTATGAGCTCATAACATATCGAATCAGTGTATTCGATTAGTTGATAAATAGATACATTATGTGCTTGGACCTATATCTGTATTTATACATACCTGGGATGCGTGACAAAGAGGAAGGCCCTGAACGAGATGGACTGAGACAGTGGCTGCAACAATGGTGTGAAACATAAGAACCATGGTGAAGACGGTGCTGCATCGGGCGGTGTTTTCTTCTGCTGTACACAGGGTTGCTGTGAGTGGAAATGTGGCACGTACCAACAACAGGATAGGTATGTATAAATAGCTATGTGGGAGAAAGATCTGGCACTCTACTCCCGCTAGATTACAGCCTAGACACCCCTGTGGGACTGTTCTACTTTGCCGTATGGGGTCACTATGGGTTGAAATAGATGATGGCATTAACAGCCACAGGACCTAGTGGCACTAGGTGACCTACGTTTCAATACCAACTGTGGGCATTCCCATATGTGAAACCTTGGATCAAAGTCCACATTTTCAAGTCTTGGTTCTGCCTGCTCTCAAATGGGGACAATTCTAGAACCAGCCTTAGGGTTGTCACAAGAATTTAATTGAGATTTTTCATGCAGAACATTTGGTATTATGTTGTCACCTTTGGTATGCTTGTTTTTAATGATTGTTTATGATGTTAATTTCTCCATACAAACAAAATCAAAAACAAAAACAAGACCTGACTGCTACTGAGCTAATTCTGACTTACAGACACCCGGTAGGACCGAGTGAAAGGCCTCATCTTTCTTCTCATGAGCAGTCAGTAAGTTTGAACTGCTGACTGTGTGTTTAGCAGCATAACACATAATCCATTATGCCACCAGGGCTTTGCTCTTACAGCAAAGTAAAGTCAAATATGATTAAAAAGCGATGTTTGGCCATGGGCTTTAACTTTCCTTTCTGCAAAGTTTATACTTCTCACCATCCCTCTCCCTCTTCCCTTGTTACCCGTCTAGCACCTTCAGCAGTATTCCTTGTTTTACCTTTGGGTGTCTTTACACATTGTTTACTTCGTTGTCAAGATGGGGCTGCAAAATGCTCAGGTGCTTTCTCTCCTCCTTACTCTGATTCTCTCCCTCATTTAGTGACAAGTCTTAGCTTTGTAACTGATGACATTAAAGGATATCCTTACCAAAACCTGGGGGCCCTCCCCAAACTTGCTTCCTTGCGTGTGAGTATTTTGCTTCATTCCTTCTTGTAATGCCTGTGATCCAGACCATTTGATCCAATCTGGGACTTCCTGAAACTAGTATTTGAGGCATATTTGTTGCCCCACATGGAAATACTTATAAATGCTTTCTGTTAATGTTAAGAGCTCCACCAGGTTTTTTCTGGAGTCCCTATTATGTGTCAGGAGTTAGACACTGTCCCTGCTCTTTTGGAAAGTAGGGTGTGACCTAGGTTTGGACACATTATATATCTTATTGAAATCTAGCTTTAGTCTTACCAACCTTACCAATCTGTTAGGTTGGTCCTTGTGTCCAACACATCTGCTCATTGACTCTACAATTTGTACTAAAAAGTCACACTAATAGAAAAAGATGATAACAATCCCATTTACTACAGCACCAGGAAGAATAAAATATTTATTTATATATCTTTTCCAGTGTTAAGACTATATACTGAAACCTATGAGACATTGACGGGAAAAAAATGGAAAGAGACCTAAGTAAATGGAAAGAAGACCTATGTACTTGGACAGAAATAGTTTAATATTGCTAAGATGGCAATACCCCTCAGGTTGATATAGATATCCAGTATCATCTCTATAAAAACCCCATATGGTTTAGATGCAGAAATTGACAAACTGATCCTCAACCTCATGTGGAAATTAATGGGACCAAATAGCAAGACTAGTTTTGAAAATGGAAAAGAGGAAAGTTAAAAGTTATAAATTACACTTCCTGATTTCCTAAATGCTATAGTACTAGTACTCAAGCCAGTTGGTATTTGTATGGATGCATGGAAGCACAGACAGGTATGCCAGTTGCCTTAGACTTTGTAGCATTGGGTGTGTGTAGACACACATACCATATATAGATTATATATGTGAATATAAATATATATGTATATCTATAGAATATATATAAATTATATTCCATTGATTGTCATTGGAATAGAATTGAAAGTTCAGAAATAACATTTTTATATGAAGGCCCTTAAACGTTTTTGGAAATTATTCAATATCTTTCCATTTTTGTTTTTCCTTGAGTTTTTTGAAGTCCCCCTTGTACTTGTGGTAAGTTGATTTTCAATGTGGCTACCAAGTCAGTTTAATCGGGGGAAGAAGAGCACTTCCAACCAGTGGTGCTGGGGCAACTGAATATCCACGTACGAAGAATAAAATTGGACCCTACTTCACAACATTTACAAACTCAAAATGGATTAAAAACCTACATGTAAATACTGAAACTTGAGACTCCCAGTAGGAAATACCAGAGTAGATCTTTACAGCTGTGGAGTTATGGATTTAGCACTGATTTCGTAGATATAATACCCAAAGCATAGGTATCTGGTGAAGGGTGTATTTAAAATTGAACTTCACAGGATTAAAAAATTCAACATTTAAAAAAGTGATATCAAGAGTGAAAAAGAAAACCCATTAGAATGGAAGGACATATTTGCAAGGCATATATTTGATAAGGCTCTAGTATCCAGAATATACAAAGAACTCTTACAACTCAACAATAAAAAGATAATTTTAAAAGGATTTGAATGGACATCCCTCCAAAGAAGATACCACAAATGGACAAAAACATGTGAAAATATATAGAACGTCATCAGTCATTAACCCAAAACCACGCCCACTGGCATCCACTTGATTCTGATTCACAGTGGCACTATACCGGGCTTCCAAGACTGTAAACCTTTATGGGAGCAAATAGCATCATCTTTCTTCCACGGGATTTAAACCTTCAGCCTTGTGCTTGGCAGCTCAACACTTAACCCAAGTGCCACCAGAAATTCTTTCAAAAATTATTGAACCCTATATGGCACCTATACAGGGTTTCTGAGGCTGAAAATCCTGACAGGGCCCGATAACCTTGTCTTTCTCTTGTAGAATGTCTCGTGGATTTGAACTGCTGACCTTGCAGTTAATAGTCCAATGCTTATCCATCAGTGCCACCAGAACTCCTTCGTTAGTCATTAGGAAAATATAAATCAAAACCATAGTGAAATATCACTCTTCCCACTGGGATGGCTATTAAAAACTAAAAAGAAAGCAAAACATAAAGTGGAGAAATTGTATCTTGAGAATGTGCAGAAATTGGAACCCTCATAGAGTTGGTGATGGGAATGTAAAATGGTACAGCCTCTTTGTAAAACAATTTTGGCTGTTCCTCAAATAATGAAACAGAGAGCTACCATATGACCAGCAGTTCCACTTTAGGAATATCCCTGAGATGGATGAAAACATACATTCATGCAAAACTTTGTACTGTAGCATCCATAGCAGCATCATTCCTAATAACCCCAAACTGGAAAAGCACAAATTTCCAGTGACTGATGAATGGATAAACAAAATGTGATATAATCACTAAAGTGGAATATTACTCAGCCATGAAAAGGAATGAAATGCTGATAAGACACATTGCTAAGGGATAGAAACCAGGCAAAAACTGAAAACTGTGTGATTCCATTTATATAAAATATCTAGTGAGGGCAAATACATAAAGACAGAAAGATTAGTGGTTAGAAGCATTATGGAATGGTCATAATGAGACATAAGGACATAAATCCTCATGA
>NW_022103928.1:7633664-7647379 GCF_000313985.2 Echinops telfairi
TTGATTTTCACAGATTGTGGGGCCAGAAAGTTGGGGACCATATAATCACTGCTGCTGATGGGGAAAACAGTGAATGGGGGTTTCAGTATTCCCATAAAACATAGTGTACACCTTAAAAACCACTTTTGACAGAGGAGACCTGACCTCCGCTGGGGTCAGTTTCTCAAGATGTGGGGCGAGAGAGAAGACCATTCAGTGCTGCCATACAACATTGCGCTAAGGCTGCCAAATCATCAGGCACTCCTACAAGAGTGATTATCGAACCATACTGGAATTTCAAGTCTACAGGTGGAGTGGGGGCTTGTATGCCTTAGAGAAGGTGATTGCACTTCTGTTGGTTGGTAACTGGGTGGAGAAACCTCCCATTGGGAAAAATGTATGACAATTCTTAGAATCCAAGGGGAGCATGTGCCCAGTGTGATGTCTCTAATTGCATTCTTTTGACTTATTATCTATCCAGCCTAAGGTTGTGGAATTGGTAGTCATTGGGCTTTGGTTTAGATCACTTACTTTGAGGGTGTCCAATGAATGGTGGTTGGTGACGATATGTATGTACTGTTTTAATGCTCTCCTTGTTTCATTATGTCGTGTTAATCTGGTAGGCATGGTTCTGCCTCTGAATGTTATTGAAAATTTTGTTCTGTCACCAACCCCCATTGTTCATAAAAGTACTATCCAGTCACTTAAGAGTTTAATCTGCACAAGTCAACAATTCATGTGTTTTGATGTGAAATGCCAGCCTGTACTTGTAAAATTTTCTTTTCTCAATAGTTTTAAGCCCTATACCATTGGATAAATTATTGATACTATCAGTAATTATTACCTTATGTCCCAGGGGGCTTGATTTATAACATTTTCTATCATAAAATGATAATGTTTCTAAAGTAAACCAGAGACATAGATAGCCTATAGGTATATGAATGAGTTTTGGGCTCATACTTAGTTCTAGCCCCAATCTAAGAACAATTTGTATTTATGACATGGCCTATTCAATACTCACCCTCATGAAGAGATCACTGAAGATATGGGTGCTACAGCCAAGTGTGATGAAGAAACAAGTAGCTAACTTGTTGAGTGATGCATCACCTAAATCCACATGAAAGAAGCACATCAGCCCGTGTCATCCAATTATTGCAAATACTAAAATATGAAAATCCACATCCAAAGTATGGAATGCTGTCAGCTTAAATTCTGGATACCCAGTTTGCAGAAGGGTCTGGATGACACTGGAAGCCCCAAATCTATTTGCAGGGTCTCCACATGGATTAAGCCTCTGATGAATCTCTTCTGATTCCAGGCATGTGGATAACTTTCTGATAGCTATCAGATAGAGAACATTGTAAAGTTGATTATTGCAGATGTAGTTAGGCTAAAAGAGTAACAATTTGCCATTTGATCTACCTTTTGGTCCTTTTTGGGAGAAAGAAGAGGCTGTCTACTCCCATAGCGAGTTACAGTCTTGGAAACTGTCAGGGGCACTTCTGTTTGTCTTGTAGGGTGGCTGTGAGCTGGAATAGACTCTATTAGCAGTGAGGTTGGTTGTTTTTTGGGCACTTCAGTTGTTTCAGTTTTTTAATATTTTCTGCTTACTTTTTGGTTGAGGTTTTGCCTAGTCGTTGTTGTTTGGTGATTTTGTTTTTTGTATGTTTTTCTGTGTATGAAAGCTGGGATTGGTGGATCTGTAGACATATAACTGGGTTACTGGTTACCTGGGGACATGGTATGGAGGACTCGGGGGGAAATGAGAAGCTAACAGCAATGAGTACAAGAAGAGAATGCTCTGAAATTCATTGTGTTGATGATTGCACAACTCTTCTTGGTATGATTGAATGATTAAATTATATGATACAAATCATATGCCAATAAAACTATTTTTAAAACTTAGTGTATGGATACTGAAATTTGAGTTTAATATAAAGTACACATTCCACTATTTGGTGTTTTCGTTTTAACTACTAAAGAATGTAGATACCATTCTTGGTCCACAGGCTGTAGGAAAAGTAGGTAGCTGACATACATGGCCTGCAGTTATTTGGTCCCTCAGTGCCAGTCACTGTGGAGTAGATTCTGACTCAGGATGGATGTCGATGGATGCTCTACACGACTTTGATGGCTGAATTTTCCGAAGTACACAACCAAGCCTTCCTTCTGAGGTACTCTTTGCAGCTGAATGCAGGGAATTCACTACAGCACTGAGGACTTCCTATGTGTCTCATAACGTCATGAAGGAGGTATAGGTTTTTTCTCTGGTTTTTCCAGTAAGGATTTTACAATTTCAGAGGCAACATGTTCCCAACAATAGCTGCCAGGGCTGGGTCTTGGCCTGGTTTGGCTCTAGAATCCTTACTCTTGAACCCCTGTGCACCAGCTTGGCTGCCAGACCCAAGCAGCTCCACCAAGGCAGCCAGACCTCTCTAGCTGTGTGTGCTCAATCACTTCATGCTTCTTTGACTCGCCCCAGCCCAGTGCCTTTACTTCCCTTGTATCTTCTCGTCATTTTGGTATGGCTACCTCCCTTTTTCTCTTCTGGTACTCTTTTCCATATTGCTAAGCCAATACCCACATGCAGCCTGGGGAAAAACAAATCCACCACCTTGCCTCCCTTTCAGACTTTCCTCGTGACTCACTTCTTCTGGGAAGGCGATGCTTCAGCCACCTTTTGACCCTGAATTCAGCTGGAACCGAGTCCGCCTCGCTGGCTGCTCTGCACTCCCACTATCATCTGTCTTTCGCCACACTATTGGCTGCCCACCATTGAAACCCTCCACTGCAGCAACTATTCTGTAGAGCTTCTTTGTTTAATTTAGTGCCCAGAACTTGGTTAGGACCTCCAGGGAGGTTAAGACACCAATGGTTCCTTACATTTAGGAATCTCTCCAGCGTGGGCAGACGTAAGAGTGCTGCTTGCCTTTGCTGCTCCCTCCTCGCTTGCTTGGATGCTCCCCAGACCTTCCCTTGATGGCTCAGGTGGGCGAGAGGCAGTGGGGAGGTAAGTGGCTTTTACATCTCTGCATGGCCATCATGCTTACCCTGTTTAATGCATGTCCTGCAGATGGATATGTGTATGTGTCGCATATTGTGTATGTACTGTCTTCTCCCTGCCTCATTTTGTTACCTCCACAGACAAGCCATCATCATAAGAGGCTCAAATCATGGTGTATAAGGAGAGAGGTTGTGTAGCACGATGAAACCTTTCCGATACGGTGCCAGCAAGCTTTGCTCTACCTCTGCCAGGAATCAGTCCATTGTTCTCAACACCCTTGTACAATTCAGCTTTAGATGCACAGTTTCCCCTGGAAGCTGTGCTTCCTGTGCTCTTCCAAACACAGCTGCAAGACACAAGTACAAAAGGAGAGACAGACAGACAGACAGATAGAGAATAGAAATTGTTTAGAAGTGCTTAAGTGATTAATGTAATCTCTTTATTTATGACTCATAAACAAATGTGGTGGAGACAAAAGAGTCCTTCCAACTTCAGTTTCCATCCCACGTAGTTTGGGCTGCGGTGCTAATCTTCAGTGTGTATCAAGGATGACTCTACTGGAAGCTGCCGAGGGTGACTGGCTGAAGAGGTGAGATGCTCACCATCTCAGCAGCTGGGGGTTCAGAGTAGGAAGGAGGGTGTGGAGAATGGGTGAATTCTTTCCTTCCACAATTTCTGATTCACAAGGGAGTGAATTATTGCAAGTTCATAAACTTCTTTGGTCTAAAATATTTTTAAAATCATAATCTGAGAGATTGCGTGACTATTAGGAACAGAGAGGAATTTGTTGGAAGGAGGCAATGGTGTGTCATAGAGTATATGAGGCAAAGTGGGAACTGGAATCCCTCTGGAAGCAAGGCATTTTTCTGTGTTTCTCTCTCCTGGTTTCCTGGTGTCTTGGCTGTGCTGTATGTCTCCCTCTTTCTGCCTCTAACTGCCTTGGCTGTTAGTCTTTAAGTCACCCACCATACTGTCCCCAAAGCTTGCCCTTCACCCATAGACTTTGAGGATGAGGATTCTGTGTTGTTCATGTCTGTATAGCATGTGTTCTTGAGAATCATAGCACAGAGCGTAACCACTAAGCCACCAGGCCTAGCACGTGTTCTTTCTATAGGCATCTTTGCTAAGAGACAACGTGTGGGTGTGGGGCAAAGGATGGGTGGTGGTGGTGACTGCGGCTATGTCTGGGTCTCCGCAGGAATGAAGCTGCATTGGGAAGTAGAGTTGTCAGGAATGCAGGCAGTGCTCCCCTGTCCTCCCCTGTTTCTCCCTGTGCATCTGCTGTGCTCCATTCTCTCTGCAGACTCCTCTCGGTGCTCCTCAGGCCACATGACCCAGCTTGCTTGCCCTGTGTCCTAGGTGGGACTGTGGTGATCTGGTCTACTGAAACTGTCCTACCTGGAACTCAGGTTCTGAAGTCAGCTTGTTAGGTGAAAATTGCTTAGGGTTAAAGTTTTCCTTTGAAAGCCCCGGAAATCACCCCTAACTGAGACAGAATGTTCACACTTGGTGGGGCATGTGGGAACAGAGACCCACTAAAGGCACATTAGCTATTTGGCTCTCTTTGCTCTAGGGCATTTGTTCATAATTTTCCCTAATAATAAACACTCTTGCCCTCCTCCAAGTTCTAGGAGTTGCATTTGTGTTAGTTAGGTTGAAGAGAGTGTGATTTCATTCTATCTCTGCCCTAGTCCTAAGGAAAGCATGCAAAGCATTTGATTGACCTAGCTCTGGCCATATGTACACAGTTTTCCTAGCCCAATCTGCTTTTGGCATACATTTGTGTGCTGCATTGAGGAAAATGTTCATACTTTTCATTTAGGTTTGCCAATAAAAGTCTTGGAACGAATAACAGGAGTAAGACAAATGGAACCACATCCTCGAAAAGTGGCAGTTGGAATCTGGCCCCTTGGCTCAGGAACCTGGAGCATATTTTCTGCCTGAGGATCCTTTGGAAGGAGTTGAATACAGATTCTTTGACCACACCCCACTCCTGCAGGATTTTATTTCCTAGAGATAGAGCCAGGAGCCTGCAAACAAGCCAGATCACTCTTACCCCCTGCCATCAGGTGTACTGCCTCATAACGACCCGGTGGGATGGGATAGAACCTTCTTAGCGTTGCTGAGTCTGGGTCTTCATGGGTGCAGAAAGGCTCGTTGTTTTCCCTCCAAGTAACTGGTGTATTTGAACCACTGTCCTTCTAGTTAGCAGCACAGTACGTCATTCACTGTGCCACCAGACCTCCTTTGATGACTTGTATCCACCCTCAGTTCTGAGAATGTCTGCTCTAAGAGAAAGACAATTGGGCACTATGAGTCAGAATCAGCTTTCTTGAAGAGTTGGGTTTCTCTGCTTACAGTAACCTTAAGTTTATTTTGAGCAAGGTGGGTTCTAAATAAAAATGCATTTTTAATGTTATTTCTCATATCACTTGGATTCCTTTGAAGGGTCTTTCGTATTACCCAAAGACTTGCATTGCTCATTGAAAATTAGACAGACCCTAACATTTGTCTCAAAAATGTTTGATACCTTCTCAACCTGTGTGAGACCAAACCTGGCCAATTGCTATCCATTTGATTCTGACTCTTGGCAGTCCCATGAAGCAAATTAAGAGGACTTTATGCTGCCCCCTGTGTGAGGTCAAACAACTAACCTTTCAGTTAGCAGCTGAACTTGTGCCAGTTTAGACCTCTCAACCCATGCTCAAAGCGAAAATCCAAACACATTAACTTTGAGCTGATTCTGACCCTTTTTAGGGTTTCCAAGGCCGTAAATCTATACAGGAGCGAAAAGCCTCTTCTTTCTCCTAAGGAGCAGTTAGTGGGTTAGACCTGCTGGCCTTGCCGTTAGCAGCCCAACATGCCACCAGGGCCCCACCAGAGCTCCTCAGTTCAGGCTAATGCCCCATCCCCCTTTTTTTCCTGTGGTGCATCTTATTCATGGTTTCTTTCATTTTTTTTTAATCGTTTTATTTGGGGCTCATATAACTCTTATCACAATCCATACATACATCAATTGTGTAAAGCACACTCACCATATTTACTTATTCAACCGCTTTGCTTTCAGCGGTTGTGTCGGGAAGGTGAGCATCATAGAATCAGGCTAATGCCCCTTAAAACCAAACAAAAACCCCCCACTGTCATCCAATTAATTAAGACTAACAATGAACCCAAATAGGGTTTCAGAGTCTCTAAATCTTTACAGGAGCGGGTAGTCTCTTCGTTCTCTGGAGGAGAGACTGCTAGGTTTGAACCACCAACCTTGAGATTAGCAGTCCAACACTCAATTGACAGTGCCATCAGGGCTTCTTCTAATACTCCTTAAAAGAATGAGAAAAACCATTTCTGAAGAATTACAGAATTGCTAGAGGGGAAGGCATAGATTTGAAAGCCTGCAGAGAATATGCATACTTTTAGCTGGTGCTGTCAAGTAGGTAGGTGTTGGACTGCTAACCACAAGTTTGGTGGTTCAAACCCACATGCCATTCTGTGAGCGAAAGATGAGACTTCGTGCTTCCCTCATGGTTGATCTCCTGGGAGACCCAGCGTAGGCTCCCTATGAGTGTGAATCATTGTTTGGGTTTAATTGAAAGTTTGTAAATGATGAAGTGTTGTAGTTTTATTTCCTAGTATGAAAATTAAAATTTTTTTGTAACGGTCAAATTCTTGCTGACTGCTACCAAAGCATTTCTTAAAACTGGTGTGTTAATCTTCACTTCCAGAAGATTCTCGCATCTTTAGATTTGGTTGGACCAGAAAGATGTATTACCTGGCTCCTATGCTAGGGTTTGAATTGTGTAAATATGACTTGTTTCCTTCAAGGGTAAAGTGTGTGCACCTCAATAGAGTCTGCCTCCCCGCACCCTGGAAATTTAGGATGAAAAAGAAACCATGCTAGAGCTGTAGTGAGAGTGGCCCGTAGAAACTGAGTTGTTGCTTAAGGCACTTTCTGTTCTCTTCGCTTTGTGGAAGTGCAGGGCGGGGCAGCTGGGGAACTGGGAAAAGAAGCTTCCCTTTACTTTTCCTGCCAAATTCAGTTTAAAAAAAAATGCCCCACCCATTTTTTTCTAATTAAATTTTTTTTTTAACTTCATCTTTCTGCATTGTGGGGCATGGATTGGGAGGAGATTTTGGCGCCTCAGAGAGTTTCAATAAGCAAGTTATTTTTGTAGATGTGCTTTTAGATTTCGTACCTTAAGAAAACACAGGCTAACACCAAATTAATTAAAAAACAAAACAAAAACAACTCATTCAATGCCTTGCCAGTGGTTTTAGGTTGAAAAATAAATAAATAAATGAAGGCAGAACGACAGCCATGTGGTAGTGGATTTGGCTCGTGGAACTATCTACTTTTTGGCATTTGGGCACACAAGTTGAAGGTAGAATTGAGTGTGGGCAAGTCTCTCTCTTTATAGCAGCGGTTCTCAACCTATGGGTCGCAACCCCTTTGGGGATCGAATGACCCTTTGATTCATAGCAGTAGCGAAATTACAGTTATGAAGTAGCAACGAAATTACTTTTTTATGGTTGGGGGTCACCACAATATGAGGTACTGTATTCAAGGGTTGTAGCACTAGGAAGGTTGAGAACCACTGCTTTATAGTTTTTCTAAAATATTAGAGTCCATAAAAGACATAGCTGGGCTGTGACTTTCATGTGAGTGCCTCCCTTTATCTTCCTAATGAGAGAGAGCCATAGCAACATTGGGTTTAGAGAGCACGGGGCTGAAGGTTCTCTCCACCACACACATACGTTCCCAGTCAGGCCCTTTCCATGTGCATTTCAACCTGTCGTCCCATCCCAAACACCTTTGGCTTTATCTAGTGTTCACTTTATCTAGTCAGGAGCGATCAATCAGCTCCTTCTGACCGATCACACCAGTGATAACTCTGCAATTAGATAAGGGAGCAAGAGAAAAAAGAGATTGTCACAACATCATTGGGTATTATTCATGCTCCTTTCAGTCCTAACAAAGCAGCATTCTTTGTTTCTTTAATGACTATTAGTTCCGTTTTGTTTCTTTCTCTTTTGGCCAATTTGTTGCTTAAGCTGAACTCTATTTAAACCAGGGGAGGTAGGGGATGGAAATGCCTTGGCTGAGCTCTCTTTTCTGAGGAAGGGTTTTAGTGTGTTTCTTGAGAGCAGTAGTAGTTTTCATGTAGAACTATAGCCCACCTGATATTGGAGGGGATTCTCTCTGAGAGCTGCTCACCGTGTACCAGGTGACCCAGGGAGAGATACCTCTGTAAATCCATCTTATCAAGGACTAGGAATTGAGTCCTAAGCCTTGATGTGAACTATTCTCTGCTTTGCCTGAGCAATGCACTAAGCCCTGGGCCAGGAAGCAATTATACTTATTTATGTGGGTCCCTCCTCTCAGATAGAGATAGTGGAAATAGGGAACAAAGGTTTTATTCACCCCTGAGCTGAGATTGAGACATGAGGAAGTAGAGAACAAGTTTTAGCTGTACCAAGCAAACTGAACCTGAGGAATATTCCAGAAAAAAAGTCACTCTCAACTTTCATTTCCACAATGACGGCCGGCTAGTTTGGGGCAGAATGGTAGAATTTTCTTATTAACTAACGCACTCTTTTTTCTTCCTATTCAATTTTGCGATGAAAGGCATTTATAGAATATTTGACTTGCCCTTACATATGTGGAATGACCTGGCCCTGAGTTCAAATGCTGATTCTGCTAATGTGTACCACATTTTAGCTAAATCGCTCCATCCCAGTTTTCCACTCGTAAAATTAGAAGAATTGACCCGATTCTGGGTAGTGTGTGTGATAGTTAAATGAGATAATGCTAGGACAGTGTTTGGCACAGTGAGTGTAAACTTTGAAGTATGAATTTGGGGTGAAACTACATTTTTTCTGAAGCTTAGAGTTGAGTAAGAAAACACAAAATTCATAGTTTCCATTTTCAATTTAATTAGAATGTAACCATGACAAGAATATTTTTTGTCCAATATGTGCGTGAAATTTATGGCACCTTCGGCTATCAAAAGATATAGCGTCTGGGGTCTTAACAGCTTGAAGGTAAACAAGCGGCCATCTAGCTCAGAAGCAACAAAGCCCACGTGGAACAACATATCAGCCTGTGTGATCAAGAGGTGTCGAACGGATCACTGAAGACAAATGGGTGCATAAGCAAATGTGGCGAAGAAAGCTGATGGTGCCGGGCTATCAAAAAGTATAGCGTCTGGTGTCTTAAAGGCTTGAAGGTAATCAAGCGGCCATCAAGCTCAGAAGCAACAAAGCCCACATGGAAGAAGCATACCAGCCTATGCAACCACGAGGTGTTGAAGGGATCAGGTATAAGGCATCATCAGAACAAAAAAATCTTACCATAGTGAATGATGGAGGGAATGCGGAATGGAGACCCAAAGCCCATTAGTAGGCCACTGGAGATGCCCTTGCAGAGGGGCTCGGGGAGGAGATGAGCCATTGAAAAATACAACTTTCCTCTAATTCCTAAATGTTTCCTCCCTGCTCCCACTACCATGACTCGAATTCGACCTTGCAAGTCTGGCTAGACCAGAGGATGTACACTGGTACAGATAGGAACTGAAAATACAGGGAATCCAGGGTGGATGAGCCCTACAGGACCAGTGGTGTGAGTGGCGAAACAGGGAGGGTAGAGGGAGAGTGGGTAGGAAAGAGGGAACCGATTACAAGGAACTATATGTGACCTCCTCCCTGGGGAACGGACAACAGAAAAGTGGGTGAAGGGAGACGTCGGACAGGGCAAGATATGACAAAATACCAATTTATAAACTATCAAGGGCTCATGGGGGAGGGGGGAGTGGGGAGGGAGGGGAAAAATGAGGACCTAATGCTGGGGGTTCAAGTGGAGAGGAAATGTTTTGAGAATGATGAAGGCAATGAATGTACAAATGCACTTTACACAATTGATGTGTGTATGGATTGTGATAAGAGTTGTATGAGCCCCTAATAAAATGATTTAAAAAAAAAGAAATTTATGGCTCCTTATCAGAGCCCTTGTGGTACAGTGGGTTAAGTAGTTTTGCTGTTATCCTCAAGGTCAGTGGTTCAAATCCACTAGCCACTTCTTATGGAGAAGACGAGACTGTTCTCGTTAAGATTTACAATCTCTGAAATTACAAACTCTTGGGAACGGTTCTCTTCAGTCTTAATTAGGGCCACTATGAGTTGGAATCAACTCAAAGTCTGTGGATGTAACAGCCTCCAGCTCTTTGTGTGGCACAAGCAGTTTGTGATCTACTGCTAACCTACAGGTTTGTGGTTTGAACCCCTCTGCTGACACCTGGGAAAAGAGGTCTGGCAAACTACTTCGGTAGATAGTAGCTAGGATAGCCCTGTAGAACAGGTGGGTTGCCAGGAGTCAGAGTCCACTCGCTCACAGAGAGTTAGTATACTTGCGTGATCTTCATTGGCTCCAGTAAGCTAACGATGAAAACCTTTATGTCATTCGCAGAGTGAAACTTTCTGTTTCGTCATGCTAGCACACGACCCAAGTCATGAACTTGACTTTCAACCTGCCTAAGTTGTTGAATCTGATGTGTGGAGGTTTGACTTTGTGGTTTTCTTTTTATTAAACAAGCGCGCGCGCGCACACACACACACACACACACACACACACATGCACACATACACGTCTCGTGTTGAAATCTAAGCGTGTCTTATAATTACAGACGTAGTGTATCACTTGGGGCAAAGTTTCTCCTTATATGGCATTCTCCCTCCAAACCAGGAATGCTTTTAGCTTAGCACTACTCCTAGTTAAACATTTCACAATCACCATTTGTTCAGGATACTCAAGACTTGAAGGCTTCCTTAGAAAACAGCTTGTAAAGAGTACCTCCTTGTCTTCTTTCTTCTACCCGCCCCCATTTTCAGGTCAAAGTGTTGACTTTTTAAGTTCCGTGAAATTATCCACTCCGATTTATGTGGGTTGGCCTCTGGGGTGTAAACTGTCTTAAATGCCACACATGCCTGTATATCATAGTCCACCTTTTTTCTTCTTTCAGTAGTCAACCCCTATTAATTTTGTGTGTCCAACTCAAGTGTTTCTTCAAATCGTACTCTTAATTCAGAGTACGTGAGTCTGAGTCACTAACTGAATGTATGTTTGACTTTTGCCTCCTTGTCAATATTGGGATGGAATGCCAACACTCTGCTTGCTTGGATATTATGAATAATTTTTGAGGACATTAGAAGGTCAAACATTATTTATCATTTCTCTGAGTCGGCTTGATGGCAATCACAGCTCTGTAGAAGTCAATCAAGTCTCTAGATAATTCTGTTTAGGCAGTATATAATTAGGCATTAAAATTAGTGGAGTGCCTGTTTTACTATGCATTTCACATTCTCATTGGGGAAATGTGTTTACCAGATGACTGTGGGGGTATCTTTCACTTCAGCTTTTTCTTTCCCCCTGAGATGAGAGTTGAAAGTTAGGTAATTCTTTCTACTTGTAGTACCTGTTTGTCAGCAATTTATTTAACACTGTACAAGTGCTGGGAGGTGTAAGCACAAACATAGGTTTAGAAAAAGACCAACAAGAAGAAGAAACCACAACAGTACTTTCATTGTTGATCTGTATTTTTAGGCATGTTATGAGAAAGAGAAAACACACACACACACACACACACACACACACACACACACACACACAGAGTCCTTTTGCGTTTTCTGACATTTTAATGTCCTGAAAATACCATCTACCTTCTTCCCAAATGACCCCAGACCTTGTGTCATTATTGCAGATTTACCAGGGATAAATGAAGAAAAGATAGACTCATGAGCAGAGGCATATGGCCAGGTGTAACTTAAAAGGAAACGAATGCATTTGAAATCCCAGTGCTGAGAATACAAGATGAAAATGAACTCCTTACGAGTGAGGGGACTGACTGGCTCTTAAACAACATGCACCCCCTTGGCATTCCAGTGTCGATCTTTTGTCAAAAAATGACATAACACAAACATTTCCCCTGCTTGGTTGTTTTTCCACCCAGTTGTACAATTGCCCTCATCAAGGGGGGAAGAGAATATACTTAATGTATATTTAATTATACTCCAGTGAGGCTGTTTTTCTGAACCTCAAAGAAGAGGGAGCCAAGTGACCTGGGTTCTGGTTACCCTCACCACTTTCCTAGTAGTCAGAGATCAGACTTGGTGGAGTTGGATTTGGCCCAGGTCTGCAGCCTAATGTGTAGTTTTTCTTCATCTTTTTCTTGTTACCCTGATGAGAATCTGAGCCATCACCTAGTCAGACTTCTAGGTTAGAACATGGGCGTTGAATTCCTGTGGTGTTAGGGACTCCAGGAGGCTCCCTCAGCGTGGGCGTTGGTGAGGAGAGGAACAGGGGCTGCCTTTTCCTTAGTTTTTAACTAGCCAGTCTCCCGGGGCTACACGAGAGGATCACTAGCCATTATCCGTGTCATAAGGCCTTACCCATCTTGCCATGGGGTTAGGTGCCAAGTGGTCCTCACCACACTTTGCTGTTCTGACTGCTTAGGTGCTTGGCTGAGCCGGACCCGTGTTCTTCTCGCCAGTACCTAAAACATCAGGCATTTCAAAGAAAGCTTTACATTAGGCACATACCAAGACTTCTTTTAGGGAAGAGCTAGGTTCAATGGACTTATATGATAAAGGCTGAATCATGGTGGTATCAGCCGGCAAGATGGGGAGCTTAGAAAAAAACAAAACATGTGCCTCATACGCTCTGCTCCCCAAGGCGTGCAGGGCTGCATTCCTCCAGGGGAGAGGGAATTCTTTCTAATTCACTGAATGGCAGGGGTTGGATAACTGAGGCATGGGGAGGAGGGTGATGTATTTTCTTCTTGGAACTTCATTTTTGGTTTGGATGGACTTTTTTAAAATATAAAATCCTTTGTTACAGGAATCACTTTAAAAAATAATTTTATTGGGGGCTCGTACACCTCTTAATCACAATCCATACATACATCCATTATCTCAAGCACATTTGTACATATGTTGTCATCATTGTTTTCAAAGCATTTTCATTCAACTTGAGCCCTTGGTATCAGCTCATTTTTCCCCCTCCCTTCCTCATGAACCCTTGATAATTTATAAATTATTATTTTTTCATGTCTGGCACTGTCCGATGTCTACCTTTACCCTCTTGTGGGGTGAAAGGGAGAGGGGTCCCCCCACAAATAATCACAGGTCCAGTCTGCACAATTGTACAGCGATAATACATAAAGATTATAAAGATTATAGTAAAGTCATAGAGAGCATGAGAGATAAAAGATAGTCAAGTAATGGAGTCAGACACAGTTCATGGTAGCTTGCTCACCTCAGTCCCGCTTGGTGGTCCTCGTGGGGGGAACCCAGCCAGGAGAGGAGGGGAGCCCTCAGGAAAGAGAACCGGGGAGAGCTCCTGGGCCCCAGAATCGAGGAGAGACTCTAGCACCCGAGAACCTGGGAGAGCCGTTTCTTTATTCCTAACCAAGCCTTATATCACTTTAGGGGGACATGATTACAGGTAACCACTCGTCACAGGAAGGGGCAGTACAATAGGCTTACACATTGTAGGAAGGGGATGAGCTAGGGGTGTGCCCACAGGAATAGGCAGGTCTAGGGGTATACATGTGACAAGATGGGCGGACCCTGGATTCATGATGACAGCCTAACCTTGGTCATCCTTGGGCGGGTTTGACCTCTCTGGTGTCTCCTACAAGGAAACAGACAACTACTATCCTTATCAGAAAGGAGTGGGCCCTAC
>NW_022103928.1:7647889-7671960 GCF_000313985.2 Echinops telfairi
TCTAGCCAGTCTTGCAAGATAGAATTCGAGTCATGGTAGTGGGAGCGGGGAGGAAACCTTTAGGAACTAGAGGAAGGTTGTATTTCTCATCATCCTCCAAATGTATAGTCATTCGCAAGCAGCTAAGTCTGGCATATATTTGGGGGAGACAACTTGGGAGAAATCCTTCTGTTTCCCATACCCGCTTGTCTGTTGTCCATTCCCCTGGGAGGAGGTTATAGGCAGGTCGTTGTGATCGGTTTCCTCGTTCTCCACCCACCTTCCCCTTCCCCTCCTGGTATGGCTACTCTCAATATTGGTCCTGAGGAGTTTATCTGTCGTGTATTCCCTGTGGTTCCAGCTCTTATCTATACCCATGTACATGCATGCTCTGGTCTAGCCAGATTTATAAGGTAGAATTAGGGACCTGATAGTGGGGGTGGAGTGGGGGTGGGGAAGCATTAAAGAACCAGAGGAAAGCTGTATGTTTCATTGGTGCTATACTGCACCCTGACTGGCCTGTCTTCTCCCCATGACCCTTCTTGTCCAATTGTTTACAGATTGGCTTTGGGCCTTATGTTAGTCTGGGTAGACTAGAGAAATAAATTCATAAACACGCATATGTATATAAGAAAGTTTTATATAAAGGGTAATTATACATTAAGAAAACATCCTAACCCAGTCCAATATTAGCCCATATGTGAAATACCAATCTAGAAAGTCCTCTTCAGACGCACAAAACATATACAATGATGCCCAATGCAGAACGTTCACAAGCCAGTGGGTAGAAAGTCTTTGGATCCAGTGGCGTTGTAAGCATTTCAGCTCTTGCAGGGATCTCTATGTGGCTTCTCGGGCTTCAGAGTTCTGGTTGCATCAGGGTAGGTCCATGTAGCTTCTCCAGCTTAGGGCACTAGGGTAGTTCCATGTGTCACGTCAGTTGCAATGTCTCCCAGGGAGTGGTCTTGTCAGTAGAGAGTCTCCAAGGGAGTGAACTGAGAGAGATAGTGTCTCCTGCCTCCAAGAAGGAATCCTGGATTTTCCAGAATTCTCAGGAGAAGGTCCAGATTGACAGGCTAGACTCCACCCCTACATGCTTAATCCTTAAATTGACAATTATACATATAACTACCACAGGCCTCCACTCCGCACTCCCACCTCATTCACATTATAATTTTTAGCTCTGGATCTTGGATGCCTGATACCTGATTCCATTGATACCTCATGATCACACAGGCTGGTGTGCTTCTTTCATGTGGGCTTTGTTGTTTCTCAGCTAGATGCCTGCTTGTTTGTCTTCAAGCCCTTAAAACCCCTGACACTGTGTCTTTTGATAGCCGGACACCATCAGCTTTCTTCACCACATTTGCTTATGCACCTGCTTTGTCTTCAGTGATCATGTAGGGAAGGTGAGCATCTCAGAGTGCTGGATTATTAGAACAAAGTGTTCATGTGTTGAGGGAGTACTTGAGTAGAGGGCCAATGTCCTGGATGGACATTTTTTTACTCTTATTAACTCCTTCCTCCACACCCCCATGCAAGTTCTTATCCGTGGTTTCTGTAGTGTTGTGGTTATCATGTTTGCCTCACAAGTTCTTATCCCTTGTACATTGCTCTCTATGATATGTAGCTTGTATTTAGAGTATGACCAACTGTCTTCCACAAGGCTGATTTCTGCTGAAACAGTGTTCAACTTTCCTTGTCAGATGACCCCTGTCTTAGTAGCAGAGGAACAGATTTGAGCTTGCACTCTGGATTCTTAGTCTGGGTGTGCGTATCCATAGAATCAATGAATGACCCAGAAGGAAGGAGCTGGCCCTGTAGTTAAATAAAATTAAATACCATCAGTACTATTACTTTTTAAGGACACTCCCCCCCTTTTGGTGTTATCTCCATAAAACATAGGTCATTTTACACTGAAAAGAGTCTCTACAGTTATTAATGTAATTAGAAAATTGGGTCGAAGAAGGAAGATGACACACTCCCCGTCAGTCCTCACAGTCACTTCAGAACCTTGCTGAGGCCTGTGTTGACAGTAATACCAGGGCACTCACAGGGTACCTTCAGAAAACTCTCTGGAAAATGCCATGATCTAATTCCATTTTCCCCATAAATTTTTAAAACAACCCTTCCATGTCAGAATCACGGGAACTTTAGAACAGTAGACTTTCAGGGCCATATATTTGGTTTTCAATAAAAATGTGGAGCTTTATTTTAACGTTCCACGAGTGGTTGGCCAATTTGGGGAAAGCACTGCCTCTCTGCTGTTCTTACCCAACATGGGCACAGGTGTGGGGGTTTCTTAGCATAGGCTGCCCATGTTTGGGACAAGCCCACAGGCCCTCTTAGTCTCCGTGCACTCTAGCCATGGAGGCCTATGCACTTTGTTCAACACTGAGGTTTCTTTTTATCCCAAAAGCTAATTTTTTTTTCCCGCCCCAGTTTTGGCGAAATTATGTATCACTTGTGATAATTCATTTTAAAAATTCCTGAGCTGTGTGGCGCACTTTCATGAAAATTCATTTAGATAAAATTAGATATTATTGTTTAATGAGGTGGCATTTCAATTTAGACCTTGCATCAGGCATATACCAAGAGTTTTTTATGGAACAGCTAGGTTCATTTGAGTAATAAAGGCTGAATCATGGGGGCTTTAATTCTTAATCGCTATGAGGATTCTTATCCGTGGGATGTGAGCTGTCTTAGTGGTATTCAATCAAGTGTCCACTTAGCCATGACTGCAAGTAATTGCTCCCAAGTGGGCCGCATGGTGACCTGTTAATACTCTCTTTGACCCCGTGACCTTGTCTGCCCCATTGTTTAGGATTTTATAGCAGGCGAGTCTGCATTTCTGTGGGGTCAAGTAGATATCTTGAGGTCAAACATTTTCTGATTATTGCCTTGGCCACACTGTAAGTTGACTAGACGCTGTTGCATTGTTAATCGTCGTTGCCTTGTAGTGGAGCATGAACAGTTTGAAAATTGTCTCCCCTTCGTGCATGTAAACAGTTTAATATTTTACTGAAAGAAGTTCATCTTGTAAATTAGATATGAATAATACATTTGTAATTACTTCTTGTGTCTTTAAACACTTGTCTTAATTGGCTTGCTTTTTCTTCTTTTTTTTCTTCCTGTACGTATTTCCATTTGCCATGGAGTTACAATTAATTCCTGTAGATACCTAGCAAAGTTAGGATGGAGCATCTCTGGGCCTCTGCTCTTCCCTCTGCTTAAAAATTAGAAGGAGTTTTGAATCTTAGTGCCCAGGAGGAAAGTGCTCATTCTTTGAAATCTTTGCTTCCAGCTAAAGAACCTTTGTAGCTTATCCTTGCTATACCTTCCAGCAAAGTCTTTGCCCACTTACTCACTGTGATGAGGTGGTTCCCGAATTTTGACTTATACTTTTGATATTTCAGGTCACAAGGTTGGTTCTGTGGTGCTGTTGGGAAGCAGACAACAATGTTTGTTTTGTTTTCTTGTTTCCCCTCAAAGGCTAACACAGACCCGTTCACTGAATCCCATGTTGAAATCAGCAATCCAGCCTGGCTGCATGCAGCTCTGCTGGGAGAACCTTGCAGCTGTGCCTCCCATGGAGCTGACTCTTAGATCCACGTGCTGGAGAGGCCATCCAGGCTAGCTGAATTCACAGTCCAGTCACATCTGCATCATTGGAGGGCCCCCCATTTAGATATGGTGCTCTTCAGCCATCCACTCAGTACATTGTCTACAAATGCTTATGTGGGAAAATAAAATTAAAGGGAAAAGCAAAGAAAAAATTCAGTATTACAAAGTAGTGAACGTATAATGTCACCTCAAATGACTTGAGAGGAGCCTTGGTGGCCTAGTGGGTTACTCATGGGCTTGCTAACCACAGGTCAGCAGTTTGAAACCACCAGAACCTCCTTGGGAGAAAAAGATGAGACTGTCAACCCTGTAATAAGTTAGAGTCTTAGAACCCAAAGGGGCAGTTCTAGTCTGTCCTGTAGGGTTGCTGTGAGTCAGAATTGACTCGATGGCAGTGAGTTTGGTTTTGGAGTTATAAGTGATTTGAAAGCTACCTAAGCATACTAATCTTAGGGGTGGTTGGGGGCTGGGGAATAAACTGTTCCCACTATCTTGGATATATTTCTCAAAAGGATATATTGGCATATTTTGGCTTTTTCTTATTGATCTAAGGTTAAAATGTTTATGTACAATTTAGCTTTTAAGAGAGAAGGCTATAATGGCTATAAACCTCCAGGGCTATTGATTATCTTAAAGATGGATAGATTGCTTGTTTCCGACTTGTTCCTATCTCTGCTGTTGTGTTTATAAACCTTTCTGGGGGGAGCTTTTCTTTTGTGAAGGAACCCCAGTAGTGCAATGGTTGGAATTCAGCAGTGATTTTCAGGAAGATGACGTGGCCCACAGTGTCGGAGATGAACATAGCTTTGGAAACCCTGTGGGGCAGTTCTGCCCCTATCCCATCTGATAATCAAAACCAGGCTCATCTGTATCAAACTCATTCGGATTCATAGTGACCTTATAGGGCAGGGCAGAACTGTCCCTGTGGGTTTGTGAATGAAGGGTAGTATCACTAAAGGGCAGACAGATAAGACGAACAATTTATCCAAAAAATATGCCCTTCTTGGTTTAATATGAAAAAGTTAATTTTGCTAGTGTGTTAGTCTGGCTAGACTAGAGAAACAAATCCACGGACCCATGTGTGTATAAGGGAGAGGTTTATATACAAGGGCAATTGAACATTGAGAAAACATCCCAGCCCAGTTCAGATCAAGTTCATAAGTCCGACATTAGCCCATATGTCCAACAGCAATCCATAAAGTCGTCTTCAGACTCACGAAACACATGCAATGATGCCAAATGCAGGATGATCACAGGCAAGTGGGTAGAAAGTCTTTGGATTCAGTGGTGTTGTAAGCATCTCAGCACTGGCAGGGGTCTCTACGTGGCTTCTCCGGCTTCAGAAGTCTTGTCAGCTGCCATGTCTCCCAGGGAGTAGCAGAGAGAAAGGTATCTTCTGCCTCCAGGGAAGAAGTACCAGATTTCCCAGAATTCTTAGGAGAAGGCCATGCCCACAGAAGTCTCATTGGCTATCTCCAGATTGGCAGCCTAGACTCCACCCCTACCCTCTGAATCCTTAAATTGACACCAGATCAGGTGACTTCCACAGCTAGTATGCCCAGAGTTAGTAAACTACTAGAGATAAGTGTGTATACAAATACTTAGGTGAAGGCCTCAGACAGAACAAGCTGTTCCCAGGCTGGGTACTGATGCGCCCCGGGGCCAATGCAGCAACCTGATGGGGCCTGGTGGAGGGGCATGTGCAGCAGACTGTGTGTCAACTGCTGGCCGACTCACAGGAGTTCCTTGTTAGATTGTGATAGAGTCAGATATTTGCAAAGCTGATTTTCTGTGCGGAAAAGAAAATCAAGTACCATTTAAAAAAACAACACTGTGGAACAGAAAAAAAAAGTGGGAATGTCTAGTGTGATCTCAGGATTTGAGAGGTTGAGCAGTGTGCAGCAGGCACCCATGTTCGATTCCTGAGTATTGTGCTACTGTTAAAGAATGGAATGAAGCATCCTCCCCCACCCCAAAGAGCTAATAAGTTGTAAGGACTGCATATTTATTAAGTTCTTGGGACCTTTCGGCTTAATCAATGGTGTCTTTGGGTGGCACAGATGGCTACCCACTCAGCTGTTAATTCAAAGGTTGGAGGGTTGAGTCCTTCCCGAGGCACCTAGTGATGGATATCTGAAAGGCCATCGTCCCAGGAACCCTGTGGAGCAGTCTGACCCCTGTGGGGCTGCTTCTGTGTTAGACCCAGTGGCAGCCAACCTGGCCTGGGTTGTTCAATTGTTAAGTGTTTCATTGGTTTGAGGAGGGTGCCAGGGAAAATTGCTTAAGCTCCAAGTGCTGCAAACTGAGAAGATTTTAGGAATCCCTGGTTTACGTATAGGACCGAAGGCTTCATAAAGGTCTTGGGAAAAATCTGTTATTTTTCCATTCTGTTTTTCCATGAAGTCTTTGAAGATCCCCTTGGTATATAGGTCTATATGTACATTTCAACCAAAAAGGTCATTGTAGACCATTTAGGAAATGTAAATGAACTAAGTGAAGAAAATAAAAACTGACCTCCATGTTGTCATTCAGAGACATTTACTTTTTAATATTTGGTAATTGTTTGTTAGACTTGTAAGTATCGGAAACCAGACCAGCAAACTATTGAAGAATGAAGGGGACTGCATCGAAGCCAAACACAGGGGGCAAGGGCCAGAAGCTAGACCACTTTATCTGCTGTGATTCCTCTACCCTTTCTTTTTCTGCAGAATTCATTCATTTATTTATTTTTAATGAAATTTGGTTTGGGTAGGAAATAGATTCCCATTTGGGATATTTTGCTGAGTTTATCTCTCACATTTACTTGACCAGAGAATCCTAATTTTAGTTTATGTTCTCTGTGTTCTTCATTCTTAGAGAAAGAGGAGGCTTTCTGCTCCTGTCATGAGTTAGCGTCTTAGAAATTTATGGTGTCAGTAAGTCCTACTTTGCCTTCGAGGTTCACTGTGATTGGGCATCGACTCAATGGCCATGAGTTTGGTTTTGGTTATTCTTCATTCTGCTTAGCTATTCATCATCTGAAGAGAGACACCTGTTGTCAAGGTGCTCTGTCCATTTCACTGCTGGCCAGCTTTGTCCTTTATCAAGATTGAAGCAGAGGGTAGCAGGTGATTTTTCAGTCATGCTCATTGGCATGCCCTTTCTGTCCTTGGCAGCACTGGGGAGAAGGGACATGGTGAGTAATGGGATCCTGCCCTTGAGGACAAGTGTAGCCCTTAGGGTGACATGGTGGTCCTTATGAACCCTGCAGTCGTATTGTCACATGCTCCCTGCTTTCTCCACATTTTTGGTTCACATAATTGTGTCTAGGAAAATCATATGTGCAAGTATTGTGACTCTTCAAAAATCTTTTTTTTTAAATCATTTTATTGGGGGCTCATACAGCTCATCACAATCCATACATCCATCCATTGTGTCAAGCACATTTGCACATGATCATTTTCAAAACATTTTCTTTCTGCTTGAGTTCTTGGTATCAGCTCCTCATTATTTTCCCTCCCTCCCAAGCCCTTGATAATTTATAAATTGCTATTATTTTGTCATAGCTTACACTGACCGATGTCTCCCTTCTTCACCCACTTTTCTGTTGTCCATCCCCGGGAACAGGGTTATATGTAGATCGTTGTGATTGGTTTCCCCTTCTCCCCCTACCTTCCTCTTACCCTCCTGGTATCACTACTCTCAATATTGGTCCTGAGGGGTTATCTGTCCTGGATGCCCTGTGTTTCTGGTTCTTATCTGCACCTGCGTACATGTTCTGGTCTAGTTGGATTTGCAGGCTAGCACTGGGGTCATGATAGTGGAGGTTGGGGGGAGAGGAACCATTAAATAACTAAAGGAAAGTTGCATGTTTCCTCGGTGCTACACTGCATTCTGACTGGCTCATCTCTTCCATGTGACCTTTCCGTAAGGGGAAGAGGTGGGCTTGGGGTCTCCACTCTGCACTCCCCCTCATTCACAGTAATATGATTTTTTGCTCTTTGATGCCTCATACTTGATCCCATCGACACCTCATGATCACACAGGCTGGTGTGCTTCCTCCATGTGGGCTTTGTTGCTTCTGAGCTAGATGGCCGCTTGTTTACCCTTCAAGCCTTCATGCTATATCTTTTGATAGCCAGGCACCATCAGTTTTCTTCACCACATTTGCTATGCACCCCTTTTGTCTTCAGTGATCATGTCAGGCAGATGAGCATCACGGAATGCCAGGTTATTAGAACAAACTCCTCCAAATCTTGTGGGACAGACGGCAAGGTTCATGGAAACTGTGCAGGAATTTGACTTTGGTGAAGGCCCCTTCAGGCTTGAGACCACCACATCCTCATTTTGTGCAAACATTAGCTCCATAGGTAATGACAATTCAGAGAAGTCTATGGCCCCAGGCCCTGGGTTGTATTTCTTTCTCTCCTTATGTCATCAGTGCACAGTGAGTTTATACTCCAGCACATGGGATGATTGACAGGCAGAATAGTGTTGGCCCAGAAAGGTTCTGGGTTAGGGGCGCAGACTTAAAGTTCTCTAGTGCCACCTGCTATATTAGAGGCACTTCAAATAAATCATATTCATCCCTCCAGACTTGGAGGTGGCTAGTGCCTTTTCCATTTTAGCAACGAAAGAAGGATGCTTGGAAGCTGGAAAGTGTGTGTTCCCTTGCTCAAGGTCACGTAGCTAAATCAGGACTGAAATTCAAGCCTCTCAGCATCAGGAGCCTGTTTTCTTTCTGTCTCCCTCTGTCTCTGACTTAATAAGTACCCCCATTTCCTAGCTTCTCTTGGAAAACACCATCACAGGAAAGGGAGTCTGATGGTATTTCCTGTCTTTTGGGTCTGTCTGCTTCACTCTTTAAGCCGAGCCACGTTTGCCCAGTGAAATAGGACTATTATGAGGAGAGAAGTTTGTTGAGATTGGATGTGCCAGCAGGGACAGACAAACCAGGGACCCTTGCCTCTGCCATTTTCTGCCGCCCACTGGAGTGCAACGTGGCTGGTGTCAGTTCATCTCTCGGAACTCCTGCCCAGAGTTTGCTATGCCACTGCTGGTGCCCAGTGTTTTGGATGTTTGTGGGTGGTTGTTATGTTATTTGGGTTTTGTTATCTGCCCTTGGTAGTAGGAACTCTGGCATTCGTGTTTGCTGCTCAGATGTTGTCAAGTGGCTTTCAAGCAGAAGGATTTGATAGTATGCCAAGTAGAGGGCTTTCTAAAATGCCTGGTGTCTTGGAGCCAAAGCTGAGTTTTCTGGGGCCATTGGGGAGGTGGTAGCACCTTCTCTGGGCCTTTGCATGTACAGAGTCCTCTTGCAAAGAAAGGGAGCCACCAACTCAGAAGCCTCTAGGGGCTAATCAGACAACTGAAGTGGGTCAGTTAGACAGTTGGCTGCTGTGGAGAAGTATTAGTACCATGTGGTCAGCCCTCCTTGTGTCTTCCAAACAAACCAGAAAACTTAAAAGCAAACAAAAATGGATCCTGATGACTAAATAACGGCAGTTAAAGGAAAACTAATTCCATCTAGTCTGGCTGAATCAAAAGGCACAAAGAGGCCACACTTGACCCCAGGCCATTGATTGGCAATGTTAGCCCTGGGCTGTGGAGCTCATTTCCCCGGGGCTGCCACCAGCACCTCACTTCACTTCAAGCTGAAGTTTCAGCATTGCTTGTCTAGGGAGACTTCATCCTCTCTGTCTGAATGAGCGTGCCATGAATCTGAGCCAACTCCATGACCATTAACACCAATGACAACAACCCCTTCAGTCTACAGTAGAAATCCATTCTCAGCTGCAGGGACCTACGGGACCCCAGGCCGAGCATTCATGTCCCTGGATCTGTCTTTTATTGACTTTTCTGATGTCCAATCTTGGGTGACCATTGTCCCCATGATGCTAACACGCAGGATGTGCACACTAAGTGATGGACCAGTGGGCACAGAGTAGAAGTAGAGTAGAAGTGGGGACTCGGGTTGGTGCTCATTTCTCACCTCGTGTGTGTATGTGTGTGTGTGTGTGTGTGTGTGTGTGTGTGTGTTCCTGTCCTCATTTGCATATGCTATGCTTGGTGTGGGTGGCAGAGACTGGATCACCCTTTAGCTCTCACATGACATCTGTCATTGTTGATTATCCCATATGACTTTACCTGAGTCGCTTTAGAGAAAAACAAACAAAAAATAAATGTCATAGAAATTTAAATTGACTCATCATTATCAGCCTGCTTTGGCATTTGAAGACTAAGAGGAGACACAAGACTTACAGGTTTTTGATACACCCTTCTTTTCTCAGCATTTTGGGAACACCTAACTTACTCATTCCTTTACTGGGGCATTTCAGATAGTAGTTCATTTTCCCAAGAGTTGTCTCATGCTGACAGTTTTTGGACCACTGGAAGAATATTTTCTTGCTGTTCTGGTAAATGTGGGGGTAACTCCCTTGCAACCCTGTAAAGGTGCACCCCGCCCGCTGCCTCCTCTGCCCCTGTCCAGACCCTAGTGACAGCCCTGTAAAGAGGCTGGTTTGCGTCTGATGTAATTCTGCAAGGGTTCCTAGGGAGTTCCACAGGCTGCACTTTCCTAGTGTTTAGAATGAGAGCATTTACGGGGTCAGCCAGTTTCATGCTGGGAAGTCACTCTGCACATATGCTAAGAAATGGATCCATGCTTCTCAAAAATGTGAGCTCACTTCCATCACTGGAAAGGAATGTAAAATGATCTCTCATTCACAAAGGTGTAGAAATTGATGAGGCAAACAGAAGTCTATGGGCGGCTCATTTCTAGGTTAGGGGAGAACATGCTGTGTTTCAGACACTAGTAATGAGATGAAGACATGTCTCTAGGTAATTGGGGAGACATACAAAGGTAATAGGGAAAAGTGTGTAGTTGTGTGTTCGTCCTTTGTGTGTATCTGTCTTTCTGCCTGCCTTTGCTCTTCTTTTTGTCTTTTTCTTCCCTCCTCTCTATTTGAAGGTAGATTTGTATTTAATTTTAATGTTAGAAGATTGTCTGGTGACTTACTTTGTGCCTAGTTGGAAACTGTAATTGTAGGCTGTTTTCACATGTGTTTATCTCATTTAGCATGGGCTCCTTTTCAGAAGGCATTGCCCATAGCAGGCCCTGGCCACCATGTTTTATGGGTAATCATTTCAAATTCTAGAGAGAAGGACATTTCCCTGGGACTAGCTAGCACCTTTTAGAGATGGGAGAGAAAATTAATGTCTTTTTTTTTTTTAATTTAAAGCACTTATTCCTAGATGTCCCTCTTAGTTTCGCAAAATTGTGCAGAATTGGCCTTTTGACTTCTTTTAGGCATCCTAAACACATAGTCTTTAATATTTTTAAGCCAAACCAAAGAATTAAAGCGACCTCAAATTAAATAAAGGTAGGTATGTATTGCATGGAACCAGGGAAACTGGGAAAATGTTGGTGGATAACCTGGAAAGAAGTAGAGATGGAGCCTTTTAAGGAGTTCAGGATGACTCAAGGGGAATGTGAGGTAGTTGTCAGACAATTAGGAGACCCTGGGCTTTGGCATCTGGAATGGGAGGAGGTTTTGAAAGGGGCTAGAGGTATTTGATCTTCATGGCCCAGAAGAAGGCCTTGAACATGACATCTAAGCTACCAGACTTTTCTATGATTCTGTAATATATAAGATCTCTTCAGAGACAAGTCTCTCCAGAGGCCTGTGACTGTGCCTCCAGCTTTCTTCTGTGTGTTTCTTCCTTCTCCACTCATTCATTCATTCGTTTATCTCACATTACATACATGGTCCTACCTTTGCTGAGACTGCCTGTTCTAACCTCACCATATTCTTTTACACTTTGCACACAGGCTGGTATGGAGTAGAGGTGCAACCAATGTGTGTAGACTTGATGGGAATGCCACGCAGAGAGATGCTACATTAGTTAGTAGAATGCTAGCTGCTGTAACTAATAGTCCACTAACGTTTAATGTCTCACACCAAATCAAGTTCTTGATTGGTGACACTTTCTGCTTCTAGCTGATGCTTCAGCCACCTCCTACTTGTGGTTTCCAAGAACACTAGCTTGGGATAAGAGCAAGCAGTATCTCATGAGAGGAATATGTGGGGTACATGTTGGGCTGCTAACCACAAGGTCGGCAGTTAGAAACCACCAGCCACTCCTCAGGAGGAAGATGAGACTTTCTACTCCCATAAAGAGTTGCAGTCCCAGAAACCCAAATGGGCAGTTCTTCTCTGTTGTATAGGATGAGTATGAGTCAGAAATCAACTCAATGACAAGGTGGTCATTTTTTCTTTTTCTTTTTTGAGGACTATAAGTGTCACTCTGCAAATAATGCTTTAGTTCTGCAAGTGCCCACAACTATCCACAAGGAAATCTGGGCATTATAGTCTACCTGTGGATTTAGGATAATGAAACAGATTTTTGGTGAGGAAGCCACCTCTCCAGGGATCCATGTAAAGGCAAAGGCACAGGCTAGTCTGAAGGTGTGCTACTAGTAGGTGGCAGAAGGCAGTTACTAGGATTCCGAGGAAACAAATCTGTACACACAGGAAGGAAAATGTTCTTTTAAGTGTTTGTACAGTTTTTCTGGCTAGCTGGATGTATTAGTCTAGGTACTTTAGAGAAACAAATCCACAAAAGCGCATGTATAAGAGAGAGTTTATATAAAGGTTAAGTGCACAGCAAGAAAACATCCCAACCCAGTGCTGCCCAAGCCCACTAATCCAACATTAACCCATATGTCCAACACGAGTCCACAAAGTGCTCCTCCATCTCACAAAACACGCAATGACGCCGCCTGCAGGAGGAAAGCTGAGTCAGTGAATGTGTAAACATCTCAGCGCTGGCAGGGGTCTCCGCATGGGTGCTCCAGCACCCAGGGCTGCATCGGGGTAGGTCCATGTGGCTTCTCCTTGGGGATGTCTTGCAGGAAGTGAGCCTTGCCAGCTAAAGCAGGGAACTGGCTAAGGTAGCTACACTCTGTTCTGATCATCAGAAATCAAGAGACCCCAGAACTAGAAAGGTGAGGTTCAGCGAGCCAATTATCTCTCCACCCTTCAATTAACCCCACATTTGTTTATTAGCCAGGTTGGCATAATAAACTAACTCACTGGATGAGATGATAATCCACCTCTTCAGGTTCATAAATGAGGGTTTTTTTGTTTTGTTTTTACACAGTACTTTTTTCTTCAAAAATAGACGGAAAATCTCTTAACTTCCATTTTATGAAAGTTCCCAAGAGAACTTAAGCAAGCAATTTTAAATACACTTTACTAAAGGTAGTAAGTAGAAATTAGCCCAAATATAACTATATGATTTATTGTTCCTCCCCCCCTCCCAGGGGGACGCACAATAGAAAAGTAGGTGAAGGGAGACAGTGGATGATGTAAGATATGAAAATAATAATTATCATTTATCAAGGGTTCGTGAGGGAGAGAGAGTGAGGGAGGGAAGGAAACAAAATGAAGAGCTGATGCCAAGGGCTCAAGTAAAAAGAAAATACTTTGAAAATGATGATGGCAACATATGTACAAAAGTGCTTGACACAATGGATGGATGGATGGATTGTGATAGGAGCTGTAAGAGCCCTAATAAAATGCTTTTTTTAAAAGTACATATTTTGAAACAGGTGAAAAGTGGGTCGAAGGATCATTTATGAATTTATATTTCCAAATAGAACATGATTGTAATTACCTGGCGGGAAGGCAATGGGGCAGTTCTTTTCTGTAGAATCTTATCCTTCATGGCATTTATCATGTTTCTGAGCAAATAACAAGCATGGGAAGGTTTATGGTTGACTGACCTTGAACTTTCCCATCTGGGCAAGATTTCTCTTTAACAAGGATATAACTTTGGAATCAGGTAATCTTAATCACTGCTGGTGATCTGATGAGATCATTCAGCCCAGCTGGCTGTTTCTTCTAATTAAGTTTCTCAGAGTTCTTAGATACATGCACTTGGATAAAATGCAAACATACTGTAAAATGTTCAGCAAGATTCTTTATAATTCCCCTAAGCAATTTCTATCAACCAAGGTTCTTCAGAGAAACAATGCTAATAAGATACATACTTTTATATATGCAGACATAGATGTGTATGGTAGATGTTAGTGTTGGTGGTGGTGCCCTCCAGTCAGTTCCAACTCATTGTACAACAGAAAGAAATACTGTTTGGTCCCGTGCCATGCTCACAATCAAAATGTTGCTAAGTTTGAATGTATTGCAGCCACAGTATCATTCGCTCTCTTTAAAGGTCTTCCTCTTTTTAACTGCCCCTCTATATGCCCAAGCATGATGTCCTTCTCTGGGGACCAGTCCTTCCTGATGATCTATCCAAAGTACGTGAGAAGCCATCCTTGCTTCTAAAGAGCATCCTGACTTGTTGGAGCATAGATTTTTTGTTCTCTTAGCAGACCTATTTGTATGTTCAATATTCTTGCCAACACATAATTCAACGGTATCAATGTTTCTTTAGCCTTCTTTATTCATTGTTCAGCTTTCAAATATATAAACGAGGCAACTGAAAATACTATGACTTGGGTCTGGTGTAACTTAGTCCTCAAATGACATCTTTGCTTTTTAACACATTAAAGAGGGCCTTGGCAGTAGAGTTACCCAATGGAAGTACTTCAAGGCCGCCTTGATTTCAGAAAGCAGGGTTGCATCCTCTACATATCACTGGTTGTTACGGAGTCTTCCTCCAATCTTTATGGCTTCTCCTTCTTCATAGTGCCTAGTTTCTTGGATAATTTGCTCAGCATACAGATTGAATAAATATATTGAAAGGATACAATTCTGACACATACCTTTCCTGATTTACAACCATGCACTATCCTCGTACTCTCTTTGAACAGCTGTTTCATGGTCTTTGTACAGGTTCTCAATGGGCACAAGTATATGTTCGGGATTTCCCGGTCTTTTAAATGTTATCCATAATTTTTTTATCTACATAGTTTAGTGCATTAGGATAGTCAACAAAATACAAGTAAATATCTTTGACATGTATAGCCATATCTCCTGTTCCATGCTCTTCTCCTAATCTACCTTGAATTCCTGGCTGCTTCTTGTGCATATATTTGCCATAACTATAACTTGAGTTATTTGCAAACTTTAACTTGTGTGTGATATTAGTGTTTTTTAAAATAATTTCTGCATCCTGTTGGATCACCTTTGTTTGCAATGTGCACAGTTATGGATCTTGTCCAGCCACTTGGCCAGGTAGCAGTCTTTCAAATTTCTTGGTATAGAAAGTGCGTCGAGTTCTTCATCCATTTGTTGAAATATCTCAATTGGTATTCCATCAATTCTTGGTTCCCTGTTTTTTGCTAAGGCCTTTGATGCCGTGTGGACAGTTCTTAATCTCTTGAACTGATTGAATGTTGCCCAGTCCTTATTTGGTGCAGTGATTCTGTGTATTCTTCCATCTTTTTTGTATTCCTACATCAAAACATTTTTCATGGAATCCTTTGATATTGGAACTTTAGGCCAGAATTTTTTCTTCTAGTCTTCATTTGTTAGTGTTCAGTGTGTCAGTTCGGTTCTTGAGACGATATCTAGGTTCAGATACTATATACTTAACTTGAACTTGAATATGAGCAATTGATGGTCTGTTCTGCAATTGGCCCTAGCCTTGTTCTGATATTGAAGTTCTTCATCCCTTTCCATGAAACCAAAACAAAATTCACTGTCACCTAGCCCTGGTGACGTATGTTGTGGTGTTATGATTTGGGCTGCTAACTGCACAGTCAGCAGTTTGAGATCACCGGCCGCTTCTTGGGAGATGAGTAAGGCTTTCTACTCCTATAAAGTTACCTTCACCCAAACCGACAAGAGCAGCTCTATTCTGTTCTATAGTGTCAATACGAGTTTGATTCTTGTTTTTCCCCACAGATGTAGTCTATTTGATTCCTGTGTAAACCTTCTGGTGAGGCTCACGTGTTTGTTGTTGAAAAAGCTGTTTGCAATAAAGTAATTCTTGGTCTTTCAAAAATTCTATCATGCTATCTCCAGCTTCTTTTGTATCTCCCAGCCCACATTTTCCAGCTGCTGTTTCTTCCTCGTAGTTTCCAACTTTTGCATTCTAATTGCCCATGCATTCCAGTTATCAGTGCATCTTGATTACATGTTTGGTCAATTTCAGACTGAAGAAATTGATAGAATCCTTCAGTTCCTTTAACATTGTCTTTAGTGGTTGGCATGCAATTTTGAAGGAGCCCTGGTGGTGTAGTGGTTATGAGTTGGGCTGCAATTGGCATGGTCGACAGTTCTAAGCCACCAGCAGCTCAGTGGGAGAAAGACTGGTTTCTACTCCTGTAAACAATTGCAGTCTTAAAAACCCATAGAGCATTGCTATGAACCAGCATTGACTCGATGGCAGCGAGTTTTTTTTGTAATATAAATTTGAATTATAGTTTTAACTGGTTTTCCTGTTAGGTGCATAGATATTATCCTATCACCAACAACACTGTATTTCAGGATAGATCTTTGAAATGATCAGTTTGACAACAAATGTGATACCATTTCTCTGTAATTTGTCATTCTTGTTATAGTAGACCGCATGATTGTTTCATTCAGAGTGGCCAACAGCAGTCTATTTCAGCTCACTAATGCCTAGAATGTACATCTTTGTGCATTTCATTTCCTTTTTTTTTTCATTTCATTTCCTTTTTGACAACTTCCAATTTTCTTAAATTCATACTTTATCCATTTCATATTCTAATTGTTAATGAATGTTTGCAGTTATTCCCTCTCATTTTGGGTAGTGGCATGTCAGTAAATGCAGGTCCCCAAATTTCTACTCCATCCAAACAACATGCAGGCCACCAGAATACCACACGCTGACACACTGGCAGTGGGTGTGATATATATGGCTGTGTGTATATTTACATATACATATATAAGTATTCATAGAAACATATACATATATTTATCGAGAGAATGGTTGACTGATTGATTGATAGACTGATGTTAAGGAATCGACTCCACCAAATTTGAGGGTAGGCAAGTCTGAAATTTGTAGAACAGCCAGGAGGCTGCAAATTCAGGCAGGATATATATTGTCCTGAGGCAGAATTCTGTCTTCTTTGGGAATCCTGAACTTTTGCTCGTAAGGTCTTCAAGGAATTAGATGAAGTGCCACCACACTGTTGAGACTAATTTACAATTATATAAAGCCATCTAGCTCAATGTTCATTGAACATCTGTTCAATGTTCATCATTTTACCCAATGCCCTGAGAGCAACATCTGTATGAACTCATTGGCCCAACACATAGTGACCCCTCATGACATCCATAGTAGTGTCTGCCCAAATCACTAGATATCATGACCTCTCAATGTTACCATCACACAGTGGCTGCTTAAGAGGGTGTGTTAGAGTTTTTGGCTGAGGAAGTTTTATTATTCTTCATTTACCTTGTAACATTTCCTTAAAAACTACAGTTTTTTAGTGGACTATAATATTAAAAAAACAAAAACCACTATCTACTGTACTTGGAACTTTGGCGGCCCCGTGGGCTAGAAATTGGGCTGTTAACCTCAAGGTTGATGGTTCAAACCCACCAGCTGCTCCTTTGAGGGACAAGGAAAGGCTGTCTTCTCCCATAAAGATTTGCATCTCAGGTCGCTATGAATCAGAACTGATGCCAAGGCAGTGGATCATGTAGGTCACTTGGTAGTTCTAGGAAAGATCTGACCCAGACCTTTACACACCACAAGAAGAGATGAGGTTGGTTAGATGCAACAAATGTACCATGTAGGTAACAGTAGATCCTGACACGAGCTAAGTATTGCTTTTAATTCTCTCAACAACCCAATGAGGGTGTTTTCTTACTTTACAGGCGAGAAAACTAAGACGTAACTGAGGTTATTGTTTAGCTTGGCTCAGGTACTATAGTGAAATAAGTGGAGGACCTGCATACCAGCAGCCAGCTGAGCTATACTCTGCAAGTGAGAGTGCTTTCTTTTCCTGTTGATTTGAACATGAGATTTAAAGGGAGAAGTGGTGTTATCAGCACATGGAATGTTGGCAGTTCTCTGGGCCCGATTGGACGAAAAAGTTCAATTTGATTTGCCAAGTTGCTCTGGTGGTAGTAAAATAAACATGATTTCACTGACAATTATTATAATAGACATGTTCCTGTCAGTTAATAAAGTAGTTTTGAACACTACTTGATAATATAATCTCTGTTGCTGGTTTGACTGCTAAACCCAGGAAACCCCTGGGCAATGGGAGACAAATACAATCTTGCATTGTTGCTTATTTAACTCCTGTCACACACGACTAGACAGCATTTCCATCATTTTCAAGCATTGCTTATTGTCCTCTCTTTGATGGTGTGAAACCGCATGGATGCAGGCTTGCAGATGGGCTGCAGTTGTCACCTGTGTTTTGCATAGCCCGTCTGTGTCGGGGGCGGGGGACATAGATCACCTTCAGTGTAGGCTAATGTTTCTCGTGAAAGTAAGACATCCTATTTCATTCTTCTTTCTGACTATAGAAAGCTCTGCATTCAAGAATAGGCTGTTTCTCAGTTATCAAGTGGCATAGCTGACTTCATTTCCAGTTTGGGAAGCCATGTTTTTCTCATGTGCATAATGCAGGTATTTGAAATTCAGAGGTGGGGTGGAAGTGGAACAATGCACATAGTCAGCTCTGACAGGTGGAAGCTGTGCAGCACCGGGTAGGTGCTCCCTAGCGTTTGTTGAGTTCAGAGTAAATGCATGAGTGAACAGAAGAATGCATCTTAGTCAAGGTAATTTATTTCATTTTCCAGGATATAGACAAGGTGGTTTTTACAGGGCTGAGATTAGAATACAAAGTATAAACTTGTCATGCTTTTTCCTTGAATATTTTGTTTTGCTTCAGCAAATGGTTACATGGCAAATGAGGTTTCCATTCAGTAGTTTATGTACAACGTGTGCCAGGATATTGATTGTGATCCCTGCAACATTCCAGCATTCTCCCCATTTCTACCATGGCTTCCCCATTTCTATTTGTCACATTCCTCTGCCCCTCACTACTTTCTGTTCTTTGCTCTTGGGTAAATGGTGCCCTTTTGGTCTCTCCTAGCTGACAGTTCTAAGGAGTCCATTCTTTCTAGCCATTGTTTAATTTATAGATCAGTCTGTTATTGGACTGAAAGGTGGTCTTCTCGAATGACATTAGTTTTAAGCTGAAAAGGTATTTTAGGGTAGTATTCTGGGGTTCCCCCAATCTCAATGAGACCAGCAAGTCTGGTCTTTTTTAAGAATTTTAATTTTGTCCTACAGTTTTCACTAATTCTCAGCAGGATCTTCTATTGGGATCAGTCCATAGAAGTCACACAACACCATCTATTCTTTGGGTCTTAGGTTAGAGGAGGCTGTGACTCACGTAGGCAGTTAGTCCTTGGGTTTTCAGTTTTTGTCATCTTTGCTCCAAATAGGAAGGGACCCATACTTGTATCTTATATGGTTGCTCCAGCTTTTTCAACTTCAGGTGCTACATACATACAAATTAGGATGTAAAACATTATCTTCATGTATTGTGCTATGTCAGGTGACGCGGAGCTCTCTGAGCTCTCAAGTCCAAAAGCCTAGCCCTGCCAGGTGTTTGATTATACCTTTAAGAAAACGCGTAACTGCCTTCCCTATGTGCACTACTAGCCATATGCATGTATTGGTAGATGAAGCATAAATCTATCCATATATATAATGAAGTACAAACATATCCCTATATTTACCAGTACACATAAGGAATGTAGTTATGGAAATGTATACTCTCATACTGAGTTAGTTAATTGTGCCAGCCTGGCCAATAATCACATGTGGGGCTAATTGAAAGGCAGAGGGATAAATGAGTGGTGAGCCTCGCCTTTCTAGTTCTCGGGTCTCTTGCTCTGTGATGGTCCCACCAGGTTGCAGCTGCCTTAGCAGTTCCCTGCTTCAGCTTGCAAGATTGACTTCCTACAAGACATCCCCAAGGAGAAGCTACATGGACCTATCCCGATGCAGCCCTGGGTGCTGGAGCAGCCTTGTGGAGACTCCTGCTAGTGCTGAGATGCTTGTTCGTTCATGAACTCAGCTTTCCTCCTGCAGTCGGCATCATTGCCTCTGTTTTGTGAGGTGGAGGACTTTGTGGACTGGTGTTGGGTTAATGGGTTAATGTTGGACTTGTGGGCTTGGGCAGCATTGGGTTGGGATGTTTTCATGATGCACATTTTCTTTACATAAAACTCTCTTTTATACATGAGTCGCTGTGGATTTGTTTCTCCTAAAGTACCTAAACTATTACACATACGTTGTCCTACATCTACTTAGCATACATATCTACCTTTGTACCCATTCATATTTTATTGTTTGTTACTACTATTGCTGCAAGATTTTGCATGTTACATAATTTACCATAAGTGCCTTTTTCCTCAGCTATTTTGTGTTGACTTGACCTGTATTCTATATTCCCTTTTCCTTAACCCATATTAACATATGTCTGCTATCTACTAATGATTCTCTGTTCTCCCCCTTCCCATACCTGGTAATCATCAAAGAGTAGTCTTTCTGTGTAGTGATGTGTCCTTTAGTAATTGACATATTTTACTCAGTGTAATGTTTTAGAGATTCATCATTATTCTTTATTATTGCATGGTATTGTAATATATGTATGTACTACATTTTTTTGGTAGTTTAACCATTCATCTGTTGGTGGATACTTTGGATCTTTCCATCTTTTTGCCTTTGTGAACATTGCTAACGTGAAAATGGATGTACAAAATGATAAATCAAAAAGCTATGAGCGTTGTGACCAGAGTTGCCTGTTCATACATGCACAGGCTTATTCCAAGTAAAACATGTTTGAATCCACCTTGGCAATCTGGCTATGACGATGCACAGGTTCTCTCAGTAATACGCTTGTCTTTGTCTGGTTAGGGTGCCTATAGTTTTTGTACAGTGGAAAAAATAATTTTGAAGCCAGATTTAGTAGTGCATTTTTAGCAAAACTCTAGTCAACATCTTCCCAAATAGTTTGAAGCTTTGTAACAAGTTTACAAGAATGCTTTCCCACCTAAAACAATAGTTTTCAGATAGACCAAATGTCTTACGGAAGCCTGAAAAGCCCTCAAGATAAGCCAAGTAAGGGAAGACAGCTAACCTTGATAAATTAAGAAACTTTGGCTCAACTCCGGAAACTGGTGGGATAAAATAGGGGGATTGCTACTGATGTGAAAGCTTCTAAAGCTGGGCTACCACATGGTTTGGCACTTCCAGTCTGCAGTGAACACCCTCAGCCAGGGCAGCCTCAGCCTCAGCAAGCTCCATGAATGCCAAAAGTATTTGGGGACAATCAGCTCGCGCATAGAGCTGCACTTCCCATCAGTCTTTGAAACAAAATGAGACCTAATGAATATGATTTTATGGAATGAGTTTTAACTGGGACAAGGGTCCGGTTACAATAGTCCCTTCCGAGATGATCTGCTGGGCCTGGTAAGTTCAAGGTAGAGGGGTCAGCTAGGAAGGTTGGGGTGATTGTGGGGATTCCAAAGCGATACTGTTGACAGGTTCTTTTGAAGGACACACCATGGTTATAGGGTCTTATTATGAAGACTATTTTCTTTTCCTTTTTTTTCATGGAAAACTGCGTTTTTGAGGAAAAGTCCAGAAAAGTTGTGCTGAGGAGTTGTTTTTTTCATCATGACAAGTCATCTGTGTATTCCTTAAAGGTAGCAAGGACTAAAAAAATTTCTTAAAAGAATTTCATTGCAGAATCCCCCCTTATCCATCTTACAGCCACTTCGTACTTCTTTTTGTTCCCCACCTTCTAAGAACATTGAACAGGAATGCAATTTGAATGCTTCGGTGATACCAAAACTACTGTTTCAATGTGATGTAAATTGAAGAGCACTGAATTCTTCTGGGAAAGATTTGGGCGATGGAAGCACCGTCTTCAGAAATGCATAGACCTCGATGGGGAGGCTATATCCAGAAACAAAGTCTTCACATTTTGGTATTTGTAGCAAGACTATTTGACTTGGCATTGTAAATCAGACCAAACCTCTAATAGCACCGCACCGGGACACTCACAGTGGCCGTCCAGAATGGCCCCAGTTGGTCTCAGATGGTGATCTCAACACCCTTAACCAGGGCAGCCTCTTGGTGTGTGTGACTCAGCGAGAGAGACCTCTGGGGCAGAGTAGAAGTGTGCCACGGGCCTGAGAGGTTTCCCTGAAACATCTCTGTTCTTTCTGAGCTTGCAGCTGACCTTTCCAATGCTGCTTTCTCTCTTGTCGTTTTACACACCGTCACATTGAACAGAAACGTTGCACCTAAAGGTGTAGGCATTTCACTTTGGTCAAACTGTACAGCAGAGGACCTTGCCTGTTTGTACAGCTGAGCGTGGTGCAAGTCAGTGGAGTTCCACTAGCAGGAGAAAGAATCATTTTCAAGCTTCTCATAGTTGATGGAATTATTGGAGACATGGATCATCAAAATGTCTTTGGCAGAGCCAGTCTAACATGACCGCGAAGACCCATTCTGAAAGGGAAGCCATCTGGGAAGAGATGGGGAAGGATGGAGCTCCCACTTCAGTGCTGGGTGGCCACTGAGTAGGCCGAGGCGATGCAAGTGAACGATGCTGAAAAGAGTGCAGCGTTTAATGTAAATCAGATTGAGCTCAGCTTTGCTTTTGAAAAACATAAGGGAAACTAGTTCTGTTCCCAAGGTTGAAAAAAAGCAGAAATATAAGAAAACCAAAAACCCACTCTGTCGTTGTGTTGATTCTGATGCATAGTGACCCTATAAGAGGTTTTTAAGACTGTCAGTCTTCACTTGGGCCAACCATCTCATTTTCCTCCGGGAGAGCAGCTATTGGGGTTAAAACATAATTAGCAGCCCAGTGCTTATCTCACAGTGTCACCAGGAACCTTCCATCAGAAAGTTCATGGAAATTTGGAACAAAAAGATCATGGTTTTCCCCCATGTTCTTTGTTAAGGCCCACCTGTAGATGAGCAATAATGAAAGACAAAGCCAACTGTAAATCACTGGCAAACCTGGCTCTAAAGGGTACATCAAAATTCTTGGTATCAATCTAGTAACTTTTCTGTCAGTTTGAAACAATATTTTTTAAAAAGTTCATCCCTAGTAATAAAACCACTGAAAAAGAGATAGAAAACAACTATTGGACAAGATGTTGGGAGATTGGAGCTCTTGCACACTGCTAATAGACTGTCAAATTGTACAACCACTATGGAAAATGGTATCACACTTTCTCTAACAGCTATAAAGGGACCCGAGTACCATATGATCAAACAATAACACTCTAAGGCATATATTCTAGAGAATTATGAGCTCTGACACAAATAGCAATATATGAGGGTAAGTAAAAAAGTATTGCTGCAAAATCATAGACATCTTTCTTAAACACGAATATTGAAGTATGAAGCGTTTTCTGACATATCCTCCATCAAGGAGCCCTGGTAGTGCAGTGGCTTATGCATTTGGCTACTAACCATTAAGTCAGCAACAGATGCTCTGTGAGAGAAAGTGTTAGCTTTCTACTCCTGGAAAGACTCGGAAGCCCACAGAAGCAGTTGGACCCCGCACTATAGGGTTGCTAAGAGTCAGAATTAACTTGATGGTAGTACTGATTTTGGTTTTAAGTTTAAGGCCTATGCACCTCTGAAAGCCATATGGGCATTGCTCTTTTTGCTGAAGAATTCTTCACTGTTCCATTTACATCATGTCAAAATGGAGGGTCTCAAATCATGTACCTTTTCAATGTTCTTTGAGATGGGAAACAAAAAGGGGCACACTCAGAGGTATAGAGAGGAATGGGCTAAGGTTTCATGACACAGTTCTTGTACAGCCCTTGCTACCCAGGAAGAATAAGCGGGTGCATTGTTGTGATGGAAAAAAAATCATTGGTGTAACTTTTCCAGCTTTTTTATTTTGTACTACTGCCCCCAATTTCCTTAAAACTTCAAATACGTCTTTGTGATTATACCATATACTTTGATAAAAATCCATTAAGATTAGCCCTTTGGAGTCCCCAAAATCAATCACTACAACCTTCTGAATTGACCTCTCTGCCTTGAATTTAGCTGGCTCAGCAGATCCCCTCACAAAGCACTCTTTGGAGTGGACCTTTTTTTACTTTCCTAAGACGAAGACATGTTTTTACTGAGAGAACTGGTTTGCAGCCCTCTAGTGAGCACAGAGACATGTTTAAAGACATTCTGTTGGAAATCAGTCTATGCATGTGTGAACTGGAATCCCCGTAACAATACTTTGTGATGTTCCCTTGATAATTTTACTAGGATATACTACTTACTACCCTGTTGGGTAGTCACAGGAGACACAAGGGTATAAACAGAGAGATCTGGTAGGAAACTTACAGTAATTCTGGGGAAAGGTGACCAGGTGGTGACCAGGAAATTGCCAATGAAGGTGGGGTGAGTTAGTTAGATATTGGAGCTGTTTTGAAGGCACTTTCCATAGGACTTCTAATGGAATAGATGGAGTCTTTTTTTTTTTT
>NW_022103928.1:7673781-7680026 GCF_000313985.2 Echinops telfairi
CCTCCCAGCTCTTTCCTCTATTTCCCTTGATTCTCCTCCTGTCCCACTATCATGCTCAGTCCCCACCAGGATTTCAGCACTTCCTCTTTGTTATCCCTTTAGTTTTTACAGATGATCTTTCCTAATCGCTCTTGGGCTTTGCTGGGCTAGGGTGCTGGTTCCATGTAGTCGGAGGACGTCCACAGTGAAAGTATGAGATAGGCACGGTTTGGAGATGGTCTTTCCTCCCTCTGTGGGAAGAGGGGGCCTCGTACCAGGATGTGGGGCCGAGTAGACCCTGGAGTCCAAGCCAGCTACATTTCCATCCAGTTTCCTTTCTGCTCTAGAGGGCAGTGGCTCGCTCCCACTGTAGGGAGAGACATTCAGAAAATGGATGAAAAAAAAAAAAGAAAGAAAATGGATGAGACTTCTCTATCCCTTTATCTATCGTTTACCACCTTAGAAAAGTCACATCAGTCTCTAGACCAGTGGTTCTCAACCTTCCTCATGCCGAGACCCTTTCATACAGCTCCTCATGTGGTGGTGACCCCCCAAACCATAAAATTATTTTCATTGCTACTTCACAACTGTAATTTTGCTACTGGTATGAATTTGGCGACTCCTGTGAAAGGGTTGTTCGACCCCCAAAGGAGTTGAGGCCCACAGGTTGAGAACCGCTGCTCTAGACCAAGGGGGAGTGCAGTAGCTCCTCTGTCTTAGACATATGCTAAGTGAGTGCTTCTGACCCTGCGGGCACATTCAATTCAAGTTTTGGGTACCAGCAATAAAGAGTTGGGGAAGGTTAGGGATTCATTTTGGGAGAGAGGTTATTACCTGTGTCTGTATATCACAGCTGTATGAGGTAGGATGGACCTATCTCTTTTGTCTTTTCACCATCTTGAAGAGTATGCTTGTTCTTGGGATATTCTGGCCTGAGATGGGACTAGTAGTCTGTGCTGCCTATTTTCAGCCAGAATAAGAGGTCTTTAACATGGAGGTATGTGGCCCTGTCCTTAGCCATGGCCTATATCCTGCCTCTGAGACACCACTGGGAGGCAATATAGCACAGTCTGAACTAGATTCAAGTCCTAGCTCCTTTGCTCTGTGACCGTGGCTGGCTGCTTAACATCTCTGATCCAGTTACCTCATTTGTAAAAGACAATGTTCCCTAGAGTGGTGGCGGTGTGGGGAGGCCACATGAGAAAGTGGGGGTTCAAGGGCAGAGGACTGTACTTGGCACATGGTGATTTTGAGTATGTGTCAGGTCTTGGTCTCCCCATCCTCACTGGCAGGTCTTCCAGCTTCTCTCTACCTGAGGCTTGGGCCAGTTTTGTTAAGATTTGGTTTTCAAAAAAGATGCACTAATTGGATTATTACATTCTCATGCATTTACATCTATATTATACATGCATGAGTTTTGAAATCTACACATATATATTTATCCATTCAATTTGTTTCCCTTTTAGAAATCTGTAAGAATTATATTTTTGAGTTATTGAACCATCATGAAAAGTTTTTTTTTAAGGATTGCTATAAGTGATCCTTACGTAGGTTATCAAAACGGAGAATCATGTAGACATAGGGCTTAAGAGAAAACAAAGCCCAGTGTTACCACAGGGCAACCAGTTAAGTACGTAGTTTTATGAGCTGGATAGTTGCAGACATTGTTGAGGGTCTGGTAGCCCGGGCGGGGATGTTACGGGGTTAGGATAAGTATTTCTCTGATGAATGCTACAACTTGGAGACTTGTAATCAAGAGTGGCTTATCAGCAGTGTTTCAGAACCTGACATTCCCTCTGGAAAGCCCAGTGGAGGAAACGCAGTGCTCTGTGACTGCTGTTACAGTTGAATTCCACACACATGAATTATGACAAGCGAGGCCGACTACACTGGGGTTTGTTGTGTCTGGTCTGGTTCCTACTTTTAAAGTTGCAGTTGCGTTTGGTCATTTGAAGCTTATTTTCACAGTCTGGCCAAGCCAGCAGGGTCCCCGGGCTCAGCAGGGGACATAAACCATGGCCTTTAAGTTCCAGAGCTCAGCAGATAAGCATTTCAAGACTTCATTGCATCATGCAAAAGGACTTATGGGCTTATTTAACATACACTATTTGACTTAATTTAGATATTTAATGGAAAGAAAAGCCTTTTATTATCACCGAAGGAAAGAACTCCCAAACATTGTGAGGCTCCGTTGAAATATTATAATGGATGCACAGAGTGCAAATATATTTCACTGCCTTACATAATGGGGTGTTTAATAATAGTTGTTTCTTTAAATTTAGCACACGTATCTCAGATATTTGCACTTTGTAAATTATATGCTGCAGTTCAGGGAACTCCATTGTATGTGTGTTTTAATGAAGTATGTACTGATTTTTTAAAATGACCTTCCACTCAGATTTATGTTTATTTCATGAACCGGGAACGGGGTGCCCATGCCAGGAACAAACATTTTCCATCCTGCTGTATTGCAAACAGAGATGCCAACACTAGCTGGGACAGCTGCCTTGACTGGCCAGAGTCTTGCGATGGGCATTTCACAGGGCATCAGCACTAGGGGTAGTGAGGATTGCAATCGTGTTAGGGCTTGGATTGTGTGTCCAAAATGTAGCTTGATGTCCTGGTCTCGGTATGTGTGGGTATGAGCCTATTTGGAGTTGGGATTTTCTTTTGGTGTTTAATGAGGTCAATCAACTCATGGTGCCCCTCGTGTGTTACAGATTAGAATTGCTCCTGGGGACTTCTTGTTTGTTTTTGGCTTTTAAAAAATTTTTTCTTGGTTCTTATCTTAATGGAAGTATTGCTTCATTTGCTTATGAGGTACCACTTGGGGGAGTTTGAGCTGCCACGCTGTAGGTTGGCAGTTGATCATATGGACTTGCCACTTATGGACTTTGAGGTGGGTCCTAAACCCAATCTCTTTTGAGATCTAAAAAGACTAGATAGCCATGGAGATGCACGGGGGAAGACAGACACCATGGAAAAATTGCCTCCAAAACAAGGAACCAAGGAGCCCCCAAGCTACTGACAAGGGAAAGAGGGAGACAGCTGCTACCTTGATTGGGACTTTCGTTCTTCAAGACTGTGAGAAAGTTGTTGCCTATTTCTTTGTGACCACCAGCAGCAGGAGGTAAGGCAGATGGTGTCCTGGAGCACTGTGGAGTAGGCTCAGAAGCGGGAAACCCCCTTCTCTTCCAGACCTGTGTGCTGCCATCACCCACAGGAATGGCACAGCCCCAGACTGCTGAAACCCTACCAATTCTTACTGTGGGGACAACGCCCTGTCTGTCTAGGGGTGGGGAGGAAATCAGAGTCTCCAGGAGGGCATTTGAAAGAATAAACTCCATTTCATAAAATATTTAAATCTAGAAAATCCTGGCATGCACACCATTCCTGAGAGGGGAACCGTTCCGGAGGCGGCAGGAATCCATGTGGTGAGCAGAGACACACGAGCAGATGAAGCCGCAGGCGTCGTTACTGAGGACTTCTGTGGCTGGAGGTCTTGATAACATCACAACCTCCGGTCCTTACAACAACCCTGTGAGGCAGGAGCTCCCTCGGCCTCCCTTGTGTAAGTCAGGAGACCACGAGGCCTCAGAGCCAGGCAGTATAGGAGCTGCTGGGTGGAGCCAGGCAGCCATGCTGCAGAGTACCAGTTCTCAACCTGTGGGTTGTAATCCATGTGGGAGTCGAACGACCCTTTCACAGGGGTCCCCCAATTCATAACAGTAGCAAAATGACAGTTATGAAGTAGCAACGAAAATCATGTTATGGTTGGGGGGTCACCACAGCATGAGGAGCTGTATGAAAGGGTCTCGGCATGAGGAAGGTGGAGAACCCCTGCTCTAGACCTCCTCACATTATTGCAGGGAGCAACACTGGGAGGTGAGGGCTAAGGAGGGGAGGGGTAGATCTACTGTGATCACCAAAAGGTATTAGGACACAATGCTTAGATCAGGACTCCTCCCCACTCCCCATCCCCCCGCCGCCTCCAGTGTGAGGCCGTTAACTGTATGGTTATGGTGAAAATGTCACTAGTAGTTTTTATCCCTCGAATTTTTAACTGCATGCTGGTGCTGGTAAGAATAGTGAAAGTACCAGGGGCTGCCAAAAGAGCAAGCATATTTTTCTTAAAAAAAAAAAAAAAAAAGTATAGCCAGAATGCTCCTTAGAGGCAAGGATAGCAAGACTTCGTTTCGCATACTGTGGACTTGTCAGGAGAAACCAGTCCCTGGAGAAGGACTTCATGCTTGGTAAAGTAGAGGGGTAGTGAGAAAGAGGGAGATGTCTGACCAGATGGATTGAAACAATGGCTGCAACAATGGGCTAAAATGTAGCAAGGTGAGGAAGGTGTAGGAACTGGCAGTGTTTCATTCTGTTGTACTTAGGGTGGCTATGGGTCAGAACTGACTCAATGATACCTGCCAGTAATAAAACAAATATATCTAAGGTGTCCCCGGGTCTCCAGATGGTATAAGTATTCCACTGTTAATCAAAATGTTGGAGGTTTGAAACCATCCAGAAGCACCTCAGAAGAAAGGCCTGGGACTCTGCTTTTGATAAACCAGCCATTGAAAACCTCTGATCTGAAACATAGGGGTCACTATAGGGAACTCCTGGGCAAGTGGCAGTACTCAAGGAACCACATGCTATATGTGAGCCCGGGCCGTGCCTTGTGTGTAGACCACTGGTTTATCTTCACAGTAGTTGTAACAGTTTCGCCAGCGCTGTGGAGCATCCACACCCAGGGGATCTAACTCCAGTGCCTGAATCCCAACCACGGGGCAACACTGCCTTCCCCCGCCAGCCCGACCAGCACTGCATGCATCCCAGGGAGGGGAATGAGGATGGACTCGTCATTTGTTTCTTTTACAAACAGGAAAATCTGTTGTCCTCTTTCCCTCCTTCTAACAACAGTGATTTATGATGAATGTAAAGAATTTCAAAAACAAACCAAAGAAAATAAATAAAAATCATCTATAACCCTGCCCCCTAGAGAATTAGGCTAGTGTTTTTCTTTCTGCTCCTCAGTCTTTTTTCCTATGGAGATGTACTTAGGCAGCTATAAATAAACTAGTCCTTTCATCAGCAGCGGCAGTAGTTACAAGACAGTAAGGGCTTTGGAATAAGAGTTTAAACCAGGGGTCCTCAAACTACGGCCGGCGGGAGGACATTTATCTGGCCCACCAGGTGTTTTGGCCCCGTTTGTTTTTTTTACTTCAAAATAAGATATGTGCAGTGTGCATAGGAATTTGCTCATAGTTGTGTTTAAACTATTGTCTGGCCCTCCAACGGGTCTGAGGGCCAGTAACCTGGCCCCCTGTTTAAAAAGTTTGAAGACCCCTGGTTTAATCCCTACTTTTTGGTTTACTAGCTGGGGAGGTTACATAATTTCTCTTGTCTCCGTTTTCTGACTTTAGTTTTGCATTTGGGTGTTTTCAAGTTAATTCCAACTAGTAGTGAGCTTATCTGGTTGAGTAGAGCTTCCTCATCAGGTTTCCTCTGTTGTCTTTACCAGGTCCTCTGTTCAAACCCAGCAGCAGCTCACCAGAAGGAAGATGAGGCTGCCTGACTCTGCAAAGATTTAGCCTTAGAAACTCTGTGTGGGCTAGCCGGGAATTGAAACTGACGCGATGGTGGTGGGTTTGGCTTTGGTTTATGAACTGGAATTGATACAGTATCGGTAGCTGATCTTCACAGGAGCAGATGACTAGTGTTTTGCTCGCAGAGGGGCTTATGAGTTTGGACCACCCTGAGCACTTAGCCATCGTACTATCCAGGGATCAGTGCCTGTGCAGTAAGTGGCCCGCTGTGTTCTCATTTAATGTACTCCTTGTAGCAGCCAGCACACCCTCAATACTTAACGCCTAACTTTCAATAAGAATGACTCTTTTTATAACACGGCTTTGTTACTTTTTGTTGCTTATCATTCTATTATTCAGTATACATTTGGGGAGCAGGTATAATTTGGGGATTCCATGTCCTTCTGGGTCTTTATTTTCACAGCACTTGTTTTAAAAAATCACTTTATTGGGGGCTCATACAACTCTTACCACAATCCGTACATCCATCCACTGTGTCAAGCACATTTGTATATTTGTTGCCATCATTGTTCTCAAAGCATGTTTTCTTTTTTTAATCAGGCAAATTTTAATTTATTTATTTAATCGCTTTATTAGGGGCTCATACAACTCTTATCACAATCCATACATACATCAATTGTGTAAAGCACATTTGTACATTCATTGCCCTCATCATTCTCAAAA
>NW_022103928.1:7680935-7699025 GCF_000313985.2 Echinops telfairi
AGACCCCAGATGCTATATCTTTTGATAGCTGGGCACCATCAGCTTTCTTCACCACATTTGCTTATTCACCCGCTTTGTCTTCAGCGGTTGTTTCACAACACTTTTAATAGCTGCATCGGATTTCATCATCCCATATGAATCAAAATGTATTTAATTTTTTTATTGACTGTTCATGTATTTGTTTGCTTATATATATAAGCCATGCAGTGATAGATTTCATTGGATGCTTGTAGCTGAATTTCCCCAGTGAATTCTACTTTATTAGGATCAGTTCCAAAAAGCAGCTGGTGTTCACAGGTGTTCACGTTGTACTTGCTGTACCAAGTTGCCCCCCTTGAACAAGCGTGCCCATTTCCCTTGGCCCCCATCACGAGTGCCTCCTTCCATTTGTGATGCTCTGATATAGTATTAAGTGGATGGACACAAGAAATGTTAGTGGAAAAGTGAGTGGCCTGAAAGAACCGAATCTTATTTCCTGCGATTCTGGAAGCAAAGTACTAGAGTTTTGATGGTATTGATTCCTCCCGTGTTGAGCCTCTCTCCTAGTTACTGTTGTCTGCTTGTGATCTTTGGTGTCCCTTGGCATCTGCCTTCTCCCTGTGTGTGTCTGTCAGTTCTGGTAACTCAGAAGTGATCAGGTGTGGTACCCATCATACACTCGTAGGAGTCCTGGTAACACAGTGGTTATGGGCCAGGCTGCTAACAAGTCGGCAATTCTACCCCATCAGCCACTTTGTGGGAGCAAGATAAAGTAGTCTTCTTCTGTAAAGATTATGCTTTCAGAAGCCCTATGGGGCAGTTCTGTCTATAGAGACTATGAATTGGAATCAACACCAATGGAGTTGTGCTTTGGAGTTTATACACTAGTTGGCCTCATGAACATAAAAAAAAATCCCCTTCCAAATAGGATAATTTTTATCGTTATAGGGGTTAGGATTTCAGCACATATTTAGTATTTCAATACATAATCAATTCACACCAGTCACTGACCTAAAATTTATTTGCTCAGGAATGGCCAGGGACACCCCCAGCCCCCACCCCCATTTGAGAGATGACAGGCCACTGGAACACAGCTAGGTGATCCAAGGAAGGTGAACTCAACAGCTCTCACTTGTGGGATCCTCCCGGTGGCCAGGCAGTGTACTTTTGTGTAACAATCTTCTAGCAAGGCTTTGTGGGGAGCACTCTCACTACACCCATTCCAAAGATGGAGAAGCAGAGGTCTAGAGAAGTTGGGTAATTTGCCCAGAATGCACACTGCTCCTCAGTCTTAGAGTAGGGAGTTGAATCCATGCAGGAAGCATCTCCAAGTGTGAGAGAGCACGAGCAGTCACATGTAAGTCTGAGACCATGGAACCAAGGGCGTGAGATCTTCCAGGAGCTGATGGTCACACCACTTGCCCTGGTATGAGGATAGGGGCACCGTGAATAAGTGCTTGACTGACATGCTAAAGGTTGGCTGTTTGAACCCATGAGCCACTCCAAGGAAGAAAAGATGTAGGTGTGTGTATTAGTCTGGGTACTTTGGAGAACCAATCCACAGCAACTCATGTATAAAAGAGAGTTTTATGTAAAGAAAATGTGCATCACGAAAACATCCCAACCCAATGCTGCCCAAGCCCACAAGTCCAACATTAACCCATTAACCCAACACCCGTCCACAAAGTCCTCCACCTCACAAAACAGAGGCAATGATGCCGACTGCAGGAGGAAAGCTGAGTCAGTGAACGAATAAGCATCTCAGCACTAGCAGGAGTCTCCACACGGGTGCTCCAGTACCCAGGGCTGCAACGGGATAGGTCCATGTAGCTTCTCCTTGGGGATGTCTTGTAGGAAGTCAATCTTGCAAGCTGAAGCAGGGAACTGCTAAGGCAGCTGCACCCTGGTGCGACCATCACAAAGCAAGAGACCCGAGAACTAGAAAGACGAGGCTCACCACCCATTTATCCCTCCGCCTTTCAATTAGCCGCACGTGATTATTGGCCAGGCTGGCACAATTAACTAACTCAGTGTGTAATCTTGTAAAGATTATAACCTTGGAAACTGTTGGGTACAGTTCTACTCTGTCCTATAGTGTCACTCTGAGGAGTAATTGCATCGATGGCAATGGGCGTTTTTATGTTTTATTTTTGTTGTTGCTGTTTTGCTTATTTTTTTCTTTGCCACTCTGCTAGAAGATTCCCTGCATGGTTGTATGAATTGAATTCTGTCTCCTAAAATATGTGTCATAAATCCTACCCTCTGTCTGTGGTTATAACCCCATTTGAGAATAAGTTGTCTTCGTTACGGGAATGGGGCAGGAGGACTCTTGAGTCAATCTCTGTTGAGATTTAAAGGAGAGTAAAACAACCAGCCAAAAGCAGGTGGGGAGATAGATGTCAGGGCACTTGGAGAGCCCCGAGAAGTCAGGAAGCAGGAGCTCAGGAAACAAGGACCTTCCTCTGGAACCAACAGAGCAAACCTGCACCTTGTGCATTGAATTCAGACTTCAAGCCTCCAAATCGGAACCATAAGTTTCTGTTTGTTCAAGCCATAGAGTTGTATTCTTTTGTATTCTTAGTTAACAGCACCTGATAAATAAGACCATTGGTGCAGATGGTTGAGCATTTCATAGTAGCACAGCAGTTGGTGGTTCATGCTCACTCAGAGGTTCCTAAGAAGGAAGGGCTGGTTATGTACTTCCCAAAGGTCCCAGCCATGGAAACCCTGCTGGGCTGGGCACAGTTCTCTTTTGCGCACATGGGGTCAGAAGGCCACTGGTTGTGTTGTTTTAAATTTTTGTTGTGTTTCTTTGACCCTGTTGCAAAGCTTACATGTATTGCTTCCCCTCAATCCTCAACCCATCCCATGCTGCAGAAACTGCAATTTTACTGTATAAGGTGACCAGATTTTAACATTGGTAAAGCGGGACAAAAGCGGGACACCATTGATGAAACTCATATCCTGATGAAGTAGCCACATGGCAGCCGAAAACCGTATACCCTAGCTTGTCGTGCATTCTTTCCAAAAATCGGGACTTTTAAAAAATGCCACGGGACATGGGGAAAATTGTTAAAAATCAGGACTGTCCTGCCAAAAGCGGGATGTCTGGTCACCTTAATTTTACAACTAACAAAACTGAGTCCCACTGAGCTTGAATAACTTGACCTCTGAGTGGCATGACTAGAATCCGGCTACAGCTAGCCAAAGCCGAGTGCTCTGTGTGGAAGCCAGCTGGGAACTAGAAGTCTCTAGAGTTTGCCACCTGGGATATGTTTGTTGGAATGGCTTGCTCCCTCCTATTGACCTTTGTAGTGATTATTGTCTGTAGAATTCATCTGGCGATTAATCATGTGCTCCCCATGACAGGGCTCTCATTGTTGTCTTGGAAGTTATTTAAATGCGTGTCTTGTTTTTTAACTACTTGTGCTGCTAGGAAGACAGTGCCTGAGTGTTCCCCCACCCCCCAACCTGTATATCACAGTTGACCAGAATAGGCTCAGTAAGTGTTTGATTTAAGTTCATTTGAGAGGCTTGCTGGTGGATGTAATAATCTCAATGATCCCATCCTTTTAACTTCAGATAGGCACCTTTGAAGAGCAAAGGAGACCAGGGGACAGTGTCCCCACACGTGACTCAGAAGACCAGGGGAGACCAAAGAGTAGAGTAGGAACCATCTCTTTCGCACATACAAAGAGTGAGGGCCTGGTCCTCCTGTACAAGCTGGGAGGTAGCATAGAGCTTGGGAATGAAGTTATAAACCTTCTATTCCCAGTTCAGCTTTTTGTTGGGTGCCCTTTCCAAGTATTCTCACATTTCCTGTTTGAACTCTCCCTTGGAAGAGTGACGCTCAGTAGTTTTGGTACTGGCGAAGAGAGGAGACTTGGGTTTCAGGTAGACATGATGTTTTTACTCCTAGAAGCTGATAGTACTTGTGTTACTGTTGCAAGGATTAGTAAAATCGTGCATGAAAAGGCTGATTTTTTTAGAAATAGCCAGGTTTTTCCAAGGTGTGGCTAGACGTACCCAACCCTACAACTTGTTGGCTGCCTGCTGCTCCATGTGGCTCCAGCAGGCAGGAAAGAGTGCATACATGTTACCTGGTCTTAGAAGCACATGCTTTCTGCAGACTATCTGATAAGAGTTCCACCCCTCTGTTGAACCTCAGTCTGAGGAGCCAATGCTTTTCTTTCTTCACTTACATCAACCATTTCACCACTCCAACTGTCCTCATCTTCAGCCCTGCTCCTGGCCTCCGGACACCGTTCCAAACCACATCATTCCACACCCTGGGACTTCTCCTCCTCTTTTCTCAAACGGAAACGTAACCATCAGACCTTGGACAACTCGGAGCCTAGTCGTTTCCTTCTTTCTACTTACCATTGCACTTGAGGTTTTTTGTTTGTTCTCCCTTCCTTCTCTTTTAGTTTGGTAATAATTGCCTGGGAGGTCTTCATCAGACATTTTATTAGTCATTTAACTTTTTTGGTTTCTGACATTGAGGAGCATTTTATCTGAAGCAGTGGCATCAGATGGGCCTGGCTGAGAACAGGAGCCTTTCTTCTCTGAGTCAGCCGACTGCTCAGAATAAGAAGAGCCGAGGCGCGCTTGGGGACTTGTCCCTGGGTAGTGTCACCCTAGTTTGAAAGCTCATTTCTGTTCCATCTAAGCCGCGGGAGCTTGGGGATCTCTGTAGGTTGTTCGAAAGCTCTGTAAATATGGTGTTGGGAGGATTATTAAACCACGTAGAATTCTTGGTTTGCCCCTTGAAGTAGTGTTCTTGATTTTTTACTTAGGATATTGGAACACAGATAATTTGTTAGAAGATTTACCCCAACTGAGGCATAGAGATAAAATTGTGACATTGCATTTTTCAAAAAGGTGTGGTTCAATGCCATTGTCTTATGTTGAGGGAACTCCAACACCCTTGCCTTGTTATATTCTTGGGATTCAGGTCTGTTTGCAACCTTTGTACTCGGATGTCTCTGCGTTCTGTACATTATACATCTTGAATGAAGGGTAGAGGTTTTATTATAGTTACTATGCCTTCTAGTGTTTATCCCTCTAGTGTTTATCCCCTCCTGGATGCCATATGGAGTCCCTGGGTGGTGCAAATGGTTAAACATTCATTGCTAACTGAAAAGTTAGAGGTTCAAGTCTCCCCAGAGGTGCCCCAGACCTACTCCCAGAAAACCAGCCACACACCTAAACCCTATGGAGCACGGTTCTGCTCTGACACATGAGATACTGTGGGTCCAAATCAATTTGATAACAACTGTAGCCTTTTTGTACTACTTTACATGGTAAATTAATACCAAACCCCCAAACCCACTGCCAAGTCAATTCTGACTCGTAGAGACTCTGTTTAGGGTTTCCGAGATGAAGATCTTCATAAAAGCAGAAAGATTCATCTTTCTCCCCTGGAACATCTGGTAGGTTTGAACCCCTGAGCTTACGGTTAACAGCTCAATGCTTAACGCACTCCACCACCAGGACTGGGAGCAAGAATACTTAGTAGTTAAAGATGTTATTCTTCTTATGGTATTATGGCCTTAGCATTTTGCTTTTAAGATTCTTTATCTTGAGTGTGAGATTAGAAGGTGGTTTTGGTACCAGGAATCAGAGGAGATGGCATTGTTTGTTTTAACAAAAGTTTCGGCCTCCATGTAAATTCTTTTAAGTAGATGGGTTTGTTTGTGGTGGGGAATACTGGTATGTGAAGAAGTCTGTAGGAGGGAGATGCCCCCTGTGATGGCTACACAGAGCTTCTCTTGGATGAATCAACATAAATGGTCTTTTTAAAACCCTACTTGCAAGGCCTGTTGGTTTTCTTCCAAGTTAATGATTTTATCTCCCCACCCACTCCTTTGAGTCATGGAGCACATCTCCCCTTCCGCACTTGAAGCTCGGACCTTTTTCCTAATTGTAGAGTTGGGAAACCTCACCTCAGTTTCCCCGGAGGTGGTCATGGGAAGCCCAGCACAGTAATGTCACCACAAGTTGGCATGTCAGGTGACGAGACTCAGAGCTTCTGTGAAGTGTTGAGGTTACATAACAGCTCATTTGCAGGAAAAGGAAAGCACATGTTTTCAAAACCCTAAAATTCAACTAGATCACAAGGTTAGCTGAAATTTATTTTGAGACCTAGTTGGATTTGGGGGGCTTTGTAAGAATGTGTTACTTTTCCTTAATGTCAGCTGTTTTTCAGCATCTACTTTTGTTGTTGTTCAGTTTTTTAAAATTGTTAATTAGATGGTGCTTTGGATTTCAGATGATCAACTTTGTATTGAACTGTTTAAACGGCTAAACAAATCCCCAAGTAGTTTGCCCTTCACTCGCTCCTTGATTTCTCTTCCCCCTCACGTGGACTGCTGTCTTCCATTTCATCCACATTAACACCTGTCAACAGTCTAGCCCGTTGCTTTATCTTCCCTCCCACACCCTCCGCATTAGGCAGTCTCCAAAGTCTGTTCCCTTTGGTGTGAAAGTCTTTATCTTGGCTTTTTATATTATTTCTCCTTTTAACAGTGGTCTCATTAAACATTTTGCGATTGGCTAGTTTCACTCCACATGGTGTTCTTCAGGTCCGTCCATGTCATGAGGTACTTCGTGGTCCACCATTGCTTTGTAACTGTGCGTAGTACTCCATTGTGTAGATGGACCAGAGTTTCCTTATCCATTCTTCTACTGACGGACATTTAGGCTGTTCCCATCTTCTTGTTTCTATGAACATTACTGCACTGGAGAATGGGGGTGCATTCACAACCTTCACGTTTCACTGAAGTTATGAATCTTATCTCCTAACAAGTTACCGCTGTGGCGGGCTTCCCATTGAATATTACCTCTGGGCAAACCGAGACTTAGGTCTGCTACCCTCTGTCTTCTGCAGTCTCCACCGTGCGATTTTTCTTGTTAGTAATGCCATCAGTGTGACTCCGAGTCTTGTTCTTCTCCAGTAGAGAGCCTTGGTACGGCCAGGTAAGGATCACTTCTCCAGTGTGAAGATGAGATCATGTAATTTGTTTACCACCTTGAGTTGTTTACCACAGGCTGTTAAAAAAATATGTTTTGAATTTAAAAGTGTGAAAAACAAGTGCGCTAGCTATCAAAAAAGCTATCCCTTCAAAGTAAACTTGTTTATAGAGAACAACTCAAAACAAAATACTTGAAACCGTGATAAGCCCAGCCAATCAAAGGAAAGTAAACATGTTTACCAGGAAGCCTTATAAAGCACCCAGATGGCAGCCAGCTATCTTCTCACTTGCCTCTCCTTCTAGCAAGCTACCTGAGCTCCCCTGGGCTCAGGGACAGGGACACCACACACCTTGCCAGCAGGTGGCCCGCCTTGTGTAAGCCCTGCTTGTTTAGCTTAGCCCAGTTTGCCAGTAGCAATGAACGGTTTGTATTTGGTGCCTTTGAACTGAGCCATGAGTGGAAGATATTTATAAAATTGAGCTTGGAATTCCCACAATTCTTAAATAGCCTTTTGTCAGAGATTGAATACCAAGTAGGTTTGTGGGGAATCTTCCAGGTTTCCCAAAGGAACTGCACATTGAGATCACAAATATGGACGTTCTGTGTCCCAGGTGCTGCAGTGCGGGCATCCAGGATACATGAAAACAAAATGAAAAACAACATGAATCCCACCCAATTCTGGCCTCACCAAGCTCACTCTGGTGAGGGAACCTAAGAGCTTGAGTAGGAAGTTGGTGGAAAAGACAAAGAGGGCCTGGGTGATAACGAGGGTTTTCAGGATGGCCAGTACCGGGGAGTGAGCCTGAGGTAACATGAAAGAGGGGGAGTTCAAGAAGCGGAAGCTGGATTGTACGTGTGAAGTTATTGACTCCCATGATGGTGACATATCTATCTGCTCCAGATGGAGCGATGGGAGGATGTAGTCCTGGAGCATTTCAAAATTCAAGACTTTAGAGGAAAGAGTAATTCTAAGGGTGTTGAGATCCACATTTTGGCCATGCTGTCAGGTATATTTAAAGTAGTAGCAATTAGCTAGCACTCGTATGAACAAAGGGACCCTGGTGGCATGGTTGGTTAAGCATTGGACTTTGAACATGGAAGGTTGACAGTTCAAACTCACTGGTCACTACAGGAGATAAAAATTAGCCCTTGTTTGCATTCATAAATATTTACAGCCTTTGAAACACTAGGGAGCAGTCTTGTAGGGTTGCTATGAGCTGGAAAGGACTTGATAACATTAGATGCAGACAAATATTAATCTTGATTTTTAAGTTCAGTACAAGGTGACAGCAAGGGAGTGGCAGATCTAGGAGCCAACCTAGGCATCTGTTTTCTCTGCTACTCTACTATTCTGCTTGGTGAGTGGCCTAGAAGCTTTGGGGGTTAAGTCTAGATCACCAGCCATCTACATCCATCTGAAAATGTTTGGGGTTTTTTGAGTGTCTTCTCTGTTTGTACTAGGCTTTAATGTAAGTCTTGGCCAACCTGTGGAAGCCCGATCTGTATGGATATTGAGGTTCATAAAAGTAGTCATGCTGAAGGGTTCCTGACAGAAATGGTGATAGATACTATAATATCTACAGTGTTAAAGGGCATCCTTGTCATTTGGAAGTTAAAACCATGTGGCTTGGCTGGGAGCAATGGTTCCCTGGCATATGGTCACCATAGGTAGAGTTCTGAAGGATGTGGGCAGAGCAGTAGAGGAGAATGCTGGTGTTCTCCTGGGGGATAGGTGACGCCAGCTGGGCTGGTAGCTGAGCGACAACTTGATTCTCCTAGCAGGAACTAAAGGCAGGCCATCTCTTCCCTCTGTCCTAAGTAGAGGAATATGGAATTGGATGGATTCTTGCAAAGTCTTTAAAGAAAAACCAAGGGTCTGGCCTCATCACGATGATATTCCCCGAGGGCCGTGAGAGAGGTGAGCACTGGAGCCATCATGGATGGATGATGGTGCTTCCTAGACACAGGAGAGGGATTCAGGGCTGTCTGGAAGTGGGCAGGATGGTGTGCATCTTTTCCTTGAAGAAGCGTGTCAGTCTTTTTCTTCAAAAGATTTCAGACTTAAACTAGACCATTTAGAGGAGAGACGGGGTGAGACAGAGAGGCATCTGGAAGAACCCCTAGCTTTCAAGTTTCAAGTAGAATATGAAAGTAGATTTTTAGTGAAGGAAAGCAATCAACAAACAAACAAAAAGTTTCTGGTTGAGTCAGTGAGCTAGAAGAGTTAATTACACAGAAACCTTATCTCCCATGTGTTCTAATTAACCTAGTGGGTTCACTCAAAAACTTGTTTTTGTGCATAGATACCAGGGAATCCTCTGGGAAGCTGAATGAACCCTCACTAGTGAAAGCTTAGTAAAAGCGAGAATGATTCATTGTAGGCACTCTCATGAACTCCAGTGGGCTTGCACTGGCCCTGGTCCTGAGTGCCTTCGACGTTTGGGTTAAATCCGGGTGGCTGTTTGACTGGAGCTTTAGAACTTAGCTGTTGGGCTAGATGTTTCATTAGGGTACATTTGAGTTATTATTATTATTTTAACAGCAAGGTATTGTTTGTTCTTTCTGGAGCATCACTAATTGAGGCAGATTGACATTTTATTTATGAGCTGACAACACACACCTTTCTGAGGAGGAGTTTTGCAGCCGATTTGCTCTTTGAATGGGGTTGAGCGTTGTCAGAAAGTTATTCACAGGGGTTGGTGATGGAGCCCGCTCCGCCCACTTCTGTTCCCTTTCTATTTCGGCATCATTGGCAACAAAGGAAATGAAGTTCGTCAATTAGAGAAGGATTGAAGCCCACAGAAATGTGTTCCTTCCTATCAGGTTGTATAACCAACTAGGTTAAAGGGGCCCACTGTTCCTCGTGGCACATGGGGCCCAAAGGAACGCTCATGTGACCCATGTGAGGTGACCTGGGTCTTGGTCGACCAGGCTTTCTGACCAATCCAACGTAGCAGCATTAGTCTTTTTCATAGCAAAAGGATGAATGTGAATATTGGGCATCTGTACATGTTTATATCTATAGGGCCTTCCAGCCGTTTCTGGGAAAATGGGATTCAAAGATAATGGGATTTTACTACAAGCTTATGGAAAGCCCCTCACAAATATTTTGTGTGTGCATAGATACGTGATCCACATCAACAGTTGGAGCTCGACTACTAAAAACTGCAGTGCTGGTGGCCTAGTGGTTGGTTACCTGTTGGGCTAGGCTGAAAACGTCAAGGTCAGCAGTTCAAAACCACCAGCCGCTCCAGGGGAGAAAGATGGGACTTTTTACTCCTGTAAAGAGTTATAGTCTTGGAAACTCACCGTGGGCACTTCTACCCTGCCTTATAGAGTCACTATGCATCGGCATTGACTCGCTGGCAGTGAGTTTGAGACTAACTTAAAAGGTGGCAGTTTGAACTTATCCAGGAAGTGCCTGGCAATCTGCTCCCATAAGGGTCACAGCCCAGGAAACCCCGCGAAGCAGTCTGCTCTGGGGTTGCCAGGAGTCTCAGTTGACCTCATAGATACAAGTTTGGTTTTCCTCATAATTGTGTGTGCATTTAAGTATATCTCTACATATGTATGTGTATTACATGTGTATCTATGTATATATGCTATATGTGTGTATCTATTCATTTATCAGTGCGTATGTGGGGATAGAGGAGCCCTGGAGTGTAGTGGTTATGCTTTGGGTTGTGATCCGCATAGTCGGCAGTTTGAAGCCACCAGCAGCTCCTTGAGAGAAAAGATTGGGCTTTCTACTCTCATAAAAGTTATAGTCTGGGAAACCAACAGGGAGTTGCTCTGAGTTAGCATTGACTGATGGCAGTGATTTTGGAGTGATGTGGGTATGTACATGTGTAAAAGGTCCCTGGTGGAGCCCTGTTTAAGAACTTCGCCAATAACCCAAAGCATTCAGCTTCCTAAAGATGACAACCGCCAACCCCTGTGGAGCCATCCCACTCTGTCACACAGGGTCACTGCAAGCCTGAGTAGATGGGAAGACATCCAACAATAGCATGCACATATATGGAGGTTTTAAAATGTTCTTGGAGAAATCTCATTATATTTCATATTCTGCTTCCCCACAAACTTTTGAACACCTCCCACCCATGTGTTTATGTATGTGTACACAGGTTTGTTATATGGGTACATGAAATGCCAGATTAAGCATTGCAAAACCAAGGGAAACCTAATGGGCAGCACATTGGATTTGATTTTGTATCTGTCAGGGTGCTGCAGAAAATAAGAGAGCTCTTGACCCTTGAGGACCAGAAGGACTCCAAGGGGGATGTAGTGGCTATTGGAACCTGTAGAGAGGGAGTGTGTGCCGAGAACTGGTTGGCAGAAGCTGTGAATTGTGGTACAGGGAAGCAGTCAGCCCACAGCCCCATAGTGGGAGTGAGCCAGGAGAGCAACCACCCAAGGTCTCTTTGCTTCTGGGGCCTCTTATTGGCTGAACTTTATTCAAGTCAAAAGGCAGGCCGGCTGTGGGTGGTGTCCACTCTGGGAGGACACAGTCTCTGAGAAGCACCTGGGAAATGGTTGTGTGTGTTCCCTTCCCTCTTCTAGGCAATACATTGCCACACTCACTCGGGTCATCCATGGGCGGGGTGGCCAGGGAGAACGTCATTTCTCAGGAGAGCAGGGGCCTGCAGAACCAACAGCCCAATGTTGGCTGGAAACTTTGGGTTCTTGCACCCCACCCTGTGGCTTTGAGGAGTGGGAGAGCCCCCGGTCTGTGTTTTATCTGCCCCTCCTATAGAGTCTAGTGCTTATTCAAGTTGGAGAGCTCCTGTTAGATGTCTGGGGGCCTGAGAGGCCCAGCAAGGATGGCAGTTTGCTAAGATGGCTACTACTAGCACAAGCAGACTTGGAAATGCACATGGTACATGTGGAGCCCCTGCTTAAAAGTCTTGCAGCTGCAGCCCCCCCCCCCCCCCCAATCTTCCCTTTGGTGGCCATAAAAGAGACAGACTAATGCGTTACATTCAGGCCTTGGGGCCAGTCCCACAGGCAGCACATCCCCCAGAGTTTCCAAGTTCTCCTCTCAGACTTGCAGGGAAGTTCCAAGCAGGCCTCAGCCTCTGGGAGATTGTTTTTGAAAAACAGATGCAAATGCTGCCTGTGCCTTGTTGTTTTCCTGGTGCCTGGCAGTGTTTGGTAAACAACTTGATTGCTAGGTCTTGGCCTCAGGGAACCACAGCTGCTCTTTCTCTCTCCCTGCAGACTTTTGTACCCAGCAAGGATTGCTTCAGGGAAAAATAAACAGGGGAGAACAAAACAAGAAAACACCACTGTTGTTTTGTTGCAGCCTCTACCTGTTTTCCCTGAGCTGGAGCTGTTTTGCAACTGCAGGACTTGAGCCTTCCGTTGCTGGGTTAAAACAAACAAACCAACCAACCACAAAACTGGCCCCCAGACTTATTCCCTGGCTAGACTTCTCAGAAGCCTTGGATGGGACTGGGAAAGATAGAGGCCTAGCCACTGAGAGCATCTATGCATTTTAAAATATGTAAATTGAAGAGGGAGAAAGCTTCATGCTTTCTAATGACCCCCAAGATGATCATCTGGTTTTCCAAATCTCTAGGAAAACAGATTGAATATGGTACAATGAATGTTTCTGCACTTCTAGGCTTTTCTCAAAACTATTTTAATGGGCTTTTAATTCATTGCAGCTCTTGATTAGCAGGGTTGAGGCCTGCATACTGCAGAGCCTGGGCCAAGGTGCCCTTTGGGGCTCTGGTGAAGTGGAAAAGGACAAAGGCCCGCTGTGCGTTCAGCCTCACCCTCCCAGGGTCCACCCTCACCAAGCTCCTTGCTGTAAGCTGGTCAGGTCTTCAGAGTAGAGGCTAGGGTCAGTCTTCATGCAAATTTCCTGAGATGCCTCTTAAACATGCAGATTCCTGGGACCTGATTTTCAAGCATGCTCAGTTGCACACTGGTATTTTGCAGTCCCTGGCCTGGGTGGTTGGTGTTAACAGTGTTAACGATAATAATTGAACTGTCATCAGTAGTAAGTGCTGGTGTTGTCCGTTATTGCTATTAGGCCCTGTCTAATTGATTCCTACTCATGGACCCTGTGTGGCAGAGTGGAACTCTGCAGGCCATCGACTCAGGCTGTAAGTGTTATATGAGAGCAGATCTGTTCTCCCCCGTGGACTCCCTGGGTGGATTGGAGCAGTCAACCTATCAGTTGGCAGCCAAACGCTTACCCACTGTGCCACTGAGGTTGCTGGTGTTGTCAGATTTTTATTTTTCATGTAGAGCCATTGGTTTGCTAGCACGTTTACTTTCATTTACTCATAAGTCCACTACGATTTTAATTCCCTCTTAGCCCTCCCTAAGGAGCCCTGGTTAAGTTAACTGCAAGGCCAGTAGTCTAAACCCACCAGCCATCTCGAGAGAGAATGGTGAGGTTGTCTGCCCCTTGAAGACTTACGGTCTCAGAAACCCTAAGGAATAGTTCTACTCTGTCCTGTAGGTTCTTTGTGAGGCAGAATCGACTCACTCTCCTTCAACAAGGCTAATCTTTTTTTCCTGAAGTGTTTTTTCTTTGGACTAAACTCCATCTTTGAAAATGCCCTTTAGAGAGAGGTGTAAGCATCTGTTTGTGTGAGGAGATCTTGATTTCCTCTCCTGTCTGAAAGGTGATTTTCTGAGTAGTGTATATATAATTCTGGGAGGACTTGTTAATTTTCTTTTCCTCTGGCCTGTGTTCTGGATTATTTATTTGGATGTCTATCAGTGCTTCTGGAGTGTTCTTCATCTACCCGTTGCATGTGTGATTTTAATTGCTATGCTTTTTATTTCTGGAGCTCAAAAGGATTAAGGACTTTGATCAAAGTTGCAGAGCTTGATAGAGGTGAAATTTAGCCCTGGGACTATTGAATGCTTAACAAAATATATGCCACACACTGAAAACAATATCCATAACCACAGTGGCAGCTCTTCCCTTGTCTTGGGATATGCCAGGTTTACCTTACTGTATTAAGAAATCAAGAGAGACAATAGTAGTGATCACATTGTTGCAGCATTGTGTGACTGATTTTGTTTTAACTGTGAAACTTGTAGCTAGTCTAATCTTGGATAAAAATTAAACTTCTACATGAAATTTCCCACCAGCCCCCTTCCTCACTGTCTGGGTTTAAAAAATATTTTTGCTAGTGATTTGCCTGCTGTTCACCCCCAAAGCCTTTGGATGTGCTCTTCTGGTTTTGTGACATACGTTCCCACCAGGTCTTCGAATTCCTCAGAAAATTTGCTCAGGATAATCTGCCCAGCCACCTACACTGAGCCTCTGTTCCCCCCAACAGCTCCTCTGTGTTTGAGTTGCTGTCCAGTCTTGGAGCCGGAGACCTGATAGGACCGTGGCGATCACTGGGTGCTTGGAGCCTTGGTGGCTTCGGGGCTGAGGGCTTTCCTGCTGAATGGAAAGTTGGCGATTCAAACCCTTTTGATGCTCTGTGGTGACGAGAATTTGATGATCATAATTTGTAAAGATTATAGTCCAGGACACCTTCTGAAACAGCCATCATACAGGGTCGCTAGAGTTGGAATTAGCCCTTTGGAAGACAGGCCTCAAGGTGTGATTCCAAAGAGCCCCAGCCTTGGAAATCCCGTGGAGCAGCTCTACTCTGACCCAGCTGGGGTTGTCTTGGGTTGCAGTTAACTTGAGGGCCATTAACAACAGCGAGAACACTTATTTTAAAAACGGGAAATTTCGCAACCTAGAACTCCCTGCATCCAACTGAGATCACATTCCCAGGCCCGCAGCATGTTTGTGGGAGAACACGATTCACTTGGGAACATGCACCTAATTCATAACCATGTTTTAAGATATGATGGAATGAAGTTTTAGAGGGAAAAGATAAGAGTTATTTCTCCTAAGAGCTCCAATGTGCACGATCATGATTTTAAGTCACGACAAGTGTGTGTACTGATGGACATTTAAAATAATCATTATTCAATATTTTTTGTGTTTTCGTCATTCTCTAGGGGGGGGAAATAGCATTATTTAATGAGAATGGGTGCCTTTAAGATTTGTGTTAACACAGTTTATGGGTTACCTGAATATTTTATAATTATATTTTATAATGTGGCTCTTTTCGGGGGGGGGGGGCAAGGCTAAAATATTTGGTACATGACATTTAATAACTGACCACCGCTCAGTGTATGTGCTGATGTACTTGGTAAACATTCTTTCAAAACTGTTTCTGGTTGATGTTGGCACCATGCTCACCCTTGATACAGTGATATAGCCTTGTTGGGAAGGTGTTTTCCCCCACCCCTGGGCTGTATGTCTGTCTTGCTGTTTTCATGCTCAAGGAAGCAGTGGTTTTCAGAAGCTGCACCTGAGTGGTGTGTAAAACAATACTTTTGTGTTGTAGTGTCCCAGGAGCTTTTGCTGACAATTCCAGTTTCCAAGCCAACTGCTGGGCAATGGTGAGGGCTTCGCTCCGTTCTCCGATCTGCTGTCAACCATGAGTGGATGGATGTGCGATGCCTGCTAGCCCAAAAGGGTGAGTGTGAGTTTAAAATTCTTTATCTGAAATGTCACTGGAGTAAAAGTCTGGTGGGGCTGGGGGCCTACATAGTGCAGGAAACAGATAGAAATCCTAAGCCCCTCAGGATGATTGTCCCCTGATGGTGAGAGAACCACATTTTGAAAGAAAGGACACATCCTGTCATCTCTTTTGATATAACCTTTTCAGGCAACTTATAAGGTGTAATGACACAGAAGAACTTGGTATTTTAGTTTAGTTTACTTAATTATACACTGAAGGTTGGACTATCCAAGTGGACCACGTGCAGACTCAAAAATGAGTCATAGCTTTTCTGGTTCCATTACAACTTGGCCATGAAATGAACCCCTAACGACCTCATTTTGAGTTTGGGGGCATACTTTAAGTCTGCTTTGCTCAGTGAGAAGATCCCGGCCGAAGCTCTTCGTGTTCTTATGACTGTAGAAAGCCAAAGTTGTTGAGAGCTTTGTACCGCCAAAGGCTTGTTATCCAGTTTACTCAGGAGGTTATTCATCATGGTTTGCAGGGAGAGGCAGAAGAGGCTGGCATCTTTTTCTGTGAGGGGTGTTTCCCTGTGCATGGCATCTTTTTCTGTGAGGGGTGCTTTCCCTGTACCAGTATCTTTCCCGCCTTCGGAAGCAGACGGTTCGTTCTTTAGGATGTGTCAACAGTTGTTCCTTGGCTGAGGCATATGTTTGGGATAAAAATTGACACCATCCTGTGATACCTTCGCTATCCAATGAAGTCAACTTTAAGGGGATCTATTCAATTTCTGATTTGGTTTGGGACAGCACTTATTGGTAAGGATCATTGACATAAATTCATCTCATTTGAATGGAGGGCGGGGAATGTAGTGAAGTAGAAAAAGAACTATATTGGGAGTTGGTAGACCAAAAGGTTTATTGTCCTGAGGCCACTTAATCTCTCTCTGCTCTGATCTCCTATATATTTAAAACAAAGCTAGTAGGTTAGAGAATTCTATCCTGTTCATGCTAACAAGGGCCCTGTAAGTTGTCTCTTTAAATCCCTTCATTTTACCAATAGGGCAGTTGGGACCATAGACGCTTAAGTGAAATGCCTCAGGCCCTGGGTTTGGTGAAGGCTGGGCCCCAGTGTCCTGGCCTATTATCATTGGTTCTTTGGAGCATATTCCAGTATATAGTAAATCTCTTCTGATAATATGTGGTCTCCTTCAGACCTCATTATATTTTCACTCTTTAGGCCATACTTTTACAGATTTTATTTAGGCCAGACTGAAAGTTTTTATAGCTAAAAATCACTTCAACTAATCCTCCCACTTCATGGATAAGAAAAATGAACCTTAAAGAAGCAGTTAGCCCAATACCAGAGACCAAGTGATCCTTAGAGTCTGGTCACTTTCAAATCCACTTCCACCTAGGCTAGTTTTGTTAGCTGCTGCTACTTGTCATTGCTTTCTGTTGGATGTACAGTTAGGTGAGTGAAAACATGACAATAAATAAGACAAAAATGGGAGTGCCTAAGGCAAAGAATGTCCACAGCGAAAGGAAATGGTTTGTGGAGCCGTGGTGCTTTTAGAGCTGTTGGAGTTCTTCAATCATCCTCTAGGTGGTCTTGGGGCAGTCCTATGGTGTCCTCATGTATGCAGGTCTGGTGAGGTTTTCTCATTGCTGTAAGCAGTGATAGACTTTTGTGAATGATCTGTAAATTATTGAACGGAGTGCAATTGTTAAGAGAAATTATATCTTTGGGGAACCAAGTAGGCATGAGAACAGAGCATAGGTATGTCTCCTATACACATGGAAATGCAGAGACAGAGGGGGCTCATAAAGTATTGAAGAAGGAACAACTTGGATTTTAGGTTACCTGCCATCTCTGTCTTCTGTATTGAGAGCATCTGACTCAATCTCAGTATCATAAAATTGATGTCTGAAATTTAACAAAACCACATGAATGGATTTGTTGAAGACTAGACTCGTTGTATTCATTAATTTCACCTGGGTAAGGCCCATTATTTGAAGAATCAATCTGGAGAACTGTAATGAAAATACAGTTTCCTCTGAATTGATGAAATGTGCTTTTGGGCCAAGTAGCATACTCGTTTCTTCTAAATAAGGAAGTGTTTTGTATTTATCAGATTGTAATAAACTTCCTTCCACTGTATTTTTAGTAGGAAATAGAGATACACAGAATCTGATGAGCCGGTGCACGTGTTCTGATTGTCCTCCCACTATTTTTCCTTAGGGCACATCTCCAAGGCTTGTTCTCTCTCTTTCTCTCTCTCTCTCTGTCTCTCTCTCTCTGATGCAATAACTTGGCTTTTCCATGAATTATGCATCTGAGAGCTAGCCGCTCTATTGTCAAAATTCATTCACAGCCCCCATGGCTTTAGAACTTTACAGTTTATTGAGTAACCGAGAGGAGTGCCAGATAATTGTCACAGCTGATAAGTGGATTCTTTAGACCTGAAATAAACTCTGATCCCAAGTCAGCAGCTTCCTGGTAAGTCTCCTCATGGTGATCAGCCAGGGCCCAGTCTCAGGGTTAGGCAGGTAGAACAACAAATTGCCTCACTCAAATGCAAAGAAAGAACAAAACTGGAAGAGGAAAGATTTGCATGGATAGGTTGGTACAGCAGATTTTT
>NW_022103928.1:7699323-7705169 GCF_000313985.2 Echinops telfairi
GGTACAGCAGATTTTTAAGGCCAAAAAAATGGGTAATGTTCTTGATATATGTGAGCAGCCACCATGCCTGCTTTGTGCATTGACTTAGGATTAGGCTAGTGAGAGAGAAGGGTTGACCACTCAGGGACTCCCTCTGTGATGGGGTTCTGTTTTGCCCCACTCACCACCAAGAGGGAATGGGAGTTGGCTCCTGCTTCTCAGGAGGGAAGTTTTAGTTGGTACTATATGATGCATATCACGAGACTTAGAGAGTGAAGCGCGACTCAGTCTGCTGCATATTTAATAGGCAGTTAGCCACATGTTGTTAATAAGTGTGATAATAATAGCCTGGATTTGCATAGAGTTTTCTTTAGAAGAGTTGAGTAGAGATGGTAAATGTGCTAGTTTGTTTGTCAGTCTCAGCTGTGGCAGTGCACTGGCCCTACCAACAAACTGCCCTGGGCAAGCTGGTGGAGTGAAAGGAAATGCCTGCTGACATTGTTGTTCAGACTCCAGTTGTCTGCCTGTGATTGCGCTCTGTTCCTCTTTTGACTGCCCTCAAGATTAAATTCCGATGTTTGCCATAGTAACCCACGGCCACAGAGTGGATGCCAACTCACAGTGACCCTTAAGGGTTTTTCAAGACTGTAGATCTTTAGGGAAGCAGACTGTCTCATTTTCATCCTCTAGAGTGCCTGTTAGTGGCCCAACACTTGCCCTACTGCCCCACTAATGCTATACTGCACTAATGACTAGACTAGACTAGACTAGGAAGAGGTAAGTCCAGCTATCATTGATTCCTGGAGCTCTCATGTATGTCACAGTGTGGAACTATGTGCCGTGGGGTTTTCCAGTGGTTCCGTTTTCAGCTATGGATTGCCAGGCTTTTCTATTGAGGTACCTCAGGGTGGATTTAAATTTATAATCTATTGGTTAACAATCAGGCATTTTTGCCATTTGCACTATCCAGGAGCTGACAGAAAGCGGTATAAAAGAAAAAAGATGAATAAAATGGGGAAGTGCATCTTTCTCACTTCAGGAGACATGAGTTACCTTTGGACTGGGAATTCCTTGTATATTTTGTTATTATTATAAACTGGAGGGTTTTGATGATTGTTTTCAGCCTTGGGGCTGGACTGCCAGCGGTGCAGCTTCCAGGACGAGGTGGGGGAGGTGACAAGTGTTTGGGGACAGGAAAACCAGCTTTCTGGCTTTGCACACTGTCAGCGGGCACAGCTACCTTGTTGTGCATCCACTCTCGGCCCCTGAAAGTTTGACTGAAAAGTAATTTTAACAATTTAATAAACGGCATAATATGTTTTATAAGCTGGGGCGAATGATCTTAAGTATTTTGGTCTCTTTCATAACACAATGAACCTAATAATGGTAAAAATACAGATCTGCACTCACACCAAAAAGAGAGGCTAGATTTAATAAGCAGTTATGAGGGCTGGCAGCTGCCTATCAGATTGTATCACTTGGACCAGCGCAGACCAAGACGGTGTCAACTTAAATTTTATCTCTGAAGTATTTTCGAGGCGTTGACTTTGCCTTTCTCTCTAGTCCTCAACCTAACACAAGCAATGTAGTGGGCTGAAGATTTTCCACATCGCTAATTGGCCAAAGGCCAGCGTGGAAACCATTGTTGGGCTTGATTGCAGATCAGAAATTAACGTGACATTTACGAGGAGGTAATGGAATATGTTAGTCAAGTAGTTATTCTGGGTGGTGGCAGAGTGGCCATCCTTTTCCGACCAAAAGCAACACAAGGAGTTCTGCAAATGATAAAAGAAGCTGACCCCACCACCTACTATCCAACCGCAGTGGCCAGCCAACCAGTGGCCAAATGTGTTTTCTAAGTCTAAAGACAAAACTGCAAGATAAACTAATGAATTCTTCTATGGATTAAAAAAAAAAAGCCACCAATGCTAGCATAAGGTTACATAACAGAAGACTGCGTTTAATTTGGATCGTGTAACTTTGCTTTAAGGTGTTCTGTTGGAGGTGAGTTTATGTGAGACTAATTTATGTGGTCTGGGTAGATATAAATTTCTTGGATAATGTTAAACATGCTACTTCATATATATTAGCCGTGAAATTTATTTCTTCTCTAGTTATGTCCCCAAGGACGGCACAGGCAGAGGGGGAGAAATATCTTTTTTTAAAAAAAACCCTTTTTACCCTTCCAGATACTAGCTCTGAAAGTCTTTTTTTTTTTTTCACTTTTATTTTTTTTAAATGTTACATTTCTGCATTAACTGGATTTATGATTCTTGGTTTGTGCTATTTATAAAATTGAATATAGGTTTTATGATATAGGAAATTAGTCTTGGAATGAGAATATGATCTAACTTTGTAATAAAGGTAATCTGCATTTATATTACAGATATTTTCCATTCCTCTCTAAGCCCCTTATGGGATTATACACATATTTTTCTGGACATACAAATTCACTGTGGAGTAAACTCCGTTGAGTTGGGCAGGCTTGTGTTCACATGGCATCTCTACAAAGCATCAAGCCCTTTGCCTCAATTAAGGGTGGCAAACGTTCTTGGCGCATTAATCTACACCCACAGCCCATGCCTTGGCAGGCATCACTAATTGATCACATTCTCTCTCCCATAGTTAGCTGTGGCCAAGTCATTCCTGACATAACACTCAAGGGTGTTCCTACTAGTTGACCCATGAGGTTGAAAGTACTTTGCCTCGTTCCACTTCAGTTCTTGTAGACAAGCTTATGTGACTAGAAACAAAAGAAATGGAAGGCAAGTGTTTCTTGACCAGTCTTTGTGGTTGGTCTTTGTGGTATGCCCCGGACTCACCTCAGTGCTTGGTGCACGGTGCACAGTGGTTAATCAGCCCATGTTTGTTCTATGAATGAAAGACACTTACATGTGAACAAACTCTGATAATTAAGGGGTATGGAAATGACCAGATTTTTAGCACTATGTCATGTACACAGAGTATTCCTACGATTTGTTGGGTTGTGTATTTTCTATCTTTCTTTTAGTTTTGGTGTTAGGTATATGTAACAGTGTAGTCCTGTAGTGTTCATATCCATTTTTGACTCCCTGTGTGGTACAAACTAGTCAAGGAGAGCGTGGCGGATCAAGGTCATGCAGAGGCAGGTTGGAAGGGAGGCTGGTGATGGATCACGGCCCCGACAACCCCCTGGAGTCAGGTACAATGACACACGAGGGCTCAGGAGGTCAGCATGAGTTGGAGTCAACATGATGGAAAGCTCATTTGGCTTTTGGGGGTGGGGGCTTCGCTTTGGGAAGGACCGGAAAGAAGCTGTTCTTGCCCTCTTTTTACCTATGCCTCAGCCAGGGCTCTGGCAAAGCAAGTAAGTGGGGTGAGAATTCAAACCCGACTTTCCAACTCTCTTGGTGCATGTTCTTTCTAAAAGGGAGGGGCGCACATGTGTTCCAAGGGCCGATGGGTACAAGGCATATTTCTTGCAGTTTCCTTTTGTGTAGTAATCTCTGTTTTCATCAATACACCGAAGCAAGCTGTACTAGGGAGGAAGATGTTGTTCAGCTATTCTATTTCAAATGATATCCGTGCTGTGAAGTTCTAGGAACTTCAACTGCATGGCATGTTGTTTTTGAAATCATTCTGCTCGCTCTTCTCTTAGTTCAAGTACTGCTGAGAGAGAAATCTCCCTTCAGTCCCCTGTGCAGCCTGCTGAGCTGCCATATTGAGAATTGCCATCATTGTAATTCCCTCTTAAATAAATACGAGCAATTAGTGCTTTCCACTAACATTTAGTTAATATACTTTTTAGTTTGATTTCTACATGTGGCTTAATTGATTATTATTTGTATTGATCTTGAGGGCAGAAGGGAGGTTGTGTTAGTCTGGGTTGACTAGAGAAACAAAAGACACTCATATGTATGAGAAAGAGCTTTATATACAAGAGATTTGAATATTGAGAAAACATTTAAGCCCAGTCCAGTTCAAGTCCATAAGTTCGATATTAGCCCATATGTCTGATACCAATCTTTAACGTCCTCTTCAGACTCAGAAACACATGCAATGAGGCCGAATGCAGGAAGATCACAGGCCAGGGAGTGGAAGGTCTTGTGGATCCAGTGGTGGTGTAAACACCTCAGCACTGTCAGGAGTCTCCACGTGGCTCCTTCAACTCCAGGGCTCTGGCTCCATCAGGGTAGCTCCATGTGTCTTATCAACCAGAATGTCTGTCAGGGAGTGTGTCTGTCTCCTGTCTCCAGTGAACTATTTATCTTCTTAGCGTCTCCAAATGAGGTCATCAAGCTGCGATCTGAGTGACAGTTTAAACTCCACCCCTTCACTCTTAAGTCTTAAATTGCCAACAGATTATGTAACTACCACAGAGGTGGTTCTGGGAAGTGATTGTAGGTGATCACTTGGGAATTGCTAGCCTCTTGGGGCACAGTCACAGGATGGTGTGGTCAATCTTGGACCAGGAGATCAGAATCAGTAGGCTACATCAAAGCCTCTTCTGATGCTGATGCTGCATTTTCTCTGCACAGGGATTCATGCGGCCATGACCAAGTGGGTGCAGTTGGCCATTAGGTGACCTCGTTTTCATCCTTCTTTACATTCAATGAGATTTCAATGACTATAATGAATATTCATAAAAGGCATACATTAAGTACATATCCCACCCTGGTTTAGGCATCATGTTAGTTGACTCATGTTTTACTAATAGCATCTCCCTCTCTGGACATCGCTATTATTATTTCTATTACATTGTTGAGAAGAGCGGCTCTAAGGCTCAGAGCTTAGGCTACCTCCTCAGAATCCTTTATAGGATTCTAAGTGGGGTGGGGTAGGTTTGTCAGCTCTTCATAGCAGCAGAACCAATACAATATTTGAGAGGGAGCTTTGGAAAGTTTGTGGGGAAAAATGTCAGTGTTTTTTAATTTCACTTTTATATCAACTTTTGGAAGCCCCCTTTATGTGGGTGTGTAAATGGTTAAAGCCCTCGCCTAAGAGCTGAAAGGTTGGAGAGTTGGCCCCACCCAGCAGCGCCTCAGAAGATAGGCCTGGCAATGCCTGCAAATCTGGTGTCACACGAGTCAGAACCAACTCAGTGCCATCTGATGCCAATGTGTAGGAGGGGCTTCAAAACTTCATGGGAAAATGCCATTGCCTTTTAATTCCATTTTCTAGCACGCAATTTTTTTTACAGTAAAGATGGAAAAGAATTCCCCAAGGATTTCATTTTATTTTTTATTTTTCGTGAATCACGTGATTTACAGAATCGTCAACATCATCAGCGATTCATACACATTTGTTTCAGTTCATCTGTGCAATCTCTTCAGTGTGCCATCGTCAGCCCACTGCCCCTGCGTTTCCAGTCTTCCCTCTTCTGCTTGGTTCTTGGTCAAATGTGTCTCTTTTGATTGGAAATGCTTGATTATTCCAACCCTGTGGTGAGTTTAGTATTAGACATGAAGGGTGACTAAAGGCCACCTTACTCTTGGGGCTTCCATCAAGGTCTGTCAGACCAGGAAGCCTGACCTCTTTTATGATTGGGGCTTTTGCTCCTTTTCATGTTCCTTTTCATTCTGTCCAGGACCCTTCTAATGGGATCATTTTCCGAGCAGTTAGTAATAGCAGGGCACCATCTGACTCTCCTCTTCTCAGGGGCATTCCATAAAAATGTTTAAGGCCCTATTATGTATATATATGTTCATTCTGTGTGTGTTATTCTATATTTTGTGTATGTGTGCCTGAATATGTATGTATGTGCATATATATACATATGTGTGTGCATATATATGTGTATAGATACATTTATATGTACAGTGAACCCTCGCCACTTCGCGCTTCGACTTCCGCGGCTTCACTCTATCGCGGTTTTTGCGTAACAGCAC
>NW_022103928.1:7705460-7711771 GCF_000313985.2 Echinops telfairi
TTTTCGTTTAATAAATTGGATAATACGAGTGTAATGGTGACTAAAGGGTGTTTTTTCATGTCCTCTATGCTCTAACTACGAAAATATTTTATTTACAAATAAGGAATCCTACTTCGCGGAATTTCATTTATCACAGTGGGGTCTAGAACCGATTAACTGCGATAAACGAGGGTTCACTGTATGTATATATGCAAATATACACATATTTGCATGTATATATGCATATGTACATGTATTCATAGAGAGATAGAGAAAGAAAGATTTAAAGATTGTGGTTATGGAAGATGCCAAGACAGGAGATACAGAGCAGATAGGATGCTTGTCATTCTGGAAACTCCAGCAGTATTTCTGTGCTAGAGTCTTCAAACAGAATTTTTTTATCTCCTGCAAATCTTGATTTTTGTTCTTAGGGTCTTCATTGGATTAGATGAGGCTTACCCACCAGATTGGTGCTTGAATCTACAGCTGAATACCATACTGTAGTCAATTAATAGTAACCACTTAAAATGAACCATTACATGATGTTTGATTCCAAATCAGACCAGGTTCAAACTCTGTATTTTAACCACCAAGGCATGCTGTGTCCTTATCTTTGAGAAGTTTTGTGGTTGGATTCTTTTCTCTCATTCAAGCATCCGGTTGTCTTTATGAAGGAGACAGAATTCAGTTCATCAACAGGCAGTTTAATCAGCAGGCAGGATTTTTAAGACCCCAGGCAATAAAGTGGAATGTGCATGTCTAGAACCCCTGTTGACCTGCTGGCCATTCCTCTGTGTTAAAGTCTCAGGGCAGAGTGTCCTTGGCCTCGGTATTGTGTGTGCTACCTCCATCCTCTTCTACAGTGAGAGAGAAGTTCCTGGTGCTGGAACTCCCTGAGTCCAAGTGAGTTTTCTTCCTTGGCCTCCGGAACAGAACCACACGGGAGAAGCAGTCAGAGAATGGGGGCTGGCAAGGGGAACCCTAATGGGCTGGCCAAGGTGAGGATGAGGAGGTAAAGAAGCTAGGGCCAAGTGATGCTACCTTGCCAGGTACCTCAAGCCTCTTGTCTGGACTTCAGGGACTGCTCTCCTTCAGGATGGTCTTCTGGGTAGGATTACCAAGAGATTAGTCTTATGTCTGCCTCAGGCATTTGACAAAATAAGCATGTACTCCTTTTTTATAAAGTGAGTTTCTCTCTGTATTTTCTTTTTACTGTGGTAAATCTATATATAACAAAAGATTTGCCAGTTGGACTATTTTTGCACATATAATTCCAGGACACGGAGCACATTCTTCATGTTGGGCAACCAGTGTCACTGTCCTTTTCTAAATTATCCAACCACCGTTAACATAAACACATGCTTCCTAAGCTATAACTCACCCCTTCTCCTTCCCTTCCAGCAACATCTAGAACATAGGTTTCCAAACTTACTTGGCCAACATCTCCTTTGCAGGAAAAAAAAAAAAAAGTTCAGCACCCCCTGGCAATTGAACCCTTTTATATTGTAGCCCACTTTCCAGGATAAAGTGTGGGTATCTGCTTCTGCAGTCCCTTAGGATGGTTCCAGTGTCCCCCAGTGAGTGATCGTGTCCACTTTGGGCAGTGCTGTTCTAAACTCATAACCACTAATCTAGGCTTATCACCACTAGCAAGCATGGATTCCTATCTGTTGGTCTGCTTAATATTTGTTAGATCATATAGTGTTTGCTCTTTTGTAATTGACTTTTTTTACTCAGCATAATGCCTTCAAAGTTCATTCATATTATGGTATGCATCAGGACTTAGTTTTCCCTTTATAGATGAGTGATATTTTATTGTGTGTTGTCTCCTACTTTGCTTACTCGTTAATCTGTTGATGGACGTCTAGGTTGTTCCCACCATTTGGATGCTGTGAATATTGCTTTAGTTGACAGTGATAGATAGGTCTTATTTTTTTTTTTATAGATGCATTTCAAATTATGTAAGTGTTAAATGGCATGTTATTTGTGACTGCCTTTACTATTTTTCAGAAAAGAAAAACCAGGGCAGGATTTTGCCATATTACCTCCCCAGCCTGTCCTTGCCTCCTGCTGCTGGTGTAATTTAATTGATGTGGAGAGTCTTAGGCTGGGGTGGGGGCTGTGGGGATGTGTGCTGACCTTATCAGCTGAGAGTTCAAGTAATTTTCTGGCTCACATAGATAAAATGACTCTATTTGACACACATGCTTGTTGTGACTAACCTGTAGATGATGACAGTAGTGTCACTTGCCATTGTAATTGAGCACATGTGACACACTAGGTCCCCTTATACATTCATTGCTGATTTTTTTTCCTCCTCCATGCATTGGTGGTGTTTGGAAAGAAGCAGAGGAGATCTGAACCAAGTGCCCATTGGCAATCCTTGCTGCTGTTGCTGTTAGGTGCCATAAAGTTGGTTCTGACTCAGTGACCCTATGCACAACAGAGCGAAACACTGCCCGGTCTTGTGCCACCCTCTCGATCTTTCCTGTGTGTGAGCCCCTTGTTGTCTCTCTCGTTGAGGACCTTCTTCCTTTTCAGTGATCCGTGCCACACCAAACACGGTGCTTTCTTCCAAGGACTAATCCCTCAGGATAACATGTCCAAATACCAAAGCAAACTTTCTTTATCTGTGCTTCTCTGAGGAGCATTCTGGTTGTACTTCCCAAGACCAATGTGTTCGCCATTCTAGCAGACCGTGGCACATTCAGTAGTGGGGGATGAGTTTTGCAAAGTATGTTATAGAGAGTGCCTGGAATGCATGTGAGGATAGAATTGTCCAGGCCCACGTCTAGGCATCGGCCAATATTTTGGAGTGGAAAAGCTCGTTTTCTGAAGTCAAAATGGGTATTTTTAGGCTTCAACTCTAGTCTCACAATCAGTGTTGGCTTGGCCAAGTACATGCCTTCCCTTTGAGCTACAGTTTTCACATCTGCTGGACAGGGGAATTGTTAAGTTCTGCCTCATTTATGAGAAGAGCCCTTTATACAGTGCTTGACACCATATAAGCTCCAGATATACGTTACTTGAAACTGCATTTTATTCTTTTTGAGACATTTGCAAATACCCTAATATAACCAGGAGTATTGAAGAGGTGCCAATTAATGCTCCAGGTGGCACAATTTGGCAGATATAATTTAAACCCTGTGATACATCCTACAAGTGTTTTTGTGGTTATTGAAAACATTTTCCCTCCTATCGGTATTAGAGTTTTTACATAGATGTTTGAAAAAGAATTCTGTCACCAAAGTGTATGAGAGTTGACAAGTGTAAATATGCATTTAGACAGTTTTAAAAGACGTGCATTATTTACTGATCAACTGTAGTGTCTCCTTTAGAGCCATTGCACTCAGTCTTGTCCTGTCAATCTCCAGACGCTGTTATAATCAGACTATGGATATGCATATTAAAATATAAGGGAGTTATTGTGCATGTGTGGTGGCGGCTTTTTAATTGTTAATAATGCTGCTGCTTTAAAAAGATACCAAGGTAGTTTACTCCTGTGATGGTTATTAGTCTGCATGATGGCATGAGAATTAACCCATTGCTGTGGTGTCAACTCCGACTCCCAGCAAACCTGTTAGACAGAGTATAACTGTCCCAGGTTTCCAAGGTGGGTCCATCTTTCTCCCATGGAGTGGCTGATGGTTTGAACTACCTACCTTTCCGATAGCAGCTAAGTGAATGAAACAAGGCTCTTTACCTGAGAATTAGGGGGTGGATAGCACTTAGGCTGATTGGAACGGGAGGCCTGAAAATGGTACAGATCATTGAGTATCTGTGCTTCGAGCCACTTTCCTGGTTACAAAACAAGAGCTTTTTATCTGGGTCTGACTCGGTGTGGAGACCCCTTATGTTTTTCTCTTTTACTAACGTTTTGTTTTGATTTTTTAAAAAACATATTATAGCAATAATGTTTAAAAATTGGTTTGCGTATATGTGTGTGGACAATGGGCCAAGCTTGCTTTTCTGCTTACCTTGGGGTCAGCAAACATTTTCTGTAAAGGGCCAGATAGTAAATAGTTTAGGGTCTGCAGGCCAACTCACTATTCAACTCTGCAGTTGTAATGGAAAGCAGTAACCTAGAGCTATAGTATAGCAATCATCAATAACATTTATGTTTGGACACAGAAAGGAGAATTTCACGAAATTTTCACATCTCATTAAATATTATGATTTTCATCTCCCCTGCTCCCCTCAGCCATTCTTGGCTCCCAGGCTTCAGGTTCCAATGGACTTTGGGGGTTGAGAAGATAGGGGTAAGGGCGGGGGTGAAGACAGGAACGGACTCAGCTCTTTGTACCGGCCCTCTGACATTTCGGCATGATTTTCAGCTGGTCTTCAGTTCTGATGAAGTAATTGTGTCATCATTATTATTTAATTCTCGTCCTAAATTATGTTGCTTTTGTTGTTCTGTGCAATTGGATTGTTTATTGGCTTGGAATAAAATTCAGGGCCAGTTCTCCTCTCTTCCCTTCATTTAAAGCCAGAGAAGCCTGCAAGTAGAAGGAAACTGAGGCTAAGGATAAAAGATGAAGTGGGAAGAGGGTCAAAGAAGAAATACGGGTTTTGGAAGTGAAGTAAGATTTTTATTCTCTTCAAAACCAGTATTTTGAAACCAGTTTTTTTTGAAGTCAATGTTTTCTGGATGTGTTGTATGTCTTAACAGTGAAATTCAATATGGATTTTGTAGAAGATGCAAATGAACATCTTAGAAATTAATCTATGTATTATTTTGAATGCATACTAGAGAAAATACTGTGATCACGTCAAGGTCTTTAGTTGCTCAGGCATGAGAACTTAAATAAAATCTTGAGAGGACCTGTGGAACAATTTAAGGATTGTTTTACAAGTGGTACTTGGGTGCAGTACCCTTCTTAGAGGTGATATGGAATATGATTAAAGTGAAACATTCTTCTACATAGCCTTTATTTTTGCCCAAGGGAAGTGTTCTTTATCAAGAAATCAGGAGCTCTATTGTGTGTGTCAGTTAATTTTCTCTCAAGATATATGTGGAGGACAAGAATGATCTAACATGATAATGAGCATTCTGGACAGAAGATGCCTCACCGAATCCTTTCTGAGGAGTATACTCTTTGGTGTTATAAGTGAGAGGAAGGAGCCAAGTCAAGGAAAAGTTAAGGAGAGAGAATTCCTGGTATGGGGCATTTCAGACGTGAAGGCCCATGTGGAATACAGCAGGAAGGAGTCGAGTCAGAAAGGTGCCTCAGGAAGAAGGTGACTGGAGACAGCCCTCAAGACCTTGTCTCCATGTGTGTGGGAAGCCTGATTCAAGAAGAGACGAAAAGCAGGCTTTTCAAGAAAGTTGTCGGAGAATAATCCAGAAGACTTTTCTTTACCAGCTATCGTGATAGAACTGACTTGTATGTAAAAGGGAGAGAGTTTCTGAAATGTAGTTGGGAAAGAAAGACACAGAAAAGATGAATCATTAAGAAGCTACTATCTCAGGGTCTGCCCCAATCCCAACCACATGGACAGCCCCCTCTCCCCGCAGAAGAATTCACTTCAGAGGACAGCCCTGAAGCTACTGCTCAGGGAGAGGGACATGTCTGATCAGCACACATGAACAAATGAAAGGGAGGAAGAGACAGTCGAGCACATCCTGGCCCACCAAGCCCTGAGGACTATATTCCTGCTCAGAGCAGCCAATGCACAGAGAGGACCATAAGGCCGGCCCCAGTACAAGACACGACATCCTTCACTGACCCATAGCACTACGGGGGACAGCCCACTATGCCCCCACCACACTGAGGTGAAACACAAAGGGAACAGAGCAATGAAGTCCCCAGGTAATACCAAAAATAGACTTTGGGACCAAGGCGTGGCACCCTATCAGACTCAACCAGAAAACATTCCTTCTAAAGGTCAGCAAATAGACCCTGAAGTATTTACAGGCGTTTTTTTCTGTCGGTTTTTAAAAATTTTTGGTTGCTGCTGTTGTTTTGTTTTCTTTTGTTGCTTTGTTTTGTTCTGTCTTGTTTTTTTGTGCATATTATTATTTCTGCAGGTCTATCTAGATAAGATAGGCGGGATAAACAATCTGGAGGAGAAAAGTATGGGACCAGTGGTTCCATGGGGGACTTGGGACAGGGGGCTGTGGGGGAAAAGAAGTGGTGTGAACAAACCCAGGGACAAGGGAACAACCAGTGATCCAGAATTGATGGCGAGGAGGGTGTAGGAGGCCTTGTAGGGCTTGATCAAGGGCAATGTAACCTAGAGGAATTACTGAAACCCAAACGAAGGCTGAATATGATAGTGGGACAAGAGGAAAGTAAAAGGAAATAGAGGAAAGAACTAAGAGGCAAAGGACA
>NW_022103928.1:7712711-7713551 GCF_000313985.2 Echinops telfairi
AGAGGGGAAAAATGAGCTAATACCAAGGGCTCAAGTAGAAAGAAAAGGTTTTGAAAATGATGATGCTAACAACTGTACAAATGTGTTTGACACAATGGATGGATGGATGGATGGATTGTGATAAGAGCTATATGAGCCCCCAATAAAATGATTTAAAAAAACACGAAAAACAACTATCTCGCTTTCTCACCACTAATGAGTCAGTGCAGACTTATAGCGGCCCCAGTGGGTTTCAGAGACTGTTACTGTTTTCAGGAGTAGGAAGCACAGTCTCTCTTCTGAGGAGCTGCTGATGGTTTTGAACTGCTGACAATTCGGATGGTAGCAGATGTGGTCACCACTACACCAGCAGGGCTCCTAGGTTTTCACATGAATGTCCACAATAAGAATGGCAGAGTGGGGGAGGGGGGCCGGTTGGGGAAGTTCCCGAAAGGTAGATTTTAATTGAGAGCCTTGCAAATTGATTGCGTAGTTTATCTTGTGTGAAATAAAAAAATAAATATAGGCCAGGAAACAGGACCCAGATATAGAACCTTTCAAATGGTGTAGTATGAACACCTAAGTGTTACAGAATACAGCATGTTAGGTTTGCATCCATGCTCTACCAGTGTGTCATTTGTTGTTGGAAGCTATTGAATCAACTCTGACTCCTAGCAACCTCAGGGAAACACAATGAAGTGTTGACTTGTCCTGTATTGTCATTATAATGGATGGTAAGTTTGAGTCTGTTGCTGCAATGATTGTTTCCATCTAGCTCATCCCAGAGTTTCCTCATTTCATGGACCCCTTTACCAAACATGATGTTTCATTTAGCACTTAGCATTTTCTTTTTTTCATTTT
>NW_022103928.1:7714320-7719994 GCF_000313985.2 Echinops telfairi
ATGTACTCCTGTGTAGACCTGCATATATTCATGGGTGTGCTTCCATATGTACTCCTGTATAGACCTGCATATATTCATGGGTGTGCTCCCATACCATGTACTCCTGTATAGACCTGCATATATTCATGGGTGTGCTTCCATATGTACTCCTGTATAGACCTGCATATATTCATGGGTGTGCTCCCATACCATGTACTCCTGTGTAGACCTGCATATATTCATGGGTGTGCTCCCATACCATGTACTCCTGTGTAGACCCGCATTTATTCATGGGTGTGTTTCCTCACCATGGACTTTTGTATAGACCTGTGTACCCTCTCTCCCTCCCACACTTGTCGAGACAGTGGGCCTTTTATGGTGACATGTCCAAAGTTTGCTTATGCTCTCATCAGCCCCGCTTTTAAGGAACATTGTGGTTCTGTTTCTTCTAATACGGATTTGTTTCTGTCGTTCTTTTCCAACAAAACCATTCAAATGCATCAACTCATGTGTTCTCCTTTCTCATTGCTCAGCTTTCACACACATATGAGGCAATTGAAAAAAACGTGGCTTGGGTCAGGCACATTTTGTTGTAATTGTGGGTAAGTGGTCTCTTTCTGGGCCTCAGTTTTTTTTCACCTTTAAAATGGGAGTAAAAATTTTAGCTACTTCATAGTGCTGTGGGATTAAATGAATTAATTTACCTAAGGTGTTAGAATAAAGTTGGCACATAGTAAATTTACAGTGAAATTTCCATGAGCTGTTAGCCTGAAAGTAGATCCTGCTTAAACAAAAAACACTGTTGAGCAATACAGTGAACTTCCAATAATATCTCAGATGTGAAAATTTTTTTCATTGTCATTGGCTTTTTATTTATTTATTTATTTTAAAAATCATTTTATTAGGGGCTCATACAACTCTTATCACAATCCATACATAACATCAATTGTGTAAAGTGCATTTGTACATTCATTGCCCTCATCATTCTCAAAACATTTCCTCTCCACTTAAGACACAACCGCTGAAGACAAAGCGGGTGAATAAGCAAATGTGGTGAAGAAAGCTGATGGTGCCAGGCTATCAAAAAGTATAGCGTCTGGGGTCTTAAAAGCTTGAAGATAAACAAGTGGCCATCTAGCTCAGAAGCAACAAAGCCCACATGGAAGAACATATCATCCTGTGTGATCACGAGGTGGCGAATGGATCGCTGAAGACAAATGGGTGCATAAGCAAATGTGGCGAAGGAAGCTGATGGTGCCCAGCTATCAAAAAGTGTAGCGTCTGGGGTCTTAAAGGCTTGAAGGTAATCAAGCGGCCATCAAGCTCAGAAGCAAAAAAGCCCACATGGAAGAAGCACACCAGCCTATGCAATCACAAGGTGTCGAAGGGATCAGGTATAAGGCATCATCAGAACAAAAAATCTTACCATAGTGAATGATGGGGGTGGGGTGGGGTGGGGTGCAGAGTGGAGACCCAAAGCCCACTAGTAGATGTGAATTTTTACATGTCTGTATATGTATTTGCTTCTTAATGATAACCATTTTTTACATTCAAGTAGTCCTAGGTACTTTAGTCTTCACAGGATTGCTTCCAAACATCTCCCCAAATCTCTGAGGTTGTACCACTCCTTGGACATGCAAACCCTATCTGAATACCTCTGGGAATGGTGAAAGGAGCCCTGGTAGCTCAGTGGCTAAGAGCTCACCTGCCAACGAGAAAGTGAGAGGTTCAAGCCCCTGAGCTGCTCCATGTGAGAAAGATGGGTGGGCTGATTCTGTAAAGACTGAAGTCTTAGAGATACTAGGGAACAGTTCTACACTGCCTGATAAGGCCACAATGAGTTGGAATCAACCTGACGACAATAATTTGGTTACTGTTATTTCACGCCTTCTCTGTTGGTGGGCTGGATTGAATTCCTGGCCAATATATGTCATATGGAGGCTTCCATGTTGAGAGCTTCCAGACTTAAGAAAGACTCGGAAGACAGACCTACTGGTCTACTTTCTGCTAATGAAAAATCTGGATCATAATGGCCCTGTCTGTAACCTTTCATAGTCATGGACCAGGACCAGGACCAGGACCAGGACCAGGCAGCATTTCATTCTGTGGGGCATGATCATCTTGAGGTGGGGTCCAATGGATGGTAGCTAGTATCTGTAACTAAGTAGCAGCTTGTTATGTGCCTGCCATGTGTGCACAACCTTTCTCTTGCAGTAGATCATTTAATGGCCATGATCATGATTGGGAGGGAGTCTGTTGCTATTTTTGACCCTATTTTCAGAGGATGAAAGCAGTAGTAGGGTGAAATTAGAGACTGGGAATTTAAAAGCTGAGTAAAATCAAGAGAAAGATATTTTGGTAAAAAATGACCAGGACTAGTCATTCATAAATCCTTAATCCATATGATTTTTCTTTTGACTTTCACAAGTATTTTTCACAAGAAGTAATGTTGCTTTTGGCCTCTTTTGATTTATCCTTTTTTTTAAGCACATAAAAAAAACTGTACATGTACCATAAAAATTCTCTCCGCCATTCAATTTTTGGAGAAAGTCTACTTTTATTTCATTGGACCAATTTAAACTCATCATTGTAAGCATAGTGCTGGTCCTAGTGACAGAGCCCTCACACAGAGACTTTATGGAGATAGACCTTCACCTAGTTCAGCTTTCCCCAAGTGAGGCGCTCCCTCTCTCCCCAACCAGAATCTCAGAAAGAAAGCCAATTACAACGTGATCGGCACTAGAAACATCTCCAAATACATTCCTGGGCGAAGAAAACTGAGGGGCTGTCTTGGGTGCCTTCTCTGAGACTTAACACATTTCCAGAGCATGGAGCCTCTCCATGGCAACAGCTATGTCACGTGACACACTGGTGACACATGTGCAGTGCTGCCACAACTCATCCTGGGTTGAATGTGTGTGCTTCATTGTTTCCGCTGACTCTGTGACTGCTGTAACTTGCAGTTGGAAGGTTGTCTGGTTTGCAGTGCCATTAGTGCTCACTGATTCCCATGGTGTGTGGAGGGCTCTGGGAAGGGCAGTGTAAACAAAGAAGTGCGTGCTGTAAACATTGCCTTCATTAGCTTTCGAGATGTGCCTGTTCCTCAGTCAACCTCGTTGTCACTCGCATTCTTCTCTTTTCAAAGCCGGTTTTCCTGGTGACACCTTGGGAGCCAGATAATGATTTTTATCTTCAATCGGTTGTACCCATTTCCACCTGGCAAACTTCAGATGAGAGAGTTAGCAGTGCCCCCCTTTTGGTATTTATTTAGTATTCTTTGCGTGTAGCAGATTTATTGATGACGGCAGCATGATTCTGGGAGTGTTATACTTTTTTTCCTTCAGTGTGAAATATATCAAAAATTTACATAAATCAGATGGGTGGTATGATGTATCTGTTACTCATGTGCAGGTGTCTGAAGGTTAGATTCTATCAGAGGACTTTTCTAGGGGCCTCTGATAGAATGCTGAATGGTGTCTTAGCCTATTTTAATTTTGGGATGATGCCGAGAGTGATCACAGAAGTAGAAGCAGAATCTGGAAGGCGTTAAAGAGGTGTCAAGGGCAGACAGATTTTGAGTCGTAGCCTAATGAAATGTTTTGCCTACTTTTAAAGTTTTTTTTTTTAAAGAGTAAAACTTTCATCATTTGCTTGTGTTTCTGGCATGGGAAGGTTATTCCTGTTTCTGTGATGCGATGAATCCACAGTGAAGATGGGGTGATTTTTAATGAGCAAAATTATAAAACCATTTGCAGCCAAATGTTTCTTGTCATGTATAAACTGTGAGGTTTCACATTTTACTCTATAATCCTTTTAGGGAAATTTCATTCTGAAGCTCTATTTCAGTTGAGGTTCCATGTATGGGTACACATCTTCAATATTAGAAATGACGTTGTAATATTCTTCTCCAATGTCACTTGAATAATCTGAGAGGATATCAGTTGTATATATTCCTTTTATCTATTGTGCAGGTGTCGTGGCAACCTGAGTGGATGTAGCACTAATAATCTAGTATTATGAATGTAAGGATAAATATTACATGAAAGATAATATTAGGGGGTCCTAGAGGTTACCTATTTTATCATTTGAATAAAAATGTTATATTTTAACGTTGTACTCTAAATATATGAATGGAGTTATTTAAAAATCTATTCTATTCAGGAAATGAAATTAATGAGACAAATCATGGCAGCCTACTTACAATACCCAGACTTTTCACTTTATGGTGCTTCCGTGGCATTTGATGATGAGAGTTTTACATTTTTTCGGTGTTCATTAGAAACATCCTTGAAAGGAAGAATTTGATGAAAGTTGGAAGGGATTTAAGTGCTTAGAATTTGAGGGGCAGCCAATGTTAGCAATGCAGTGGATTGTGGGTGGGGCCTGGCATTTCATGCTGTTCCCATCAGGTCCTCTGGAGGGCATTGTGTTGCCCTCTCACAGTGTGCTTATTGCTACAGGAAGAAAGATGGTGGAAACAACAGGAGGGCCAGCTTAAGGTTCTCTCTCAACTCTCCCTGCCAAGAAGTCCACGCTGACTCTTAGTGACCCCCTTGTGGATTTCTGAGACTGTAACTGTTTACAGGAGTGGAAAACCCAGTCTTTCTCCCGTTGAGTGTCTGGTGGTTTCTAACAGTCGACCACGTGGATCACAGCCCAGTGTGGAACCCACCACGACCAAGGTTCTAGTGATACATAAAGGCCCTTCACCTTAACAATTTTTTTTTGAAAACCTTAGGTATCTATTACCAGGCACAGGATGGAAAATCAGATGGTCCCATAAATTCCTTTTAGAAGAAATGGTTCCTTAATGAGACCGTTCCTTAAAGCTATAGGCTCCATCTGGAATATCATAAGCCCAATGAAGCCATCTGCTCCCATAAAACCTTCCAGTCACAGAAACCCTATGTACTGGACTAATGGGAGTCAGAACTGACTCAAAGGCAGTGCTTTTTTTTTGTTTTGTTTTTTTAACCTTTTAATTATTTAACTATGAATACGATAAAAAGAATGGGGCCTTAAAAACAAGCAAACCAACAAAACCCTGGTTAATTAGCATTTATTTTGTATAGAATTCAAGGTTGCAATAGGTTGTGGGGGCTGGATGGGAAAAGTCATGTGCATTGTCTAGAAATTCTCTAGAACTTTCTTTCATCTATGTCTGCATGAAGAAAAGTGTGTAGCCAACGTAGACAAGAGGAATTCTTTTCTGAAATGGAATCAGATAAGCGTTTCTTTAGGAAAAGTCTTTTCCATGGGCATCACAATATGATATTCTTGAATGTCACTGTCCAATACATGGTCACTAGCCACCCATGGCAGCTGAGCACATGAAGTATGGATAGTCCAAAGTGAGCTGGGCTAAGTGGAAAAGACACACTGGAATTCAAAGACACTAGTTACACAGTGAAGGGATACTATTTTTCCCCTCCCTCCCCACCCTCCCTTTCTCATGAACCATTGATAATATATAATTTTTTTTTCAAGATCTTACACTGACCGGTCTCCCTTCACCCACTTTTGTTGTCCATCCCCCTGGGAGGGGCTTATAGATAGATCATTATGATTGGTTCCCCCTATCTTACCCCTCCTTCTCCTTCCCCTCCTGGTATGTCTACTCTCAATATTGGTCCTGAGGGGTTTATCTGTGTTAGATTCCCTGTGTTTCCAGCTCTTATCTATAACCATGTACATG
>NW_022103928.1:7722075-7747891 GCF_000313985.2 Echinops telfairi
CCCTTTATAGAGTCTCATCTCTATTCATCTGGTGTCCTTGTGATTTCGATGACTTATAAAGTAGCACAAGAAGAAAACACATTGGGCCTCTGAAGGTATAACTTTAATAAGAGTGAACTAGCTCATCTTTATCTTTCATTCCCCCTGACCCTGTTACCTGAGTTTTCAACTCAGAACTCCACTGTAAGCGTAAACTTGATCTATTTTACAACCAGGCTAGAAAGGATGAAAACATGTCTATGTCTTTATCTATGAGGAAGGCCCTGCATTTATTTTGAGTCCTATCTGGAAAAGGCTAGAAGATGGATGCTAAATATGTCCACACTTGTGGTCTATGAAATTACTGCCAGGATAGAGTATTTTGTGTTATTTTGTATTCTGAAGCCAGCTCATCAAAGTGAGACCCAGGGTCGCCATTGATAAACTTCAGTCACTTCTCCCTGTTCTTTTCATTCATTACACTTTATCAAGGTTTGTACTTTTACACACACACACACACACACACACACACACACACTGACTTATGGTATACATGAACATACCTATAGCAGCTTTTTTATTTTGTAAATCTCACCCTTAGTAAAATGTAGTATGTAGAATGCTGCTGCGTGTAACTTGCGGATGCTGTTATTCTCTGATGTCCCTTTGCAGGTACTCAGCGCTGTGTATGACTGTTTAAAACATGGCCCTGTGGAAAACATGGGCCCAGGTGCTGGTGGGCTTGCTAAGGCTGATAGGCATTTTAGGGAAGCAGTGAGGTGTTGCCACTTAAAGCACAAAGAAAAAAAATGGAAAGGACCAGACAGACAATTCTTACTGACACGTGTACTATAAATGCCATCCCCGTTCCTAGGTATAATCCAGATGACCGGAAGCTTCCATAACTGGAGTTATTGTGGCAATTGACTGAAGACTCTAAAGTCCAACTCTTCCTCAGAGTAAAAATTTAACCCACAAAGACAAAGATTGCATTTGTAAAGATACTAACAATGAGTGAATAATAATAAGATGTTAAAAAAAGAAAGAGATTCAACTTATGTCAGAACTGATTTGTAGTGGAGTTGTCTGAACAGAACCCCGTTAAAAGTGGAGGACTATATGCATGCGTGCACAGCCATTTGTGTGTATGGTTATACCACATCCTCTTTCCTTTTTGGACTTTAGAGTCCACTAGAGTGTAGACCATATTGGACTTCCTGGTTGGTGCAAACAGCCTCACTGATCACTGAAGGGTTCACCCATAAGTGCCTCAGAAGAAATGCCTGGCAAGCTACTGCTAAAAAATCAGCCATGAAAACCTTATGAGCAAAGGTCTACTCTGACACACAAGGTTTCACCACAAATTGGAGCTGACTTGATGGCAATTGTTTTTATGTTTTTATAGACCATATCAAAGTTTCAGCAGACAGCTCCAGACTCAGTAGCATTCATTGAATAGTTGTTAAATCAGTGCTGTGTATGAACAGATAGATGTAATAATTCATAATAGTGGCAGACATACATTTAGTGTTTAAATTGAATAGTCTCTGTGAGATGCTTTACAGGAATCCTCCCACTTCATCTGTGTGACAATCTTTTAGCAGTTCCCAACCTGTGGGTTGCGACCCCTTTTGGGGGGGTGTCGAATGACCGTTTCACAGGGGTTGTCTAAGACACCGCTCCTCTATCCGTCTCCAGGCAGGTCCGCCCACATGCAGGTAAGCCCACATACGAGTACCTGGTGTGAAGACTGTTACCCATGCTACACCATACTTCAAGACAAAATTTCATTTATTTGTAATTAGAAATAAATATTTCACAATATATAATGACATACTTTTGTGATTAATCATTATGCTTTAATTATGTTCAATTTGTAACAATGAAAACACATCCTGCATATAGATATTTACATTATGATTCATAACAATAGCAACATTGCAGTTATGTAGTAGCAACGAAACTAATGTTATGGTTGGGAGGTCACCACCACGTGAGGAACTGTATTAAAGGGCTGCGGCATGAGGAAGGTTGAGAACCAGTTTTAGGGGTTCCTCTAACTCAGGTTGCTAAACTTGCTTGGCCTACAGGCCCATTTTCAGCAAAAGAAAATTACTCTGCTCCCCCCTGAAAATAAAAAATTTTTGTGCTACAGCCCACAATCCAGAATAAAGTGTAGGTATCTGGATCTTTCCAGTGCCCCCCAGGGAATGTTATCTTCTACTTTGGGAAACACTAACTGCCGAATGGGAGAGTGAGAGAAAGAGAAGCCCCAGGAAGGTTAAGCAACAAGTTCATGGTCACACAGCTAAAAGTTGACTTCCAAACCCATTTCTGTCTACCTCGGAAGCTTGTATCATCAAAAACTAGATATGATGTGATGGCACCTTATGAGATATCAAAGTGAAATTGTTTGTAAGATAATTTGTATCTCTGTGCAACATCAAGGAACCTTTTCTAAACAAATATCCTCAGGATTTTCCTCCTATTCATTATGAAAGAAAGAGATAAAAATGTCGAACTTAAAAAAAAAAGTCTATAACAGCAATGACGGTCCCACCAATTGAGGTGGTCTGCTAAGCTCTTGACGTGCACTCATTCCGTCCATCTTTGTGACCACTTGACCAGGCATCTACTTCTCTTAGATCCAATTTACAGATGAGGAAACCAAGGCTCATGAAGATTAAATCCCGTTCCTCAAATCCCACAGCTGGAAAGTGGGAACGTATATTACCCCTGCTTCTCCTTTACAGGCTTTTCTGTTATTTGACATTTTTTCATTTGCATTTTTTTTCAATAGTAAAAAACCTGTAGGACTATTTTGTACATTAACGATTCACTTGGCATCGTGGCATGCGGGGCTCTCACCACCACCACCCACCTTTCACCATGGTGGTCTCTAGGTGGTGTGTAGGACGCTGGGCCAGGCTACCTGTGCCTTCTGTTCCCTACAGCTGACCACAGCCTCTGTGGTCAAGACAGTGGGCACCTGTCTGTGTCCTGACACCTGTGTAGCTCAAGGTCCTGCAGGGGAAAGAAGGAGCCCATCAGGGCTGTTGGGTTGAAGTGAACTGAGTTTCTTGATATCCCCAAGTGAGTGGAACTGGGTGTGAAGCAGCTGCCTCTGTGAGGCCAGGGGTGTGGCTTAATCTCCATGCCCTCCCAGAAAGCACTGAGCCTGGGTGATCCCCCAGGCCCCAAGGGCAGAGCAGTTCAGGATGTGGACTCGGGGCATACAAGGGTACAGCCTTGACGTTGCCTCTTAGAAGAGGAAGGTGCAGTGTCAGCCTCCTTGTGTAGAGAGGACCAACCATAGCTAGACTGTCACAGAGATGGGCATATCCAGAAACCATCCCAAACTCTCTACCAGCAAGTTGATTCTGACTCAGAGTGACCCTGTAGAACAGTCCCTGTGTATTTCCACGACTGGAAATCTTTACAGGAATAGAAAGCCTCATCTTTTTCACACAGAGCAGCTGGTGGTTTTGAACTGCTGACTTGGTATTAGCAGCCCAAAGTGTAGCTATGTCCTTTTTATAATTATATGTTTTTAAGTTAAAACACAATTGGGCAAATGTATGATTTGAAAATACACACACACACACACACACACACACACCCTCCATTTTGGCTAGTACTGATTTTTACATAGTGACCTGGTCTATAAAACCTTGCCTTTTTCAATAAGGTCACACTCACAGGTACCAGAGGTGAGGGCATGAACTGACATTTGGTGAGGGTGCAGGTGGGGGAACGAGGGAACCCATCACAAGACGGAGTTGACTTTAGCCATCGTCTGGCCCCTTCTCTGCCTGTAGCTAAAAGCCCAACTTTGCTTTTCATGAATCTAGATGAGTGGAGAGGGTTCCTTGTGAAAACGTACTCCTGGAAGTGCCATTGCTTGTGAGACTAAGCTTTATTGTCCAACTGCTTTTTTTTCCCTCCAGACCCCAGTGCTTTCTCCTTTAAATAATGAATGCCCAGCCCAATGGAGCTCCATTATAATCGCTATTTCTGTGGTTTCAGTCTTCTGCTTTCTGGGACAAACTCAGAGCCCCTCGTTCTGTGTCTGGTGTTTGGTTCTCCCTTCTTTGACTCTTCCTAGAAAGCTTGAGGAAGAAGCACTGCCATCAGCCGTTTCACTTCAGCGTCGTCGGGGGATTCAGCCTTCCCACTGTGCTGCCCAAGTCCTTGTGACCTGTCTCTGTAACCCTGATGCTCCCATTTGTAGACATCGTCAATAAAAGTGTGGAAGAAAAAAACCCAACCTTGCCTTGTTTTATCACTGAAAAGTCAAACAAAAACAAAAACCAAGCTTACCATTGAGTCGTTTCTGACTAATGGCACCTCTCAGCCAGGAGTGGCTGTACTAAGTCACTTTAGAACTTCAGGACCGAAGGAGCCTGGCAGGAAAACCTCCATTTCCCCATTTTAGGAATATTTTCTCTTTTTTTAGTCAGAACTATTTTGAAATCAAGAGGCAACAAGAGCTCGAGGGAGAGAGATTGAGACTGGTTGGCTGATATTGACCAGGGTGCCGAGTTTCCGGCGCTCCCAGGAAGACCTGGGGCCAGTGCTGTCCACACTTGTGTCTCCAAGCACGAGACTGTCAGCATTTTAAGATATGATGGGTTTCTCACATGGAACTTTCTTGGAGGGACATAGATAAACAGGGCTGTGCCATCCGTGCATGAAATCCACGGGGCAAGTGCCAGTTGAAAACGTTCTGTGACCCCTTCCTTCCAGCTGATGGTCTGCAGGTTTTTTGGTCATTAGCTCCCTGACTTGGAATTTTGAGCTTTGCTTCTTTTCCCCCTCATTACATCCAGCAAGAGAATAGACGCTCTAATTTGATCATCACAGCCCAGTTAAGACTTCATAATTAACCATTGGTGATTAATATGAGTTTCTGGGTGTGCTAAGTCATAAGTAGATGCTATTTTCTTCATCACAACTCCCATTTGAATCCCAGGAACGACTCCAGGAATTTGCTGCTTTCCTCAATGAAAATGGAAACTGTTTTGCGTTGGGCGTTCTTGGTGGGAAGACCAGCTTTAGTAAGAAGGTGACTTTGGAGGGCTTGGGTTTCTGGGAAAAGGGATTGGACTATAGAGTGGCTCTAAATGTGTGTTTTAAATAATGCTGACATACTTCGTTGGTGCTGGTTCTTTTATTTGATTGCTATCCATTCTGAAGTCTTCCCCTCCTATTTTCCTTCTTTGAAATCTGTTAGTTACTATGGAAACAGTGTTGTTTTGGGTTTGGGTGGAGCTGTATCCACAAATGCAGTATAAAGTCATTTATGAAATGGGTTAATATTTATTCTGGCTGGGCATATATGGAACTTGATGTCATGATAATCACAATCACACATGCAGAATAAATTTGCACTTTTATTGTTATTTTCTTAGTCGTTCCAACTGTGTGCAATTTTCCTTGGAAGGCACCGTCATTTCCTCCCTGGTTTGGATATTGCCGTTTAGAAGCCAACACCCAGCACTAGTGGAACTCTCTGGGTTGTAAGTCTTCCACGGGACTCAAACCTCCCTGTGACCAAATCTGCACTCAGGAGGGGTTCCTGGGCTATCTTTGGAGACCTGCTCACGCCTTGGCTTGCCAACTTGTTCTGCTCTGATTTCTCTTTTAAGCAAGCCCTCCAGGTCTCATTTGTCTTTAGTAATGTGGAACCGTCTGGTCCCTCCCCATCCCCATTTGTGCTTGTGTCAGCAGTGGAGCGCTGTTATTAAAAACCATGCATGATTCAGGATGTATTAATGAAAGGACGGTAAAAGATTAAAGGGCCAGTGACTTGTCCAAACCCCAGGAGGAGGGCAAGGAAAGGGTAGGGATTTTGGAAAGGTTCCAGATATGATCCATGAAAATGATGAAAGGGTGGGCGAATGAAGGCTTTGTGGGGAGGTGACAGGGAATAGAACTATTAAACATACAGAGGAGAAGCCCGTGTGTGTGTGTGTGTGTGTGTGTGTGAGAGAGAGAGAGAGAGAGAGAGAGAGTTAGTTAGTTTTCATGGGTCTTTGTACATTTGAAAAATGGGAGGTTTGCCCTCTGGCACTTCCTTCCCAACAGTAGGAAGACATTACCTATGGAAGACAAACCTAGTGGCATCCCAGAGCAGACTGCCTCATCTTCCTAGCTGCTGCACAGGGATTTGAATGACTAGCCGTGTGGTTAGCTCCTCAGAATTAACCCAATGTGTCACAAGGGCTCCTTGACAATTGAAGAACTGGGGGATTATTAGTTGCTATAATAAATGGCATGAATCTTTTAAAGATGGTCAGGCTTTGGAAGAGGATACCGCCAAGGAAAAAGGACCCTGCACTTCATTGACAGTCACTCATAATTGAGGCCATGCATTTGGTGGCAAGTTTGCAAACCCTGTTTGAAGCTAAGTCATTAAAGTAGAAGGCCTTATATAAAATTCCTGAAACTTTTGATTCCATATCTTATTGTATGATTGTGATTGCCCTTTTGAAATTTATTTTTCCCTAGTGATTTTCACACAGATCTTTTTAACTGTCCAAAAATGAACACAGGAAATATATATATTATATATATTAAATATATATTTATATATAATATACATATATAAAAAAATATATATATATTTCCTCTGAGGATTAAGACTACGATATAATGAGGACTGGGGAGTGATTATGTACCTGGATCTTAAATTAAGCAGATGCACCTTCATCATACTTCAAATAGCTTTGCATCCGTTTGTCAGAGTCCATTCAAGTTAGGGGAGCTTTGATAGCTCCTTAATAGATGTGCGGAATGTTAGAGCCCAAGGAAACTTAGAAATTGACTAGACCACAAATTCTCAAAATGTAGTCCCAGCAACCACAAGGTACTTCACTGCCAATACCCCTTGGGAACTTGTTGGGAATTAGAATTCTGCTTTGGTGGCATGGTGCGTTAAGCACCACGCTGCTCAAACTGCATGTAGCTCAAACCTACTGGAGAAAGATAAAGCTTTCTGCTCCCATTGAGATTCATGATCTCCGGAAACCAAAGGAACAGTTCTCCACTGTCCTGTATGACTCTTGTGAGCAGGAATGGACTTGGTAGCAGTGAAGATCCTTTTGTTCTGTTTTGCTATCCCAGACTGGAAATTTCTTTGTGGTGTAAATAGGCACCACGCTTGGCTTTTAACCAAACATTGGAGGTTTGAGGTAACTCAGGAGAAAAGCCCGGGATCCATTCCTGAAAGAAGTGGAAAACCTTTGGAAACCCTATGGAGCTCAGCTCTACTGTGACACTCACGGAGTTGTCGTGAGGCCACATGTTGATGGCCACTGGTGCTGGTCAAACTCTAGACCTAAGTTCTCCAGAACTCAGAGGGAAGGTTCCAGCACTCCTCCTTAATCAGACCCTCCAGTTTGGGAACCCCTGGTCCGCACCATCTCTCAGGCTCTTGTGTTTGGAATGCTCGCATAGTAACACAAACCTCTGGGTTAATTGGCATTCTGTATCCTTGTCATCGTGGTATCCATGGCGTAGGACAAAGAAAGGTTCTTAGCCACAGGCTGTTCCCTAAACTGTCTTGGAGGGAGATTTTCCTTCTGACATGGCAGAGGTGTCTTAGCATAGCTATGATACTCCTCTTGTAAGAGCACGAGAGAAGTCTGTGTGTGTGGTAGTGGGCCATCTTTCAGGACAGCACAGTAAAACTATTTGTATTGGTTCTTTTTAAGGGGGCAAGGTGGTGGTGGTAGATTTGTCACCCCCCACCAGAATATCCTTCTGTCTGCCCATCCTCTCATTCAACTATTAGTTCATCCAATAATTCTTTATTGATGGCCCAGTTTGTGCTAGGTTTTGTGTAGGTGAATGGAGCAGAAAGAAGAGATTATTATGATCCTTGAAGAATTATTGGAATCTCTCTCTCTTTCACATTTAATATCTGTAGTGCCAAAAGCCTCAAGTTACCCAGGTCACCTCCTTAGAACTTTCCCCTTTATATTTCTAACCTTAGTCTTTCTACCTCTCCAGTCTACTAAATCCTATAGAAAGAAGTATGTTCTCATTGAAGTACTACACTCATTAAATTGTAAAGATCAACAAACAAGGATAAGCATCGTTTGAGAAACATGGTTGCCCTCATCCATTACTTACATCGTGGGATTCTGTGGTGGAGGCTGAGGAACACGCCGCTCTGCCTTTATCGGCTCTCCCGCCGACTCTCATTTTCCAGATGGCCCTCAGCGTCTTCTTACTTTCTCCCAGTGGACATCAAGGGCAAGGCTCAGGCATCTACACTCCCACTGACAGCCTCAGACTCCACCATTGTCTCTGTTGCTTTCTACTCCCCCCTTCCCTTCCTCAAGCAGTTTTCTAAATAGAAGGAGAGGGGTGGGGTGAGGGGAGTGGGGAGTCTGCTGAAAACAATCCAGTCCCGATCAGATTCACATAGCATAATAAACGCTTGTTTGGACATTGCTTGGACTGTCATTTTAGCGAGAATCTTCTGTTTGATTAAATAGCTCCTCTGTTATGTATTGAACAAAATGAAATGTATGTCATAACAGATATAACTAGATGATGACAACTTTTCTTGACTGTGAATTTCATTAAAGATATACATTTGTGTTGTATCCCACTGAATGACAGAAGTTGACAAATAGCTGGGAAAAGTTGCTTTCTAGAGAAAAGTTAGCAGCTCCCCTCTGTTCCAATTTCTCCAGCCTCAAGACCCAAAGAAGGGCTTGTTCGCCAAGCAGCAGAAGCTGGGGCCCTGGGGTGGTTTGGGGAGGCTAATGTTGATTTGGCATCTGTTTCCTACAGGTGGCTGTGTAGTTCTTCATTGCTGTCAGCTTTCTGAAAGTTTCCTTGGACTTGGCCAGGATGTTGCTGGGAAATTCAGAAGGATGGGCTTGTCATTCTTTTACTCATTCTCCGAACATCCACATGGTCCTCAATCCTGGCAGACCATAGTGAGTGAACTTGTGTCCAGTCTCGGCCCTCAGGGAGCTCTGTGTGAATGCAGACCAGATTCTAGTGCCCCTTAAATGATTCAGAGCAGAGCACCTGCAGGAAGATGGTGGTGTGGTTTCCAGAGAGCAGGTTTTGCAGTCATGTGCTTGGGTTAGATTACTTGTTGGCTCTTCCTTATTGACAAAATGCTTTCAGAACCCTATGCCTCAGCCTTTCTATCTACCAAATGGGATTAACGACAGTATTGTCACAAAATTGTGACAGGGAAGATGCCAGTTCTGCTCAGACCCTCTTGTAGGTGCTTATGTGTATCAACTCTTTTAATTTGCACAGAACAATCATTCCAGCGCAGCTCTCACGCAAAACTCACTGCTGTCCAGTTGCTTCTGGCTCATAGTGACTCTATAAGACTGGGTAGAACTGCCCCTCTGCTTCCCAGACTGTAACTGTTTATGGAAGTAGAAAACCTCATTGTCGTTTTCTGGAGGAGTGCAGCAGCTAGTGGGTTGGAGCTGCCAACCTTGCAGCCCAACACATAACTGCTATGGCACCAGGCAGATACTGTTTATGCCCATCTGCAGGTGGAAGAAACTGAGGTTTCAGTTTAAAATGTCTGAGATGTTATGTAGCTAACTAGAAAGCAGAAGAATAGACGTTTGACTTCAGGCAGCCTGACTCCCGGCCCCGCCAACGTCTGGCGTGTGACTCAAGACAGCCACACCCCATAAGGGCTGAGGTGGTGGCACTGTGCACTGGGGATCAGGTCTCCCAAAGGAGCTGACTGCCAGGCTGAGACGAGAGAGGTTGCTTGCTTTCCCGTGTCCTCCCCACCAAGGAGAGTGACGTGCTGAGGCAGGAGCCACGCTGACTGCTGGCTCTGCACTCACTAGAGGAGGGTGCGCTGAGGAGGGGCCACTTTGGAAGGCCCAGGTGGGAAGGGAAGGGCATTGTTTGGCTTCCTTATTACCAGCTCTCTGGAGTCCAAGGCCGCCCCTGAAGAGTCAGCTTGGAACAGTAGTCACTTGGCCTCTGATTCACCTTTGCGCCTTCCAGGCGAGCACTGCTGCTGGAGAGGGACCTTTTCTGGGTGGCTGCCAACTTTGGAAGTCAGTTGTGAAGCCCACAGTGGGATGAGCAGGGGCGTCCCAAGGTGTGCTGATCACCTGCTCCTGTGGAAAAGTACTTTATTTTCTTCAAAGTATTGAAATCCAAGGAAAATAATGCTCCCTGCTAACCAGTTGGTAAGCTAGGCAGCACAGCCTTGGTGACAAAATGTATGATTGATGCTGGAATCCCATGCTAGTGCAAATGGCTAGTGCAGTCAGCTGCTAAGGCTAATGGTGTGAGGTCACCCAGAAGCACCTACAAGGAAAGGCCTGGTGATTAAAAACAGTCATCAACTACCTTAAGGAGCACAGTTCTACTCTGATGCATATCTATGTCCACGAGTTGATGGCAGTTTTTTTTTCTTTTTATGCTTTATACCACCTTTATGAATACTGGATCCTCCTTTGTCATTTCCCCCCTCCCCCTGCCTTGCCAATACTTCAATTAGTATCAAACAGTTTGCACTGGGCCACTAACTGAATGGCTGGTGGTATGAACCCACTGAGTGGTGCTGAAGAGACGCCTGGCCATCTGCATCTGTAAAGAATACAGCCAAGAAAACACTACGGGTCCGTTCTGCACCACAACTCATGGGGTCTCCATGAGCAGAATCCACTCAGTGGCAACCAGGTGTGCCATCCTCTAGCACTAAGCTAGGGTTGTTCTTGGCGCCACTGCCTGACTGCATCTGCAGTAGCCAGACGGAGATTCTGGTGATAAACTACACTGCCACAATAACAATACCAACTCCTCCGTGGCTGTTGACGGCCTTTAATCCAAGGATCACAGAGCATTTTTCCCACACAGCCTGAAATAATCACAAGCCCCTCCCCCAGGGACAGATGAGTACCCTCTTTGCCCCTGGAGAGAAGGCCCAGACCGGTGAAGCTGGTCTCATCCTCTGTGTCCTGCCAGCACGAGACCTGGTCACACGTGGCTCCTGGGAGCAGAATGTACCCCTGAGCTTTACTGTTGACTTGCTTTCCCTTTGCAGAGGTGACCTGTGTGTGGTTCTCTTCCCCTGTGGTGAGGGCTGAGGTCACAGAGAGAGAGGCTTTTTAGAGGAAGCGCTCAAAGGCAGTGAGAAGCAGCTCGCGGTAAAACCAGGCACCGGAATTGCGAGAGCGGCACCTCTTGGATGAAAATGCACTGTTTATCCATTTATTTGGGAGTTAGAAGTAGGTTTCCACTTAGACCTGTGGAGACCAGAGCATGATTGGACAGGAGGCTTGTCACTCAAAAGCCATCGGTCTACACTCGGGGGTCCTTAATGTAGATTGGAGGAAGCTACATCACCTGCCAATTAAAAACAGCATGTTGCAGGTGGGTAGCTGATTTGCATTTTCCCCCATCAGCTGCCTGTGGAATACACTATAACTAACCAGAATTTATTCTGAGGAAAAGGCCAGGTGAAATGACTCCTTTCTCTTGTTTTAACCAATTTTTCAATCCCTTGGAAAATTTGGCTGAAGACACTTGGTGGTATTTCAACCTGACAGGAATATTTTCTCATTCTGTTGGAAAGTTGCAAAGTGGCTGGAGTTTACCGGAAGGAAAATTTACCCCCAGAACTGGCCTGTTGCATAGACCCGGGGATCTGAGGCCCTGTGTGCCTCTGAGAAGCCTCCAGTGCCCGCTGAGCCAGGTGGAAGGTGTTGTTTGAAGTGAACCATATTTTATTTTTCTTGAGAAATTCTTGAGCTGATTCTGTGACATGAACATCTAAACAGAGTAGCCAAATTCTAACTGCACGGCTGAAATAGGTTTACACATTCTGTCTTCCCCCCACCCACCCGTTTCAAACAAATTGGTAAATAATTTTGTTTCTAATGAATAACATATCCATTTTTTACACTACCGAGTCTTAATTTAATGAGCAATTTGCTTTATCTGCTAGTACATTAACCAAGTGTTGCCTGATTTTATGCAGCAAGGGTTTACATACAGTGTGTGGGGTCTCATCTCGACAGGCTCCCTCTCTGCTAGGATACAGTGTTCACCATAGACATTGTCTATACTGGCCCCAGATAGTACAGTCCATGGGTGGGCTCCCTGGCTCCCTCTGACTGCACAGAGTTCCGGTTATTCAGAGGCAGAATGGGAGCTCAGTTTTCATTTCTCTCCAGAAGATCTCCCTGCTCCACCAAACTCCCTGGATAGGAGACTCTTGGCATTGTGGTGATACAAACCTATGGTCACTGTTTTCAGGACCGAAGGCCCAACCCTACCACCCCTGCCATATTGGCTGGGACAGTGTCTCGTGAGAGGATAGTGCACACTTGTTTCTGTGGAATCTGCTGGCCTGTGTTTTGAGATGTGATGTGAGTTTGACTTTTTACATGGGGTGAGAATAAGATCATCAACCCCACTTTATTATAATATGAAACAAAAGCCATTGTGACTGAAATAGAGAGTTCTGTGTGACTCACACAACCATAAAATATGCCTCGTACAGAGTTCCAAAATTTATAACTCTCAGGTACCGTTTTACTGTAGCAAGTACTGATTAAACTCAAGAGTAGACAAAGTCTCTTCAGCCCCCACAAAATAAAAATAACCATTCCCCCTTCCCACAAAAAGGAGTTCACAAGCATTTGTAGTTAAAGCGAGAAATGCCCGGACAAAGGTATTTGGTTCATCTCTTTGTTGTAATTTGCTTCAGCTGCCCTCCCCTGTGCCCCAGATCTCTTCAGCTTATTAGCACCACTCCCAGTAGTCAAAGAGCCCGTCATCAGAGCAATGCACGGAGGGAATTTGATTCACTTCCTCATCCCATTCTTTTAACTAGAGATGGAGGTCACATAGAATTTGGCTAAGCTTGGAAGGGTGACACTTAAGATAATACAGTTTCCTAACTATCAGTATACGAATATAAAAACTTTTATATCCCCCTTCTTTAAACCTTAGGTTAAACAGGTTTATCATAATGACTGCCCTGTTGACAATATAGATTTCTAACAGTCTAGCCATGTGTGCCCTCTTCTGTCATTGAAACTTCCAAAAATGAGCCTGAACTGTGAAAGTATTATTTATGACCTTAAAACCCTTACTTCTCCAGTCTAGCTCAGTGGCTTGCGTATCTCATGAACATTGGATCTGATTGATTATTTTAGGAGCCAGTAAGTAGCACACCACCCTACCCCATGAGTACGAATGGCCAAAAGAGCAGTAGAAAATGAAATGAATCAGCTTTCAATCCTTGGGGAATTTGAAATCATTCTAACACAGATTAATTTTTTCTTTTCTCTGTAATCATACATGTGCGTTTTAGTGTGTGTTTCCTTTTGGAAAAGGGACAACGGGGATTTGGAAAACCAGTGTTCCATTTTAGTAGGACTAAAATTGGGGGGGGGCACCTAAACGAAATCCATCTTTTGTGGGATATTTATGTGCTACTAGGAACTTTTAAAAATCTCTTTAATCAGACTGGATGAACAATCTGGAGGAGAAAACAACGGAATTGACAGTTCTGGGGTGAGGACATAGGAGAGGGGGAGGTAGAGAGAAAGATAGTGGTGTTAACAAACCCAGGGACAAGGGAACAACAAGTGATCCAAATCGGTGGTGAGGAGGGTGTAGGAGACCTGTGATCAAGGGTAATGTAACCGAGTTACTGTAATCCAAATGAAGTCCAAGCATGATAGTGGGACAAGAGGAAAGTAAAAGGAAATAGAGGAAAGAGCTAGGAGGTAAAGAGCATTTATAGCGGTCTAAATACAGGCATGTACATATGTAAATACATTTAAATAAGAAGATGTGGAAATAGATCTATGTGCATCCATTTATAGGTTTAGTATTAAGGTAGCAGATGGACATTGGGCCTCCACTCAAGTACTCCCTCAATGCAAAAATACTTGGTTCTGTTAAACTGGCATTCCATGATGCTCACCTTCCTGACACAATCGCTAAAGACAAAGTTGGGTGCATAAGTAAATGTGGTGAAGAAAGCTGATGGCGCCTGGCTAGCAAAAGATACGGCATCTGGGGTCTTAAAGACTTGAAGGTAAACAAGTGTCCATCTAGCTCAGAAGCAACGAAGTCCACATGGAAGAAGCACACCAGCCTCTGTGATCACATGGTGCCAAAGGAATCAGTTTTCAGGCATCAAAGAACAAAAAATCATAACATTGTGTGCTCACCTCCCTGATACAATCGCTGAAGACAAATGGGTGCATAAGCAAATGTGGTGAAGAAAACTGATAGTGCCTGGCTATAGAAAAATATAGTGCCTGGAGTCTTAAAGGCTTGAAGGTAAACAAGTGGCCATCTAGCTCAGAAGCAACAAAGTCCACATGGAAGAAGCACACCAGCCTATGTGATCACGAGGGGTTGAAGGGATCAGGTTATCAGGGATCATCAGAACAGAAAATCATAACATTGTGAATGAGGGGAGTGCAGGGTGGAGACCCAAATCCCATCTGTAGGCAACTGGACATCCCCTTACTGAAGGGTCGCAGGGGAGGAGATGAGCCAGTCAGGGTGCAGTGTAGCAATGATGAAACATACAACTTTCCTCTAGTTCCTAAATGCTTCCTCCCCGCCCACTATCATGATCCCAGTTCTACCTTACATATCTGGCTAGACCAGAGGATGTACACTGGTACAGATAGGAACTGGAAACACAGGAAATCCAGGGCGGATGATCCCTTCAGGACCAGTGGTGAGAGTGGCGATACCGGGAGGGTGAAGGGAGGGTGGGGTGGAAAGAGGGAACTGATTACAAGGATCTACATATAACCTCCTTCCTGGGGGACGGACAATATGAAAAGTGGGTGAAGGGAGATTTTGGACAGTGTAAAATATGACAAATAATAATTTACAAATTATCAAAGGTTCATGAGGGAGGGGGGAGCAGGGAGGGAGGGGATAAATGAGGAGCTGATGTCAGGGACTTAAGTGGAGAGCAATTGTTTTGAGAATGATGAGAGCAATGAATGTACAAATGTGCTTTACACAATTGGTGGATGTATGGATTGTGATAAGAGTTGTATGAGCCCCTAATAAAATGATTAAAAATAAATAAAAATCTCTATCAGTTGTGATTTTAGGTTTGGGCCTCCCATATTATATTTTATTCTGTGAACCTAAGTAGTTCTTTTTAATAGTCTGAAAGTATTTATTAATACTGATCAGAATTTTTAATTACTTTGTAATCCTACTGACTACTTGTATGTATTGTATATATATTACATATTAACTATAATATATTGAGATTATAAAAGATGAAAATATTGGATCCTTAAAATTTAACTTGCTGAATGTATGTTTCAAAAATGTGATTGAATGAGATGTACTTGTATCTAGAAAATTTTTTCTTTTTGGAGTGAGATTAAAATGCATTTTGAAAAAAACAGAAATCTCTATCTGGGGCCCCTGTGATAAGTGAGATTGCATAGTGGCATTCTGTTTGTGTCAGTTACACAGATCTTCATTATCTGGGACTAAGAGGAAGCTGTGTTAGCGTCCAAGTAGACCTCCTTCATCCTTCCCCAGAGGTGAATTTTACATCTTGTCCAGTATTAAAATACCTCTGAGCTGCTATATGTTCATCTGTATACCATGTTTGGGTCTCTAACCTAGTGTCAGCATCATGACCTTGTAACTTGCTTTGTTTATACATCTGCCAGTACAATATGTTACCTTTCCTTAAAAATGCAAATGTGCTCCTTGCAATACGGAGCTCTTCAGTCAACAAATAAATTGAGGTAAAGACTGTACCTAATACCCATTTAATTTAAATTCATTTTATAAACATAAAGACGCCTTTTAAGAGAAGCTTTAATTCCTACTAGCACCTTGATTTGTGGTTGCCATGGAGAATCAAATCTGTCATTTGACAAGAAAAGTCACCCATTTATGACAACACTTTATCTTGTCTCTCCAGGGGAAGGAAATGTCAAAAGTGAGAGCAGAAAAAAATAAAGCCTTGAAACACCAGAATTTCTTGATTTCATTTTTATTATTCAGCTATCATATCCTTTCTGATAATAGCAACTTGGTGAAAATAAATAATGTTCCCACCGTAAAATCAAATATTTCCTATTGGAATGGACAAGGTGCTTTGTGGCTGTCAGCTCTGTGAAGTCTGGCAAGAAATAGTGTTCTTAGATAAGCCGACAGTGCCCAAATCCCATTTTCTTTTCATTATAGTGTCAAAATAATTATACCTGTGTAATTTGGGTAAGAAATTGCAGAATAAGTAAAATGGTCCATTGCAAGAGATTGCTTTACACTGTGTTCCTTACAGGGTGGGGTTTCTCCCAGCTAAAGAAACAAATGCCAAGGGAAAGTCTTTTCATTGAATAAAGATGTAGAGTGGGTCTTCCATGCCATTTGCTAAATGACTAGGTAAATGCTATACCCCGTTCCTTTTTTACGTACCTATTTTGCAAATCAGAACAATAAAAAGGCAGAATGATTTAGGCTTGTCATGAGCCAGGATATTAACATTTTCCCAAAGATTTTAAAAAGAAAATTAAAAAAGAAGGTTTTCTTAGAGCTGATGCATATTTGGACTTTGGGAAATGGAATTGTACCTGGAGAGATTTAAAATCTCCATAGTTTTGGTCCACAGTGATTCTTTCTAGCTTGAAATGAGCCCCATGTAATATGTAATGTCAGTACCACGCATGTGAACAGGTGAATGTCGGAGGGTATTTTGCCTGTGTTCTGGTGTTCATGGTTAAACTCTCTGCGTTTGCGATTTGCATGGCACGGAACAAAACTGTTGGTGTTCTGCTCAGACAAGCACGTGAAATTAATCTGGGCTGCATCTTTCTCCAGGGCAATGTTTTTGATTGTTGGAGTATTATACAGCTCAATGCTGTCCAAAAGTGAAGTAATCTTGTATCAGTGAGATAGCATTGTAATAGCAAACCCTTTAGTCGAGGTTTAGTGTGTAAATATCTGACTGGTAGGGGAGCTGGTTTCCAGAACAGCTGTGCCTCCACAAGATTACGAAAATGGAAAAAAAAGAAAGGGTTGAACTCTCGTTTTCCTGAAATTGGCACATGTCTCGGGAGCAGTAGCCAATAGTGGTTGGGGTATACTGTGAGGAGCCAGCATTGCATTTGTCCCCATGTCAGGGGATGTGAAGCAGGGTGTTTGTGTTTCGTTTTATTTTTCTATAAAGAAGAAAGTAGGGAGAAGAAATGACTGAGTCTCGTGGAAGTAAACCAACCAGTAGCTATCAAACAATATATTTCCCTGGCGGGCCTTACGATTGCCTGGATCTTGCATATGTTGCACAAACTACAGGTTGTCACTGACGATTGAGCCATTTGCCCACTGTGCTTGTGGCAGGGGTTCTCCATTGCCCTGGTGTGCCACACAGCGTGCTGAGAGATATTGGGAAGGGAGATGCCCCATGTGGAAACTGACATACTGCTCCCTTGGCTTGCTCACTCCGATCCTGTTTGTTCACCACCTACTTTGAGAAAGTTGGTGCTTGACTTTGTTGGAGGCGAGGACTGAAATGTGCATATTGCCGCCTTCCCATCAGGACTTGGCTCTCTTTTCTGATTATTGAGGACACTTGATGTATGTACCTGACAGGAAGGGAGTATGTGTTTGCTTTTGGAGAACAGCAGCCTGCACGTTGATAATAAAACGGCAACTGAGTGCAGTAACTGTAATTGACATGGGTGCTCTGGGATCATGTGTAGACAACAGGCCTGCGGGTTTGTTCCAATCCAGTGCATATTGATAGATTAGAAAGGAGTTTTAGGGTTCTATTTTAATGATTTTTTTGTTATATCTTGATTTATATCACTTTAGCTTTGTTTCACCTTAATTTCTATGACTTTTTGAATGTCTTTCCCCCCCGCCATTTTTAAGTTTTGTAGTGGGGATTAGCAAAGACATTGAAGAACATGGCAGAAATGTGTGGATATATAAACTCTGCCTTTAGGAGCCTACTCTCCGCCAACACTCTCAAATGCCCATCTCTGTATTCTGACATAGAGACCCGTGTTTATGTATTCTGCTTTCTTTGAGGTTAAATGACACATGTCTGAGGTAAGCTTCCTGGGCAATCCATTTTCTATGTGGGGGCATTTTCTTTAGCAACAACCTGAAACCGTTTTTGTCATAGGGATCAGTATCAGACATCATCAGAACAAAAAAATCTTACCATAGTGAATGAGGTGGGGAGTGCGGAGTGGAGACCCAAAGCCACTGGAGATCCCCTTACAGAAGGATCTTAGGGAGGAGATGAGCCAGACAGGGTGCGATGTAGCAACGATGAAACATACAACTTTCCTGTAGTTCCTAAATGCTTCCCACCCCCCCACCCCAACACTGTCATGAGCCCAATTCTACCTTGCAAGTCTGGCTAGACCAGATCTGGTGAACCCTGGTACACATAGGAACTGGAAACACAGGAAATCCAGGGCGGATGATCCCTTCAGGATCAGTGGTGTGAGTGGCAATACTGGGAGGGTAGAGGGAAGGTTGGTTGGAAAGGGGGAACCGATTGCAAGGATCTACATGTGACCTCCTCCCTGGTGGACAGACAAAAGAAAAGTGGGTAAAGGGAGACGTTGGACAGGGAAAGATATGACAAAATAATAATTTATAAATTATCAAGGGTTTATGAGGGAGAGGAGAGTGGGGAGGGAGGGGGAAAATGAGGAGCTGATGCCAGGGGCTTAAGTGGAGAGCAGATGTTTTGAGAATGATGAGGGCAATGAATGTACAAATGTGCTTTACACAATTGATGTATGTATGGATTGTGATAAGAGTTGTATGAGCCCCTAATAAAACGATTAAAAAATAAAATAAAATAAAGCCATTGGTAATAGGTATTTCACTGAAAAATCTGTCATAGGTTTTTCACTGAAAACCAAAACCGAAAAGGAAAAAAAAATCCCCCACAAAACAGATTCTTTGGTTTTCAATGTGTAGCTTGTCCTATTAAAAAACAATCACCTAGTGCATTTAGTATTTGGCGGTCACTGTTATGCCAGTCACTGTGCAGTTCAGATGCTATTCCATAAAGTAGGCACTGCTGTCCCCCACATTTCCCAGAGAGCAGTGGGATGTTGGAGAAGATAAATACACGGTGTTATGGCAAAGTGGGCATTTGAACTTGTGCAGCCTTTGTCCATAATTTGAGGTCTTGACCATGGTCTCCTGGGACTTTAGAACAAGCAGCAAGAGGACAAAAGTGAACACTGAAAATAAAATTTGATTTATTGATACTTCAGATGTTAGCAACTCGCAGATGAAATGTCAGCTCAGTGCATTTGGAGCTGGCGGTGCCACACGCTGAACACTTGGAGGCTCACGAGACAAACCGGCACCTTGCCGTGAATGTAGCGGCTTTGCTTCTGCAATACTGAAAGTAACAGAAAACCTTATTTACATTTCAGAAATAGTTTCCTCAAATTTCCTGTTTTGCCAGACTTTTGTGTGGGGCCCCTCCTCCACTTCTGGTTCTCTGTGGTGCCTGCTGCCCACGTTGTGTAAGCTAGTCTGACTCATTTGTCAGTTTGATAGAGAAATGGACACAAGACATCTTTGCCAGGGGAGGACCAGCACCATCCCCTCACATACTACTCCGATAATCCAAGCAAGGCCAAGGGCCATGGTTTAGTTCTTCCCACACAAGTTAACTCCTGTCCCTCAGCTGGGTAGGCTTTTTGGAGACCCTGGGTCCAAGTTACATTCCCTGATGTCTCACTTCATTGTTTGATTTATGTCATCAAATTAGAGCCACATTTGAATAATTTGGTTGAATGCAGAAGAACACTTTGAACTGTGAAGTAAAATGGGGACGTTTTATTGCACGAGCAGATTGAGAAAGCCTAGGTTTGCTTGGGGCTCCCTGGCCGGGCCACAGTGGACTAGGCTCCTTATTAATAGTGCCATCTGCACCAGGGACAGTGCAGCCATGGGCAGCCTGACCCTTTAAAACATTTTGCCTCCCTCTGGGTATTGAAGAAAAGCATTGTAGCTTCTGCAGAATTGAAATTTGGGCCTCTACAAGCATGAGGTAAGAGGAGGGGACCCAGAAGCAAGCATATCTTGTTGTTCTCTCTAGCTGTGCAGTTAATTAAGTTTTGAAACACCACCCCATCCAACATTTAAGAGTGCTCCCCTTTATCTAGGCTCTTTTTTATCTAGACTGTATCAAAAGCAGTGTTTCCTTTAACATTTAAGTAAGTTTTTATTTAGGTCCCCTTTGAGAGCTTGTTTTCAAGTCTCCTTTAATTAAAAGGGAAGGGTGTTTAATGACTAACAGCGAACCTACAAGGGGTTATTTATTGCTGCTTGTTAACTCAGTCAATTTGGTCCCACTGATAAAGTGAACATTAGCTTTGCAGCGAGCACTTCCACTGCTCAGCTGGTGTACTTGGGTTGAAAGACCTCGTGAGCGATGCACCATCAGATGTGCCACTGAATCGCAGACGGGCGTGTTGTGTGCTCGGGCAGACATTTCCAGGCCCGCCTGTTATTTTCTGTGAAGAGTTCAGGACTGAAAGCAAGTGTGGTGCGCGTGTTACTTTGATCGCAAACATCTCCTTAAAGCGATCGGGCTTTAAACTGGTTTGAAACCAATTCAATCATGGCCAACACAGTCAATCAACTTGGAACAGTCCCAGATTTTTAAAGTTTGGGGTGAAATAGAACAGTCACCAGAATGGGAAAAATTATGGGTTGAAACCCTGGAATCAGAGGCTTGCAAGAGGCATAGTAAGCCCTTTCAAGAGCCTGATGAGGGAGGCTGGATTATTTCCAAGACTGTGGAGTGAGGTGCACATTCAGAGCTGTGTACCATAGTTTCGATCTTTGTCGGGGAAGAGATTTGGTTGCTATGTAATCCATAGGATGCCCTTGTTTTCTAAGAGCGAGACTGAGTTTCTATAAGGGTATTGACTGAAACTTATTCCATTCTAACCTAACTGCATGTGTGGCTGGAGGTCTTGCTTTAAACAGTCTACCTTTTGTAAAGAGATGCATATCATTCATCAGAATTCTAAAACAGTGACTCTGTCCCATTCACTTTGGGGCAAATTAAAAATAGACGGCATACTTTTTGAGCCATGTACATAACCATATGTTAGTCAGCTTAGCAGTATGTAGACGCTATCTTATAAATAGGTAATGCAGGTGTAGTACGTTGAGGCTGCTATGGAACTCTGGCTTCTGGATTTGTACCTGCAGAATACCAGTGTGTGTGTACACACACACACACACACACACACACACACACACACACATCTTGAACAAACTCTAAACCCATTGCTCTAATTGCTGGTCACATCCGTAGAGACTCCATGTGTTTCAGAATAGAACTGTACTCCCTAGGGTTTTCAAATGGCTGTCGGTTTATGGAAGTAGATTGCCAGGCCTTGTTTCCAGGAGACCTGGTGGTGTAGTGAGTACACATTGGGCGGTGATCGAATGGTCAGCAGTTTGAAACTATTGGTAGCTCTTCCAAAGAAAAATGGAGCTTTCGACTCCTGTAAACACTTAGAACTTCTGAAACCTACTGGGGCAATTCTTACCCTGTTAACCTGTTCATAGGGTCACTGTGAATCAATTTTTTGATTCAATTTTTTAATTCATTTTTTCTAGGTGGATTAGACACGCCAACCTTTTGGTTCATAGTTGAGCACATGCCAGTTGCACCATCTGGGCAACCTGCCTACCTTAGAGTGGTCTTCAAACTCGTGCCCCCAGGATCCTCTGGGTGCTGAAGATTGCAATATAGTGAGTTTGAGATGGGGTTCAGAAACATTTGTCTTTTTAACATGCTCCTCTGATGATTCTAATCTAGGTATTCCAAAGAATTGTAAATAATCTAGACACCCAGAAAACTGTCTTTGCCCTCCCCTTCATTTAAGAGCAGCACTTTGCAAACTTTGGTATGCTTAGGCATTCTAATTGAGGAGGGCAAGGTGCCTGGGACCCTGCATCCTTCACACACCCTTCAGCGGTATCCAGGCTGTTGTTCTGGGAGTATCCTGAGCGAGCTGCGGTCATAGGCATCCCAGAATTTTAAAAAGAAAGGAAAACATTTAAAGCAACTGTTAGGGTGCCTTTTGTCTCTGCTGTTTCTTGAATAGCCATCGCTCTGCCTTCACTCTTGCTTCAGTATTTAACCAAGTATGTAAATGTGACGACACATTATCCCAGAAAGCGGGCAGTCAGGTGCTGTTCCTCAGAGATGTGGAGGCACAAATCACGTGCATTAGCCCCAGTGACCCTGGCTCTCACAGCTGGACAAAGGAATAGTGAACAGTCCTTAGCAACCCCTTCCCTACCTCACCCTCTGCTGCTGTTGGGTAGCAAAATAGAATGGGTGTAATTCTAAGCTCCAGGGTCACTTGGGAGGCACATCTTGCAAAAGGGGACTGAGAGAAGTAGCAGTCTAGCCCAGGGTTCCCTGCAATAGATAATTTAAGTACTTGATTTGTCAAGGATCGGACAGCAGAAGAGCTGGTTTGGTGGGAATCCTCAGAAGTCACACAAGATCAGATTCTGAATCACAACCCCTTTCTGGCTTGATCCGCTCCTTGCCTCAAGCACAGATGCGTAGTTCATAATGATGTCTCAGGACTTTTTTTTTTTTTAAGGATGAAGATTATCTTACTGAAGATAAGGCTGTAGAAGGCAGACTTTATGAAGAAGTTAATGTCTGAGTTTGTTAAATATTTGGGAATTCCCTTCTCCTTGGGCAATCCAGAGAGGAGAATAGCTGGTGGGCTCAGCTCTGTGTCATTAGGATGTGGGCCTGGCCTCTCTTTAGTAAGATAGGATTTAGATCCTGAAGATGATACACAAGGTGACTTTGGACAAGTGACTGAGACCTCTGCACAGGGGGAAAGAGGTGAACATTCATTTCTTTTGGTAAAGCACAGGGACTAAACTAAAATGCCCTTTGTGTGTCCCTCAGGCCCTTTGATCCTACGTTGAAATCCTATCACAACCAACCCTTTGATTCTGCCTGTAGATTCTGCCTGCTTCACACCATGAATCTAGTTCAGTTATTAGGCTGATTGCCATTCACATGGGGAAAAAATGTATGTGATTATTCAGGTTTTGAACCAGCAGCTCATTTGTCCAACAAACGCAGATGAATCTTGGGATTGGTAGGGATGAGATGAAAGGAGAAACCCCACATTACTCGTTGCCTGGGTGTAATTGGCTGGTCATGGCATTTCTCATGAAGTTGCACATTTATTCCCTTTTTTTAGGTAGCACGGGATAATTACTGGTGCTAAACCAGAGAACCTTGTGTGATGAGATCATAGAATGCTAGTACTGCTAGAAATGACGTCAGGGGACTGCTAGTCCAGCCGCTTCATTTTCAAATTGTTAGGGGCCAGACTCCTTTAAGAGAAGTTTGACCCAGGCCAGGTGGGGATAGTGTAGGCACATGCTTTATGTAAAGGGGACCACAGCTAGTTGCTGTCAGGACTTTGTATCATATTGCTAGATCTTCAGGGGTGATTGGACTTAAAAGTAGGAAGAGTGGTCTTCAGATTCCTTGGACGTCTGTCTGTTTTACCCACGGGGACTCCACTGAGTGAAAGGGAGGGGTGTGGGGTGAGGGTGGCCACTATCTGAACTTCATTTCTACTTTCTGGGAAAACCATTTGATCCTTTTAGCATGTAGAAAGCTATCAATTGATAGATAACGTCCCACTGCACGCTGACTTGGGAAGGGGTGGCAGAGAGTCTTGCTCTGTGGCCTTCCAAGTGTAGGGCTCTTGAGGAAACTAGTGTCCACATCAAAAAATGTATGCCTCCTGCCTCTCAGATTGGGAAACTTAGCAGATGCCCTTACTGGATCAAGACACACGAACTTCATCAGTTCACCAAGAGAGAATAAAATTCTGTCTACAAACTAATCCACTGTTTTGCCCACTCCAAATTTTCCCTATCTGGTCTTGTCAATTATTTTAATCTCCTCACAGTATTGTTTAAAAATAGTTATTAGTGTGCCTGAATCACATGGCATTCTGAAATGTGGCCTATAAACATAATGGCACCCGAATAAATTCCGTCATGTTGACTCTCGGCCCTCTTTTTTGGAAGTTGATTCGAAATGCCTGATGATTTAACGTGAAGACCCATTTCTTCAGTGTGGATCGGGTTTCTGTATGGTGAGCTTTCCCCATTCTATTTAGAGTTCCCTTCGATGCCATTATTTCAAAAGATGTGAGGGTGGGGAGGGGCCGCAGGGCAGGGGTGGCTTAGAATGTGTCATCTTAGAGGGCTCGCAGGTGGGTAGTACTTCTGCAATTATGCATACACCTTGGCTGTGTTAGCCTGAGAGGGCGTGGCCACCCACACAGGAGGTGCACGCTTCTGCACTGAGGAGGCGTCACTTCCTTTCTTGGACAACTGTGCCCTGGAATCTGTGGTTTTGACTGCAATGGTCTACCCAGAGGGAGCCTGGAGTTAGCACATAGATTTTTCTTTTGGGGATTTTGCTGGGATTCCCCTCTCCCTATTTGACAACAGTTTTGTCATTTAAGAGCTACACAAACAGAGCCCAGTTCGGCTTCCTTTGTGGCCCCAGCACCTTCTACTCATCTTAGTTGGTGTTTGAAATCTTGAATGGCCAGCGCTGAAAATACTCGGTGTGGCCTTGATGCCATTTCACCAAGGTGCACCTTCCTCTAGCTCTTCAGAGGCATTTCTAAACTACTGGGTTTTTAATGACTGTATTGTTCATCAGGTTAAATGGGATTTAATTGGCTTCGTGTTTTGCCTTTTTGTTTCAATGAAAGGGTATTTTTTAAGCCCCATTTAAATGAAGCTTCATCATTTTAAAACACATATAAAAATTCTTTAAGATGCCTTTTATTCTGGATCTCTTTATCTTCCTTCACAAGCTTTCTGAGAATAAGTAGTGCATGTTGAGGTTTATCTTTGCTTTTATGTGCTGTAGCCACATGCTTAACATCGAGCACATTTGAGTTGCATTTCATTGGGCTTTCGCAATCCTGTTATAAAGGGCCTGATCTGTTAACATCATCCTCTTTGCATTGAGCAGACAGGCTGTTCTTCCATACAAAGAAGTGCTCAGGGACTCTCTGGCCGGCCAGTAAGTGAATGATTTCAGGCCTGGTAGGCAATACTTGTGTCCATGCGTAACACAGCTCGACCACAGTAGTAGGCAGCTGCATGTAATTTTGAACTCCACTCATTGAACTGTAATAAAACAATATAAGCACTGCTTGGGGGGAAGATTGGATGCAGTTATCCTTACACAAGGCTCGGGCATATGAAAGCAGTGCTGGCTGACAAGAGGATTTTGAGATTTGATTTTGATTGAATTGCAGAATTGAACAGGCCAGGGATGTCAGTGGAAGGCTAAACGCCTATAGTGCCATAAAGTTTTATTCATGTGAGGCTTTCCAATATCAAGTAGATGGATTATTGGAAAAGGTGTCAAGGGACATGAAATGGAAGTGCCCAAAACATAAAATGTAGGCAGGAGAGAAAAAATTACTTCTTGTTTAGTATATAATTAGGTCTAACAAAAAGAGGAATATTCCATGAAATTAATTATTATTCACTTTCTTTATAGGAAAACACACACACACAACACAAAAGACCAACTAATCTCATCACTTTTTCTATTCCTCCTTAAGAAATACGAGTCAGCAGCTCTTAGGCTAGACTTTATTTTAGTTTTGTCCAAAATTAATACAGTGTGATAGGCTTTCTGTATGAGAAAAAGGAGGTGAACCAAGAATGGGACCCCGCACTAGGTCCTGAGAATAGGTCAGAAACGAGAAGGCGGCATCTTTGCTCA
>NW_022103928.1:7748433-7756888 GCF_000313985.2 Echinops telfairi
CGACCTCTCTGAGAGTTGTATCACTTTTATTTACCCCTATTCCATTGCTTTCTGTATGAGAATATATTCATATATACTTCAGTATTGTTTGGAGTGCTGGTAGTGTAGTGGTTATGCATTGGGCTGCAATCCGCCAGGGCTACAGTTCGAAACCACCAGCTGCTCTGTAGGAACTTTTACTTTCATGGTTACAGTCCTAGAAATCCACAAGGGGTCACTATGAGTCAGTATTGACTTGATGGCAGTGAGTTATTTTTGTTTAGGGTTCTTTTTAGCTCTATGATGTTCAAGGGAACATTTGAAAAGGAGGAAGTGAGTCAGGTGCAGTGTAGCACTGATGAAACATGTAACTTTCCTCTAGTTTTTTAAGGCCCCCCCCCACTATCACTATCCAGTTCTACCTTACAAATCCGACTAGACCAGAGCATGTGCACTGCTGCAGATAAGAGCTGGAAACACAGGGAATCCAGGACAGATAAACCCCTCAGGACCAATAATGAGAGTAGCGATATCAGGAGGGTAAGGGGAAGGTGGGAAATAAAGGGGGAACTGATCACAAGGATCTACATATAACTCCCTCTCTGGGGGATGGACAACAGAAAAGTGGGTGAAGGGAGACATCAGACAGTGTGAGACATGACAAAATAATAATAATTTATACATTATTAAGGGTTCGTGAGGGACAGTGGGCAGGGAGGGGAAAATGAGCTGATACTAAGGGCTTAAGCAGAAGACAAATGTTTTGAGAATGATGAGGGCAACAAATGTACAAATGTGCTTGACACAATGGATGAATGTATGGATTGTGGTAAGAGTTGTATAAGCCCCCAATAAAATGATCTTAAAAAGAAAATAATATGTTAAGAGAAGTCACTTGTTTCTAATATATCAAACACCATGGCTACTCTATGAATGGCCTACCTGTAAAGGAATGGAATATTACTCCTACAGTGAAAAGATGGTTAAGGATAAATCACAGTGCAATGTTGCTCAGATAAAAGTAAAGAATATTGCAAGTGAAGCTGATTGTAGTAGCAATTGTACAATACTGCTTGATGTGATTGAACTATGGAAAATATAATAACTGTATTAACTACCAATTAGTAATTAAAATTTTTTAAAAGCAAAAAAAATGTAGAAGACAAAGGAGGAGGTGGCGGTGGATACGGAGCCCTCCATGTGAGTGGGCACACTGCATCATCCGTAAGTAACCCTTGTTAATTTTGTGTGTAGCCTGCATGCTTTCAGGCAACAATGGTGTCTGCCCATAAGATTTGCTGCTGCTTCTAGAGTTCGCCCTAATTGGCATGGGAGAGGCGTGGAAGAGGGTGGTGGCAGCTGATGGAAAAAAATGCTCCCCAAGTTGGGAAGAGCTGCCTCTGAAATCTGGGAAAATTCAATGAGATGGTCCCTTGGGAAAATTCCAGGAGATGGTCCCTGGCCTGTGAAGTTGTGATCTTTACGGGAGAGATATGTTATGTTGCCATCCATCAGTTTACATCCTGACACCTCCATACAAGTGAATGATACACAAACATGCATGAAAATCACATTTCACTTCAATCTCCCTTTCACACAGGGTGAAGTGAGGCAAGCCAGGCACCTAAAGTGTAGCCATTAAGGAGGTACTCTCTCAAGTGCTGACCCTGCACTTGGATGGCCCCAAGAGTCAGTGCTTCCTTAAATTCTGCACTAAGCTACCTTGCTTGTTTACCCACTCCCTTGAGTCTTGCTTTCAAATGCTGTGGGTAGGCAGAATTGTTGCAAAGAGAATATCCTTGACCCAAGTGAAGTACATCCACCTTTTTGCTATTTCTGTAACCTGTCCTGTTTCTCTAACAAAAATCTAAAAAGCACGGGTGATTGGGATTATGTGATAGTGTCTGGTTACCATTTCCCTGCAGTTTCCCCAAATTGGCAGCTATTCTGCTTCTGAACTAAAAAGCAATTTTGCTTTAGGTCTGGTCATTACATGTTACTTATTTATTTATTTTACCTTCTTTGATCCCACAGTCTGGGTTAGACATTAGTTAACAAACTTCTCATGGAACACACCTTATTAAATTGTACAGTTGCAAGTGCTCTCCGTTACAAAGACATGTGCTGGCATTGCCAGGGTGAAGTTTGCTAAGCAGGTTTCTAAGGATTAATACTTGGCAGTGATCTAGGTACTGAAATTGTGGAAATGGTAATTTGGTGACGAATGCAGGGAAGTTAAGTTTATAATGGGCATCTTTCCTTAGCTCAGGAGTCCTGGCGTAGGGGTTACATCAGTAATAACTGTAAGGTCACCAGTGCAAAACCATCAACTGCTCCTGGGAGAGAAGCGTCGCAGTCGCAGAAACTCACAGTCACTTCTACCCTGGCCTTATTGGGTTGTTATGAGTTGGCATCGACTCAATGGCAATGAGTTTGGTGATTTATTTTTGCTAACTCGAAAGTGAGGGTGGGGTGAGCAAGAAAGCATTTGACAGGCTGGCATCTGCATTTAGTTCTATGCCCACCACTTACCAGGCATGGGCTGCCTTACAAAGTACCTGCTCAGCATTTACCCAGTTCAGCCCCAGTTTGGCAGGTGCCGTTAACACCAATGGGTTTGATGAGGAGGGCAATGCTGCTCAGAAACTTTAAGTTATCTACCAAGCTCCTAGGTCACAACACTGAAGTCTCATCCTGGGAGGTCAGGCTCCCTCTTCATCACAAGGTCCTCTTCCCTTTCCACACTGTTGAGCTGTTTGTGCTATTGCGTGGACTTGGGCTCATTGCCATCCCAAGTGGCAGTCTAGAACTGGCCCGTAGGGTTTCCTAGGAGGCTCTCTTTTGGAAATAGGTTGCCAAGACCTCCGTAGGAGTAACTGGGAGGGTTTGAATGGTCAAACTTCTGGTTAGTAGGTGAGTGCTTATCTGCTGCGCCACCCAGGGCTCTTCCTACCCTTTATGATGCTCCATTAATTGTCTGGGGACACCATGAAGGTGCAGTGCTTTTGGAGGGAAAGAGATACCAGCGTTGTCTTCTTTAGTGTTCCTTATATACCTTACAAGTCAACAGCCTTTCTACCCAGACCAGGAAAGAATGAAGGGCCCATCTTAAGTTTTGGCAGAATGCGGGGAGTGGGATTTTGTACCATTCTTTGTGGAAGCCACTCACAGGCGTGCATGTGGAGAAGGGAGGCAGTGGGAATCCTAATGTGGTCAGGGGGGCGAGGGATAAAGATCTCTGGATAGACCAGGAGGTGTAACTGTCGATCACTGAGCTTGAAGTAGCTAGTGCTTGAGTCTGTCTCTGTGCTGGGGTTCCCTCCCTGAGGCTGGCAGCCTTCTCATTCCTCCGCAGGGAAGTGTTGTGTGGAACCTGCAGTGTGTGAAGAGTTCCATGAGGCCTGGCACTGTCGGATGTGGGATGTGTGGTGTGCATGAATGAAGCCTCTTTCTTAAAAGCAGAAATCAGTTGAGTAGACTGGAAGAATGAGTCATTTGAGGTTCTCTCAGAACATGTCTGCACATGTCCCTGACTGACTCTCCTGCCCTGCGATTTCTTTGTGATCTTGAGTGGGGTGGAAGGGAGAGGGATGGATATCCGCCCTCCTCACCCTTCTGGTGAGTATGCAAGTTTCGTAAGAAGACGATAGACAAGGCCATTTGAGACAGACCTGGCTTCTGGTGGTTACAACCTGTGTCTGCGCAGGTAAAGCAAGTTGAGTGTGGCTCCCTCCTTTTTATTAGCTGGGCTGTTAGCATAAAGCCTTGGCTGGCCACTTCTTTAGAAGTACCTTTCAATTCCTGTGTGGCATGCAGGACCCTGATGGTTTCACCTCTTTTGAAGTGAGGTGTATAGCACAATGGGATGCAGCACATGGGAATTCTGCTACCCTGAGACCAGGACACTCATCACATCCTTGGAGCTGCACTGGTTGTTATTCATATTGGACTCTTGCCTCATGGTAGTCTGGTTGCCAACCATTGCCCAGGTAGGCAGATAGATACCTTCCTGCCGCTGTTTGCTCACCTGTGAAATGAGCGATCCAATTTGTACATCTCCAGTGAATTAACTTCTCGGCGTTTGATGCAGAGGACCAGATAACATCATGGCTTAATATCCACAGCGGCCATTATCGGCACATGTGTGAAATTATGGGTAGGCAAGCGTATTCAGTCCACAAACAGAGCTTTGTTTGACAGATATGGTTCTAAATAAAATATTTGCGTTCATTGTTAGCATTTCCTGAGATTCCATATTTATTGTTGCTTTTGTTGTGTGACAGAGTAGAACTGCCCCAGATGGTTTCCAAAACTGTGTTCTTTACAGAAATAGACTGATCCGCCATTCTCCTGGCTTGCCTGACAGTGGGTTTGAACCACTCACCTTTCAAAGGTTAGCTGCTGAGTGCTCAACCATTATGCCACCAGGATGCCTTTGGAAACCCTCTAGGAAGCAAGGATGGTGACACTTAGTCCCACATGCGCTGGACATGTTGGCAGGAGAGACCAGGCCCAGGAGAAGGAAGGACGTCACGCATGGGAGAGCAGCGGGGCAGTGGAAAGAGGAAGGCCCTCAGCAAGGTGGACTGACGCCGTGGCTGCCACAAGGGCTCCCACATGAGAAGCACTGTGAACTTGGCTCAGGACCAGGCTTCTGTTGTACGTAGTGGCGCTATGAGTCGGAACCCACTCGACGGCACCTAGCAATAACATGGGAGAAAGATGGGGCTTTCTGCTCCCATAAGAGTTCGTCTCCCACAGGGGCAGTCCCACCCTGTCCTATAGGGTTGCTGGGTGTCGGCATCGCCTTGATAACACTGAGTTCAGTTTTTTGGTACAACAGGAGAATCAAAAGCCCTGGTGGCAGCAGTGGCCCTCTCCCGTACAGGAGCTGAGGTGTTCATTTAGACTGGGATCCACAAGCTGCAAGCTGCTCCATCGGGGGTGCTTCCCCCACTGGCTGGTGCTTCATTCATCAAAGCTCCCAGGCTGGCCCATGAGGCATTTGACCAGCGGCCCTGCTAGAGGTGCTCTGAGCTGTGCAGGGCTGTGAGGACATGATTCGTGTGGATGGCAGCTCCCCCTGAGGAATGTGCAGCTAGGTTTCTGAGAAGTGCCAGTTTTTATAATCCCTAAAATGATTTTAAACTTTCTGGAATCTGCGCATCCCCTATAAACAATGGGATCCATAGACAAACATACTCATTGGGGAATTATGAGGCATATAATTTTGTCTTTAAATTCTTACGAGTGCATTGTAAGAACATGACTTCATAGGCACCTTTGAGACATTACAATGTTTTAATAACACTTGGCTGCTACATGTAATGATTCATTTTTACTTTTATTAATTTAATTTCTTGCAGCCCCCCTCTCCCCCTAATGCACGGCAGCAGGTCCTTTGGGCACCTCAGCCCAGTCTCCATCCAACTCCACCCTCCTCTGCCCAAGAGTGGCTCACTGGCCCCTGAGGCAGAGACTCTCAGGAAGGGCCCCTCGGTGGAGGGTTTACGAGGCTTCAACCACTCCTTCATTCTTGAACATGCTTTTCCTTGCGTATTACCCTCCCTGCTTCCTCCGAGCCCGCCAACAACCCATTATATTCCCCCATCTGCAGCTACAGCTGTTAGCACCACTGCGTCCCAGCCTGTATTCCACCAATTAAAGGGGGAAAAAAAATCCAAGGAGTGCCCACCAGTGGCAGCAGCTTTTTTGGAAGCCAGTCTCAGCAGGGTGGTCTTTCTCCACGGAGCCCAGGCTGCTCAGAGAGGGCAGAGCACCTTCTGCTGCCTGCCACCCCTCGGTTGGTTTTCTAGCTGTTCCGTGTGGAGTGCCTGACTTCATTCAGTCAGTGACCCACACATTTATCTGTCTGTCCATCCTTCAGTTCTGTTCAATAGATACTTGTCAAATGCCTGCGTTGTTCCAGGTAGTGGTGCTTTCAGTGCTGTGTAAAAGCCTGAATCCTTTAGCCCCCGGGACAAATGGGAAAATGGAAATGTAGGGAATACTACGAGTAAAGGCTCTTCTCTAGGAGGGAATTCACTTTGCTGCCCACCATGGAGCTCAAACAGCCATAACAGTTTACCACCTTTTAGAGGAGCTGTCTGGACATAGCTCATTGGTATTTTCCAGGAACTCTGAGATGCACTATCGTATGTGGTTGGAACATGGACTTCTGCCCTTAGCCCTGTGTTGTGATTCCAGGCAAGCACTCGAAAGTACGCATCCTCACTGCCATCGGGTCCGTTCTGACTCAAAGCGACGCTATAAGACAGGGTCTGAACAGGGCATAGAACTGCCCCTATGGGTTTTTGAGACTGTAACTCTTCACAAGAATAGAAAATGTTGCTGACCTTGTGGTTAGGTAGTCTAACTCATAACTTCTATGCCACCAAGACACCAGGGGCTGTCATAAACATTACCCACAACGTTCACAGCACCTCGTGGAGTTGTGCAGTACACATCCTGACCAGCTGACCCTGATTCAGGCAGACCTGAATTTGAGTACTGCTTTTATTAGTATTTGTGAATCTCAGGAGTCCAGGTGGCACTGTAGGTTAGGCATTTACGGTAACTGCTAACCACAAGGGTAGTGATTCAAGTCCACCAGCTGCTCTGAGGGATAAAGATGAGGCTCCCTGCTCTCATAAAGTGTTACAGTTCCAGACCAGAAACCATATATAGAGTTGCTCTGAGTTCCTACTACAAACAAAGGGGCAGGAACTCCTAGCGACCCTACCGGACAGGGTAGAACGGCCTGCCTCAGTGACAGTGAGTTTGTTAATAGTAGGAATTGACTTAATTGGTGGTGGTGGTGGGGGGGGGTTTGGTATGTGAACCTGGAATGATTTATAAAACTTGGCTCAACCTTGATCTTCTCATCTGTAAAATGGCGTCTTTCTCAAGGTGCCACTGAGGATTAAGGGCAGGAGGTGTATCTAGACCCTGTAGTGTTAGGCCAGGCCCACAGACAATACTCAAACAGCAAGCATCGCCGTTTTTGAAACAACTGATCTTCTATGCACACCTTTCCCCACCTAAGCACATTGTCCACTTGGAAAAGGGTATCCTTCACATTCGTTCTCCAGAAAATTGAGGTCAGCGACTTATTTCCTTCAGGAACCCTCCACCCTACTGTGCCCACAGCTCGCCCACCCCTCCCCCGCCCCCTGGGTTCAGTTACAGCAGAGGCGTGAACAGTGCATCCCTGCACACAGCAGTTGTGTGTGCTGCAGGCCTGTTTGATTCGGGCTGCTTATCTGATCCAGAGGAGAAGCCGTGCTCCTTGGCCTTGAGGAGGCTAGTTGTGGGCTGGCCCGTAATAATACAATTATGAAGGTTAACAGGAAAAAGTAGGGTCCAGGAGCAATTCCAGGCAGCTGGCAGTCCCGCTGAATTGGAAGCGCCCCACCAATGAAAACTGCAGCAAGAAGCAAATTAAACCTCCTATCTGCCATCTCACTCTCTTTTCTCCCCTTTCCTGTTTGGACTTGAAAGGCGATTGGAGCCAGGGCTCTGACAGTTGGCGGAAGTGCTGCAAGGAGAGAGTATTTATTTACAGTGAGTCGTGGTGATGCATGTTCAGGATGCGGTTTCTTGCAGGAAGTTCTGTCCCCACCCCAGGGTTTGATCATTTCTCCAAAAAAAAAAAACAAAAAGAAAAAAAAAAGAAAGAAAAATCCCTGATTGTCTGACTGAGGCCTTGGAGTACCGTTGGGTAACCAACCTGTCTGTACTTGGAGGGTTTGCGGAGGGCACCACTGCGGCTGGGCGTGGGGAGGGAGGTGCCCAGCGGGCCCGGCTCCCTCTAGATGTGTTAAGGCACTGCAATAATCATTAGCCATTTGAAAAAGGGAAGTGGGCCGAGTTTACATGTTGAAAGTGTGGTTGGCCTGGGCTGTTTTGTTTGTTCACAAAGACCAGTGCCAATGGAGGTGGTTGTGCCCAGTGTTTCAGTGAGAACTCAGAGGCAAAGTCAGGGGCTGTAACCCTGGGTAGCAAATACTTGAATTTAAACCCACTGGACTGGAGCTGACGGGGGATTCGCTTCAGCAGCACTCTCAGTGTCGAGCTGCCAGTCCACAGTTTGATGGACCTTTTGTTCTTGGGAGTTCTGTAGAATATTCTAGAATGTTCAGAGGGAGGGGTGAAAAGGGAAATGATATTCCATTGAAGTTTTTTTCTCATGTTTTTCTTATGTTATCATGGGGCTGCAGCATATCAGAGGATTTCTGCTATGAACCGAGAAACATCCTTTACTCATTCTTACCAAAAAAAAAAAAAGGCCAACAGGTTAAAAAATGAACTCTTCTTTCTCCAGATTCTCAGCTGCCTTCTTAGGCGGCTTAGGATGTTCATTACAGGGTCATTAGACCCACCCCATCAGTTTGAACTGCAGTGTCAGGAGCCTTCCAGCAGACATACCAAAGCAAGTCTCCCAGGTAATTCCCTGGCCTGTGGTTCTCAAGACTGC
>NW_022103928.1:7757288-7774185 GCF_000313985.2 Echinops telfairi
TTGTGAGGGCTTATTTGGTGACGACAAAGGATGCTGGCACTGGGTTAACTTTCCTCACCTTCCCCAAATGCATAACACAAACGATCTGTTCAGGAGCCGTGCTGCCACACTGTTTAAGCACTAACCAAAAGGTCAGCAGTTCAAACTCACCCAGCAGCTCTGCAGGAAAATGATCTGGCAATGTGCTTCTATAAAGATCATAGCCTAGAACACCTGGTGGGTATTTCCACTCTGTTACACGGGCTCCTGTGAGTGAAAATGGACTTGCCCGGCACCTTGCAACAGCAGTCATCCCTTGGTTTGCTTCTCTGTTCAGGGAGCAAGGCATTTGGCTACTCTCTGTAGTGTGTCGCACTCTAGGGAGGTGTGCTATGTGAAGAGTGACGTGTGTTGCAACAGATTTTTTGTGACTAATTTTTGCAACTGCTGACTTTATCCTTCCTCTTGAGAAACTTAAGTGCCAGAATGACCTGGCCATTCTTAATTAGTAGTTAGCAGAAACTGCACATGTTTACCATTGGAGTCTTCCCCAAGGTTCTACCTGATTGCTTAAGTTTTTCCCATTGGGGTCTCCCCCAAGGTTCTACCTGATTGGTTAAGTTTTGGCTTCTTTTGGTCTTTAACCATCTATGAAAGGCTAGGTATAATTTCAAGATGGTGGGGGCTTTTATTTGCAGAATCTGGTGGACGTACATGGCAGGTTTCATCTCATTGCCTTTGGGAGCCCATTGGAATAGATCAAATGCATTGAAAAGATGTGTAGGACAAGGAATTCACTGCCTGGAAGATTAAAAGTGACTGTGTAGAAGAGGATGGGTGTGGTGGGTAAGAGTGTGGCTGCTGACTGAGAGGTTGGTGTAGTGATTCTAAATCTCACAGCAACCCCATGGGAGAAAGACATGACAGTCTGCTCCTGTAAAGAGTCCTGCATAGAAAACCTATGGGCAATTTTACTCTATGGCATAGGGCTGCAAAGAGTTGGATCGACTTGACAGCACCTGACAACACAACCAAGTAGTAGTAGAAGGATGTTAAAATATGGTACCGGTGCCCAAAGGAATGACAAGCCTTGCGCAAACGGGAACAATTTCAGAAGTGGTACACCAAGTTTGAGCAGGGTTTTGAAGGATGAGTAGGAGTTCTCCAGATGGTTCAAGAGGAAGACTACTATAAGCAGAGGCCATAAATAGAGGCATCGCCAGCTCTGCTTCTTGTAACATTTACTACTCAGGATCCATCAAGGCAGCACAGGGGTCACTGTTGACAGGGAGCAGCCTAGTGGGGTAGTGGGCTGTACATGGACCTGTTGATCATGCCGTTGGGAGTACAAGCTCATCATCTGCTCCATGGGAGCAAGATGAGGGCTGTCTACTCCTGGCAAGATTTAAAGTCTCAGAAGCCCAAAGGGGCAGTTCTGCTCGGTTCTTTAGGGTCACTTTTTGAGTCCGGTTCGACTTGATGGCAGGGAGTGTGGAGAAGTTTTGACGTGCCATGGTTTCGTGAAGCTATCGATCAGAACTTAGTTGTGGAGCACCGTTGATGACACAGGGCAGAGTGGAACGTTTTGCCACATACCAAGAGCAGCCGCCTTTATGAACTACAGAACATATTTTCTCCAATTTCCCCCTTTGGCTCCCAAAGCCCTTTCACAGTTTGGGCGTTGTTAACAGGGCTGTTAGATGCTTAAGGGACTTAAGGACATCGGGTGGACCACTGGTTCCCTGGCCTGGCAGGGAAAGGCAAGTCAGCTGGTGTGTGTCCTGGAACCAGATTACTTGCCTTTCACAGGAGAGACTGCTTCTGAGAATGAAGACTTCAGGAAGCAGAGGTCAGACCACCATGCTGTGGGGCTGCAGGTCTGGCTGAAACTCCCATGGGCCCTGACTTTGGCCATTTGCTTTAACACACGATCAGTGAAACTGCATTACAAGTAGTTCCAAGGTCTTCAGAATCAGAGGGTTCAATGAAGGTGTAGATGCTGAATGTTCAGCTCAGTGCCTGGCATGTTGGTAACCCCTCCCTCCACTGGGTGTCCAAAGGTCTTCACAGAAGAATGAACAAAGCAAATTAAAAACATGGTTTCTCAGCTCCAGAGCCAACCTATTGCATTGTTTCCCAACTTTGACACTCTCGACATTTGGGGCCAGAAAAGTCTTTATTGTGGGCAGCTGGCCTGTGTTGGTTAGGATGTGTAGCAGCATCTACATCCTAGGTGCCATTGACATTCCACCAACCCTCAGTCCCCCACAGTGACTCTCGGAAATATCTTTAGACATTTCCAAATGTCGTGCGTGCGTGCGTGCGTGCGTGTGTGTTGTCATGCATGCTGAGAACCCCTGCTTCAGACCACGCTTCCTCTAGTAGGCCCTGTCATTATTTGGAAAGTTTGTGCCCATCTCTAAAATATGGCAGTTTAAAGAATACTTTTGTACGTTCCACAACAGAGAATGCCGTTAACTTGAAAACAAACACAAAAACAATCAACCAGTATTGATTAAGATGCAATCACATCTTTCAGGAAAGAAGTCCCAACATACCTGGTATCAGATATTCATGTATTGTCGTTGTTACCTTAAAATGCTAGCAAGAGAGTATTTTAGGAATTGACTTTTGCATGACTTTTCTTCATTTTAAATGTTCTTGGTATGTTTCACCTGAGAGAACTGTTTTCCCATCCTTCCTTGAAGCTTTTCCCTGCACCATCCCTGCCTCACTCTCTCACTAATGCCTTCCTTATTTATGCGGACACCCTAAAATGTTCTGGGGACCAGTAAGAGACACTCATTTGCCTCTATGGCCCATTGCTTCAAGTGGGGTTCAGGCATTGAATGCCATGTCTTGCCCATTTGGCTGCAGGGACCTGTGCTCCTTGTAGCTGGGTACCACGCCTGGATTTCATATCTGCACAAACAGCAGCCCTAGCCTGACTTTGCCTGTTGGCCACTGCCTAGCTAGTTGCACCCCTATGCAAGGTGTGTTGTGGGAATGGCAAGCTTGTGTCATCCCTCCAAGCAATGCTTAGAGGGTGCAGGTGTGCTTCCACTCTGGACACCATCCTTTGTCTCCTGAGTACCCTCACCTTTGTGCTAGCTTCTTCACTGCCCTGTGCTCTTGAGATTGCTCTGCTGGCCTCACTTGGTGGGAAGGGCATGGGCACAGTGGCTGAGAAGCCCAATCTTCCGTGTGAACTGCTGCCTTATAAATATCCCAGCTTGGCATTGGCATTCTCCTGGTAAGAACACAGCAGAGCAGGAAAGCAATATGTTGAAAAGCTTGTATCTATGGAGATGGCTTTTTTCTCCCCCCTCCCCCCTTCCATTAGACTGAAAACCTCCCCAAATCTCTGTAATTCTATTTGTGGAAGGGGCCTCCCCAGCTTTGTGCTTGAGGACTAGATCCTGGCCATCAAGGTCCAAGCTGTATCAGTGAAGACGCAAGGGAGGCGCAGTCTCAATATTTGGAGATCAAAATTATGTAAGTGGAGGGGAGCCTGAAGAAGGTGACCAGAAGTCAAAATGCTGGCTGTGCTGTGCTGTTAAATCATTTTGTGAGCCAGGGGTTAAACGGCAGATGGCCAGGAGGAGAGCGAGTCAGCAGAGATAATGGAATGCACAGGTACTGATGCCTCCACAGGAGACTTTTAAAGGTGGATAAGTAACTGGAAATAGGACCCGTCTCGCTGTTTCACATTTTACACAGTAATCCAGAAACACCAGCTCTTGCAGGCCAGTGGAGCTCCTGTTAAGCTGGGTTACCAGAAAATGAAAAACAGGAGATGCCAGTCACTCATCCAGAACTGTTTTTCAAGAGCTAGCAAGCAACTTCTTACGTGTAAAATTGACATGTTGACTCCGGACACGATCTTGGAGGTAATGAGTGGCTTCGTTATTTTATTTGCTTTTATTCCATTATTTTTAAAGAAATATTGCAGATGAGTTCCATCCTAGGGATCATTTTGAGGCCCTTCTGTCCAGAAAACAAGTCCCAGTTAACTCCTTCAGTTCACAGTTGTTTACACTATCTCCATGAGTTCTGTGATGGTTCAGCGGTAGAACTCATATTCTGTGCAGGATACTTGGGTTCAAATCCTGGCCAGTGCAGTGCATTCCATGCACAGCTATGACCCATCTGTCAGTGGAGGCTTGCATGTTGCTGTGATGCTCAACAGATTTCAGCGGAGCTTCCAGACAAAGACAGGCTAAGAGGACAGGCCTGCAAATCAACTTCAGAAATCAGCCAGTGAGAACCTACTGGATCAGAGCAGCCCAATCTGCATCCGATCTTGGGGATGCTTCCGAATCAGGCAATGCTTTGCTCCATTGTACACATGGTCCCCTTGAACCGAGGGGCAGGTGACAAGAACAAACAGCCTGTCTTCAGAGACTCATGGGAGCTTCCGTGAATTCCGTTTTACTCAATCTCCTAAACACAACTTTTCACCTCTAGAAACCAATCTATCATCTTACCTGCAAGGGAATCAATCCTCTTCTTCTGAGAGGCGCCTTTTGTACCTTATCACTTCTCTGTGTTGGTCTCTGGTGTCTCATCCAGGTCTGGGACACCTAGCTCTTGTTCCCAGTGCAGCTAGGGGTCTTTTATGCCCCAAGCATCATCGACATTGCTTCTGTGAGCCCATGACTATCTCCGAGTTAGAAATTCATGCAGTGGTTTGAACTTTCTTGATAGCATGAGAGGGAGCATCATGGGACATTTCAGAGTACCTATGACCTCCTCTCCTCTGGTTCTGGGAAGAGCTCCTCCTGGGGAGGGAGAGCGTGGGATCTGTCCATGAGAGCTGACCCCTTTCATCTCTCTGTCCCAATGTCTCTGTGATACCTGGTGAGTTGGGGACCCAGGGGAGAATTACTGTTATTCTGGGACTTCTGAACGCTGTGTGTCTCTATCACACCTGGAGAGTTGGGGGAGCCCGGTGGAGAATTGATGTTGGCTTCTGGGACTCCTGAACTCTGCGTGTTGTATGTGCTCTTGGCTTTTATTTCCCTTTTCAAAAATCCCGAGATTGTGGAATCAAAGGGACTGCCAGATTTGAATGTCAGCATTGTGTTCTGTTTCTCTGAATGAGGAAACTACATTCATCCCTTACCAGTTTTATATAGGAATGCATGTACATATGCATATATATGCTTTAGATAGGGCATTAAAATGTAATATGTAAACATACATATAAATATGCCTTATTTGATGGCTGAACATGGTATTGCATTAAACTGGCATTGCTGTGTTTGGTAGTAGGGCTAAAATTTTTGTTAACCCTCTTTTAAGTAGGTGTCAAAATTATGTCACAATGTCATTGTTTGTCCAGTCTATTCTCAGCTCTCAGCCCCAGGTGTTTCTTCAGAGTTTGGTCTTTCCCAGGCTGTGACCTTTAGAAAGCAGATTGCCAGGCCTGACTTCTGCTGCACCTCTGGGTGTGCTTGAACCACCAGCTTCCTGCTAGTGACTGAGTGCTTAACTGTTTGCACCACCAGGACTCATATAAAACTAGATTATTATAATAGACATGCCCATCGTGCCCCTGCACACAGATCTTCACGTGGTCTAGCAGACACCCTGGAACATGATTTGGTTTTCAGTCTGTGATGGAAAGCTATTAATAACAAACTATTTGCCTGTTCGACATCTTTTGGGTGTACAAAGTCAGTGAGATGGATTGGATGCTCCAGGTTGTGCAGCCCTCAGGTATCTCGGTATTCGAAGGTGTTCCTATCCTCACTCTTTGATGGAGGGCTCTGGGTCTGGCTCATGACCGAAACTGGTTCCAACCCTGCTGCACCGATGGAGTTAGTCCTTGGAGTTTTCCTGTCCTCCTCTTACCAGGAAAGGGGTTTGGCAAATGGGATTCGTAAGAGTTTGATAGAAACCATATTTTATGGATCCCAAACTAAGGTTCCAGAATTTACGAGAATGAGTCATATTTAGGGGACTGTTGGGTGGGGCCTGTGAAATGTGAAGTAGAGCTTCCCATCCAGCAGGCGGCGTCATCACGAGAGCCAGTGGGTCCCGCATCTGTCCTCAGCTTCTCCGCGAACCTGTTCCGCACAGAAGCTGCACTGATTCCATTGGGAAGCTGGCTTGTCCGAAGCAGAATTTTTCTTGTGTTAGTATGTAAAGTTCATTATATTGATGTGGAAGGAACTCTGAACACGTGGAGTTTTCCAAATGAAGTCTTCTTAAGGGCGAGAGTAGGGTGGTGTGTGTGTGTGTGTGTGTGTACACAATACCTTTTGACACTGGGAAGGTGCCAGGAATATGATCTAGGGAAAAGCTTCATTGGAATAAATATTAGAAATTCATTTCTACATGGCATAAAACTAACACTTGCTTTCAAAACTTAAAGGTGTGTGTCCTTTAACATTCATGATCTGTTTTGTGAAATAGGATGTTATGTAATTTGGACGCTGGGTGAGTACCGTGTTATCTACAGGTAGTTCGAATTCAATCTATATAGCTAAATCCTCATAAAGCCTATCAAATTAAAACCTCAGGCAGCCCTTCGGAGAACACCCAGGCGCAATATCCACAAAATAAAGCAGGCTGTTTGCTCAGTGTACACCTGGGCTAGGCAGGGGCTGCACCCACAGCTGGATCAGGACCCTGTGCCTGGCTGCACACAAGGTAAGATGGAACACCTGGAGCGCTGTGAGGTGACTGTGGAACAGGTGGGGAGTGCATGTGCTTATGCTGGGAGTGGCTTGCAGTGGTGGCCCTGGCTGCTGATGCCCAGTTGGGGCGGTCCTTTTCTGCTTACTTGCAGCTATAGCTAGGACCTTTTGAGCCATTGGCTCAGTCAACACTGCCTGAGCCTGTCCTGCTGGTAATAAAAGGCTAGATGGCTGCGTCTGTAAATGAAGCCAGGAAGTGGGTGAGGAGCAGATACTGTGGAATAGGGATGCACCCTGCAGCCCCGCTGCTAATTTACTCTAGGGTTTGGGGGGGGTCTTTAAAATCATTGGAGGAAGTGATAAAATAAGAGTTTCTTTCTCAAAAAACAAAACATAACAACAACAACAAAACCACCTTGTGAGACCAAGTATGTGCAGTTGGATATTGCCCGAAAGGGCAAACATTAAGTAGCGTGTACCTCTGCTTTAGTTGGAGGGGAAAGGGAAAAGCAGTAAACAGATTTTAATATCAATTGGACATGTAAATATGGGCATGATGGGCTGTTAAGTTGGCAGCTGATACCTTCTATACATGATCAAAGGAGGAGGGAGAGAGGGGGGTGGCAGAGTCTGTACAGAAGGATTTTCATGATTTGGGGGTTGTGGACCACTTTATGAACCTGAAAAATCATTGAGCCTCTCTGCCTGTGTTTATGGATGGATGCATGTACAAGGGGGCTGCAAAATTTGAGGCAAAGTGAAAAGATAATGAAACTTCCCCACAAATATTTTGAAGTTTAGTATATATATATATATATCGTTATCTCTGTATATACATCTCTCACTTCCTTTCTCTAATGTGTGTGTTTGTGTGTGTGTGTGTGTGTGTGTGTGTGTGTACATAAACCTCCAAACTCACTGCCCCTGGGGAGAGAGACAGACAGACAGACAGAGATAAGGAGAAGTCCCTGAGTCCCTGGGTGGCACAAATGGTTAATTCTCTACTAGATGGTTTGAATCCACCTGGAGGTGCTGTGGGAAGCAGGCCTGAAGAGTTGCTCCAGAAAGGTCACAGCCATTGAAAACCCTATTGAGTTTATTTTGTTTCTTGATTTCATTTGGTGTGTCTTTTCTGTAGGTGAAATCCAGGGTAGCTAAGTCTACAGAGACAGTAACTGGATTAATAATTAGCCTAGACATGGCAGGGGAGGTTTGGGGGGGCGGGACAGGGAGCTAACAACTATAGGAAGGAAGAAATGTTTTAAACTTGATGTGGTGATAGTTGCACAGCTCTTCTTGATGTGATTCAGCGATTGATTTGTATGATAGGTGATTATATGCCAATTAAGAAAACAAACTATGAAAAAAACTGTGGGGCAGTTCTACTTTGCAGACATGAAATCACGAGTCAGAATTGACTTGATGCCAAATGAGGGGACTCCGCGGTTAGTTGTAGACCATTAAATGAGAGGTCAGTGGTTCAAACCCAGCAACTGCTCTGCAGGAGAAAGTCATTTGTTTCCTTAAAGACCTACAGCCTTAGGAATCCTATGGAACCATGTTGGCTCCTATGGAACCATGAATCCTATCGAACTATGATTCATAGTTGAGTCAGTGGGAATGCTTGGAGTTTTAAAAGCAACCAATATATGTACATATGAGTGTATTACAAAAAGTTTGTGGGGAAAAAAAGTATTGAAAGGTAATCCAAGCTTGCCACAAGCTTTTTTTGAAACCCATATTGCATATATACAAATGTTCATTTTCCTATCATCTAGAATTAATAACTTAGCATTTGGCCATATTTACTCCTTCCCTGTTACTTTTAAGGAGTAAATCATTAAAAAAAAAAGTAAAACATTTATGATAAGAGAGCAGAACAGTCTCCTTTAATCACACAGTTCAAGTCCCAGCCTCCCACTTCTACTCTGTGCATCAGGAGTTTTCTTTTTGTCTTCGTTAAGCTTCTACTGCATTATACACACGGGTGCCCACCAAGTGTATACAAGGGGCATACCCCCCCCAAAATTGGAATTGTGCTGGGCAGAGCAAATTTTTCATAGTATGCATTTTTCCCGTAATGCAAGCATCGAGCAACTCCCTCTGACTCAGTGCATCCAGTGGCATTGCTGGGAAGGTTCTCTCTGGTCACAGTGAATTTTTCGTAACAGTTTTGCTGAACCTCATTTTTTGTGATGACCAATTTAAGAAAATAGCATATTGCTGTGAAATTGTGTTTCCTGCTCGGGGGGAAATGCTGCAGAAACTGTTGTGATGTTGAATACAGCTTACAAGGACAACATTATGGGAAAAACTCAAGCGTTTGCGTGGTTTTCTCATTTCAAAAAAGTGAAACACCAAATGATGACCAGCCTCATTTTGGACATCCCATCAACTTCCTGAATGGATGAAAATGTCAACCCGTTGTGCATTTCAAGTTCATTCCACCGGGTCAGGCTGTTAATCAAGCTTTTTCTTTAGAGGATCTGAAAAGATTACGTAACAGTGTGTAACCAAAAAAGGCCTGATTTGTGGCAGACTGGTTTTGCCACCACGACAATGCACCTGCTCAGGCAGCCATCTCAGTGCTCTAGTTTTTGGCCAAAAACAAAACAAAACAAAAACCCAGCATGCCTCTTGTGCCTCACACAACTTACTCATCTGACCTTACTCTGTGCAACTTCTTTTTGCTTCTGCGAATGCAGAGGGACATGAAAGGACAGCGATCTGAAGACATAGAAGAGGTGAAGAAAAAAAGAGGGAGATGCTGTTAGCCATCCAAACAGAGGAGTTTAAAAAATGTTTCCAAGAATGGAATTGTAGATTTGACAAATATATTAAGTGTGATGAAAAGTACTTTAAAGGTGAAAAGGTTGTTTTGTAAAAAAATTTGAATACATAACTTTGAAAAAATTCATTTTGCGGGGGTACTCCCTCAAAGTGCTTTTGTGTATATGCCTTAAGTTTGCATAAGTAGTATTGTAACATCAACATGCACAGAATTTCCAAAGTGTACCTGGCACACTGTGGCCCCTGGGACCCCTTTTTGGACTCCTGACCTAGGGAACCACTGGCTATCTGTCAGTTTGTCAGACTGGGCGGCTTGTGTGTTGCTGTGATGCTGGTAGCTGTGCCACCAGTATGTCCGATGTTAGCAAGGCCCCTCATGGTGGACGAGTTTCAGGGGGAGCTTCCAGACTAAGAATAAACTAGGATGGAAAGCCTATCTGCTTCCAAACATTAGTCAATGAAAACTTTATGGATTATAACAGAACCATGTCAGATTCCCATGATGTGGCCACTTCATTGTGAACAAACAACAGCAGCAAAACAAACCTAGTGCCATTCAGTTGATTCTGACTGCAGGGACCCCCCCCCACACACACACAGTGTTTCCCAGATTAAATCTTTCTGGGAGCAGTTAGCCTCCTTCTTCTCTCTTCTTTCTCTTGCAGTCACTGACCTTGTGGTTAATAGTCCAACCCTTCCCCCACAGTGTCACAGAGGGCATGTCAGGTTATTAATCCAACCCTTCCCCCACAGTGTCACAGGAGACATTCATTGCTGGAGGAGGGGGATTTTTGGAGTTTGGGTAGTAGAGGGGCAGTCAGGGTGAGTTAGAGCCTCAGTGAGTGGAATTGGCACAATCTCCACAGCGGTGGAGGTGGACTCAGTGCTGGTGACTGTGCAGGATGATCCAAGGGCTGGGCTGCATGTTGTGGTGTTGAACATGACTTGGAGTCAACCAGATGACTGCAAACAGCAGCAAGTTTAGGGCCAGGGGCCTGAGTCTGCAGAGTCAGAGAAAATGCCTTGTGCTGGGGACCAAGCAGCAGGCAAGTGAGGTTAAGGAGCAGGAAGGGAGGGATATCATGAACCTGCATCCTGTGTGAGGTCTGAGTACACACCCCTGTGGGCTCTAGAATCCATCCTCTGGCCATCATTATGTCTGTAGTGTTCATTCAACATTTAACATAGCTTCCTGTGTATTCTTTCTCACCTGGATGCTAAACTCCTTAAAAGTAAGCACTCAGATTCTCCATCTCTTTGCATCCCCTCTTGATACTTTACCTAAGAAATGCTTTGGAATATGGTTTTTGTTTATTTTACGTACGGTCTTGTATAAATATTCAGTATGTCAGTAGACCTTTAAATAATTCTCAGAAACAGAAGATGAGGCATGTGAACATAACGATGGCGATTTAAGCCAGGCCAGAAATGCTTCAATGGTATAATGTGGGCTTCGGTTTCCATTTTGCATGGGTATAGGTGTATGACCGAGGACTTCCAGGCTTCTCTACTACTGCCGGGGCATGGCAGACAGTGCAGATAAGTACACACACAGCTGTGTTCACCTGCAGGCCGGAAGCACTCACAGCCGTGGATGGGAGAGTAACCTCAGAATGGGGCCTGCTGGATGTTCTGTGAGTCCCCAGGAAGCAGGCTCACCAGGCTTCAACACACAACAGGATTGCTTCTCCCAAGAGAAAAACATGGCCCCTGTTACCCTGCTTTATATTCTGTTTGTACAGCATGCACATCTTTAATGTGTGTTTTTATTTTAGTTTACAGTCCTTTCTCCGCTCCGCAGCCAGAGATCTTTCAAAGGCTCCCCTGTCTGCCCTCTCTCTGATGTGTGGTGTCAGATACCAAATGTGTTGGGAAGCCTTTGAAAGGTTTTATTTCTAGAGCTTGAGCCCATAAAGTTGTTTCTCTGGCGGGTTGTTGTGTGCGCTGCTGCGCTAGACATGGTCGGTCGCTGCTCCCTTCAGAAGAACAGGGAGGGAGGGTTTGTGTGGTCCGAGGGAAAGGGCTGTGTCAAAAGCCGACACCTTCCCTTAGATTTTATAGTTTCAAAAACAATGCCTCAAGTGGCTGAGCGAGTCTCCATGGGCTTGCTCTTTGTTTTTAGGGTCCTTGTATATCACTGGCTTTATGGTCTGACTTTGACCATTTGATGGTTACATTCTTTTGTGTAAAACTATGCTAGTCCCTGTTTGCTTTGTTAGGGAGGGAGGAGGAAGCAAAGCCAATGACTCAGCTCTCTCTTGTTTGGTTGTTTGTTTGCTTATTTAGGATCCAAAAAAGCAAAATCAAAACCCAACAATCCAGTGCCAAGTACAAGATGGTCAGGGCACTCTGACCACCAGGCCCACACAAAGCCACTGCTATTTCGGCCTTAAAGCTGTGGTCCAGCTTTGAGAATGTTGCAAAGTGTAGCTCCCCCAGCCAAATCGTGGTTTTTTTGTTTTTGTTTTTGTTTTTCACATGTTCACATTTCCTGATTTCCTGTGTTGAACTGTTTGGAAGGCTCCACTCTGGAGCTTCACATTTAAACCTGAATATCATGTAAGTTCTGAGAGTTCTGCTCTGGGGAGGGAATGGACAGTTAGTTCTACATTCCTGATACCAGGTTTCTGATGCTGGAGGGACCCTCACCCCTTAGTGTGACGACAGAACCTTGCCATTTGAAGCCACAGGGCTCCAGTCAGCCCCGGCCCAGCTCTACTAGGTGGAGTGCCACTGGCCCGGGGGGACATGGTGGAATAGGAGCAGATTAGTAGACTGGGAGGGACAGGAAAAGGAAGCTTCCAAAGGGAGAGAAGAATGAGGGTCATGGGGCCAGGACCCAGGAGGGACCAGTCGATTGTGCTCTGAATACAGGGAGGGGTGTGAGGTCAAAAGCTGGCTCTGGGGCTGCAGGGCAGGGAAGAGAGAAGGGAAACGCTGTGTGGCAGCTTTGGGAGGAGGCAGGAGAATCACCCCATGGATGGATGATGGATGTAGGGAGGGGACCAGTAGGGTGTTTGCCTGACTGATATTCAAAGGGGGTGGCGTAGGGGGCTGGGGGTCGAGCATGCCAAGACTTGTGGGAAGAGGCCTGGGCACACTGTCACACCCGACAAGGTTGTCTTACTAAGACCACTTGGAAATCAATTGTCCAGGAATCAACTCTTAACTCAAGGCAGCCTTGTGGGTCTCAGAGTGGAACTCTGCTACACGGGGCTTTCAAGGGCTGACTTTTCAGAAGTGGAATCATCGCGCCTTTAGTGTGAGACACTTCAGGGGAAAATTGAACCTTACTATCTTGGTTAGCTGCCGAGTAGTTTAACAGTGCCACCTAAGGACTCCCATTGGTTTCACCCAAACCTCACTGCCATCTGGGTGATTCCAACGCATAGCGACTTATCGGTTGGGTAGAACTGCCCTGTATACTTCTAAGACTGTGAATTGTTATGGGAGTAGAAAGCCTCATCTTTCTCCCTAGGAGTGACTGGTGCTTTGGACATCTGGCTTTGCAATTATCAACCCAATGCTTACCCCATTGCACCACCAGGACTCCTTACCATTGAGGACTCTAGAAACAGAAGTTCCCTGGGGTCAATGATAGAAGTGACAGCTCTTTGGAGCAGTTCCCCGGTACATTGGTTGACCCTTCAGAAATGCTTGTTGCAAAATGGCTTTATAAGCTTTAGAGAATCCCACATTTCTGATGTAGATTCTGTCAGTTTCTCCACAGACTCTAGGTAAGCCACCTAGGTGCTGACGAAGAAGAGGCTGGGCTTACAAGCACAACGGGGTTGACAGGTTTCACCATGTAACTTTGGTTTCTTGCCCCTCTCATGATCATCTGGTCAGTTGTGACTCGGCAACCCTGGAGGACAGAATACAGCTGCCCGAGTGGGTTTTTGAGGCTGTAATTCTTTGTGAGAGTAGAAAGCCTCTTTCTCCCGCAAAGCAGCTATTTGGTTTCAAACTGCCGACCTTGAGTTTAGAAGCCCAACCTGTAACTCACTACACCACCAGGGTTCCATTGTTTTCCCATGTATCATAAAACATGAAACCAGAATAAACCCACGGAAAGAAAAACAGTCAGGTAAAGTATGGAGGTGAAGATTTTTAATTTTACCCACAGTCATAGGTTGGTTTGATAGAAAACTCTGTCTCCATCCTTCTCTGGGGGTGTTTGTTGCCTGTAACATGAGGACTTGGCAGTGAACTCTTGTGTCACTATAACATTTAACAAATACCCGTAGAGGATGTGTTTGACTGAAGTAACCATCTGAAGCGTAGAGTTGTAGAGTAGGGCTAACTTGGTGACCCCAGAGAAGTTACCTTGTTTCCTAGGACCTCAATATTCCCATCTGTAAAATGGGAATATGACTCATTGCGAGGACGGAGCGAGATGAGTAGCGCAGCCCTTAGGTTAGCCCATTAAAAGGTGCAGCCAGAGTGCCCAGTCTCTTCCGCTTTTATCAACAAGCGAGTCAAACAGCAGTCGCCATATTTTGATCACACAGGTTCTCTCTGGGGCAGGCATTTCCCAGCAAGTTGCTACTTACCCCCCCCTCCCAGTGCCACCCCACCCCCGGTTTTTCTCGACACCCTTCTTGATTTCCTCCTCACCAACCAGAGAAATGAATCCAAATGGTTTGTTCCCCCTGGACATTGGTTATGAACTTGAGCTGGTTCCTCTCTGCCCATGTTGTCTTTGCTGGGCCCATGTGTTCTGTCTCCATAGATGGCCTGAGCTGCTTACAGGGAAGGGGTGCCTCTGCTGGACCCCATTCTAGCACATACCTGCTTGCACACTTTCTCCCACCAGGAGTGATTGTAGAAGTGAGACATACGGTGGGTGGAGGGACCTGTTGGCCCAGGTTCTGTGTCTCCCGCATGGGCAGCTGCTCAGTTCCTCCAAACGTAACCTGGGAGGCAGCCTTTTTTTTTTTTTTTCTGGGCCTGGGGGTGGGGACACATTCTCCCACGGAATGGTGACTACCTCCTTTAACAAGTCAGCAGGCCTGGGTGACAGACAGACACCATAAGGCAGAATTCTGAGCCTCTGTTCCATGGTGGCAGAATGTAGTACGTTCTCTGTTTTTCCCCCTTGAATCAGAGCAGGTAGATTTGTCATTTTAGAGATTAGTCTAGGGACTTCCACTACAGAAAAGACCCAGAGATTAGAAAATGACATTTTAATGGATTAAATAAAAGTGGATTAAATGTGGCAACAAATACTTTGATAGCAAGTGATGTCAAATGGTATACATGGAGTACTCTGCAAATAACTCTCTTTTTCTTTCTCCTTGAACTTGGGATCCCAGTGTATCACACAGACAAGTATCAAAGCCCAAGATTCAAATCTGTTCCTGAAATCATTCCAGAAAAGAAGGAAAATGCTACCCATTGTCATCTGTTACAAAATTTCCTAACCTTTTCCTCTCCTTCCCTCCTTCCTCCCCTCTCTCCCTCTCCTTTTTTTTGGAATATATTTTTGTACTATTATTCACTCGGCTTGTAATGTGGTGCCAGCTCTAGGCCTGCTCATTTTACGGTGTGTGCATGGCTGTGGTCCCTATTTTATAAGTAGGGACTGTTGGGTGAGGGAGTCATGCCAGAACATCTGCCTCTGCAAAGTCCTCGAGTCAGGCTTTCCGTGGTGTGGTCTGGCTGACTATTTTAGGGTCTGGTCAGGAGGGAGCCGGTAAAGAAACCTGAGTTCCCAGGGTGGTCCCAGTAAGTTGAGAGTGTGGGCAGTGAGGCAGGGCAGTCTGGGCAGCCCACCCCATGGTACTTCCTGTGTGAGCGTGGATGGAAGATAAAGAAGAATCTTCACACACACACACACACACACACACACACACACACACACACACACACACCCCACCCCCACCCCCTACCCATTTTGCCAGTTTTCTGGCTTCCCAGTAGAGCAGAAGCAGCTTGGAAAGATGTAGGATTTTGTTTTTCACTGGCTATGCAAATATGTATTGAGGAATGCTGCTTGTGCGCCTGCTTGAGGGGTTTGGAATGAGGACTGTGCGTGCACCTTATTCAATCCATTGAAGTGTCAGACCTGCAGCCAGGTGAGTCAGGTAGGGCATTGCAGGGGTGACTTAGCTCTCTTAAACATTGGTACCTCTTAAAGATAATGATGACTTCCTTGGAAAGTCCTATTTTGAGGGCTGCACCAAATTTCAGCTCAATATTTAGTTAACACAGAAGAATCATTATGGAACATGTTAATTCTGTTTTTCCATTTTTATACAGTCTTAACATTTCCTCCTCAGATACAATACTTGCTCAGGTTTTGCTCTGAAGCATGTTTCTAACTTTCTATTTCAATATTTCATGCCACCCAGTTATCAACAGATGGACAGGGACTTGGAGAGCTGCCTCCTCCACCCTCCCTCCAGTCCTCACCACACACAGGCACAAGTTCTCATGACCAGCACACACAAGAGCTTAGTTCTTCCTTGCTGTCTGTTTCTTGGCACAGATCTTTAATTTCTGAACTGCTCAAAGCAAGGGACTCCCCCCACCCCTTTCAAATAAACAACAAAAAAAGTGCTTCTCAGATGAACCTGTCCCAAGTTTTTTTTTTCTTCTTAAAAAAATAATTTCTTGATATTCCCCACCCCTCAAACGGGTCTGGGGGTAGGGTGGGAAAGACCTAACTGCTGTAGAGTCAGTTCTTCAATCCTAATTTATGGTCACCCCGTGTACCGTACAGTAGAACTGAGCCCTGCAGGGCTTTCTGAGTTGGGGTCTTTACAGGCCTTTCTTCCGTAACGCGACCCAGTGAAGGAGCCGCCACCATTTAGGTTAGAAGCCAAGAGCAAACGTTTTGTGTACCATCCACAGGCTTATAAAAGGCGTGAAGTCAGAAGAAAAAAACCACCCAAAGTTGAAATGATCTCATTGGTTTTCCTCCAGGCCCCCTTAGGCATAAGGAGGCTCTGGTCCAGTGACCAAGTCCACAGTCAAGGTTGCTGGATAACATGTAGACCTTAGGGAGGACAAGATGAACCTGCATGAAGCCAAACCTTATGCCCACCTTCGTGGCGCCGGCCTGCACCATCGTTCTCAGGTCTTTTCCTTGTGTTGGATGGTTACTGTAATGGAAACAGCAAAAAAATGTCAGCTCGACTGCTCTCTGCGTGTTGGCACTCGTGCGGGGAGTTTCAAAGGGATGTTTTATTGATTCTGTAACTGCACAGTAGAATGGACAAGGCGAGCAGAACCTCAGGGCTAGGAAAACCCCAGCTCTCCCAGCAGCTCTGGGATGAGCTGTGGTTTGGAGAAGGCTCACCTAGCAGTTGAAACTCAAGGTGAAGTGCATGCTTAACCCTTTCTTGAACCCTTTCTTTTTTTTCTTTTTAATCATTTTATTGGGGCTCATACAATTCATCACAATCCATACATACATCAATTGTGTAAAGCACACTTACACATTTGTTGCCCTCATCATTCTCAAAATTATCTTTCCTCTT
>NW_022103928.1:7775338-7804000 GCF_000313985.2 Echinops telfairi
GCATGAGGAGGCCCAATGTCCACCTGCCACCCTACTACTAAACCTATAAATATATGCACATAGGTCCATTTCCCCCATAATCTTAAATATATTTACATATGTACATGTCTGTATTTAGGCTTCTATGTATGCCCTTTTCTCCTATTCCTTTCCTCTATTTCCTTATGCTTTCCTCTTGTCCCACTACCATGTTCAGCCCTCATTCTGGTCTTGAACCCTTTCTTAACCCTTCAAGTTTCTTTTGTCTCTGTGTGTGCCCGAACCACGGCTCTCTGATGAGATTTCAAGTGTTCAGCTTTCTCTGCGCCCCATGGTTTGCCCTAACTGTTATTGTTTTATGACTCTGCCTTTTGAAGGGCTGTTTGCAAACCTTGGGCATGAAAGTTGTAGGAGCCTTTTTAAAACAGTGGAAGCTGGAGAGGAACTTCTCAGGAAGTAAAAACTGGAGTGGGACTCTGAGCTGGGCTTGTGAAGAGAGAGTAGCCCATTTGCTGCTAATAAGCTGATTGTTTTCCAAACCTGCAAGAGTGGACCAAGCTGTTTTGCCCAAACAATGGAAAATTAGCTCTGTAAATGTTTGTTGCTGCCATATTTTTACACTGGCATGCATATCTGTACTGTTTCATTAATTTGGTTAGTGCAGGCAACAAATGGAACAAAGGCATTTTGAAAACCCACATCACACTGTGGAGAACATGACAGAGTGTCCCACTGGAGGTGTGGCCAGCAGTAGATCTCTGACTGCACTGTCCTGTTGAGGCTACATCCCTCTTACTGGAGGGTCTTCCAGAAGAGCAGAGGGGCTGCTCCCCTATCACACAGTGGTCATCACCTTGATTAAAAGCCATAATAATAAACAAACAAATAAACCCATGATGATGATATGGTTGTTGTGAGATCGAGTGTAGAGCTACCTCTCATGAAAGATCTTTATGCCTGCAGAGGGACTAGTGGGTTCCAAACTACTGATGACAAATCACTTAGCCACTGCACTCCCAGGGCTCCTGACAATCCCTGCTACAGATACCCAAAGGCGGAACTTTCACTTCCTCTAGGAAATCTCTCTCACGAGCCCTCACTTCGCCTCACTTGGGAGAGCTACTCCATAGCTTGCTTTCCAGAGGCCTCCAAGCACTTGTTTTCAGGTTCCTGAAAGATGTCTTTACAAAGGTAGCCCCAAACTTGTGAGTAACGATTTTTGAAAGGGAGGTCTTTCCTATGGAAACTGTCCTCTGCTACAACTGCTCCCGCGCCTGGATTTGCTGTCTGTACCTGCTCCACCAGAGGCTTTCTAGTTATTCGCCACCAAGCCCTCAGAGTTGTCTTCATCTTTTCACTCCTCACATTCTTTGTTACTAATTTGGCAATTTCTTTTATTTCTTGCCCCATCCTTTCCTTCTGTTCTGCTGGTTGGCCTTCTCTCATTCAGGCCTATGGTTTGTGTGGTCTGTCTGTGGCCGTCTTGATGGGCGGCTCTGTCTCTCTCCGTTCCTGCTGGGACCGCTGAGTCATGTTGGTTGAGCACTCTCCAAGGCTCTGTTATTTTTATTTATTTAATTTTTAAGCATTTTATTGGGGGCTCATACAGTTCTTATGACAATCCATCCATCCATCCATCCATTGTGTCAAGCACATTTGTACATTTGTTGCCATCATCATTCTCAAAACATTTGCTTTCGACTTGAGCCCTTGGTATCAGCTCATTGTCCCTTCCGCCCCCATGAACCCTTGATAATTTATAAATTATTATTCTTTTGTCATGTCTTACACTGTCTGACGTCCTTTCACCCACTATCCCTTCCCCCAGGGAGGGGTTTTTATGTAGATCCTTGTGATCGGATCCCCCCAAAGCCCAGCTTTTTAGCCTGCCTTTGCAGGCCTGCTGTGAGCTCTCTCCCAAGGACTGCCAGCGCTGAGTTCTCCTCAGCCCCTCACGCACCTGGCTATGTACTCCTGAAGGTCATGGACAGGAGAAGCTGATAGGGCCATTCTGGTCTGCACCTTTGGGGCTGCTGTGAGTTGGAATTGACTTGAAGACCAATGGCAGTTTGTCTTCGTTCATTTCACCCCCTGCTCAAAAGGCTTTTTCTCCCATCTTCCCTTTCCAAGTCATTTACTATTTCATGTTTTCCCTTCTTTGTCTCAGAGGTTGGTGTGCACAGTACATCCAATGGTGTGGGTGTTCGTTGCCGTTGGATTGGTACCTCTCCACCGTGACACTGTGTACAATAGAGAACAGTGCTGCCTGCTCCTGTGCCATCCTCGCCACCATTGCTGTGTTTGAGCCTGTGTGTCAATCCGTCTCATTGAAGGGCTTCCTCTTTTGTACGACCCTCTACTCTATTAAGAATGGTGTCCTCCTCCAGGGGTTAGTCCCTCCTGATAGCATGTCCAAAGTCAGTGAGCGGAAGACTCGCCATCCTTCTCAGGAGCATTCTCATCATACTGCTTTCCCGACAGATTTGTTTGTTCTCTCAGCAGTCCACACTACGATGATCTATATTCGTCACCAGCACCACAATTCAAAGGCACCAATTCTCCTGTGGTCTTTCTTAATTCATTATCCAGCATTTGCATGTATGATGTAATTAAAAATACGAGGGCTTGGGTCAGGTGTATATATTTTTAGTACTTTTAAAAATACTTTATGGAAGATCGTTGTGGCATCTTTATACAATGCAATATTTGATTTCTTGACTGCTGCTCCGATGGGTGTTAATTGTGGATCCAAGGACTATGAACTCTTTGACAATTTCGATATTTTCTGTGTTTATCATGATGTTGCTTGATGTGAGTATTTTGTTTTCTTTCTGCTGATATCTAATCCATGCTGTCAGCTACAGTTGATCTTTATTAATAAGTACTTCAGGTTCTTCCTTTTCAGTGAGCAAGGTTGTGTCATCTGCGTATTGCGACTTGTTCGTGAGCCTTTCTCCTGTCCCGATGACACATTCTTCTTTATAGACTTCAGCTTCTCAGGTTTTTTGCTCAGATTGAATAAGTATTGTGAAAGATCACAACCCTGATGCACACCTCTTCTGATTTAAAAGCATGCCGTGTCCCCTTGTTCTTTTCCAACGCCCGCCTCTTGGTTTATGTACATGGCCTGCCGGAATACAATTAAGTGGTTTTTCCCCTTTAATTCTTAGACAAATGGAGGTGACCAAAACAGCTGTGGTTTTTGTTTTTATGGGCTAGTATGAAAAGAGTCAGATTGTAAACACATAATTCAGGAATAAAAAAATAGAAAATGAGGTGATCGTGACAGGACAAAATCCCTGCATGTGATGATTTAAAAAGACATTCATGGCTGTTTTGACCTAGGTTGTCAGAGAAAGACTTTCTAAGAAGTTGATTTTCAAGCAAACTCGAAGAAGTGGTTAAAGATGTGTGTAGAGCTGCGTAAGCGTATCTTCTGGGGATAGTGAGTGACAATGTGTGCAAAGGAACTGAGGTGGGAAGAACATAAGTCTTAAAGAGACTGAAAAGTGGAGCGTGTCACTTCAACTCTTCATGTTTGATTTCTCTGGCATTCACCCACTAAGTCCATCCATCTGTAGCTGACTCCGCTGGAGAGTGTCACCAGCTAACCTGCAACCGCAACAGCAACAACAACAAACAGGCTTCTTGGAACACAAGCCACATACATATACAATTCACAGTTCAGTCATATCAAGGAGAGTTGTACAATCATGATCATCACAAGCAATGTTAGAGCGTTTTCTCCTTTCTTGTACTCGTTGTTCTTAGCTTCCCATTTTCGCCACAGCCACCTTTGCCATACTTTCAAAAAACCATTTATCTAGTTATGATCTCTATAGATTTATCTCTCTCTCACCTGTCCTTGAGACCCACTCTGGTACTCATAGAATGGTTCCACTTTGCCTCCTGTTGAATGTATTGCTCGAATTCTCTGAGGACAGTCTACTCTCTCCTTCCTGACACCTTTCAGAGCAGAGATACACATCTAACAGGACTTTGGTGAGTTACTGATTGATGTAGACAATATAATTGAGAACTTAGCTCACCTGTAGTCAAGAGTGGTTCTTCGATGGCTGACTCCTTCCTTTGAGCCCTTTGCCAGAGCCTTCCGTTGGGACATGGAATCCTTTCAATCCTTAGATCTACCTGTGTTTCCAGAAAGTGCCTTGTTACTCAGCTCTTAGGTCAAGAGGAGTTGGTGTTAGTTAATATCCTCTTTCAACCTCCCATGGGATCAGAGAACTGGCATGCACTAAGGCTCATGATTTAGCTTGGAATTTATACGAGGGTTTTTCCAGTTCTGGGCAGAGACCCCAGTGAGCCAGCATGTTGGTCAAGCCCAGCTGGCCCACAGGCCACAGTCTTGAACAGGTCACGTATTGACTGATGTGGTTCAGCAATATGTGGATGAGTGAATGCGGTCAGGATCCTGGCAATTTTTTACACAGTTTGCATAAGCCCAATGTAGCCATCCTTCATGCTGGAAGAGTGTCATGGTAGAGCAAGAAATAAGGGCCCATGCAGAGATATTCATAAATCTCTGGCTTCATTTTTTTGGTATGTGTGTGTGTTTAGGTGGCTTGGCTGCCCTGTTGAAATGAAATCTTTCTTGGAACTCTCCACATGTAAGATAAACAGATTTGAGTTCTTCTGTTTGACTAGACATTTGTTCAAAGCTCCGCCTCCTCCTCCTTTTTTCATCCAGTAGATACTTAAGAAGCACTTATTTTTCAGGGACTCCATGGGAGCTGAAGAGACAGGTGGACACCAGGAAGCTGAGGGACTCCCACTTGGGGAGTTTGCTGTCTCTTCCCTGCCATCCCTCACCAACCACAGTGGCCCTGGGAACAGGGCTTTGAAAACCACAGTCTGTAGTAATTACAAGGAGAACAACAAGGACACCTCTAGATTATTACCTGACATTTGTGCGTCAGCTCACTATTTAAAAATAATTCAAAATAGTGGTTTTCATCTCTTTCTCGGAAAACACTTGGAGTTTAGCTGCTGCCGTATCCATTTTCTCCTGCCTGGAAAATCCATCCTTTCTCCTTCTCAGTCATTCCTGACCTCACACCAGCAAAAGAGGCACCACAAGAAGAAACCTGCTGCTGTGTTGATTTCAACGTCAGATGACTCCAGGGCCTCTCAGAGTTGAACTGGGGTCTGTTGAGAATTGGGTGACTGGGTGTTTTGGGGGTAAATTGCCATGCCTTTCTTTTGAGGCAGCATTGTGAAAGGTAGCTGTGTACATTGTCTGCACCACTCATTGGCTTCAGTATATCTTACGTTGCTTCTCAATCATTCCTCATATTTGACTTCCTTTCTTCCATTCCTACCCAACCCTGGAGGTTGTTTTATTGAGAGTATTTTACTTCCCCAGATGGGACATTGGTTTCTTAAAGGCCAGGACTATATCCTGTACATCCTTGTGTGAGCCGTGAGCACAGTGTAAGCCCCAATTTCCCAAAGAATCCTGAGGACCAGTTGTCTGACTCGCTAGTCACACCTTGCTTACTTTGGTGCCTCTGGTGGGATGTGTAGGAAGTTCACAGAAAGAGTGGACTATGCTTTGTGTGTGTCCTTGGGGGTTCTGATTAGTTTCAGTGGGGTTTAGCAGCCTTTGAGAGTTCTTCAGTATGATTGTTAGACACGGTGACCCCTGCTGCTGATATTCAAGTCTGAGCTTCCTTAAGTGGGATGGAAATGCCATGAACTCATGAGTCTAGAAACCCAGACATTGACTCGCATTCTACCAGGCGATAGGGCATTGAGCAAGTTGTCTGCCTCCTTTACTGGTGAATGGGAACGTGAAGAAGCTGTCTAGCCAGGGTTCTAGTGAGGATTGTAAATGCTTTGTGGAAAGTGCCTCATCTACCACCTCTTCCACAGCCAGATCTCAGGAGTGACAGACATCCTTATTCTGGCTTGAAAGCCTACCGAGGAAATGGGGATCTTCTCTGCTTGATTGAAAGGATGCGATAGTTCTGCTCTTCTAGTTTCTAAATACTTTCATTCTTGACTCCTTTGGGTCAGGCTTTTGTTAAAGCATCTTTCAGTCCTGTTGATTGTTACCTGTTGAAAGGGTACATGTTCTGACAGAGATGTTCACTTGTGCTTTTGCTGGTGTGTATTTATAGACTGGTTGGGATCTCTAGGCTACGCATGAAATCATGTGTACGTAGGACAACCAGACTGAATACAACCGAATACATCTCAGGCGGAATTAGATCATCCTGAAAGTGTGGTAACTTTCAGGACTTCGCTCCCAGCGTTGCTCCAGGATTCACTGAGGCTTGGAACCAAACTGCCCTACTCAGGGCCAGCCGCACAGGGCACGGTTGTGAAGGACCCCCAGGGCAAACCCCAGGGACACCCTCTGTTTGCCCCCTGGGAATCTGCCCCCTTCGGCACATGTTCTGCATCCTCTGCCTCTGCTGTCGCCGTTCCCTTGTGGAAGCACGCCTCAGCATGCACACAGGGCAGAGGGCTGCCCCTTGTGTTAGCCGGAGCTGGTCTAGCCCGGATGTTCTGTCGAGTTGAGCAGTCTGTGAGCGGAGGCAGAGCACACACCTTTAGAATGGATGTGCTTTTTCCTGGCGGAATTCCAGGACTTGGCTCTGCCTTTGCCAAAGGAACTCCGCCTCAGGCCTTCTGACTAGGATGTTCCTAAGAGCCTCATCCTGAAACTGTGAGCCACGAGCTTATCCTTGCTATTGGATGCGTGCTGGGACTTGCTCCCTGGCGAGTTTGACAAGTTGCTGAAACTCCTGGGTGTCTCTGCTTCCTTCTCTGTAAAATGGGTTTAATAACACCCCAGGGAACGAAGGAAGAACAACTCTGAGGGTGTTATGTGGACTCATAACCTCGGAGAGGGCTTTGAAGATGAGAAACTGTCTGGAAAGGCTTGGCAGTGTTGTGAGCACATTGGTCTGAGGTGCTGACATCTTACAACTAAGGTTTGCCCCAGGCGAGTGGGGGAGCTGGTGGCCGCAGAGCCTGGAGCTGGGGCTCTGGGGCTCATCCCTTGCTTGCCATCACATTGCATTTTCTCTGAGGAAACCATGACTTGTTTTAACTTTGAAGCTGGGTTTTAATTGAAGCCCTGGCTTGCTTTTCCTCCAAATAAATGTAAGGAGTGTGTTGTGTTGTGTTGCGTTCTGTGTATCAACCCATAATTTGTAGTCAACTTTTATTTAATTAGTTAAACAGCCGTATCAATTAGTTGCTTCCATGTCTAATTGGAAGGACTTGTTGCAACTTGGACAGTTACTCTCTTTGGCTTCCTTTTTGATGACTTTTCCACACTTTAGATTCACTGGAAACAGGATGTCAGCCCTGCTCCTGCTTTCCCTTCTGGGCTCTCATGACATCCTGGGAGACGAGGGGTGTCAGGAGGAAAAAGAGAGGAGAGGCAGAAAGGGAGAAAGAGAGCAGAGAGGCAGGGACCTTGGGTCTTGGCCACTCAAAGTGTGGTCCCTGGCCAGCAGCCTCTGCATCCCCCGAAAGCTGGTTGGGGTGCAGAATCTAAGGGCTCAGGCTGGGCCCCTGTACCATTTTCCACTTAACAAGATCCTCAGGCGACTGGCGTGCACATGAAGGTCTGAGCAACACTGGGATATTTTGAATTGTGTGTATGCATTTCTAACTGGAGTGTAAAGGGGGTGTGGTTCCAGGTTGAGAAGTCTGTGTTTATGCCAATACTATTACATGTTCCTCTCTTCCGAAGTGTCTGCATTATCATTTCCCTTGATTTCTGACTTCCTCTCTGTGTTGTCCTTGACATGTGTTAGAAAGCTGTGAAGTGTGACTGAAACTAGTAGGTGAGTTAATGTTTCCTGTTCTGCGTCACACCGTTAAGACATCAAATTGTCTAAAAGTAGAAGGCATTCAGCAACTGCCTACTGGTTACAGAGTTGGGCGAGGTTGCTGGATAGCTTCAAAGGGAAGCTTCTTGAGAAATGATGACTAGGAAACAGGGCCAAGTCAAGAGGGGATTCAAGTATGACTTATGGCCCCGAGCTATTTTGGTTTAGATGCTCCATCAGCAGTTCAGAGGCAGCTGGGTTCACAGTCAGTCTGTTTTCAGGAGAATTAGGGTAAGTGGGATGATTTTAAGAGTGTGCCTGGCATTCTGTGTGTGGGATTTTGGGCAGTAGCTCAGTGACCTCATACCCCTGGGGTGGAAGAAGGTTTTGGCCAGGCTCTCGTCGGGTGGGTATCCCTGAGTCCAGCAGCCTGGTTCTTTCTAGGGGGAACTGTTCACTACACATGTGTCTTTGCCTTGACTCTGGCTACTGCCCTACGTTTGCATATTGTGGTTGTCCAGAAATGGGACTGCCTGCCATTTATTGCCTTGCACTGAGGAGCTGGCCTCCAACAATATATGTCTCTTTGAAAAAATAATTTAAAGGCCATATATTATATAGTCAAGATTATTTAGGAAACATGCACCATTTTGGTGGCTTTATTAATTAAAAAGATAACTAGATTGCCCTAGCCTGGAGAACATATTGAAACCACATGCAGCTTTATTCTCTCTTTCTTAAGTTATGAAGAGGATCAAGAATGGTTCAATTAACCTCTAATTTGATTAATTTTTTGTTTTAAATCTTGATGTTAAAATGGAGAAAAATAATATCTATCTACTTTCTGCTACAGTCTTCCTTTGGCTCATACTTGCTTGGGTTTTTTGTTGTTGTTATTGTTTTCCCAGAGACCGTCTGCTCAGGTCTCTTCTCTTGAGTGTTCGTAGAGAAGGTGACACGTTCTCACTTGGTAGCATGTCTGCCCTGTGCAGGCCTTTGGGATGTAGGCATGTCTGGCCTCGTCTCCAGGGACATCCCAGGCTGAATGGCTGTGAAGGCCTAACATTGTGCAGTGTGAGGGGAACTGCAAAGGTCTGCCTGGTCTTGTGACTTGACTTGGTGAGCCTGAGTGGCTCGTAGGGAAGGAGGAGACCTGGGTGCTTAGGGCCAGTAAGGGACAGCTGCATTGTTGATGGTACACATGCACAGATCTGCAGTCTGCTTCTATAAAGTTAACAGTATTAGAAACCTATGAAGCATCCCTACTCTATTCTACAGGGATGCTGTGAGCTGTGTGTATGTATCAGTGAGGAGCCCTTGTGACAAGGATTGGACTACTGATGGAAAGGTTAGTGGCGCCAACCTACCAGCAGGTCCATGGGAGAAAGATGAGGCAATCTTCTTCTATAAAGATGTGCAGTCTTAGCACGTGATCTACGGAGACAGTGTTTACTTACTTTGGCGAATAATGACTGGGATCTTAGAAAATTGTGAGCAGTCATCTAAGATGCAACGACTGGTCTCTCTTGGTCTGGGGGAAAGGAGAGTGAAAAAAATCTAAGTGGCATGAAAACAATTTGTCCAAAGGGCTGTTGACGTACCTGAGCCTCAGTCGCCATGGCCCTGAGATGAGAATGAGATGGTGCCTGGCTACACTGCTAGACGATGAATGGGATCATCACGGGATGTCCTGAATAGAGTCAAAGGAAATGAAGGCTTGGACTCAACAGCAAACAAAACAAAATACTAATCTGGTAGATGTTGGGGACCCTTCAAAACTCTGGCCCTTAGATACCCTTCAAGCGTGAAACTGAACTCACCCCTATCGATGGCCTTTCAGCCAACCAAACAATGGACAGGCCACCATTGAAAACCAAAACCAGCGCCATCAAGTCGATGCTGACTCATGGCCGCCCTATAGGGTAGGGTGGAACTGCCCCTGTGCGTTTCCAAGACTGTAACTGTTTTACAGGTCTAGAAAGCCTTGTCTTTCTCCTGAGGAGTAGCTGGTGGTTTGGAACTGTTGGCCTTGCAGTTAGCTGCCCACCTTGTAACCACCACACCTATTAAAAATATATATTAGCTCATTTGCCACCAGTCTCCCACCCATGTCAAGTATTTACACCACCGTTTGGGAAACGCTGAGTTAAACTAGAAAGCTCCACATCCGTTTGCAAATGATGTGGTGAGTGAAGAGTCCAGTCAAGTTCGATGCCCTTCGTGCACTGCTCAGGGAGACTAGAGAGGAACCTGAACATCTCATTTGTTTCCTTCTGTTCAAGAGCTGTTAGATGGAACCTGGAGCTGACCAGCTGGGCTCTGCCAGGGCCTCCCACCTCTGGAAGCACCTCCCTTTAATCCTCTTTCTTCGTGGCTCTCTACTGCCTTTGGAGGATGGTCTTCCCTTTCCTCCCCTTCCCCTCCGGTGCCATTGCCATTCTTTTTCTGTTCGGACTTAGTAGATGTATTCTTAACTACTCACAGCGACACTGTCCTCAAGGGAATCACTGTGATAAAGTAATTAAGGTTGTGATTGCCTCCAAGTAATGTTTTTTTAAGTATCTTATTGGGGGCTCGTACAATTCTTGTCACAATCCATACATACATCCATTGTGTCAAGCACATATGTACATTTGCTGCCCTCATCATTCTCAAAACATTTGCTCTCCACTTTAGCCCTTAATATCAGTAGCTCATTCTCCCCCTCCCTACCTCTCCCCTCTCCCTCATGAACCCTTCATAATTCATAAATTATTATTGTTTTGTCATAAGTTACACTGTTCAAAGTAATTTTTTAAAAGGAGTTTATATCCTTACTCTTGGAAATATCCTAATGGCCTTTAGCATCGTAGAACATTGTGGTTCTAACTAGCACTATTTTTCCCCTCAATTTCTTCTGAGTGGAAAGGGAAGAAATTCTTTTCTCGCTTCAAAATCGTAAGTAAAACAGAACCAGGGTTGCATTTTGCATGTTACAGAAAACAGAAGGACCAAGCTGTCAGAGTCTGCCTTGCCATTTGAACCTTGCTTCCTAAAATAAAGAAGGTGTTTCAGGGATCGATCATGTGAGGGAAAAATTCAAGGAGGATGTTGCCCAGTCTTTGCTTGGCTGCATTCAGCTGGTCTGTGGAGCGCCTTTCTGTGCCCACTCTGTGACACCCTTGTCCAGGCTCCCTGGGGTTCCTGCAGCTTGCTGCGTCGAGCTCCGTGCCAGCCTGGAGGGTTTGATGGTTTCTGCTCATTGAGTTCGATTTTGTTATCCGACGTGTCTGAGTATTGTGCTGCCTATGTTCTTGTCGGGCCTCTGGCCACAGAAATCTCCTTGGCTTTAGGTGCAAGTCGGTGGAAATACACGCAGGCACACACAAGTTGCTAGCCCGCAGCGTTTGAGGAATTGGCAAGGAATAACTGAGCCAAATTTGGCCTGTAGAAATTAAACTGGCAACTTTATGAGTAAAAATTACACAAAAAGCACTCAGGAGGGAAGGAAGGGGGTGTATCTAGGAGAGCAGTGCAGCAGACCACATTTCCTCTCCACAGTCTGTCTTCCCGGGGGTGTTTGTCTAAACAGTGTCGCCAGCTTTCCTAAACAGTGCTGCTGGTGTCTTTGCACCGTATAGGAAGTGAATCGGCTCCAAAGCCCAAATGCTCGTTATTTTGAGAGTTCCTCTATTTGGCCAAATTAAACTCACCAACCTCAGCTCTGTCCAAACCTGCTCAGGTCCAGGGCCAGCTAAGATGTCCCCATTTGTAGGTGCGCAGATGTAGGTCAGCAATGTGAAATGAGGCATCTACTGTTTCCCATCCCTTGGTTAAAAGGTATTTAATGTCCTTGGAAAACTTGGTCATTTTTGTTTTTAATCTGAAATGCAGAAAATATGCTTAAAACAACCCGTTCCCACCTCCCCATAGGAGTCTTCATGTGTTTTTTTATAGAGCAAAGTACTGATATTAAATGCTGTTCTTCTGCTCTGCTTAGCATCTGCCAAAGAAGAGAGTCCAAAGTGTATGTTCATTTTTAACAGGGGACTTGTGAGGGTTTGTGGTTTTGGTGTTGGTGTTCGGTCTTCCACGTCTTCAATCCTACACTCAGACCCAGAGATAATTGGAAGTGTAAAATCAATAATGGTGGAACAGAGCTAATGTGCAACACCTGCTGGCATAAACCACCTGTAAATTCCATGATGGGGCGAGGGTGGGCATCAAAATGTGTGTTTGCATCCTGTGGATCATGAGCTCTGAGCTCTGAGGCTGTCCCTGGTGACGTGCTAGCACTCCTCCCAAGCCCAACCCCACCTGCTGTCTGGCTTGTATTTTTAAAACTGCTTTCAGCACTTGGTAACGACCATCTTTAGTCTATGAAAATACCAGAAACTCAGTAAATTTGGTTGGACATTTTTAGTTGTAGAGTCATTGTTTCCACTCCAGCCTAGGCTCCATTCAAAACCCTGAGAGGGTTTCCTGTTTGTTTGTTTGTTTTTTACTACAGATATGATTGTACCCCATCCACCACTTTGAGGTCCCCTCACTGGTGTCCCACTTCCAAATGCATTACCATTGAGTCAGTTCAAACTCATAGCGACCCTAGAGGGTTGGATAGAACCACCCCTGTGTGTTTCCAAGCCTGGAGATCTTTAGGAGAGTGCAAAGTTTCATCTTTCCCCCTTGGGAGGCCTGGTAGTTTTGAACTGCTGATTTGCCATGAGCAGTCCAATTTGTAAACCCACTGTGCCACCAGAGCTCCTATTCACAATAAAGACAAAACTCTGCACCATAGGCTGCTCGGCCTTTGTGTGTGTGCTGTCTTCTCTTTAGCTGTGCTACTTCTAGTTTTTCCTGCTGCATACAACCTCCTCATGTCCTTTTCTGTTCCCCAGTGCCACAGGACCTTTGCACATGCTATTTCTATTATCTACAATACCCCTTCACTGAAACCTCCGCTGACCTTACTCATCCTCTCTTGGCCCCATAGAACGTGCTTTTCTAGCAGTATCTTGATTCCTATTTTAGTCAGGGCCTGCCTTCTTACCAGTTTCAAAAGGTCATGAATGTATCTTTCTTAGGTTCTATTGTATCCTGTCCCTAAGCAAAGTGCTTGGCACAGTCTAGGTGCCTTGTAAATGTTTCCTCAGAAAGTGGCTATAGTAGTTGATCTGTGTGTCTTGCTTTGAAAGAGTCTGAAACCTCAACTTTCTATTACTTTGAATCTTTTTGAAGCCCTGTTTTAAAACCAAACCAAATCCTAAGTTCTTCAAGTGGTTTGCTTTATCAGTTTTCTAAAGGTTCCTTTATGTTACATGGCTGAGGTTCTTGCTGGGGAGGGAGGTGGGTGATGCATGTGTTTTGTGGTGGTAGGGCAGTTTGTGGCCGTGACTGTTTTGCAGTCAGAGCCCCAAACATCAAATGCTGATGATTTAAAAACAAAACAAAACAGAGGCCAACTAAGGCTTGAGTTATATTCTAATGACAATTGGACCTACGACTGCTAACACTACATCTGTGTCTCTGTCCACTTTGTGCTGCACAAAGAAAAACATTTTTGTAAACAAATGAAATCACCATGATCTGAATAATATCCTTGACAAACCAGGTGCCATGGGCTCAGCTTCGGTACCTCCATCTGTGAAAGGAGAGATGGGTAGATGAAGTAGAAGCTCCCTCTTCTGACACTTTAAGTGTCATTTGTAGATCTTGCTTCTTAACACAAGCACTCATGTGCAAAACCCCACCGTTCTATACGTATAGCTTATAAAAGGGGTTGCCTGCCAGCTGAAAGGTCAGTGGTTCGAACCCTCCTGTGGTGCCGGGGGACAAAGACCAGGTGGTCTGCGTTTCCAAGATGGCAGCTCAGAAGACCTTGAGTAGCAGTTGTGATCTGTCCTGTAGGCTGTCTGTGAGAGGAAGGCCACTCCGTGATAGACAAGATTAGTGACAGCAGCGTGTCCCACAGAGCTTTCGCAAAGGCCGGACACATTTGTTACCAATAAAAGTGGAGAGCACCGCCATCCTTTATACGTCGACTGGAGTACTCTCTTAGTTGATGATGCTTGGTGGTTTCATCACCAGGCTTCTCCTTTCCCAGCATCTTTTCCGTGGGCCTTGAACCAGGTGCTCTAGGAGGAAGTCAGGGATTCTCTAGAGCAGGGGTCGGCAAACTGCAGTCCACGAACCATATGCAGCTCCTTCAGTACGTATGTGAGGCTCTGATGAAAAATAGAAAAAAATTTAAATAGTCAAGGATATTATTCAGATCATGGTGATTTCATTTGTTTACAAAAATGTTTTTCTGGCCCTCGGATAATTGTTACATTGCTTTGAGGGACAGGACTGGCTCAATAGTTGGCCAGCCCCTGCTCTAGACAAAGCAATTTGGGTAGTGTTGCTTTTCTTCACGGAGGGCCTTGGACACCTGAATGGAGTTCCAGACGGTGCCGTACAGCATCCCACTTGGTTACTCACGTGGCTTCAGACCCCTTTCTCACTAGGACTACTGTGCCCGGAATGTGCGCAGCAGGCAGGAGTTGAGGGGTGGAACACTTAGAGGAGCTAAAAGAGAATGCCCTGTCTTGTTTCTTGGAGAGTGTGACGATAGTATGCTTTGGGAGTGCCTCTAAAAAAAGGTGTTAATTATTTATTTAAAATTTTTTTTCAAGCAGATAGCTGCAAAAGCAACAGCAAGAAAGAGTGGAGTGGAGTGTGCTCAGGAGAGTAGAGTGCTCTGAATCGGGACACAGCAATGGGTTAGTCACCTGAAGCCATATGCAAGATTTGGAAAATAAACAGTGGAACTATTAGGATCCTCTCATCTTGTCAGTGAGGACTGTGCAGACATTTGCATGACTGACCTAAGTTATCATTGTTTTCTCATGTTTGCTCTGCAATTGTCGTATTCCTTATCCCCGACGGCTTATCACAAGTGCATAGGTTTTGATTGGCAAGGATGACAAGAGGTACTTCTGAGACCTGCCTCCCCTACTTCTACCCCCACCCCATCCCAGATGGGTAGGGGTATGTCTCAAAATCCCCATGTGATTTGTTTTCATAAACAAATCGACTTTCTTAACGCTTTTGGAAACTAGAAATTTAAATATCCCCTTCAGCAGAGGAAATTTTCCCTATTTGTTAACCTCTTTCAATAATTGGAAACAAGGCTTAACTCTTTACAGAGAGCCTTCGAGTCAATAAAAGAATTCACTGGCAGATAGGTCAAAGGCCTGGGGGTGGGACATAAGGTACAGAAGGTGCTCTCTTCCTGACCAGGGCATCTGTGCCTGGGGTTTCTAAGGCTGTGGCCCAGGTGGATGCTGACCAAGCACTTTTCAAGGAGGGTGCAGAGGTGAAGGGTGGTCACCTTGTTTCAATTGTTTGTTGGAAACTTTGTGGCGGGTTGTTTTTGACTACTGGCCAAAATGCAGACACTGGAAACAGGAAATCCCATCGCTTCCCACTGACAATCTCAGGGAGGTGACTGGAAATGGCCGGACTTCTGAAAAACTGTTCATGAGCCACCGTGTGCTTGAGAGGCCAGGGGGCCTCACCCTTGACTACTCTGCTGCCTCTCGTGGCCAAAGCTGCCACAAGTGGCCCCAGTGTGTGTCTTCTTCCAGATCTCCCCCAGCTGGATGTATGATGGCTTCCAGTAAGACTGCTCTGCCCGCCTTTCAGCCCACCTCTCACTCCTGTCTCTGTGTTACAGAGAGCTAGCTAGAGATATCACATATGTGTATAATATATATATAATTACGTGTGTATATATTATATACCTTAGTAATATATCTATCTGTTTTACATACTTCTTGCTCCAAAATGCAAAATGACAATAAAAACAAAGCACAGAGGTAATAGGCCATCTTAGTTATCTAGTGTCATTATAACAGAAATAAAAGGTTGGTTTCAGCCAGTAGATTTTTCTCACAGTTCAGTAAACTAGAAGTCTCCATTCAGGGTGCCGCTTGAGGGGAATCGGCTCAGTCTTGGTCTCTTCTGCTTGCTCCGCATGGCTCACTGGGTATCTCCGCGGGCCTTGTTACACCCCCCCCCCCCATTGCTGTCCTGCTGACTGGTTGAGGCTCTTTTATATCTCACAAGAGATTGACTCCAGATGCCCCACACTGATCCTGCTTCATTAACATAAAAAGACAACCCATTCCCAAGTGGATTATAACCGCAGCATAGAGGTTTAGGGTTTCCCACACGTATTTGGAGGTGGGCCACAATTCGGTCCGTAGCATTCCACCCTTTGGCCCCCAGAAATTCATCTCTCTGCCACATATAAACTCCTTTTACCATACATTTCCCAAAGTCATATACCGAATCCATGTCCAAAGTCGCATCTCTTGAAACATCGACATCAAATCTAGGTGGAAATCTAGGTGTATTTTATCCTGGAGCAAAATTTCTTTTGGTCTGTACCTGTGAGATCTAGAATGCAAGTTATCTGAGCACTAAATGGAACAGGCACTAGGCAGGCATTTCTGTTATACATGGAAGAAGTTGGAATGAACGGAAGGGTAACAGGTACACTAACCAAGTCCATAACCCAGAAGAACAATTTGCATTAGCTTTGAAGACTTGAAACAATCCGCTATTCCTTGACACCGTCTGGGCAATGGCCCACCCTCCAGACTGTGGAGGGCATGCACTCAGGATTCTGGAGGACATCCCTTGGCCCCTGGGCTGCAGCTCTGCCTTCTAGGACCTCCAGGGTGGGAATTCGGCTCCTTGGGCTTTAGGTGGCTTCATTCTCCTAGTCCATCTGAGTGGTGACCCCATCCTTACGGCACCAACAGCTTCATTCTTCTGCCCCTCGGACTGGCAGCCCCATCCTTCAGCAGTTGGTGACCGTCCCACCCCCCTGGCACCTTAACACATGGAACTCACACATGGAACTCAGTTGATAAGGAGCCAGCCCTGAAACCTGGGGGCTGTGGCCCCATCCTTTGAGATCCTGGAAACTGTGGTACCAAACTTTGAAACTGATGAGCGTTTGCTCTCCTGTTCCCTTCAGCAGTTCTACTGATCTCTGAGATGCTCCAAGGATGGTCCCTTTCTTTTCTTAAAGGACAATAGAGGTAGCTTCTTTGGCCTGTTTCCTGCCAATAGCATTCCAAGTAGCAGACACATTCTGTCCTTTCCTTCTTTAAAGGAACGTTGTATTGACATATAATTATCATACAGTTCGGCGATTCAAATACATCAAAAAGCATTGTGCAATAATCACCACAATCAATCAATTTTTGGAACATTTTCTACATTCTGACATCCCTCGTTATTAGCACCTCCTATCCCCTCCCCAACCTCCATAATCACCTATACTGGATTTTATATAAAGAAAAGAATGCAGAAAGTAGAAGAAAAGGCAACAACAACAGCAACAATAAACCAAAATAGTCTCATTCCAAAAAGAAAAAGCTGAAAGTAATAAAAATTAGACCAATTAAAAACAGGTCAAAAGGGAAAACCAGTGGTAAGATCTTAAATTTCTACCTATCTCTTAACTTCAGTGATCTACTTTCTAATGTACTCTGTCTGTGGACAAGACGGGTCCCATCCCTGTTCAATGGCCTTTTTCTGTCCCCTTTAGGTCTGAACTACCATGGCTTTCCACTGTAGTAATTGTTTAAATGTTATCAGTCACTGACTTGATTATTTTAACAAAAGACAATATAGCCATGTCTTTGGTGAACATTCTAGGGCTTGTGCTCTTAGCTTGTCTAATAGAACTTCCCAGATCTTTTAAGCTCTGCTTTCAATTTGCACAGTTTAAGTCATTTTATTGGGGGCTTATATAGCTCTTACTACAATCCATACATCCATCCATTGTGTCAAGCACATTTGTACATATGTTGCCATCATCGTTTCTAAAATATTTTCTTTCTACTTCAGCCTTTGGTATTAGCTCCTCATATTTTCCCTCCCTCCCTCATGAACCCTTAATAATTCATAAATTATTATTTTTTTTTCATGTCTACACTGACCAGTGTTTCCCTTCACCCACTTTTCTGTTGTCGGTCCTCCTGGGAGGACATTATATGTAGATCACTGTGATCAGCTCCCCTTGCCTCCCCCCACCTTACCCTCACCCTCCTGGTGTCACTGTTCTCATTATTGGTCCTGAGGGGTTGTTTATCTGTCCTGGATTCCCTGTGTATCCAGCCCAGCTCTTATCTGTGCCAGTGTACATGCTCTGGTCTAGCTGGATTTGTAAGGTAGAATTGGGGTCATGATGGGGGGGGGCAAGCATTAAAGAACTAGAGGAAAGTTATATGTTTCATATGTGCTTTACTGCACCCTGACTGGCTCATCTCTTTCTTGTGATGCTTCTGTAAGGGGATGTTCAGTTGTCTACAGATGGCCGTTGGGGCTCCACTCCACACTCCCCCTCATTCACATTGATTTTATTTTTTTGTTCTGGGTCTTTGATGCCTAATACCTGATCCCATCGACACCTCATGATCACACAGGCTGGAGTGCTTCTTCCATGTGGGCTTTGTTGCTTCTGAGCTAGATGGCTGCTTATTTATCTTCAAGCCTTTATGACCCCAGACGCTATCTCTTCTGATAGCCAGGCACCATCTGCTTTCTTCACCACATTTGCTTATGGACCCGCTTTGTCTTCAATGATCGTGTCAGGAAGGTGAGCATCATGGAATCCTAGGTTATTAGAACAGTGTTCTTGTGTTGAGGGAGTATTTGTGTAGAGGCCCAATGTACGTCTGCTACCTAAATACGTAACATAAATATATGTATGTAGATCTATTTCCCTATCCTTATATGTAAACACATTTACATATGTAATGCCTATATTTAGACCTCTATAAATGCCCATTTGCCTCATAGCTTTTTCCTCAATTTCCTTTTACTTTCTTCTTGTCCCACTATCATGTTCGGCCTTCATTTGAGTTTCAGTACTTCCTCTCAGTTACATTGCCCTTGATCAAGCCCTAACAGGCCTCCTACTGTCTCCTTGCCATCAATTTTAGATCACTCGTTGTTCCCTTGTCCCTGGATTTGTAGCATTGTTCATTTTTAAGTCTGTCTCATTCCTTTTGTTTTTACTCAAAGTGGCAAGAAGAAACCACAGAGCCCCTTTAAGATCTTGTATAGAATTCTCCTCACCCAGATATCTTGAGTTACTTGCTTATAAGTTCTACCTTCCACCAAACTTTTGAAAATAATTAACACAAGATTTTTGTCATTGCACAAAAAGCATTGCCCTTCCTTCTTTGTCCAATCACATGTTTATCATTTTCTTTTAAAGCTTCATCAGCTTTAAAAATAACATTGAACTAACACATTCCTAGCTAGACTATGCGACAGGCAACATGTGTATTCTCTTAAGATGATACTTTCTCTATAACCTTTCTCACTTCCTTCCAAGCCCCCACCAGAATAACCTTTGATATCCACAATTCTAACAGTCTTTTCAAGGCATTCTAAGCTCTGCGTCTTAAGCGCCTTGAAGCCCTTCTAGCTCGTGCCCATTACCCAATTCCCAAATGACTTCCATACCTCAGGTTTCTGTCAGAGCAGCATGCCTCTCTTCTGGAACCAAGTTCAGACTTAATTTTCTAGTGCTGCTTTATAAAACAAATTTATTTTCTTACAATTCAAGAGGCTACAAGTCTAAATCCGGAGACCTGGCTCCAGGGAAAGCTTTCTCTCGCTGTCCTATCTGGAGGAAGATCCTTGTCACTTCAGCTTCTGCTTAGTAGTTCCTTTCAGATCTCCATGTGGCTAGGAATCTGCTTTAGCCTGTCTCTGCCCTGCTAGATTATTTAATCTCTTTTATATCTCAAAAGAATTTGACTTCAGATATACTTTACACTAATCCTGCCACATTAACATGACAAAGACAACCCATTTCCAAATAGGCTTATAACCACAGGCATTGAGGTTAGGATTTATGAGACACAGTAATGTTTTTGGGGAATATAATTCAACGAATTACACGAGGAAAGGTATAAAAATGGCTGCTTGTAGCATTTTGTGGTATTTCCTCCCATTGTTTTTTCCAGGCATGTGAGTATACACACCCATATATAGTTTTCAAAAACATGAGATCATATGGTACATAGTGTTCGCTAGTTTATGCTTTTCATTTAAAATATATTATGGAACTTACTCTGACAGCTGTCAAAAAATACAGTAGGTGAAGAGATATATGGTAAAGCAAGTAGGGCAAATTTTTAATTTGTAGAATCCAGGAGGTAGCTAAATGGGTGTCCAGTGTCTAGTTCTTCCACCTTTTCTGGATGTTTGAACGTTTTTTCTTATAAAATGTTGGGGGGAAACCTAAAGATGGAACAGAATATAATAAACAAGTAGTAAAATTAGGTCCACAGTGGGCATTTCAGAGTCTGTGCGTGGCACAAATAGTTAAGTACTTAGCTGCTAACATAGAGCTTGAAGGTTCAAATCCAACAAGCGACTCCAGATGAAAGACCTGGTGATCTGTTTCCATAAAATTAGTCTTTGGACATCTTAGGGAGCCTGATTCTCCACTGACACACATGGGCTTTCCTTGAGTTGGAAACAACCACTTGGCAACTGGAGGGTTGATACATTTTTAAAATAACTGCTGGTGGGGTATAAAATAATTTCAACTCCAACTTACATGGAGTTGTCATGAGTTGGAATCAACTCTCTAACAACAGTCTTATTGTTAAATGTAGATGCGTGTCATGCTTTTTACAGCATAGCATTGCTTCACGTGGAAATACAGCCACACAGGTTACCAGTTCTTTGTTGGTTGGTTATTCTTTCCGTGTGTGTGTGTGTGTGTGTGTGTGTGTGTGTTTGTGTTTTAATTAGCTGATCAGATAGTTGGCTCCCACCCTCTACCCCACCCCACCCTACCCCTTCTCTTTGTATTTTCAAAGGCACACGCCCTGTATAAGAATTTGGACAGCCATTCTACTCATCAGGAGACAAAGCACCTTTCAAAATCCCTACTCTGATTTGTACTCTCTTCTTATAAAATGTAGACAGGTGGCACATTAGTTCTCCAGCTTGTTTGCCTATATTAAGCAGGACAATATTTTTAATTAGACAAACACATTTAACCTAAAATGTGTGTATTCTCCCTTGTCTCCTTTTTATTTTTATTTTTTTATTTAATGCTTTAGTACACTTTTGAAAACTCATGCACACTGAGAGTCCTGTCATAGTGCTCAGGTACCCAGGCAGAAGGTGGCACAGGGCTTTCATGGGTGGGGTTAGGGAGGGGGAGTCACAGTGTGTTGGGGTTCACAGTATATCATAGAAGGAACTCAGTCTTGAGACCCGAAGTATTGTGTGAATGGCCTATATTGTATTCTTTTGCCTTTTTTCTTGTGTCTTTTATGTAGTCTTACCAAAAGAGAGAATTTGGTTGTGTCATTTAAAAATATCGAGGATGCTGAATCATTTTTAGATAACGTTTCCTTCAAGGGGCAGATAGAGTCTCTTGTACCCTTCAGCTGGCTGTCTTATGCTAGATGCTGAGGACCTTGGTCTGGTTCACTTTGGGCAGAGTGCCATGCTATCTTTACCTCCTTAATGGTGTCTTAGTATCCAAAGTGTGGCAAGAAAGGCCTCACTCCTACTGTGGCCCTGAATGTAAGAGGTACAAAAGCCCTATAAACGTGTATCTCCCCACCTGTCACCCCAAGATATGGCTGCAAAAACAGTTTGACATGTAGCTATCCTGAGCCCTCATGGAGTCTCAGACGTACTTGCCCTAAGGTGCCCAGGTCTAAGGACCAAGGACAGATGTCACCAGATCTCCTGCTCCATATTCCTTGCCCCTTTTGGAGAAGGGTCTAAGGATTGCAAATAGCTTGCCAAATGAAGAAAGAGAACACTTTGCTCAGAAAATGCGGACACTCCAAAGGGGGTAGGAGGATACTGGCTCTATTAGGGCAAGATGGCAACGGTTCTCTTTAGAAACATTTGTACTTTCTATAGTAACCTTTCCCCTCACTCGATGTATTGTCTTCTCAGTCTGGTGGGATAGGCACTGTGACCCCCTTGCTCCTAGCCTGGAAGGGTGATGAAGTGACTTGGCTAGGATGGCAGCTATGCAGCTGCAGGAGGCAGCATTAGAATTAAGGCACCTTGCTCAGAAGCTGGTGCCTGTGCTCTGTCACACTGCAGAGGGACCTTCATTGATGTTGCTTTTGAGTGTCATTCTCTGTAAGAGACTATGCCTGCCACCGGCCCTGCCAGGATCCAGGGGTCCGGGAAAGAGGCCACGCAATCACTCTGGTATAATTTCCATATTGTATATCCTATATTGGAGTGCCCAATACACTGACTGATATGTAAACCAAAAATTATGAAAAATAGTAGGGAGTATAATGATGACTATAGGAAATGCAAATAGTACTTAATTTGTTTACTTTAGATGTAAAACTGGAGCAAATATATATGTTTAAAAGGAGCAAAATGAAAACAAAGCATCATGCTCACTGCTATCGAGTTGCTTCTGATTCGTAGTGACTCCATACAGAAACCCCATCATACACAGATAGGAGCCCTGGTGGCACAGTGGTTAAGCATTGGGCTCTTAACCTCAAGGTCAGCAGTTCTAAACCACTACTGCTTCTAGGGAGAAAGATGGGGCTTTCTACTCGTTAGCAGTTACAGCGCTAGAAGCTCATAGAGGCATTTTTACCCTGTTTTATAAGGTCACTCACCATGAGTCAGTATTGACGGGAGGGCAGTGAGTTTGGTTTTGTGTTTTTTTATGATGGACATATATTGTGTTGAGTCAAAATATAACCATTTTGTGCCTTCCAGTTCTGGGGTAAACACAGATTGGGGGAAAAATCTGTGAGAATGATAAACCTCTTAAGAATATAATCTCTAAAATATATATAAATTATGCTAATACAGAGAAAACATCAACAACTGAAGAACAAAAAGAACCCAGTTAAAAAGTGGGCAAGGGTCATGAACAAATAGTTCACCAAAAGAGAACACCCAAGTGACCAGCACACACAGGACAAGAGGACTCATGATCATTAGTCATCAGAGATGCAAATTGAATTTCAGTAAATGACACGTATCGATTCAGAAAGAGAAAGAACAAATGCCAATGCGGTGGCAGAGTGTTTTGGTTATGTAGTACCGAAGTGGATGACTTTGACAAGCACACTGATTCTTCCACAGTTTATGAGGCTGGAAGTTCACATTCAAGCACCAGCTCCAAAGGAAGACTTTCTGTGCCTTCCAGTTCTGGGGTAAGGTTCTTATCATCGATCTTTCTATGGGCCCTGGGTCTAAAAGATGCATTCACCTCCCACTCTTCTTTCTTGTTGGTAGGCGATCATCGCGCCTTCCATACCTGCTTGCTTCTCTCTCCTTTTATTTATCCTTGTAAGATCTAAGTGATTCCTCGGGGGCTTCGTTTCTTTGCTCCCCTTGCTGCACTGTTGTGCTCCCTTCATGTTTCGCCTTGGTGTTGGAGGGTCAGACAGGGCACAATTCCCACACTGTCTTTAGTGCTGTCCCCTGCAGCACTGTGGGTCATTGAAAGGGCATCGTGTCTCATGGTGGGGTCAGCCCACTGTCCTTTCTGTGCCTTGGCTGCTCTGAGGAGGAGTGTTGGCCTTGGGGCTTGGTGCCCCAGGATGTGGTTCTCTCCGCTCCCCCCTCGCCCTCCCCTCCCCCTCTCCCTCTCAATGGAGTCAGCTAGGGTGCAGTGTAGCACCTAGGAAACACACAACATTCCTGTAGTTCTTTAATGCTTCCTCCCCCCCTTCGCTATTATGACCCCAGTTCTACCTTACAAATCCGGCTAGACCAGAGCATGTACACTGGTACAAATAAGAGCTCTCAACACACAGAATACAGGACAGATAAACCCCTCAGGAACAATAATGGGAGTAGCAATACCATGAGGGTAGGGGGAAAGTTGAGGGGGGGAGGGGGAATTTATCACAATGGCATATAACACGCCGCCCCCCCCATGGGATGAACAACAGAAATGTGGGTGAAGGGAGACAGCAGATGGTGTAAGATGTGAAAATAATGATAATTTATAATTTATCAAGGGCTCATGGGGGTGGGAGGTTGGAGGAGGGAGGAAAAAAAGAGGAGCTGATACCAAGGGCTCAAAGTAGAAAGAAAATATTTTGAAAATCATGATGGTAACATATGTACAAATGTGCGTGATACAATTGATGTATGGATTATTTAAGAGATGTAAGAGCCCCTAACAAAATGATTTATAAAAAAGGGTGGTGGTGGTGGGGGGCGGTCAGTGATACAGGCCACACCTCAGGGAAACTCTGCTCACAGCAGAGAGAGGCTCTTGCTGGAGAAAAGTGTGGAATCCCACCTTCACACACAAACATACATACACGCCCCCAAACAAGTGATTGGCTGATCACATTATGGAAGGTATGACATAATGGCATCACTGCCAAATCATATCGATGCATAATTGCCAAACCACTGGGAATCATGGCTTAGCAACGTTGACACCTCTCTTATGGTGGCACAAATAATCATGACATGGAATACAGGGACCCTGCTAGTGGAATTGTAAGCTGGCTTCAATCGCTATGTAAATGGGATGACAGTTCCTCAAAAAGCTAGAAATAGAGTTCTGGCTCTATTCTGTGATCCAGGAACTCCACTCTAAATGATATGCCCGAGAGAACTAAAACTACTGGCATGCTCAGATATGGACACACCTATGTTCATTGCAGCATTATCCACAATAGCAAAAAAATTAAAACAGCCATTCTGCATTAATATGAATGGAGAAAGGAACGGTGGTATGTAGACACAGTGGTATACTTTACAGGCATAAAGAATGAGTTCTTAAAACATACTGTAATATGGATGAATCTGGAAGACATTATGCTGAATGAAATGAGTCAATATCAAAAGGACAATTACTGTATAATCTCACTAATAAAGACAAGAATAGGTATACGTATAGAAAGCTACTTTTGGTGCGTTATCAGGGAAGGGAGGAAGAGGAAGTGGGAGTCACTTCCTAAATAGTGGATACTTGTTAATTTCAGTAATGGGAAAAGAAATACTGAATAAGGGTGAGGTCAACATAGCATGACCAAGTAAAATGTAACACTAGAAAGCACACAGAGTAAGAGACAATTTTGGTAAAAAACCATAGCATATGCAATCTGGCAACAGCAGTATGAGAACCAAAACATGTGTAGATATATGTGCACATATATGTGTGTGCATGTATATAATCTATGTGTGTGTGGTTTCATAAGTAGAGATATATATGCATGTATGTATATAAACATACCCTGTTGCCTTGCGTGTTTTACAGATGAGGGATGTGGGCTTTGAACCCAGATGAGTTAAGACACCCTATTTATATTGCTTTTAATGCACGCATTTTTGCTTTATGTTTTTTCATTATTTGCTTCAGAACACTCTGGGGTCTCTTAATTTAAGGGGTACAACTCAGAATAAGGCCTCTCTTAGTCGAGAGAACTTTAGTGTTGCTGCTAATGTAGACAGATTGGAGACCCTAGAGCAATGCGTCCTCAAACTACGGCCCATGGGCCACCTGTGGCCCGCCGAAGACTTTTATCTGGCCTGCCAGGTGTTTTTGCCCAGTTTGTTTTTTTTACTTCAAATTAAGGTATGTGCAGTGTGCATAGGAATTTGTTCATAGTTTTTTTTAAACTATAGTCCAGCTCTCCAACGGGTCTGAGCGACAGTGAACTGGCCGGCCCCCTGTTTAAAAAGTTTGAGGGCCCCTGCCTTAGAGAATGCAAATGATTAAAGACGGCTAACCAAAAGGTCTGCAGTTTGAGCCCATGCAGAGGTACTTCCAAAGAAAAGGCTGGTGACCTGCTTTTGAAAAACTCGCCACTGAAGACTGCGGAGTCCTGCTCTTAACGCATGGTCTGCTGGAAGTTGGAGGCCGTTCAACAACTGGTTTTGGAAAGCACATTCACATGCACTGAGTCTATTGCCTGTCATATACTGGCTTATTCATTTATTCATTCTCCCATCCCTTCATTTGTTTATACTCTTTCATGTACTCAGAATGCAGCAATGGACAAAACCATTTTCTGATCTCATGGTGCTTTACTTCCTAGTAGGAGAGACAGAAATCAAATAAACAGATTCATAATGCATCTTGTGGTGGTAAGTGTTATGGAAATAACAAATTACTAGGAAATGGGAGAGTTGGCTGGAGATATGCTATTTTTATTTAAGAATATTAAGGAAGAAAAGGACAAAAGGAGCCATGAGGCTGTCTGGGGGAAGATCATTCTAGAAGGATGCACATGTGCTAAGGTCCTGTAATGACAGCCTCTTCCTTAGGAAGAAAGAGCCAATCAGTCACCTCCATCTGTGGTTACACATTCCTTTCTGATTGGACTATCAGAATTTCTCTGGAAAATTTCAGTGTTGATCTGTTTAATGATGAGGTGTTGACTATCCAAAACATGGCATTTCTGGTTCCAGAGGTTCATTAAACATGAAATCTAGTCCCAAAACTATATTCAGTTTTGCCTCTAGAAAAACTCTGTTTTTTTCTATCCAACTGAATGCTGTATTTTCATCTGTGATTAGAAGCAAGGGTCCATATGTGCTACCATGGAACAGTTTCCATAAACTGAATCTTGTCTCTCCTTCTCTCTTCCTGTGACCATTTACTTAGAGTAAGCCCGGAAGATTACTTTATGTTGGGAAACTCAGCAACTATTGCATCATGGTAGAGCAAAACATCTTGGACCTGCTTTACTATCTCATCTAGAAGGTTCTGTAGTAGTCAATGAAATGTGAGCAGATGGTACAACCTAAAATTTGCATTGCAGCACCATTCAAATTGCTGATCCATTGGAAATGTGTTTGTTTTCTAAAGTAAAAAGGCCTTTGAAATTCAGTTTCCTGCTGGACAGCCATAGCACAGAGTATATTTAAAACCTTGTGAATGTGTGCATAGTAATAACTATGTATAAGCTGATTAGCTGGATTATTTTATTTTTTAAACTCATCCTTTCTAGTTAAAAAGACAATAATGGCATCAGAAACTCAGTCATCACATTTTATTTCTGATATCCTTCAACTCAGAATCTACAACTCAACATATTTGAGTTTGAATTTTCTCAGAAATACTTCCTTTCTGCTGTGCAGCCCCATGCAAAATTCCTGCCTGTTGCAAATCTATAGTCTTCAAGTTCCAACCCACCCCTTCCCTGAAGAAAGGGTTTGATAATGGGGCATTATCAGGCCCTTAACTGCGCTGCACACTCCTTAAAACCAATCAGTGTGGTTGTGAGGAAGGGAGTTTTCGGCAGAAGGAGGATCCCTGCCTGATTGCTCCTTTTCCTGACAAGGAAGAAAGGGACAGTGATCAAACAGAACATCTCAAAGGAGGCCTTAAATCACCAGGCAACGTTCACAGGCTGCTGGGGAAGTGGACATACAGCTCTTGAATCAGAGAGACACAGACAGTTCTGGAGCGAACACCCAGAGGACTGTGAACCGGTTCCCGTGCAGTAAACAGTACCTGGGCGCACTAAGGCTAACAGTAAATGGCACAGTGGCGGGGTGGTGGGCTCTGGTGGGGGGGGTTACAATTTTTGTGCTCTTTGTGATCTTCCATCAGGAATATTTCATGGCATCAAAGACATGGCCAGAAAGCAAAGAGATGTATACATGTGTACACACACACACACACACACACACACACACACACACCCCTTCTGTATCCCACAGCTCCGATACCACATATGGCCTTTCGGAACAGAGTCTTGTATGTTGTTTAGTCTTGGAACTTCTTTCAGAGATAGGATGTCATTTACAATCCCCGGGCCATATGTTTACTCAGACTGAAGAAACATGGGCTAATCTTTTTCTATTTTCGGGAGTAATAAATTGAAAAGATAATTACATAATATGGTGCATAATGCAACTCTGGCTCGAGCCATATGTGTTTAATTTTGGTGAAACATGCGTGATGACAGGTTATGAAAGGATGAAACTATTTTAGTCTTTTTAAGGCTTAGAAGTCGGATTTTTTTAAAAGTGTCACCTCCTTTGCCCCTCCCCCTCAGGCAAACACACACACACACACACACACACACACACACACACACAGCACAAACTCAATGAAAACCACCCCACTGAAAGTAATTTGTGGTGGTGGTGGCCCCTGGCAACAGGAACTCATGTTAGAGGACATATTAGTTCCAAGCTCTTGTAAAATTAGTTGCAGGCTTCTGTGTGCTGACTGGGATGAGTGGCAGGTAGTTGCTGTCATGAGAACAGAGTAGGTTAGCTGCTTTTAGAATCAAGTCGAAATGCCTCCTGATCATCCAATTAGAAACAACACTGGTTACCTCTCTTTTTTCAATTGAGCTCAACTGTGTTATCATATCTGATATAAAGTGTTGTGGCAGGAGAATGGCAGGTTTTGTTTTTTTCTGTCCTTCCTTTGATAAACAAGTATCAAGCACCTTCTCTCTTCCATAGACGCAGAGTCGAATAAAGCAGTCTCTTTAAGATGTTAAATGAAGCAGAAGGCTGAACGACAGAGACCCTCCTTCAGGTCACTTTCAGAGCACACTGGTTTGCCCGTGTTCCCAGCCTGGAAGCAGAATTGAGAAATGTCAGGAGTAGTAGGTAGAATAACACTCTCCAAAGGTGCATACAACCTAATCCCCAGGATTTGTAAATAGGGTAGGCTACATCGAAAAAAACCAAACATTAAACTTGCAGATGGAATTAAGGTTACTAATCACCTGACTTTGAGATTGGGAGATTATCCTGGATTTCCAGGGTAGGTCCGGTGTAATCTCTGTCTGTATTTCTGTACACACACACACACACACACACACACACACACACACACACGATGTAGGTCCAGTGTAATCTCTGTCTATATTTC
>NW_022103928.1:7804243-7806891 GCF_000313985.2 Echinops telfairi
ACACACACACACACACACACACACACACACACACACACGATGTAGTAGAGAGGGAGAGCCACAGAGAGGAGGCAGCATGAGAAGGACTCAGTCCACTGCTGTGGCTTTGAACTCAAACTCGGAGCAAGGGACCCACTAGCAATGATGAGCAGGAAACAGACACCGGAAAAGCCAGCAGAGGGATTCTCCCCAAGAACCTCTCGAGGGAACACAGCCCTGCTGACACCTTGATGTGTGTTCCTGGAGACCCGTTTTGCACTGCAAGCCCCCAGAACTGGAGACTGCCGATGTATGTTAATTTGTTACAACAGCAATCAATCAGGAACGAAAATGCCAGGGAAGGACAGCAGGCCTGCTATTGCTATTCTCAAACATGCTTCCTCATTGGCATCACCTGGGTGCCTTAACACTTGGTGAAGCCTGGGACCGTAACTCTAGAAAACCAGACCTAAGTGGGCTGAAAGGCGATGTGGCCATTGGCATTTTATAAGCTCCCCAGGTGATCTGAGTCTGCAGCCAGGCTGCAGGACGTTGGTTTTACAGCATATGTTTTGGTATCAGATCTGGCTTCTATCTGATATCTGCCTCCTATGAGCTGGACGTGTGGGCAAGTGACTCTTGGCTTCAGCTTCCCTGTCTGCAAAATGGGCATGCCGAGGACTTCCACCCAGGGTTGGGAGATCCCGAAATGGGACAAGGTATATGTGTCTCACATAGTAATTGCTCAATAGACAGGCCACTTCTTGTACTGTCCTTAGGATGGTGATTAGAATGCCTCGAGTGTAGGCACAGAGCCTCCTCACACTGATACCAGTTGCCGGTGAGCCTGCTGCCCCGCAGCACCATGTGTGCACGGCAGAACTATGATCTACCGAGAGTCTTCATTGGCGGATTTTTCATCCAGGCTGGATTGGGTGCATTAGAACCCACAAGCTTTTGGATTGTAGCAGAGGACAGTAACCACATATAGCTAGCACCCAGCTGTGCCTTTGCCAGGTAGGTTTTATTATCCCACTCCATACAGGACGGCATCTGGGATCAGAAACATTCACAAGAACTCATCTTTATCCATACCATGAGTAAGCAGAGAAGTCAAGGCTTGAGCCCTGGTCTCATTCCAAGCTTGGGTCTGTGCCTGCTTTTCCCAGGGAGACACGCAGGAGGTGAAGGCAGCTGTCCTGGACTTGGGAGCTGGTGGCTGCCTACCCATGAGGTGCCCCTGGGGGAATGTCACAAAACCATTTCCAGTCTCAGGACTGGGCTGGGGGTGGTGTTACGTACCGGATTCAGGCCCTGTGAGATCAGCCATCTCACCCTGTTGCCTGCCATGAGGGAAAGGCGATTGAAAGCCATGGGGATGATGATTCTTAACAGTTATAGACTGTTTGCCTCTGTCTGCCGTTTAATCTAATCTCAGGTTCAGTTGATACTATTGATTAGATTCTTTTCAAACTGCATGCGGTGTATGGGGCTTCTCTGCGTGGGGTAAAATGTTATTCTTCTCATGCGTGAGTTGAGAAGAAAAGGTGAAAGTATACAATTAATTTGCCTGCACTTTCTCTAAAATTGTATGCTGGATTTCTGTGAAATGCTGCACGGAACAATAATCTGAGAAAATTATTGTTATTTACCCTGACTTTTGCCTGCATATTTAAAGTCAACAATTATGTTTCCTTTTTGTACTTAATGGCCTTTGTACAACATTTTTAGAAACCTGGTCAAGTGTCACTAAGAAAACCTGTGCTATGACCCTGTGGTTCTTGGGAAACAAGTTAACAGTCCTGGAAGCAAGAACCAAGTGCTGTGTCGGAAAACAGTAAGCCGCATGGCAGTGAGAGCTCCCCTCCCCCAAGTTAGGTAACAATGTGTGCATCGTGGCCATAAGTTTTATTTGTCAAAGGCATATGTCGTCAGCATTGGTCTTATTGAAAACAAGTAATAAAAATGAATTCCATCATCTTGGAAGTGCTTCAGAGTTCACATAAGACCTTGTCTCTCTTTTCCTGAAGGATCATTGTATTGTGGTGAAATAGATAGAGCACAAATCTTGTCATTTTAGCCATCCTGAGGCACCCGTTTCAGGGATAGTAGTTTCTCTCACTGTGCTGTGCTTCTACTGCCACCTCTGTATCCTAAAGTTTGACATCGTCCCAAACAGAAACTCGATGCCCTTAAGCAGTTCCTTCCTATTGCCCTTTCCCTCCAGCTCTACCCTCCCCAAAACCAGTTTGAGTCAAGCTGATTTCCACTTGGAGTGACCCCATACATGTCAGAGTGGACGGTGTCCCTTTGGGTTTGTCAAGCCTAGTAAGTTACCTCTGCTTTAGACAAGTTGTCACGAGAGACCAGTCCCTGGAGAGGGACACGATGCTTGGTAGCGCAGAGGCAGGGGAAGAGAGGCAGGCCTAAGAAGGTGAAATGACACCCTGGCTGCAACAATGGGCTCAAGCACAGGTATGATTGTGAGTGCCGTGCGCAGGACTGGGCAGTGTTTCTGTGCATAAGGTTCCTGTGGGTTGGAACCAATGCAATGACAAACAACAATAGGCTAGCACACCTTTCTTTTCTTTTTTTAAATACTTTTATTGGCGGCTCTTACATCTCTTATCACAATGCGTACATTCCTCCAATGTGTCAAGCACATTTAC
>NW_022103928.1:7810926-7856766 GCF_000313985.2 Echinops telfairi
TTGCTGGCCTTTAGGAGTGTTTTCCAGTCCAGTCTGTTGGGGCACCACGCCCTGGCCCCAAAGTCCACCTTCATCATTCCCTGGGGATCTTGCTGCTCCCCTCCCCTGCTGTTCCTCTGCACTCCCCCAGTGCCTTGTCTCAGTGTGGCGGGATCAGATCAGGTGCAATTCCTACACTGTGTCTCTGGTGTTGTCCCCCTCAGGGCCATGGGTCAGTGAGGGGCATCATGTATCATAGTGGGGCTGGCCATTTGGTCCTCTCTGTGGACTGGCTGCTCTAATTGGGGTCATCGTCCTCAAGGCCTGGTGGGCCAGGATGGCTAGCACACCATTCTTTTGACGTTCCTCCAGTAACCATTCATGCACTTTTGTCTCTGTGCTTCTGTTCGTCTACATACTTTCACCGAAGTGAGACTGCACAGTATTTGTCCTTTTGTGTCTGCCTTATTTCACTCCTAATGATTTGAAGACTCGGTTACGTCAGAGCATGTATCGAGTCTAATTTCTCTTTATGATTGAATGATGCTCCACTGGATGTATTGACCACATTTGGCTTATATATTCATCTGTTGGCGAACATTTGGGCCAATGCACCTCTTGCCCATCGTGAACAGTGCTTCAGTGGACATGAGTGTGCAAGTATCTATTTGCATTCCTGCTATCAATTATTTAGGTACAGACCTAGGAATGGCAGTGCTGGGTGAATGACAGCAGTGACAGTTCTTGGTTTAAATGTCTGGGGAACCACATGTTATCCAGTGTGATGATACTCATCTATCATTCTTGGCATGCTTTACTTTTATCAGAGTGAGAGAATAAACTTTGTTACAGTGGAAGAAGAAACATACATACAAACACATCATCCTTTTCGAATCCTGGTCCAGATTTGGAAACAGCCATCTCATTTCTGAGTTGCCTTTGCTTTCTTTGCCATTTGAGAGCCACCAATTTGAGGATTTCAGGGTGGGGAGGTTGGGGGTCATATTTTTTGAAAGCTCTGCCTCAAGTCTGCAGATTTCCTGAGCTTTTGGTACATCAGTCACATGGAGCTTGCTTTTCTTGCCCCGTCTAGAATGGCAAACGTTTTGGGGGTGTTGTAACATTGAATTTTTTTTAAAATCAATTTATTGGGGCTCATACAATTCATCACAATACATAGATCAATTGTGTACAGCACATCTATACATTTGTTGCCCTCATCATTCCCAAAATTCTCTTGCCTCTTGGGTTCCCGGAATCCGCTCATTTTCCTTCCCCCCCACCTTCCCTTCCTCCTCCCTTTTCCCCCATGCACCCTTAATAATTTATAAATTATTTTTGTATCTTACATTACACTGTCCGGCGCCTCCCCTCACCCACCCCGCTGTGCCCGTCCCCCAGAGAGGAGGCCATACGCGGCTCCCTGTGATCCATTCCCCCTTGCTACCTCCCCCTTCCCTCCTGTTATCGCCACCGTCACCCCCGGTCCCGAGAGGCTCCTCCGTCCTAGATTCCCTGTGCTTCCAATTCCCATCCGCACCGCTGTGCATCATCTGGTCTAACCAGGTCTGCAAGGCAAAATTGGGGTCCTGGTAGTTGGGGGGAGGAAGTGTTTAAGAACTAGAGGAAGGTTGTGAGTTTCATTATTGCTATACTGTACCCTAAGTGACTCATCTCCCCACTACCCCTCTGCAAGGTATGTCCAGTTGTCTAGAGATGGGCATTGGGTCTCCATCGCGCGCCACCCTCATTGACAAGGATATGACTTTTCTCCCCGCCTTTGGTGTTTAAAGCCTGGTCCCTTTGGCCTTTCATGATCACACATGTTGGTGTGCTGCTTCCATGTGGGCTTTGTTGCTTCTGGGCTAGATGGCCGCTTGTTTACTTTCAAGCCTTTAAGTCCCCATTGAATATTGAATATTTTTGACTCTGTTGTTCCCAATTCTATTAAATCTGGGTTCCATATACTCATGTAAAAACTTCCTTTTTGAATGACTAATTGGCTTTGTTTATATAATCTTGTCTCCTGAGCAATATCTTTGGCCGTGTGAGTGTGTAAGAAGACAGCCTATTGGAGGGATTTTCAATACACTTTCTGGATTAAATTGGTAGCAAGGACTGTGGGGAGAACTGAGATACAGCAGGACAGGAGAAACACAAGGCTCGCTACGCACACAGAGAGTTGCACAGGGGCAGTTCTGTCCTGCCCTGTAGTATTGCGGAGTAGGAACTGACTCAATGGCAGTGAGTTTGCGTTTTTGGTGTATAATATTTCCACCTTTATTGAACAATTATTAGCTTCTTGTCATATTTCCTTCTAGATGTATTTAGAAGGGATGAAACATTTTGACTAGAATTAAGATCCCTCCCCCAACCTTCCTTTTTCTTTTTCTTTCCACTTGTCAGAAGCAAATTAATCAGAGGTGGGGCACCCCATTCCATTCATTTACTATAGAAGTAGAAGTTTATGAGAATGTATGTTTAGTACAGAACTATTTTGTGTCTGAACTACTTTATATTTACCTTATATACATAAGTATAAGCCAGCTCGAGTACAAGCCGACCCGAAGATCAGCTGAGGCACCTAATTTTACCACAAAAATGACATCTAAAAATGTGCTGAAAAACTCGGCTTATACACAAATATATACGGTATTCACCCTGTATTTGAGAGAGATGCATGTCGATATGTATAGATGTGGTCATTCTGCTGAAAGCCTATGACAATCTGTTATTTGAGAATATTTTGTGCTTTTCCATTTTGCTGACACTCTACTCACTACTGGGTTTCTAAGGCTCTTAACTATGTGCAGGAACTGAAACCCCAGTCTTTCTCCTGTAGACCTGGTGGTAGTTTTGAACTACCAACCATGTGGATCACAGTCAGACATGTAACCACTATACCCCCAGGACTTGCTGGTCTGCTGATGACCATCTATAATTTTATTTTTACTACAGTAAACACTTTTGACATGTATAAGTTTTCTTTAAATGCCCGTAAATATAATTCTTAGGACAATTAATTGCAATTAATCAGCTTGGGACTATACAAAGTTGAATAAGATATATATGTTCGTTCCTTCCCTCAGGAAGTGTACAGTCTGGCCAGGCAGTGAGGAAAGACAGCTGTGTCTGTTAAATGGATGTTTGTGCCAACTGAAGAGGGAGGTCAGGCTTTGAGGAGGTCCCACATCAATTTATGTTGTGAGGCCCTACTACATTGCTGGAATAGCAAACAAACGCCCTGTCTTCAGTTGCAGTTGATAACAAGGTTCGAGAAGAATAAAGATATCACTCAACTAATCCAGCAGGAAGACAGCAATAGTTTTTGATGCTCTGTGAGGCTGCCCCATGCAGACTTGGTCCTGTGCTCTCTCAGCCTTCCTGCTTCCAGGAGGATACACAAAATGCCATACACACATACAAAGAGATATTATTCTGCCACTAAGAGAGACAAAGTGTTGATACATGATACACTGTGGAAGTATGGACAGTATTGAAAGACATTGCATGAAGCAAAATAAACCAAGCACACAAGGATAAATATTATATGCCCACATTTGTATAAAAAGACAAGAAAATTCAAATAAACAGAGACCGCAAGGTAGTAGTGGTTAACTCGATCAAGAGAGAGGCGGGGAAATGTAATAGGAACATCACATTTATTTAGGGGAGACTGCACAGCTGATTATTGTAATTACTCATAATATTTTGGACATCTATATAAAGTTGAATTGGAAGAGGTTGTATGATGGATACGTTTACAGTAATCACTTATATCCACATCTACACCCCCACACACACATACACACACACAGTACTGCTGTGGCTGCTTTTGTGCAACCAATGCTTTGTCGGATTTGATTCCTTGATTGGAAGGTTTAGGACCATGGCTTCATGGAAGATGCCAGTTAATGGCAAGTTTTTCTTCTACCTCTTTGGTCTTGAAAGCTTGCAGGTGGCCAGATAAGGCAGCACAATTGGTCTCTATGTGCCTGTGGCAACGGAGGAAGGAGAATCAGGAAAAGGAGAAGGAACATAGAATGTGCGACTAATTGCTTCCTTCAGCAATCCCTCATTTGTCATGAGATTTGATGAACTGGATGGTTCCGGGCTACCATTACTGAATATTTTGATCAAAGATTCCATAGCAAAATTCTGATCAAATAGAGGGAAATGCAAAACAATTTCCAATTCCCATGAACTCTAGATTTTATGGAGCCATGTGGTGGATGGCCCCCTGAAACTGATGTCCTGAGATCCTCTTTAAACCTTAAACCAAAAATACCCCTGAGGTCATCATTCAAAACAAATAATAATTAAACTTTACTAGTAAAGAATGCCTGCCTTGAGCGTTATGCTCTTTTAAGAACTACCTTTACAAGGTCTAATTGATGACACCAACTGGACCGATTAAATGGGACATTTCCTGGTCACATAATGGTTACGTGGTGGGCTGTTAACTGCAAGGCCAGCCGTTCAAAACCAGCAGCACTCTGCTGACGACAGAGGGGGTTTCCTGCGCCCTTAAAGATTTCATCACAGAAACCCACAGGAGCAATCCCTCCTCCCCTATAGGGTCACTATGAGCCAAAATTGACTTGAAGACCGTGAATTTGATTTTTGGTTTGCTGGAGTGGGAGGGGGCAGTGAGTTTATATTAATGATAGTGTACTAAGAACAACTCAGGAAAGCAGAGTACGAGCGGTTGCACAATTCACAGTGTAATCTAAGTCACTACAGTATACACGTAAAAACTGGTGAATCTGTGTATGTTCTGCAATGTAAATTCTCAGCCACAGCAAAAAAATTAATTTAATTTGGAAAAACAAAAGGAGAAGTACAAGGGAGGCTTTCTGAGAGAATGAGAAATTCTGAGAGAATGAGGCTTTCTGCCCCTTATCCTGTTGTGTGAAGTATAGACCTGTCCCAGGTGTAGACCTGACAACTTCAGTGGGCCAGATGAGTTTTTCAGTCGGTGTGAGAAATGCCTTTTACACCAAGTGATGCCCTCCCCTGGCAGCTGCGCCAGTCTCTCTTTCATCATTCCTCATGATCCATCATCCAGAGGATGCTAGAAGACACAGCATCTAAGTCCAAATAGGAATCGCTGCCTGTTTTCCATCTTGGCTTATTTTCAAAAACCTTTTAGAACTTTTGAACTGCTAGTACTCTCACGGGGCATTGTGCAGGAGGGCTGATAAATAAAGATCATGTTGATGTGTGTACACTTTCTTTCATATATAGCTAGAGAAACATGCGCGTTCCAGATAAGCTTCTCCTAAGGAAAAAAAAATGAGATTCTAAATGCCGAATGGGAATGGGAATAGAAGTTTGTTAGTGATGAAGTCTTGCTTTTAGAAAATCAAGCTGAGAGCAGGTTGCATGGAAGGCCCTTTTGTTTATGTTAAGTTTAGATCTCCCTCCTTTATTCGCATACTTATACTTTTTTTGGTAATAGTCACTTTCTAATTTATTCTCCAGCACTCTGGAAGAAAAGGGGTGCCTGCATTGAACAAAATATGTTATGTGGACATGAGATTCGAAACAAAACAGAATACTTCTGAATATAAAAATTAACTGCATATGAAAAAATTTCCGAACACTTTTCCAGATCAGGCTGGGGACGGAAGCTTTATTCATTTGCAACTAAATAAGGAATAGTCATTAATTATACATAGATTAACAAATAAGATTTGTGCTTTAGAAACACCCAATCCAATAACTCTTTGGTTTTTAGATTATTTTAGTAACATTTTGAAATAAATATTTTGATTACCCACATGGCAGCTTTGATTTGAATCAGCCAGGTGAATGCTGTTGACAGGATTTAGCTCAATGTTGGTGACATAGACATTTGTTTGCCCAAAAGTAAAACAACATCAACAACAACAGAAAAAAAACGAGGACTTCAGCCCCAAACTTCTTTAGGAAAACATTTAAGTCTCACCTGCAAGGTGGGAAATAAGAGACTTTTATTTATTTAAAAGATTGTGTCACTTAAAGTCAAGGTAATAATTGTTGAAAATGATTGATTTGGTTTGACACCAGAGTTTCCGATTTTAATTTTTTTTTCTTTCCGATTTTAACTTTTTACGACAGTGTTTCAACTCATAACTATCTTGGAATTGAAAGCTTTCCAGGGAACCTAGCAGGCGGTCACTGGGTAGGTGTGGAAGTCACAGTGGGAGATTTTCTAAAATGAGGTCATGCCAAGCTGGGTCTCGCTCCGAGATTGTGCTGTGCTGTGCGGGGCTGGGTGTTTGAGACATGCAGAAGCTGCAGTGCTGACTGAGGTTATGAACAAAATTGTTCCCGGGATCAAGTTTGGTCACATTGCCTTCTGACTGGTATTACTAACAAATTTTAGGTGTGTGCATTTCAAAGCTTGAATTGTGACCCAGAGGGGAAATTCTCATTGTGTACCCTCTAAGTAGTGTGTAGGTCATGGAAGCACCCCCACTCAGACCCCCTCTCGGGGCTTCCCGTTGTCACGATCACACCCAGCTGGGTGGCCTGTTAGAGCTGTCTGGGTCTATGCTGCAAGTGTGATTCAGCGTTTGATTTTTCTGAATCTGGGGAAAAATGCAGAGAGTTTTCAGGCTTCGTAATCAACCACATTGTTACTAATCTCGAAACCTGCTAGATTCCCTTATTTCTTAATTGCTAAGGGTAGTGGCAAAGGGAGCCTCCGGGCTGGGTGAAAGATATGATAAATGATATGTTTGCTTAAATTTCTGTGGTGTCATTTATTTGCTTCACTATTTGGGGTCCTTAGAGAATCTTTTGCAAAATAGTTGGACTCCTTTAGGAATTTATATGTGTATGTGCATGTGTGTATCTATGTATACATATATACATATATGGCTGTTAAATTTTCTAAATCCCCAAAACTCAAATTTCTTTCATAGCACAAAAATTCACTTGTGAGAAAAGTTGAAAAATAAATATTATAATCAGCGAGGCATCACAAATAACTTTTATGTCTAAATCATGCTATTAAATGCTTTTTTATTTTTAAGTAGATAGGGAATAAAATGGCTGCATAGTTCATAAAGCGGTGTGCCATTACTGCCTGCTGTGCCCAAGAATTATGCCAGCTTTTTACGCTCATGAAGGAAAAGCGGATTAGAACTGAGATCAATGCATTATCCTATATTTCTTATTGTGCATTCTATTTCCTTTCTGAGCACCTTTGTAGACTAAATGGCTACTAATGACATAATTACAATTGTTTGTCACCACCATAATGCGTGATTTCCTATCTCATCATGAAGATGTAAGTTAGATAAAGGAGGAGTTTTGGCAGGAAGACAAAGTGCAGTGATTTATGGAAGGCCAGATGTGGTTGTTAAAAGCTTTTCTTCAGAAGGCGCCATTGAGTGATGGGAAGCAGGAACGGCAGCGTCGTGGCGCACACCCTGCCCGTGGTCCTTGGTGGGAGTGACACCGTTGCTCATGGGAGCATGACAGATGAGCCACATGTTTCATTGTTGTGCACAAATTTTAGGTTGGAATTTAAACAGGGTAAGGAAGGTCCCAGTTAGCTTAGATCAGCCAAGTTGGTGTTTAAAAAAAACAAATGAGACCAAGTGCTGCTGATATTTTCGATTGGCTGACTGAATTCAGTCGGCACCAAGATCTCTTCTATTTCTGTCAAGTTTCAAAAAGGGAAAATCCCAGCCTCGCAAAGGAAATAGAGAGGTTAAAAATGAGAATTCAAAGAAATCAGGAGCAAGTGTAGACAAGATATTACTTAAGCACTGTTGACATACATAGTGCGCACATAGACTTGACATATATACAGTCAGATTAGATGGATGCGTCTCAGGAAAGAGGCACAATTTCTGGTTTAGAGTTATTTGCACACACAAAGCTCTGTTAAAATAATATTAAGACTCTGGTGTGATGGAAGCTATGAGTGGCTAGAAGGCTGTGTGGCTGATTTCAGAAGCAGGAAAAAAAAAGGTTCGCTCTTTAGAGCATTCTGGGGCCAATGGAGGTGATTTTTCTTTCTTTCTTTCTTTCTTTCTTTTTTTAATATCCAAGCCTTCCTTTGCTCTCTCCACCTTCTCCCTCCCGTGAACATTTTTATTTATGGAGTGGGGACACAGACTGTGAGGCCTGGCTCTGTAGAATATACTTCAACTCGGCTAGTCATCAGAACCTCCCTGCTGCTTCCCGCGTGGACGAAACGTGATTTCACAGAGGCAGGTGCAGACACAGAGCAACTTAGATCGCCTCAGTCAGGCGAGTGACAGCACGGGTGGCTTCTTGGGTGTTCCATACTCCTGGGACCTCATGGCCATCTCAGCGGAATACATCCATGCTGCAGACCTGGGAGCTAATGGTTGGATTTTCCCGTTCTGTGGTGCGATGCGCACTTGACATAGGGATTGCTTCATGTTTACTTTCCTGCAGCCAGAGAAGACGCTTAATGGAAGCAGAGACTGTATCCCCAGTGCCAGCCCTGTTGCCCAGCTTATAGGGAGTGTGTACTAGGGACGGATTTGTTGATTGGATTTTAACAACCACATAGACCAAAAAGCGCCATTTAGGAAACACTTGGAGTATATTAGCATAAGACCTCCCCCAATTATGAATGCTTCTCCACATACTGTGTGGAACAGTTGATATAACTTTTTTTGCTATCCTGTCAATTGAAAGTGTGGCAGCTTAAAAACAAAACAAACCTACTGCCATCAAACAATTCTGACTCACAGATAAGAGTTTCTGAGGCTGTTAATATTTGTGGGAACAGATCGCCTCATCTTTCTCCTCGGGAACAGCTGGTGGTTAGCAGCCCAATGTGTAACTAGTGACACCACCAGGGCACTATACAGTGCCACCAGAACCCCATTAGAGGTGGTCCCCTCCAAATAGGATTTTGTCTCTCTGGCTGTCATCCTGCAACTCCAGGCTCTGCCACTTGGTGGCTTGTATCCAATTCTTAGACAGTTTCGGGTACAAACTCAGAAAGATAGGGGTCCTTCCTCCCATGCTCCACGCTGTCTTCTGTGTTAAAACAGTTGATATTCTTTATGACTCATGTTGAACCTCATAAAGAGATTAATTCAATTGAAATACAAGAACAAAACTTCTAAGAAATGAATGAGAACCAGGGCCAGCCAGCTTCATGGGTGACTGACCTGTGCCTTTCCGCCCGCCCACGAGACTCCCCACTGAGACGGGCTGGCACCTGCTCTCATGTTCTGTCATCACCATCTTGAAATTCCTCACTGTGTTTAGCAAGGGATCCCACGTTTTGAATCAGGCCTCACGTGATTTAGCCAGCCCTACTCCTAAGCAGGTGCTCTTCTGTCCTTGTGATCACCTGGTACGTTTCTGTTACTGACTTCTCTTAGCTGTACCAGAATTTGTTACTTGAATCTACATTGCCAGCCATCTTACTTGCCCATGGCTCCTGAAGGGCTAATTAAGCCCACACATCTAAGCCAGTTTGTCACACTGTGATGGTTGCCTATCACTGTGATGTTGGGGGTTTTGCCGTCAGTATGTCCTTCACCAGCAGGATCACACATGGTGTACAGCTCTCTCCAACGAGCTTCTAAAGTAAAGTAAACTAAAAAGGCCTGCCAATCTCATTTTGGAAATTAGAAATGAACCCTAGCAGAACAGTATTCATGATACTGCAAGAAGCCGTCAAGGTTGGAAGGCACTCAGAAATCTCTGTGGCTACAGCCCTGGACTCAGATGTACCAGTGGTCACAATGCCGGCATCAGATCACCTGGCAGCACTTCATTCTGTTGAACGTGAAATCGCCTTGAAGTGGTACCGACTCGGTGACTACAAACTATAAGAGTTTTGTCTTTAAGAGATATAAGCCTAATGGTTAAGAACATTGGCTTGGTCCAGACTTCCTGTGTTCAAATCCCAGCTTTGCAACTACCCACATGCTATCCTAGGCATATTATAGTTTCCTCGTTTAAAAAACCAGCCATTGACAACTCTATGGGACACTATTCTGCTCTGACCCTCATGGCAGTGATACGAGTTTAAATGGATTTGATGGCAATTGGTGACATTTTACAGATGTTAAACAGAGAAAAATAATGGAGAAAAGTGTTCTGCATAGATGTACAATGGGATGATGAAATAATAGAGCTTCTGAAGATTTAAATGAAGTAGTCAGACCAGACTTTTTGGAGAAGGTCACATTGAAGCCAAGGTACAATTGGCAAGAGAGAGGCCAGCAGCAGCAGCATTTCCAAGCCTGCAGACTTGGGGCATCGTTGTTGAAACCTGAATGTGACCATGAACTTAATGTGTTGAAAGGACAGAACAGAGGGAAGACTAAGCTGGCTGGCAATGGGTGTGTGAGGAGAGGCTAAAGACTCAATGGGAGACCAAGTTGGGGCCCCTACTCTTGCAGGACTCTGAGAATCAAGGTCACATGCTCCCTGGGATTTATTGCCCTTATTATTATTTTCAAGCTGAAAGGGAACCAGGAACCTGCTCTCTCATAAGCTGAATAATTCAATCAGTAGACCAGTCTCCAGGTATTAATTAGGGGGGAAATGGATGATTTCGCCTGGATTATCCAGTAAATTCTCTAATTAAGAGGCATAATTCTGAAAGAGCACTGGAATTAGAGTCCCAAGACAAGTCCCAGCACTACTGGGACAAGCCATTTAGTTTCTCTGGTGAGTTATTAATGCCTTTGACACAAGGTTGGCACAATGATAAAGTGATGTAGGGCATATGGCACTTACTTGGTGAATGGCAAATCACATCCAAGTATAACGTCATTGTTACTGATAATCACCATATGAGTTGGAATTGACTGACCATACCTTGTTTTTTAAATGTAAAGAAGCATATATGTATTAACTTAAGAGATTTTATGTCATTTATAGAGAAACCTAATAGTCAAATTCATGGTAGACATAGTCACTCCTTAGAAGTCAGTGTGTTGAGACTTTGTCTCATGAGCTTTGGACATGCAGTCAGGAGGAACCAGTCCTTGGAGAAAGGCTCTATGCTTTATAGAGGGTCAGCCAAATAAAAAAAGAGGAAGACCTCCAATGAGATGGATTAGCCTAATGGTTGAAACAACGGGTTCAAACATAGCAATGATTATGAGGATGATGCAAAATTGGGCAGTGTTTCGTTCTTTTCCCACAGGGTTGATATCAGTTGGAACTGACACAAGTGCATCTAATGACAACAGCGTTAACACTTTGTTCCCTAAATGGTGGTTAGGTACTCGTGCTCACTCCTGGATGATCTGTTTGACTTCTTTTTTTTTAAGTTTGGAGTGTTAGAGCAAATGGGCATTTCCTATGGAATTCTTTATCCTAGAATTCCTGTTACTTAACTGAATTTGCTTAAAAGAGCCTGTTTGTATTAAAAAGCAGTTCTCTAAAGAGAAGCCACAATTGTTATCAGACGAAAATCCTGCTTTTCCAAAAAAAATTATGCATCTCCTTGGAGCTTGGCTAGAGGGCATGAGTGAGTGATTGACAAGCCGCTCTGTGGGTGCTGGCAACTTAGTGGACATTGTAGCCATGTTGTTGTCATCTTGAAACAATTAAAAATATTCTCATTTTGTTTCCAGTGAAAGTTTACACAGCAAAAATATGTTCCCTTTTGACAACCTTTACACAGATTATTCATGATAGTATTATGTTTTTCACAATGTATTAACCTTGTAGTTGCCACTTCTTATATCGGAGTCAGCTTTTCTCTCAGTCCATTTCTCAGAACTCCTGTTCTACGCAGGAAGACGTGGGACCTCTATCTATGTCAAGGAAAGGATGTGACAACAGATTTCATCAGTCCATTTCTCCATGATTAGCTTTGGTTGGGAACCTTTCAGAGTCCTGTAAATGGCTCTGGGGAATCTGAATTTTAAAAACTTACAGGTATTTGATTTCTTAGAAGACCTTAGAAAGATTCTGTAAGAAAAAATATGTATGAATTGTTGAATGTTAGACTGACGATCTGCTCTGTGAACCTTCACCTAGCTCACAATAAAAAGTTTAAAAAGGCAAGAAAGAAAGAAAGATGATCAGATTACTGGAAGGCTTTATTGTTAAAGTTTAGAGAATTTTACATTCTGCTTAGAAATCATTTTTGAGTTTTATTAGAACATTTAACAGCAGTAGTGTTAATACATTTAAATATGACCCTGGAAATGGACTATGTCAGCTTGGAAAGACTACTCTTAACAGGTTTTGGTTTAAAGACGGGTTTTGTAGGCAGTAAGAGCCCTGGTGGCTCAATGGATAGACCTTTGGCTGCTAACTTACAGATAGGTGGTTTAAAGCCACCAGCCGTATCTTGGGAGCAAGACATGGCAGTCAGATCCAGCCTTGGAAACCCTATGGGGCCATTCTACTCTGGTCTGTGGTTTTACTAGGAGTGGAAACTGACTCATCAGCAGTGGGTTTGGGGGGTCTTTATAGACAGTATAGTAATACCTTTGTGATCTAATTAGCATCTAGTGCATAAATGTATGTGCTATTAGAGAGGCTAGTATATATAAAATTATAAATTGTGACATTTTATGGGGTTTTTAATCATGAGTCTTACAAAGTCATCATTTACTTAACTATGTGAAATGTGGCCTTAGACATGACATCATGTAAGAACCAGGAGACACAAAAACAGAGAATCAATTTTTGATTATAATGAAGGTTTAGTATCAGACATTTCTGAATATGTGTCATGGTGATGAGTCATGATTCTTGCACCTAGCCTGACCTATTAGGATTGTGTTTCAACTTCAAGGGGTTTTCAGATATAAGCCCTAAACCTAATTCTAAGGTTTCAAAATGATTCACATTCAAATATACTTTTATGTTTTATAATTAAATATTTAAAATATTGCTTACGCCTACATTTTTACTATTCTTGGGCATATTATAATTATTTCTTTAAGTTCGCCAATAAAAGAGCCCATTTCTTCATTAGTAAATTATAAGGCTATCTCAATTTAAAAAATAGTTTGAATGTGGCTTGTCATCTTAAATAGCCATTTCAGTTTGGAGTTTTCTTGCTTTTTTCATTTGTTCCTTTTGTAAAATGTGAAGATTCTTTCTAGGTAAATTAATCCCTTCTAAGCGATAAAATATCTTCCTTTTTGGAAAGGGTTATTAGAATCTTGTTCTTTATAAGCTTAAATACCACTTATGTTGGAGTGAACAATACATGAAAAAATTACACTAGTTAAAAAAGAATGATTACGACCCAAGCCAAGTATGTCGCAATTATATGTTCATGGAAAAGTGAGCTTTCTACAGGGAAAAGCGTGATATAGATGCCCATGAAATTTCCAAAGTTTAAGTATTTTTGTAAATTAGGTTGTTCCTACTTAAACAGGTGGCTCTAAAGGCTGGTTTCACTGTTGTTTTAATCATAGTTTAGTTACCATGGAGAAATATGCAAGTTAGCATTTATACACAGAAGTGAAATTTATGCTGCATAGATAATAGCCTAAATTTAGCTTGACTTAAGTTTACCACTTCCTTTTTTTTTTTCAACAAAAAAGAATAATAATAATATAGCCCATCTATTCATTAACAAGTTAGTCTCTTTAAGCGCTGTTATATATTTTCAAAGAGCCCTGCTGGCATACAATTTAAGCACTTAGCTGCTAACTGAGTGGTCTCGGACTTGAACCTCCCTCTATGTGGAAGTCAGCTTCCATCACGATGACTCCTTGGAAGCCCAGGGAGTCTGTTCTGTTCTAGCTGGCCCCTGGGGTCACTGTGAGTGAGATGGCGGCAACCGCAATTGGATCAGTTGGAGTTTTGGCTGTTTTTTGAGGATTCCCGTTCATCAGCAGTGGACACAATTGCCAGTGTGACCTCGTCTCGTGCCGAGTACACTGTGACATATTATACTTGATTTGCTCTAATTGTGTCACCCTTAAGATGACTAAAAAGGACGTTGCAGAGTTTAAAATCATTTACGTGGAGGAAAGCTGATGTGTGCACATATTGCCTCTAATTGGGCTTTTGTAAAGGACTGTTATTTCGAATGAAAAGTCTTCAGAAAGTATACAGGCAGTGACGGGGCCCGCCTGACTTCAAGAGCCCCAAACCAATTTTTTGGTTATGATTTGAATATATTGTCTCAAAAAGAAACTCGGAGACAGCTCTTCATTAATGAGCCCGGTGGAGGTTTTCTACCCTGAGTGAAGATAGTTCCTTGTGTGGAATTCCTGTGGGCGGGTGCTGCCCGCCCTGCCATGCTCGTTGCCCAGTCCCTTAGGGCGCAGGCTAAGTTTTCAAGGACAAATGTAGTAAAAGTGTCCTGATCCAACATGAGGTCCCCCAGCACGGAGAGAGAGCAGCAGATCCCTTTCAACACCAGCTGTTCTCACAGATATAGATTGCTGCAGTGAAATTTTCTTAATATAATTCAGGAAGCTCTAGAGAATTCTCCAAAACAACTGTGCCAACAAGGAAAGTGTTGAATTTTTCATCAGCTGCCCAGTGCCGAGAGTTCGTGGGCACTCCGTTCATTCATGACCAGATGTTCAGTGTAGTAACGCTCCGCAGTTAACTTGAACCCTGTGGCCTGTTTACCATTGGCTGCAAGGACATTGGCAGCAACCTGGCATTGGAGAATTGAGGCCCGAGCAAGCAAAAGACTGAAGTGTGTGTCTGTGGCTTCCTGGTTTCCAGCAGCGACCAGACGAGGTAGGGAGCGATGAAGGAAAGAAACAGCACCGTGTCAGTCATTTTGGAGGCAGGGAGAATTTGCTTTATGATGGTGTCTTTTGGGAACAGGAGGCAAAACCCTAAATATTCCTTCTTATTGGGGAAGAAAGGCAGTCTTTGTTTTTTGGGGACAGATGTTTCAACCTGTGTCTAAACCACAAACTTTTACTTTACTTTTTAAATTTGATGGCAGGAGTGGTATGCATAGGTGCTTAAGACAGTGTGGAAAATCTTTCTAATTTGAAACCAGAGGAAATCCATTGTGGTGACTCCTAATATAAAAACCTTCCCCAGTCCAATCTGGGATTGAAACTGTGTGACATCTCTAGGTAAACTCCGCGATCATCGAGGGAGAGTGGTCTGATGGCCCATTCACATGGAACCACAGTGTTCTTTGTGCACGTGCTTGTATTCAGCCATTTTTTGTGACTTGCGATAAGAGCTGGCGTTCGGGGTAGGAGGGCTTTTTAAGTGGTGGAGGCACTTTGGGAATCAACAATAGTAGGGTTTTCCACTTTGAAAACAAACCTTCCTGAAAAGAGTGAGAGGTGCTTGACTTTGGACGGGCAGTGGGCCAGTCATGGGCGAGGGGCAGAGTTTGATAGTACGTGGCTGGCCTCAGGTGCCAGACCCTGAATACTCATTGTAACTCTTGAAGGAAGAGCAGTAATGGCAAAGGAAATTAAAAAATAATAACTTTGACCATTTTTAATTTGGAACTTAACCTGTGGTGCCACCCAACAAGAGTGAAGGTGGCCTTTGATTACTTGAAATCAGAGTAGCAAGTCTGGAATCCACTGGAATCCAGTGTTTGCTTTTTGGAGACTTGGATTGTGTGTTCCTCCTATGGAACTGCTGACATCTTTGGCTTGCCCCCAACACCCCTTGGCACACACTTGCTGGCATCCACCCATGGGGCACAAAGGTAACTGCGGGGTCCCTTCAGCTGAACCTGCCCTCTGACTGTGTCTTCTCTGGTTAAGCTTGCTGCCTCTGGTTGAGAGGGTGGTGGTGAACACTTCCCCTGCACTCCCTGCTTACAGGCTAGACAGGTCACAAGTTGCACCGAGAAGTAGAAACTTCTCCTTACTCCATGTAACCCTCAACCTTTAAATCACACTGAAAGCCTATGTGTTCATTTGTCTGCGTGGATTTTATTTTCCTTGTTGTTTGGTTTTTTGGAAACGCACCTTGGCTTGACTTGAGCAATAGGATTCCAGCGGTTTCTGGACTAGGGAATCACACCAGGTGAAGGCACGGGGGCTGTTTTCATGGGCACGGGCTTGCTGATAGAAAAGTGAGAACCAGTTTACAGTAGCTCTGACACGACTGTTACCTTTCTTCAGTCCTCTCCAGCTGCTCGGAGCCCTTCGGATGCCTTCGCGGTGCACACAGTTTGTTCTTGGGTGTGAAAGCAAACAGTATTTGAGTTGGCAGCCAACTTCTCTTTCAGTGAAGTTTGCTGCCTCGGCAAGAAACCACAGCATGAGCTTTCTGCTGCTGAAGCTTTCCACGGGCACCCATGGCCTTTCCGCACATTTCCTTGGTTTAAGGAAACAGATTTTTGAACCTTTTTTTTTTTTTTTTTAAAGACAAAATGCCAACATTTAACAGCTGGAGTTAGTATATAATTTATGGTTTTCACTTTATGTTCTTGCGGATGTATAAAAATTAAAAATCCCCAATTATTGTTAAACTATGCAAGGTTTTGCAAAAAAGAGTGATTAAAAATAGAACCTGTGTTATGAGGAACTCAAGAAAGTCATTGTTACCTAAACAGGTATTCTCAATTATTCTATCTTTAATGGATTTTAATTGTTATAATTTACTCATATTCTATTACATCTCTCATAGGAGATGTATCTGAAAGCTCTTTGTTTTACCTTTGAGGAACAAGTAGGAGTTTGTTCGTTTGAACTGCTTCAGGGTTTTTTTTTCATTGTAGCATGTTAATCCTCACTTTTAGGTGACCCTTCTTGCTGTAGCAATTCAGTCTGGAACATCTTTGTAAGAGCAGAGCTGTCTCTGCAACCTGCCAAGGTGATAGTCTCTGTCAGCAGGAACCCTGCTGCCCTCATGGGCATTATCCAGGCCTCTGTCACCCATAGAGCCCACCAGTCCTCAGTTTCCCTTCATTTCTTTGCCATACAAGTCATGGCCACACCCTCTGCATTTAGCAGGTAGATTCCTCACTGTCTGGAGGCCCTGAGGAGTTGGTGAGCTGTCACATTCTGTAAACGAATGCAGACAGGCAATAAAGAGGTAATTGAACACTGCTTCAGAGGAAGGTGGTATTTTTTTACCTGTAAATAGACTGAATTTGTGCATGATGTTTTTTTGCTGCTGTTTCTATAGATAGAAAGAGTCCAAGGACCCCACTTCTTAAGGCTCCCTAAAGTCACACCTTTAGTTAACAAGTGGCTCTAACATCTTTGTTTTTCTGATTTCTTAGAAAATAAAATAGGAAGTGAAAAGGCATTCTGCTTGGTATATGGTGTGTTACCGTGAAGATCATTTGATTTACATGTAGGATTTAGGGTCAAAACATGAGCTGTGATGAAAACAGGACCAAATTTTTCTTTTCAAGGATGGTGGCCGTTAATCATTTTTATCTGCCCGCCTTGTAGACTTGATTAGATTTATTATGCATGCCTCATGTTTATGGCATTTTTATTATATGTTGTTAATTTGTTATAACTGCCACTGCGTTTCCCCCCTCCTTCTCTTTTATTTCCCCCCTCTGAGGACCTTTGAAAGCAACTAAGTGTCAACGGTTGCCTTATGCTGTAGGAAGCGTCACTTGATTTAAAATTTATTAAGAAGCTATAATTGTCAACAGGTTAAAAAATAGTGTCACCATGTATGTGTTACTTCTGCGTTTTTTAGTGCAGTTGTGTTCAGCATTTCCCTTTTTCCAGCCGATGATGAGGTGATGTGTGATTGGGGCAGACTTCAGAGAAGGCACATTTCCAAAAACAGTTCCCCTAGAACCTGGAAGGAAGAGATTGTCGAACGTATCCTAACCTGTTGTTTTCTTCTTTAGTGGAAAGTTGCACTTGTAGATTTTAAATCACTGCCAGTAAAACAATTGGGCTGCTTAGTGTTTAAGCTGCTTAAGAAGTCAGCCAGTTGAATGATGCATTTTAGAACAACATACTCGATTTTAGCTGACTGGCTCTCAGAGTGGTTATGGGATATCTGTTAAATATAGAGACAATTCTTTAAAGGCCGACAGTTAAAATGGGGAAGCCAGAGAATTAACTTGGAAATGACTTACGATATGTCTACAGGACATTTAAAAAATAAAGTTAGGAAAAGGAAATTCATGGGCTGCATTGGCTACATTGCAGCCAGGAATTTTTACTTTTCATTGGATGGAATTGGCTGGATATATGGGTGATACATAGGAACAGACTTTCAGGCAGAAACATTGAGAGACATTTTTCTTTGTATTGTATGCTGTGCAATTGGTTTGGCATTGGCATTACAAGGCGCTGGTTATACCCAAGTCAGTTTGTTGTTATAAACTTTTTCAGTAACAGAGAACCACCTATTCTCTTAAGAGCATTCGCAGTGGAAATAAACAGAAGCTGAGTTGGACAGTGGCTTTGTTTTTGTCAGGAAGATTGAACATATGGGTCTTTAATAAATACTATTTGAAGATGAGTCGGGTACAGTTATTGAGATTTTTAACATGTAATGATCACAAGACTTCTGTGTCACTTTTAAGAATTGGTGTACAAGATAGGAACTGGAAACACAGGGAGTCCAGGGAGGATGATCCCTTCAGGACCAGTGGTGAGAGTGGTGATACCGGGAGGGTGGGGTGGAAAGGGGGAACTGATTACAAGGATGTACATATAACCTCCTCACTGGGGGACGAACAACAGAAAAGTGGGTGAAGGGAGACGTTGGACAGTGTCAGATATGACAAAATAATAATTTATAAATTTTCCAGGTTCATGAGTGATGTGGGAGCGGAGAGGGAGGGGGAAAAATGAGGAGCTGATGTTGGGGGCTTAAGTGGAGAGCGAATGTTTTGAGAATGATGAGGGCAATGAATGTACAAATATGCTTTACATAATTGATGTATGTATGGATTGTGATAAGAGTTGTATGAGCCCCTAATAAAATGATTTTTTAAAAAAAGAATTGGTGTACATTTTCACATTCTCTGTCAGAAGTTCATACGCTCCTCTGGAATTAAACTATATGAATATAAAGCATTTACAGGCAATAGTAATTCATTAGTTGTGATGCAGTTTCATTGTCAATACTTGTGTGTACAATGGTTTATTAATTCTCTAAGGCTTTCTTTATAGTGGGAGAGAAAATAAATATAATCAGAAAAGTGTAAAATCTAACTAAAATCATGAGTTCTTCCCAATTGTACCAATATTAAACAAACTAACAAAGGGTGATGTGTTTACTAATGAGTAACACAGCAGTTCAAGTTCATACCATTGTTAACCCACTTCTAGGTTTTCGTGTTGTCATAGAGTCATGGTGTGCACAAGACAGTTGTTTGATAGCCCACCCCCACTCCGACTTCCGCTGCCCAGATTGACCACGTACAGAGTCACTTGCCTTCTCCAGACGTGAGGGTGTGGGAGGGGGCAGTGGTGTTTCAAAAATTTTGTGGAAAAGGAAGTTATAAGGTAATACATTTTACACCATACTTTGAAGCCCCTTTATAGGTAGCCTCGTAATTACCCAAGGAAGACAGTCCTGTCATTGTTCATGGGTAACAATACTGATGGGAAATTGACTCTTAGAAAGCTTGTGGGATGTGGACATAGCAGAGGAGCAAGATGGATCCAGGTTTTTTAACTACCTCTGGACATGAGAGATCAGCCTTCTGTAGACTGTGACCAGTGGGGCACCACCACGACCTTTTGAGCCCAGGAGTTTTGCGATGGGAGCTGTCATCCAGGATGCTTCATCAGTCATGATTTAATAGAGATATGATAAGGAATCTGGATTGGAGGAAATTGTGTTGGTTCTTGAACATGCCACTAAGAGTCTGTTGTAGGGTAGCCGAAGAGTATGGAAAGGTAGTTATGGAGGGGTTAAAAATGGTGACATTTCACCAGCAGGATTTGGTATGAAAAACCTTGGCTATTGAAAAAGTTGGGTTGGTGTTATCAACCCATGCCTACAGAGTGAGCGAGAGGGAAAACTGGGAAGTGATAGATTGATGTTTGGATGTCATTTTAGGTGCAAGTTTTCATGCAACGTCCTTCTAGAAAGCAAACATATGCTTTGATATGGAAGTCAGTCAGTGCTGGAGATGTGCATTTGAAATCAAAGAAGAGCCTATAGAGAAGGGGAATTGTCCGTCTTGTGAGAGGAGGAAGAATCGCCAGAGAAAGAAGCCAGGATGGGAGTGAGACCTCTAAGATACAGGAAAATCAGTCAGTCAGTGCTGGAGATGTGCATTTGAAATCAAAGAAGAGCCTATAGAGAAGGGGAATTGTCCGTCTTGTGAGAGGAGGAAGAATCGCCAGAGAAAGAAGCCAGGATGGGAGTGAGACCTCTAAGATACAGGAAAATCTTTCAGAACACTGAAGATGTCAGATTTGTAGGCCATGCTTCAGACACATGCCTATACATATTCATACATGTATACATATTCATTCACATATTTACATACGTATTCCTGTATACATTCATGTGTATTGCTGTGTGTATTTGTATATGTATCTTATTCATTAGTGTGCACCATGGCCATCAGCCCACACACTTGGGAGTTTTTCCTACCTCGGTAAATGGGGAGAGAAAGGTAAGGTAGGGCATGCAGCAACTCTTCTGGTAGCAGCTGCCTGGAAAAATTCTACTCAATGTTGCCACAGCTCAAGAGCTGTGTAGAAGGAGACAGGGCTTACTTCTAGTGTGTATAAGGTTCATGCCAATGCATTGAATTTTATACCCCTAAGATGAATTCTAACACACAAGCCTGGCTGCTTTAAATACTGTAGTAAATGCTAAATGATTTATAATAGGTTTTTACAAAATGCAGCAGTACCATTATGCTGTGAAATATGGTGTAAGAGTGGTCAATAAATATGCTAACTTTTATTTGGGGTGATATTTCTCTCCCTTGACTATCTACTTATCACATGAAATGTATAAGGAAAGCCCATTGCTTTCCTTGCTTTTGCCAACAAAGGAGTGTAGTCAGAAGTTCTCCAGTCCCCTTCCCTGCTCCACTTCGTAATTTTTAACAAGCCTATTATTACAAACTATAGAGACTTGGTTGCAGGGGCGAGAGAGGACCTTTGGTGCTTTTTTGGTCCTTTTCCTAAAACCAAAGGAAAGGTGTTTTAGTGGCAGCATCTGTTTTGTTACCAGTACTGGTTGGATCAGAAGGAATAACGCCCTTTCTGTTGTCAAGATGCCTCTAAGTTACTGACTTTCGGGGTTCTATTAAACACAGCTGTAACAGATGCTGTCATGTTGTGTTAGGTTGAAGTGGCTTCTTCTTGATTCCTTAGATGACTAGTTACTAAGGGGCTGGAAGTGTTTGGCCACATTCCAAGATTTCAAACTTTAATTTGCTGCTTCCCTACCTATACTACTCTGGCTTTCAGTAATGTGAACTTTATGCAGGTTCAAATGGGCGATGATGCTCATTTTAGGAAAACATATTTAGAAAACTCTGCAGATCTGCGAGAGTCAACTTGGAATACCATTTGTAGTTCGCCTGAAACTCTCTAATTGGCCACGTCATCATCCTTTGAGACGCCAACCCACTCAGTCTCGTTTAGGTGGAAGTTTATAGAGCAAGTTCTTTCCCCGTCAACAGTGTTTGCAGATTCTGTGCGGGCTCTGGGCGACAGCAGTCTTTCCTCTTCCTCCGGGAAGTCCCTGTCTCCATTCCCCACGCTTTCCTGCGCTCCCTGCCTCCTGAGCTTTGTTGTTTGGAAATGCTGTCCTCTTGGTCTTCAGAGTAGAATTTTTCTGAGGAAACCATTCCTCAGGCAGGCTCTTGTTCACATTAAAGTTGATTCCTGGGAGTCGGTGTAGTGACAGGCCTTGTGGATGGTCTATCCATTTCTATCAGACTAGTAAGTCTGGTCTTTTTAATGATTGGAAATTTAGTTTTCTATTTCCCTTCCACTCTGTCTAGGATCTTCTATTGTGTCCCCATCAGAGTGCTCTATATAGTGATAGCCAGGCACCATCTAATGCTTCTCGTTTCAGACTAGTGGAGGCTGTGATTCATTGTCCATTAGACCTGTGAACTAATTGTTTCCTTGAGTCTGATTGTCTTCCCTTTTCTTCCTATATGAGGGGACCAATAGTTTTATCTTAGATTGTGCCTTTAAGCTTTTAAGACCCGAAAGCCTTAACTTTTGAAATTTTAATGAAATGGGCTGGAATTTTTATGCCTCATGATAATTCTACTGAGAGTTCCTGGAGGCTTCATTTCTACCATCAGTTTCATTTAGGAACTCTTAATATTCCTTCTTCCCATTGTTATTCTAATTTCTCTCTGTTGTTGTTAGGTGCCATCTAGTCAGTTCTGACCCATAGCAATCCTACGTACAACAATACCTAGTCCTGAGCCAGCCTCACAGTTGTTCCTGTGGTTAAGCCCACTATCACAGCTATGATGTCAATCCATCTCCCGGAGGGCTTTCCCCTCCGTCACTGCCCCTCCACTTTACCAAGCATGATGTGCTCTTTAGGGACTGGTTTCTCCTGTCCAAGTATGTAAGGCAAAGTCTCGCCATCCTTGCCTCTAAGGAGCACTGTGGCCATACATACCATGGTACTTTCACTCTCCTTCTCCAGCACCACAATTCAAATACACCGATTCTTCTTCATTCTCCTGTAGTCAGTGTCCAACTCTCACATGTTTATGAGCAATTCAAAGCACTAAGGCTTGTGGTACATGCACCTTAGTCCTTGGAGTAACGTCCTTGCTTTTTTAATATTCTAAAGAGGTCCTGTGCAGCAGGTTTACCTAATGTAAACATGTCTTTTGTTCCCTTGACTGCTGCTTCCATGGGCATTGATTATTGATCCTGGACAACTTGATAACACTTCCTTTCTTCCCTCATTCTTTCTGTCCCAAGGTAGCTGCTTTATAAAGAGGGACATTTTAGGCTTTCTTCTGTTTTGGCTCTATCTACTGAACTTCATTCTTTCAACTACTCCTCTTTAATCAGTCAAATAAGCTGTGACTTGAGTTACATCTCTCCACTGCATTTGAGTTGATTCCAGCTCCGAGAACCCCTGGAGGACGGAGTCGAACTGCTCCATAGGTGTTCCCAGACTGTAGATCTTTAAGGAAGCAGACACCCTTATTATTATCTCTGGAGTAGCTGGTAGGTTTGAACCATTAACCTGGCAACTAACAGCCCGATGCTTAACCCACTTCTTCTAAATATCAACATTTTCTCGTTGATCCTTACCTTCCCATAGTAAGCCAACAGTGTGTCTCCTTGAAGTTCTGGGCAAACCCTTGCTTAACCCCCTCCCAACCCCCACAAATAAATGAAACCTCCTCAGCCTCACAAACGCCTATTTTATAGGAACACTTAAGAGGTAGCATCTTATTTACTCTTTAGATCACTTTTCTGTCTTCTAAGTTATTCCATTCTCTAGTCCACTCTTAAAGCACCTAATCTGTGTTAATGAATTTTCTTCCTTCTCCTGAAAGTGAAAGATTGTAATGAATGGGTAAGTGGTACCTTTTGATGCAGAGCTAACTACAAGTGTTTGCATTTAGTGAACCTCCTCATGTCACTTGGAGCATCATAGTGTCAGTCACCATAACTGTCTTTTTATGGTGAACATCCAGCAATTTCCTGGTGCCAGTATCTTTCATAATTTGCACAGTGACAGACTTGGTCAGGGCTCCCAGAAACTAAGAAATAACCAACAAGCTTTAAACTACCTCTTAATGTTTGTTTTACAAATTCTGATTCCCAAATCTAAATGAATAAAACCTATTTATCAGCAGGATGGTGATCCCCAATGCCTGGAACCTGAGTCCTATACCTTTTTTTTTTTTTTAAAGATGTAAGCTTGGTCTTTCCTGTAATCATGAGGTCTTCCAGCACTTAAGGTCAAAGGAGTTTGACTAAGCATCTGAAAGTCCAGTCCAGGTAGGTTCCAAGAGGGTAATGAACAAGTCTTTAGTTGGTAGGCTGGATTCCCTTGAACTGGCAAGCAGGAAAATTAAATGGGAATCTCCTCTTAAGCTATTAATAAAAAATTCTTGATGTCTACTCTGATGGGACTCTAGTTTCACACACATGCATCGCAACTGCACCTCCATAACCAAGGAGCTAGGCTGGAGCCAGTGTCCCCAAAGCCCATGATCCCCAACTGTTCCTTGGTGCTGTTTGAAATGGGTTTTTTTGGGAGAAAGGATTCTGGGGATTCAATTTCAAATATTGACTTCATTGAGCTTGCTTTTAGATTTCAGAAAACCTAATGTAAATTCAGTCATTTACATGAGATTAAGAGTTTCAGAGGACGGAGAGCAGGGACCAGCCAAACTGTCAAGTTCTTTGGCTTCTGTCCATAAATATTTCAATCTGCAAGTTCTGATTGGCAATTTGATAGATGTTCTGTATGAATTAATTAATACTTAGCAAATAAGTAAGCTGGTCAAATTTCTTGTGAAATTTGGCATCAATATTGGAGGAATGCATTTAATAAAAAGAATTATTTGTAATATATATTACGTATATAATATAATGTTCATTATATGTACATATATGTATATATATATAACAATCTGCCTCAAGCTTTGAGTTAGTACAACTAAAATAAGTTATAATTTACCCAAGAAAGAATGACCTGTTCACATTATGTGCAGATGTCAGGGCAGGGAGAATGACAATTGGTTGTACTTATCCTATTTCCAGCATTTAAATTCAGCATTTCATCTTTGTTTTTGGCCCCTCAAATGTAATTTTTCAATTGTACTATCATGTTTTAAAAACATTATTCATATGGGAAGAAAAAGCAGATGAATTTTAATCCTACTACGATAGTGTCTATGACTCAACCACAGAATTGTTGGTAGTGGAACCACCAGAAACAGTTCTGTTTTGGACTGGAGGGAGGGGAGGATGCGTAGTTGAAAGGCCACAGAAGAGATGCATATTCAGTGATCGTAATGAGAGGCAAACACAACAATGCAAAAATTGTCTTATAAAAAGAGATGTCTGTAAAGAGTCTAGTCCATGTTGTGGAAACTTCATCTTTAAAAGAGGAAACATTGTGCATCCCAGATGTTGAAGAGCATAAGGTGTTGTCCCTGGTAATGTGAACCTAGCGATTCTGAGATTTAGAGATTGCTTCATGCTCAGTGCATTTTGAGCATTTCCCTCTAAGTGAAAGGAAGCTAAGAAACCCTTGGTAAGCCACACCAGATACCTTACCAGTCCAAAGGAGCATCTGGCATACGCCCGTGCTGCCTCTCTTGACTATTTGCTATTGTTGTACCTGATTTACGCAGGGTTGGTTTATTTTGGACTGTTGGCTTCTCTAATCACCAGCCTAGGAATTCTTGGCTAGTGTGTCAGGGTCTTGTGGATATAAAATATGAACCGGCAGCTCCCCATGAGGATGCTGGCCATCCTGATGTTTGGGTAGCCTGCCTGACCGGCTGCCCACTAGGGGTCCAAATTTCAGACTCCACTCTAACCCAAGGAGGCAGAGTACTCCATTTGGACAGCTTCTTGACCTCATTTTTAGTTTTTATCCTAACCTAGCCCTCACCACCCTCATGTTCACTTGACTGATCTTTCCAGTGTCACCATTCTCAGGCCTCCTTTGTGGAATTTACTTCTATTTTCTGTGATTTTTCACCTATGTATCACCTAGACATCATTGGCTTCTGTGTTCCCTGAAATCCCCTTGCTGATCATACAAGGAACAACATACTTACTGTTAATGCAATTCCTTACAAGAAAACAGAGTCCCTGAGTGGTAGGGACTGTGGAGACACTGACTGCTTACCCAAAGTCTCTGAAGAGAGGCCTGGAGAGATTCTTCCAGACGTTCAGCTATAGAAAGCTCTACAGAGTTCCTTTTCTGTCTTGACCCTCATACGGCCACCCTGAGCCAGAACTGACACAAATGAGCAACTGGATTGGGACTTTGATTTTAAAGGGAAAAGTAGGATCAGTTTCCACCGTGCAATAGTGCCCTAAAATAAAGACAAGAAAAGCAGGCCCATGATGTGGAGACACAGAGATCAACGCTGTCTACTGAGGAGAAGGCGGATAGGGGTTTTCATCTTCACCAGCCATGTCCTTGCCCTTGCAGCTACTCGACTCTGCTGTTTTAGGCTCAAATCAATCAGAAGCAATGCTTAAATGGATATTCACAGTTGTGTCCCACTAACATTTTATTTAGAGACACTAAAATGAAAATTTAAGGTACTTCCCTCATGTTATGAAATCCTACCTATTTTTATTCAAACATTTAGAAATATCATTAAAACAAATAAATAAAAACAAGCATCATTAGCTTATGACCTGCCAGCCACATTTAGCCCACGGGCCATAGTTTGCCTACCCACTGAGAAGAATATCTCATTGGATGTACTTGCCTACTGTTAGCTACACTATTGAGCATAAGAAGTTGTCTCTTCATTAAAAGTAAAGCTTAGCAAGTACTAGAGTTATGCTGAATTCTGGATGAAACTTTGTCCTTGTCACAGTCAGAAGGGTTGATGTGGAATTTGAAAGAGAACCAGTTTCTAAGTATGAAGCTGAGCGCTGTGTTGCTTGATCGCTGACACCTAAAATCACCGTAGTGTTTTAAGTCTAGACCTTTAGGAAGTATTGCTTTTATCTGTTTGTTCTGCCCAATTCTCACCAAAGACTTCCATGCAGAAACCATGACCATGTGGACACAAATAACACATGGAAGAAAGTGAGGGAGAAAATGGAAGGTTTTTCTACACGGTAGCTAGAAACTGCCAAGATCCGGATTTTGGTGGTAGGGGACAGGAGGGTGGCTGACTATTTTAGACACGAGAGTAAATGTGTAAAAGGAGGAAAGAAATACTTTCAAAAAGTATTTCTAGTTTGCCGACTTAGCCGCTGCCTTCCTTCATCTTTCTGATAGAACCCGATAGTGTGTAAACTGTGTTATAAGCCCTCTTCCCACCCGCACCTTCGTTGGCATTTGTGTGCCCTCTCACTCTGTTCTAGAGGTACCTTCTCGTCTCACCCCAGCAAGAGCAAGAGAAGTTCATGTCCAGAACAGATTCTTTGATCCAGCCACTTTCTGATCACTCTGTGGTCACCGTCCAGTGTTTAACTCCTAAATATTGGTGTTATCCCTTAGCCTGTATTGATTCCTCTTCCTGTATAACTGGTTAGGAATCCTTGAGTTATTGCTAGAGTGAAAGACTATATTAATCTCTATATTAAAACATAGCATTGACTTCTGATGGATGTGAGAATTTAAATATTAGCAATATTGTGATGTTTTATTTTTCACTGTAGTAGACATAACCCCCCAAGTCTGTGGACTTTTAATAAAGAATGTGTTTGTACAGAGAATTCATAGGGTCATCATTATTAATGCAACCAGCACAATAATCATTCTTCATGTGACCAGCACACATGCATGAGATGGTTTTGTTTTAAAATCTCTTCTTAAAACAAAGTTGTTTTTTCAAGTTGCATTACTTTCCAGTATCAGCATGAACCAGGAAACCTTACACCAAGCAGCTTGGTAGATACGTTCTAAAGTACACTGTATATAGTTAGTTCTTAAGTAATTACCCACATTGTGAAAGAAGGTCTAGTTTCAAATTCTGACTTAGCTAACTAGGGCTTTTGTAGCCTTATGAAAATTATTTAGTCTTTCCAACTCTCGGTCTTTCATCAGAAGGTCGGGGTATAAGAGCATGCACCACATTATAGGATTGGAACGTAGTCTGTTTTTTTCCAGACACTTTTGGGTTAAGTGATCTTGTGCCAAGTACACCAGTTGCTGTGGGGACACCCCCATCTCAGAGTGCCCCCATGGGTGTTTCAGCACAACTGCACTCGGAAAAGTTTTCATTGACTGATCTTCTCACAGTAGATCACCCAGCCTTTCTGTCAAGGCCCTCCTGGGCCAGTTGTATTGCCAACTAACCCACCAACTTTATTCTTTATGTAAATAGTATTTGTTTACTTATTTGAACTTTTTTTTAAAATTTCATGCCTAACCTGGAGCTAATTACTATCATGCCTAACCTGGAGCTAATTATTAAAGGACATTTAAATCTGGGGGGCCATTGGTACATTAAGTATCCATCATACTTTTTGTACATTGTTGATGCTCAGTTTCCAACAGCTTTTCCCTCATGAGAAGGCAAGGAACACTGGTAGGGCAATGAATTGAGCTGCTAACCACAAGGTCAGTTGTTTGCTGTGCAGGAGAAAGAGGAGGCTGCCTGCTCCCATAAAGACTTAAAGTTTCGGCAACCCCCAGGGACAGTTCTACTCTGGCCCTCAGGGTCACCAGGAGTTGGAATCTACTCGAGGGCAGTTAGTTTCATATGAAAAGCCAGTCACTATGTGTCAGGATTTACTTAATTGTAGTGTTTATTTGGACAAATGACAGTAAACACTGACAACCCCAGGGTCAGTTCTACTCCAGCATCCATAGGATAGCCATGAAGTCAACTTGATGACAAATTTTCTTTCTTGTTATATTTATATACTGCTGTTGCTTTGAAACATATCAATTAATATGCTTGGTCATTTTCAGCTACCAGAGGAATGCGCACATCAGAAGTAGAAGACTTATTAAAGAAAACTTATCTTTGAAGTATTCCCTGTAAACCAATTCATTGGGGCTAGGAGACATATTTCTTTCATCCAAAAAAGAATGAACTGTTTCAATACAGAAATTCCCATCAGTTAGTTCTCCTAGACTAAGCATTGATTGGGCCACTAGCTGAAAGGTTGACAGTTTAAACCCAGTAGCCTGTGTGTGGGAGAAAGGTGAGGCAGTGTGCTCCCGTTAAGATTTACAGACTTGGAAGCCTTAGGGAGCACATCTACTCTGTCCTAGACTCACTGCCATTGGCTCAGTACTGACTCATAGCGAACCCCTGTGCGTTTCTGAGACTGTAACTATTTACAGAAAAATGAAAACCCAGTCTTTCTCCCAAAGAGCTGCTGGTGGCTTTGAACTGCAGAACGTGCAGATCACAGCCTAACACATAACCACTACACCAGCAGGGCTCCTCACTCTGTCCTGTGGGGTTGCTGAGTCAACCTGATGGCAGTGGGTTTGAGAGCCACCTTTCCTTGACTGTGAGATGGAATTAGCACCTCAATGGTTTGTGAAGATCAGACAAGTTGAGGCAGTTTCCTAAGCTCTGCTGTAGGTGCCGCTGAGTAGGTCCTAAATCAGAGTGACCGTGTGTGCAAAGGAATGAAACACCGCCCAGTCGTCCACCATCCTCCCAGTTGCTGTTATGTTTGAGTTCTTGTTACAGTCACTGTGTCAGTCCATCTCACTGAGGGTCTTCCTTTTCTCATTTTTGCAGACACTCTACTTTATCAAGCATGGTGTCTTTTTCCAGGAATGAATCCTTCCTGATAATATATCCAAAGTACGTGAGACCAAGTGTCACCATCCTGTTTCTAAGCAACATTCTTATTGTACTTCCTCCAAGACAGATTTCTGTTTTTCTACTGGCCCCTGAGACTTCTTTCCCCCAAACACTTTTATTTGGCAAGTAATTTACATAACATTTAATTCAGTAGTTCAATCATATCAAGGAGAATTGTACAATTATCCCCACATCAATTTTAGAACAGCCCCCACCCCATGGTTAAATCACCTTTAAGACTAGTTATGCAATCACAATCCGTTCTAGTACTCCCTCCCCACTCCTGTCTTCATTATTTACTCCTGAAGTGCCCTTTCCCTCCCTATCATCCACCCCCCACCCCTGCATTCCCTATATCCCCTTGTATCTGTTATTATAATTATGCATCTATTTCTCTTGTGCTTCACAGCTGCGAGACCCAACAGAAAACTATAAAAAACAAAATCGCACTAAGGTGGTAAGGATTAAAAGTATAATTAATATAATAGTATACAGACAAAAATACAAATAATGTATAAGAAGGAAAAGACCCCCAACAACATATAAAAAGCCAGGGAAGACATTTTTGTCATGGAACTGGTAAGAGATACTTGTACCCAGAACAGATTCAGGCTCGTCTATAGTTAGGGTGGGTGAATATTGAGTTCTATGTAGCATAACCCAAATCACAATGGTCTCTTCCTGCTAGTAAGGTTGTTTGACACTCTTGCCTGTGGCTAGAATGGATCTGCTAGTGCCTCAGTCTGACTAGATACTCTGAAGATGGGTTTTGGGCTCCCTCTGTTCCCCCATCACTCTCCACAAATTGGGTGTTCATAATTCTTGCTCTGGTAGCCCATGATAATTTCAATATTCTTCTCCAACACCATAATTCAAGTGCATTATTTTTCCATCTTCCTAATTCATTGTTCAGCATCCACATGTGTAGGAGGTAATTGAAAATATCATGGCTTGGGTCCGGTGTACCCTAGTCTTCAAAGTAGTATCTCTGCTCTTTAATATTTTAAAGAGGTCTTGTGCATGCAGCAGGTTTGTCCAATGCAGTACATGCTGTGTGATTTCTTGATTGCTGCAGTTATGAGAATTGATTGTGGATCCAAGTAAAATGAAATATTTGATATCAATCTTTTTTCTATCTATCATGATGTAATTGATTGGTCTAGTTGTGAAGATTTTTGTTTTCTTTGCATTGCAGTGAAATCTTTGATCTTCAGTAGTAAGTACTTCAAATACTCTTGCTTTTCAGCAAGCAAAGTTGTCATTTGAATATCACACAGTTGGTTCATGAGTCTTCCTTCAATCCTTATATCGCCTTTTCTTTTCTTTTTTTTTCCTTTTCCACCTTCTTTATAAAACCCAGTTTCTCAAAATATTTGCTCAGCATACAGATGGAATAAGTAAGGTGATTCCCAACACAGTCGCTGAAGACAAAGTGGGTACATAAGCAAATGTGGTGAAGAAAGCTGATGGTGCCCAGCTATCAAAAGAGATAGCGTCTGGGGTGTTAAAGGCTTGATGATAAGCAAGCGGCCATCCAGCTGAGAAGCAACAAGGCCAACATGGAAGAAGCACACTAGCCTGTGTGATCACGAGATGTCGATGGGATCAGGTATCAGGCATCAAAAAACAAAAAATCATATCATTGTGAATGGGGTAGGGGGGGTAGTGCAAAGTAGAGACCCAAAGCCCATCTGTAGGCAACTGGACATCTTCCTACAGAAGGGTCGCCGGGAGGAGACGAGCCAGTCAGGGTGCAGTATAGCACCGAAGAAACATACAACTTTCCTCTAGTTCTTTAATGCTCCCCCCCCCCACACACACACTATTATGATCCCAATGCTACCTTACAAATCCAGCTAGATCAGAGGATGTACACTGGTACAAATAAGAGCTGGACACAGGGAACCCAGGACAGATAAACCCGTCAGGACCAATAATGAGAGTAGTGATACCAGGTGAGTAAGGGAAAGATGTGGGCAGAAAGGGGGAACTGACCACAATGATCTACATATAAACCCCTCCCTGGGGGACAGACAACAGAAAAGTGTGTGAAGGGAGACATTGGTCAGTGTAAGACATGAAATAATAATAATAATTTATAAATTATCAAGGGCTCACAAGGGAGGGAGAGTTGGAGAGGGAGGGGGGGGAATAAGGAGCTGATATCAAGGGCTCAAGTAGAAAGAAAATGTTTTGAGAATGACGATGGCAACAAATGTACAAATGTGCTTGACACAGTGAATGGATGGATTGTGATAAGAGTTGTACGAGCCCCCAATAAAATGATTTTTTTTAAAGAAGCATGGTGAAAGATACAACCCTGATGCACACCCTCACTGATGTTAAGCCTTGCACCATGCCTTTGTTCTAATTATATGACTGCCTCTTGGTGTTTGTACAGATTTTGCATGAGCACTGTTAAGCATTCTTGAATTCCCATCATTTGCCATGTTACCCATCCTTTTGTGATGCCTTTGTATTGTGAGTAGAACATAGGCAACACCTTTCTGGTACTCTGCTTTCAGCCCAGACCCATCTGACATAAGCATTTGTTTTCCTTATCCATATTATCCTCTGAATCCAGCTTGAATTTCTGGAAGTTCCTTGTTGATGTGATATTGCAACATTTCTTTATTTATTTTCTACCAAGTTTTACTTACATATGAAATAAATGGCACTGTTTGATAATTTCTATATTCTATTGGATTGCCTGAGCCCAGACAGGGATCATAAATATGGATCTCTTATTACCAGCAGCTCTGCGGAAGAAAGACTAGGCTTTCTACACCTGTGAACAGTTACAGTCTCAGAAACCCACAGGGAGTCGCTAGGAGACAGTACTGACTCGCTGGCAGCAAGTTTGGTTTTCGTTTGGTGTTACTGGATAGTGTTATTGATAAAATCCTTGTAACCTGTCCATTAGAATATTGAAAGCAAGTGCTTGTTAAGACAGCCTTCCATGTCAGTTTGCCCAGTGAGCCTGCACCACATTGACTTCCCTCAGCAATTTGGATGGTGCTTCAATGCTTGAAGATCAGACACTTCAGTGGAAATATAAACAATATCTCCTCAGAAACTTCAGTTTGTGGTCCATCAGCACTCCAAATTGTGTTCCTGTATTTTGGGCCCTTCCGTAGATTACTATGCCTCCTTTGAAACATTGTGTGCTAGAAATCTGTTTAAAAAGGTAACTCTCCAGGCCTGGCATAAGATACAAATTCTACCATTCCTTTTACAAATGCTTTCTTCTCTGCCTGGAACCTTCTTGCCTTGTTTATAACAAAAGATAGAGCAAGTGGTTTCTTCATCTTTGTCCTTTTAAAGATGTTAATATTTTCAAATGTGAGGTTGGAGTATTTTACTTGGAGAAACCACTTCATCTCCTCAACATCATTCAATGTAGAAGGTCTCCTTGTACTTTTTATTCTTTACTTGGGTACACGTCCAAGTTCTCAGAGAGAGAACATTTAGGGCTCAGTTTCATCAGGAGAAGCTGAGAATTTACCTGAAGGTGACTTTTTACTTGTCTTGAGAGTTCTATATCGCACGAGGTAGAGCTGCTCTTGTCAGTTGCCGTGGCCTTTCCTGGTGGCCCTGTGACTGCAGAGGAGAGCTGTTCTGTGGGGTTTGCAAAGGGCCAGATCTCCAGGCCCAGTTTCTGAGGCATCTGCTGGTGGGTTTGAAGCGCTGCTGTCTCTTGTCTAGTTGTTGAGAACTAAACTGTTTGTGCCACCGCTACACAGTAAAAAATACAGCTCAAAGTCATACACCATTCCCCCCATAGGATCCGGTGTAGTGTAGTGTGTCTGAATTCCAGCTGTTTGTCTCCTCGGGCCCCCTTGCGTGCCTTCCTCTGAATTAATGTGAGTATGAGAATTACAAGAAACGCTCTGGGGAGCCGTGTCTCCAGGAAAAGCTGTGTGGGAGGTTTGAATGACTTCTACTAGGTCATCAAGGTATCAGCAATCTCCCTCTCTCTCTCTCTCTCTTCTCTCTGAACTATTTTAGAGACACTTGTTTTTCCATTGTGTTGGATCGCTGTGAAGTCACTGTGTGACACATACAGTAAAGTGCTCTACCACTAGCTATAAGATTTTGTGGCTTGACTCCATCCAGGGGTGCCTAAGAAGAAAGGCCCGGCAATCTGCTTCTGATATGTCGCAGTCTTGAAACTACCAGGGCACATATTTCTAGTCTGCAATGCAAGTGCTCAGATTGATTGAACAGCAGCTAACATCAGCATTTAACTCCTGACAGGTCTCCAGATTTTCACAAGAAGGTTAGCAAGGAGATAAATTCTACAATAGAGTGAATGGTCAGATGGTCTCGTCTTTCAAGAGGGGAGTGTGTGGGTCTGAAGTAGCCAGGAGACACAGAAAAAACGAGGAAAAGAGATGATGATAGTGACTCCAGAACCATTGTTGATATGCTTAAGGAGTTCAGGGACTTGGCAATTTAATTTGCTCATGGAGTGTTTGGTAAGATTGGCAAGTAAGTGTGGGCACTTTCAAGTGCAAAGACAGACTGTTACAAGGATGCTGCACTATGGTCATTAGTAGCCATCAAATCAGTCACTGATTCATGGCACAAGGGAAGGAAACACAGCACATCGTCTGTCATCCCTGGGGTTGGCTACAGAGTGGGTCATTGTGATCAATAGGAGTTTCTTTGCCTGGCTTTTTTGAATTAGATTACCAGATCTTTTTTCTGGGGTTCTTCGTCTGGAAGCTCTGCTTCCACATACATTTCCAGCATCAGAACAAGAGGGATGTCTGCACTGTCAACTGGGTAGACGCATATGAAGTAGATTGGCTGGGAGTCTGACCCAGGTCTTGCTCGCAGAAGGTGAGAATTCTTCACTGACCCATCACTCCCCCTATTACTTGGGTATTGCAGAATAATAACTTTCCAACTCTTTGCTGTTGGTACAGTTTTGCAGTTCATATACTCCTTAGATTCATTTTCAAACTGGTGTATGTTTCATATGATGAGAATGCTAAACTACTTCCCCATGAGACTCCTGTCTTAGCAGTATATGTACAAAAATACCTCTTGTGTTTTCGGGGAAGATACTCCATTACATGCCGTTTATGAATGCTCCCTACTGAGGAGGCATTCTAGAAATGGATGTCAACCAAGAGATTCATTCATTCCATACGTTTTCTAATTTCAAAAATGTACACCGTCAATATTTTTTCTTAATTGAACAGTTTGTTGAACAGACGGGTGCTTTAATTATGGTGGTCTAAATTTACACACATTACAGTGGTATTTTGCTACATTAATTACCTTACTTGTCAAGAGTAACAGGTAATTATTACATCAACTCACCCTCCTGCAGTACATGGAAACATAACTTTATTTGAACAAATACTGTAAACCTGAATATAGGCAGCCTGCACCTTAGCTCTTTCAAAGGACTGGCAATTCTCATAGCATGTGTAATATAATGAATGGGAGGAAGGGGAGCCCACAATTTTCTTTGTGCCTGTCCACCTAAGTGGGCCCTGGTGGCACAGTGGGTTAAGCATTTGGGGGGAGTCACTAACCAGGAGGTCTGAGGTTCAAACCCATTAGTCACTCCGTGGGTGAAAGATGAGGCTTTCCAGGGACAGTTCTGCTTCGTCCTATGGGGTCACTGTCAGTTAGAATCGACTTGGTGGCAGTAGGTTGTTTTGCTCTCGTTTCCCACCTTAGCTGCAAGTCCAGGAACATCCATAGTATCTAAGAGTGCATGGTGCGCAGGAAACCATGAGACACTTGCCTTCACTAAGCCTCTTACTCTCTGGGTCAGAGAGAACCAGTAACCATCCTCAGGTGACATGTGCAGTAGTAGGTTGGTGTCCAAACTACTGCCTTTGTGAAGCTTGGTTAATTTTACTGATTTTCTTTATTTAATCTGAGCCCAGAAAAGTTACTTGGTTAGTGTACTTGGAATATCCACTTGCTTCATCTGACCTTCTAACCAGCCCTTTGGTTGCCTTGCAGGAGAGAGGAGTTACCTTATATTTGATTGAATTGCTGGATATGATGACTTCTGCCACTTGACTTCCTGTCCAGAGGGCTAGTGTCACCCTTTAGGACACTTTGTGTTAAAGTTCGACTACAACTTGTTTTTGTTTCGCATGAACATTTTGGGGGCAGACAGGATGATGCCCTTAGCTAAATGAGGCCATGTTACCCCTCCTGGCTGCCACAGTAGAGAGAGCAAGGGTGCTGTCAGCCGGGAGGTGTGGTGAGGAAGATACACCATGACATAAGGTAGGCACACTATCTGAAAAGCTCTGTTTCCTTTTAAGTCATACACCTGTGGCAAAATTCTGAACTGTGGTTAGCATTCACGCCTTGTAAGTGGTTTGCAGAGTTGGCCCTGGGAGAGGAACTCACTTGGCAAACAACCACAGCACCCACTTGTCCCCTGGCACCTGGCAGCAGGTGGGGGATGACATTAGAAAGTCTTTCTCGAAGTTAAGGGCTAAGGGTACAGCATTGAATAAAGTCTGTGAAATGGTGTGTTGAGGACAGCATGGACTGCTTTTTTAGGTTTAGAAGTAATAAGGGAGGGCCTCTTCCAGCCACACAACCCAAACTGCAATTGCTGATGGCTGACATCCTGCCAGAGAGGTTTCAGTCCTGCGACTTGAATCAGCTCACCGGCGATTGCAAGCCCTCTTGTCATCAGTAACATGTTATATTCTAGATTATGTTAAGCTGGTGTTATTTTTATCTTGACTTGCTTTTTTCAATTATTGAAGGATATGGTATCATCAAGTTGATTGGATTCATGTTGACTCTGTTGGGTGCAGAGTAGATCTGCGCTGCAGGGCTTTCGAGGCGGGCATCTGCCTGGAGCCAGATTTGCCGGGTCTTTTTCCCCACAGGGCCATGGGTTTAGACTGCCGACCTTAGGTTAGCAACTGATTGAAGACTGCGTGTGCTACCCGAGCCCCAACTGAATGAAAGGCCAACCCACCGACCACATTGCCACTGAGTGATGTCTCCCTCACAGCAGCCGCACACAGGGTTTTTGAGGCTGCGAGTCTCTACAGGAACAGTCTCATTGTTCTCCCGTGGAATGACCGATGGTTTTGAACTGCCTAGCCTCGGAGCTGGCATTGGATTTTGTCACCTATAATGTCAACACACATTGTGTATCTACTGACTGCTAGATGTAGACATTGCGCTATAGGTGGCGTTGGCGAGGCAGGGTGGATAGCAAAGCAAGAAGCGGTCAAGTGCCTGCTCTCATGAGTTTACCTTCTAGTAGAGGGAACAGAGCAAGGAAACAACTGACAGGGGTTGGTGTCTACATATCCTGAAAACCTGTGTGTGTTAGCAAGGAATCCTGTCGAGGTTTCCTTGGGGAAGGGACGAGACAGCCAGAGAGCAGTATAGCACCGATGAAACGCACAACATACCATGCACCCCAGTTCTATCTCACAAATCTGGTTAGACCAGAGCATGTACACTGGTACAGGTAAGAGCTCTCAGCACACAGAATCCAGTACAGATAACCCCTCAGGACCAGTCATGAGAGTAGCTATACCATGAGGGTAGTGGTAAAGTGAACAGAAGGGAAAAAGAAGAGAAATTGGGAACTGATCACAATGATCGATGTATAATACCCCCCAACCCCCGCCTTCCCCAGGGGGATGAACAACAGAAATATGGGTGAAGGGAGACATCGGATGGTGTAAGATATGAAATTAAAAATAACTTATAAATTATCAAGGGTTCATGAGGGTGGGAGAGTTGGGGAGGGAGGGAAAAAGAGAGGAGCTGATACCAAGGGCACAAGTAAAATGAAAATGTTTTAGAAATGTTGATGGCAGCATATGTACAAATGTTCTTGATACAATTGATGTATGGATTGTTATTAGAGCTGTAAGAGGCCCCAATAAAATGACTTATTAAAATTAAAAAAAAAAAAAAAAGAATTTCAAGCACCATAGGGAGGGCATCCCAGGCAGAAAAAAAGGGCATGCACAACGCCATGAAAGTAGGAAACTGCACATTCAGGGGCTTTCAGATGGCTCTAGGTTGCTGGTAACTAGGATGAACAGGCAGATGCCCGGAGTCTGGAGCTCAGTCCTGAGCATGGCTCAGGACTAGGCACACGGAGTGGTACTTCATCCATGTCTTTGAATCTAGCATGGGCCTTTAGCTCCAGGCTCCTTCCTAAATCCGACCTGATTTCTACATTCTGCCCAGGCCCCAGAGTTTCAACAGCTTCCTGCTCCTTGGTGGCTTTGATTACCAGTCATCATTCGTATATAGGTTCCCTGTGCCTGGATGAACAGTGTAACAGTGTAACATTTACCTAGATCCTCCCAGCCACTGGCAAACAATTTTTCAGGGCAAGGAACTTCTAATGAGTACTGATTTTCTCCGGCACCCTTCTAAAATGCCTAGCTTATATTCCCTGATTCCCACCCATGTCCCCTCTACAGAGGGAGTGACACCCCTTCTCTGATTCCCACCTATGTCCCCTCTATTGCTAGAATGACACCCATTCCCTTTAATCCAGTGCCTTTCTACCTTTTAAGAATCAAATCCAGACATACCTTACTCTTGAAAAAATGTATTTATTTACACAGAGACTGCAAAATTATATATCAAAAGGCGCAGTACCTATCCTCGAAGAAAATCTCTCAGGTTTGAAAATAAAAGTTGATGGTTACTTTTAGATTTAAGAAAGAAGGAAGGAAGGAAGGGAGGGAGGGAGAGAGAGAGAGAGAGAGAGAGAGAAAGTTCTGTGGGAAGATCTCTTGGCAGAGGTGACTTTTGACTTAAGAGCGAACGGTGCAGAACATGGAGGCTCCAGCCCCAGAGTAAGCAGTGCATTGTGGGAGTGGAAAGGCCCGTGTGGCTAGAGTGAGCCTTGGGCTTGGTCAAGGGTGAGGCAGGGGCTGGAGGTGTATCCATGGCTCCGTCTGCCATGGTAGGGAGCCTCTGTGGCTGGCACAGTGCTGGAGCACTAACTGAAAGCTTGGTGAATTACATCTCAAAATTCAGCTACTGAGACCCCGTGGGACACAGTTCTCCCCTGACACAAAGAACTGCTTACTGCTGCCATGCCAAAGGTTTGGGTTTTATTCTGAGACACAGGGAAAACTGTGGGGTGGATTGCAGAGTTCTCCTAAGAAAAGCTTTCCCTCTGAGAGGAAAAGATCCTGGTTCCCTGAGGCGAGTCAAGACTCCAGTGCCTAAGCCTGCAAAGTACAGCCTCTTGGAAGAGACGCAGCTGGTCCTCTTGAAAGGAGAAGGCCCTCTTAGCTGCTGGCCCCGTGGCCTGGAACACAGGCCTCAAACTGTAGTCCCTGGACCAGCAGATGGGGGCTCACCTGGGACCTTGTCGAATGTGTCAGGCCTGAGCCAGACACGTGGGGGCGGGGAGGGGAGCAGTCGATATTTTCTTGGGCTTTCCAGGTGGTTCTAAAGTGTAAGCAGGCTGGGAAGCTGCTGGGGAGCTGTGAGCGGCCGCTCCCTGGGCCCTCACACTGAGGAGGCGAACATGGCCGGGAGGGGCTCACGCTGGGCGGTGGTAGAGTGCTGACTGGAACCCGGCTCTCTTTCCACATGAGTGTATGGGGCCAAAGAAAAGACACAAACCCACTTTGCTTTCTTGGGGGCGTAATTCTGGTGTTTCTAAAGGAGGAAGTGATGGGTTTTTAAGAAGGAACTGTGCTGTGGTCTGTGAACTGAGGCAGCCTCGTTTCTCTTTCCACTGTTTGCTCAGATAATTTAAGAAAGCAATTTTAGTGTGAATAACCCACTCCTTTTTCCCTGTCAGTGGTAGAAAAACAAGTGTTTTGTCTTCAGTTACACCATTGAGACACTTAGCAGAGTGTAATAACATTCTTTTATTTCTGTATTACTCAATATATTTGGCCTTGTTTTCCATTTCGAAGGCCTGACACTCCCTAGTTATGTTTTTAAAGTCATTGTGGAAGGCAGGAGATGGATTGTTTTCGGGCCCACTCTTCACGCTGGCTCCCATCTGCTTGGAATGAGAGTGCCACTGGAGACTTCCAGGATCGCCCTCATTGCCCTTCTCCCGGCCCAGCCACGTGACAAACACCTGAGCACCTTGCTGGGTCTGGGCTGGTGGTCCTTTATTCCACGAAGCCTCTCCTGCCCTCTTGGGTAGCTCTGGTCTATGCGAGCGTCCTTCCCGGACACTTTTGCTGCTGTTTTCCGGTTGACATGGGCAACATGAGGGCATAGGCCTCATTTGTCATAGATCCAGGATGTGCTCAGCTTCAGCTGTAGTGCCTCACACACAGTGAGCATTGGGGAATTATGCCGGGCATGCCTTCCTTGTCATCTATTGATTCTCCTTCATATATTATCAGCCAACGGCTAGGAGACCTGGCGATGGGCCATCTCTGTAAGGACCCCTGAATACAGAAGACTGGTCTGTAGTCTTGGCTCTAAAGGAGGGACTGGGGAGGCAAAGCCACAGATAAGTGCTTATTTAAGGCCGAGTGAGGTAGTTAGTTTATTGTGCCAACCTGGCCAATAAACACATGTGGGGTTAGTTGAAGGGCGGAGAGATAAATGTCTCAGTGAGCCTCGCCTTTCTAGTTCTCGGGTCTCTTGTTTTCTGATGGTTGGACCAGGGTGTAGCTGCCATAGCCAGTTCCCTGCATTAGTTGGCAAGGCTCACTTCCTGCAAGACATCCCGAGGAGAAGCCACAAGGACCTACCCCGATGCAGCCCTGGGTGCTGGAGCACCTGTGTGGAGACCCCTGCCAGTGCTGAGATGCTTACACGTTCACTGACTTAGCTTTCCTCCTGCAGTCAACATCATTGCGTCTGTTTTGTGAGATGGAGGAGGACTTTGTGGATTGGTGTTGGACATATGGGTTAATGTTGGACTTGTGGGTTTGGGCAGCACTGGGTTGGGATGTTTTCTTGATGCGCACTTAACCTTTATATAACACTCTCTCTTATACATGAGTTTCTGTGGATTTGTTTCTCTAAAGTACCCAGACAAACACACCGAGCTTAAGGAGGGCTATGATGAAGTATGGACTCTGTCAGCATGTGCTGCTCTAGCTGCTGTGACTAACCAGTTGCCATCGGGTGGCCCCGACTTATAGCAACCCCATGCGTGTCAGAGGAGTACTATACACCATTGGATTTTCAATGGCGGGTTTGGGGTTATAAACTAGCAACCCCAGATATGGGCATTTTAAGGTAATGTAATGTTGAGTCCGTAGTGGTTAAGCACTCAACCACTCACCCAAAGGTTGGCAGTTTCACATGTACTCAGGTGTGTCTCTGAAGAAAGACCTAATGACTTGTGTCTGAAAGATCCCAGCCTTGAAAGCCTCTGGAGCAATACTCCTCAGCATGCATAGAGTCACCGTGAGTTGTAATGGACAGCAACTAAGAACTACAAGGAAACAAAGGTGTCTGTATGACCTGCTTGTGCCCATGTCGCCCCCCTGGCACTGGCTATCAGCAGCTTGGGGTCTCCGCAGTCACTGGGCTGAGAAAGAAGAAGTGGCATGGTGGTGCTTGTGTTTTATTGGTCAGGTTTAGAACTGGAGCTCATTACTCGGCCCACCTTCCATTAGTCAGAAAGCAGTCACACGGCCCCAAAGTAAATGCCAGGACATTAAATGTCAGGGACACTTCCTGTATGCCTTGTTGCCCCTCTAAGACAGAGTAGGCTGCCTCGCAGGGTTCCCCGGCCAGGCATCTTCATGGGGGCAGAGTGCTGCTTTTCTCCCCCAGGGATGGAGGGCTGGTGGGTCTGTACTGCTGAACTTTCTGTCACAAGCCAAGCACTTAACCACGGTGCCACCACTACATCTGCTCTGTAATGCCTGGCATTGTGGAAAATCGAAAATTAGAGAAGGCAGCTTATGCTTCAGAGTAACTATGCTCTGGCTCTACAGCAGATCCAACCTCTTATGTACCGTATATGCTTGAGTATAAGCTGACCCGAATATCCGCCGAGGCACCTAATTTTGTCACAGAAACGGCATTGAAAATGTGCTGAAAAACTCGGCTTATACTCGAGTTTATATGGTAGTTGAGTCTATAGGACTGTAGACTCTAAAGATGGGAGAAATGGTGTTCTCGGTGCCTGTGTTTAGTTCTGTGTGAGGGGAGAGAGAGAAGGAGGTTGCAGTCATTGTCCCAAGAGGCTGTGTGGGAAACCTGGGTAGGATTGCATTCTCAGGAACAAGGGGAAGGCTGGTTCCATTTGGTGGGCAGAGCTTGAAAAGTAAGGGAGGGAAGGTGGATCCAATCTGGCAGGGTGGTATTGGAATGTCATCTTCTAGCTAGGAAAAAAACCCACTTTAACCTAGATTTGAATTTTTCACTTTCTAAGAGCATGGCAGCTTTATCCCTCTCCCTTCACCCTGCCACCCAAATGAGCTCCCAATTAGGAACATAATCAAGGTAGAGCAGCTATATTTCGAGTTGTTGGTCCTTCTGTTCATCCCGGGAATTGGCTCCTGAGGACTCCAGGGCTCCTAGCAGCTCAGCTACCGCTCCACCTGCCTGGCAGGAGCAGTGTCAGTCCCGACGATGGTGACCCGGTCGGCATGGCAAGTTTGAAGAATGCATAAGCAATAGGAGCAGGTGCTCCTGACACAGTAAGTGGAGGAAAACACAGGGTTGCCCGTTCACTTCGCAGTGCGTTCTTTTCCAGAGAAGGGCCAGCTCTGCTCTACTGTCTGGTCGACCTTGGTGGCTCTCAGAGAAGGAACAGCCACCCTCATCTCTTCTTCACTTCCCCTCCTTCTATGCCTTCTTCCCATCCTCCCTGTTCAGAACAAATGCTCAGCGGTGAGCTTGACCAATGAAGACAATTGCCCTGAGTGGCAAGAGCCTGGTTGGGTAGTGGGGTTAGAGACTGGCAAGGTCTGCAAGGGCCTGATCCGGCAGGACCTTGTAAGGTCTGGGGAAGGGTTAGATCTCTAGCCTAAGAGAACTGGGGAGCCAAAGAAAGACTGTACGCAGGAAAGTGAATGTGGGGATGAGCACATGTGCACACGCAAGTGTGTGTGTGTAAGAGAGAAGGGTGGGGATCTCGCGTGTGCTTTTGGCTGCAAAGGAAGATCTTCCTTGGGGAAGGGTGTAAAGGTAGCATTTCTCCCAACTGACACAGAGGTCTCCTCCCCACTGCACAGAAGTTAACTTGTCAATCAGCAACTTACCAATCCAGCTTCGAGGCAGGCAGTGATTTGGGTAAATATTTATGAAACAACAAGCTTCAAGGTCAAGATGTAGTTTGTTTTTAATAGTCAAATGACTCAGAATTGTTTTAAGTTCTTAAAAGGCAAATTATTGTGTGTCACCATGGAAAAAGGATAGAGGGTGGAGTACAATTTTGCACCAAGCACTTTATTTATGGCTATTATCTGCCAGTAGTCACCTTCTTTGAACAAAAATTATTTAATTTCTCTTAAAATATTGAAGTATAACATTTATTTGTGGTATCTTACAAGGAAGACTTTTTGAAAGTAAGGTGGTCTGTTCAGTTGCTTCAAGAATGTTAATTTGGTGCATAATATGCCACAAATACATGTTTGGGGGCAGAGAGAGAGAAAAAGAATCTTTGCTCTCAAGATAACTTCTAGTCAGGGAAATAGGCAGTCAAAGGCCATTCTAAATGAATATAAATGCACAGCAAATTTCTTCTTTAAAAACAGTATTATTTCACAAGGGGGTCGCACTGAAAGTCTAAAGGCATAACTGGATGGCGGAGGAGGTGGGAGTGCAGCACTGGACTGACTACTCCATCCCTGCCTGCAGGAATAGCAATGGGGACTTTTAGGATGCTCGCCTGTCAGACAGGAATGCAGAAGACTAAAAGGCTGTAGGTATCAGTAGGTAAGCGAGACTTGGGATATGTTACCCTGAAAGAAACGGGGACTGGACTGATGGTTTATAACATGTCCTCCTCTCTATTTAACAGAGATACTCATCTGCTTTATGTAAGACTTGTTCCCTGTTAGACTGACTATCTGTATGTTTGAGGGTGTTTTTGGTATTTATACAAGATAGGTAGGATAGGCAATCTTATGGAGACAGTGATTGGACTAATGGTTCCTGGGGAGGCATGGTAGAGGGGGAAGGGAGAGAGGAACAGGGGAACAATAAGTGTTCTAAAATTGGTAGCAAGGAGGATGTAGCTTTTTTTCTGGTTGTGCTTAATCAATCTAATTGTATCTACGAGGAAATACTGAGAGGTAAACAATATGTAAACATAATAGTGGGGCAGGAGGGGGAAAAAAGGAAAGAAAAACATATAAATATATGCATATTTGTTTATGTATATATATGCAAATGCAACAAGGAAGCAGATGGACTTTGGGTCTCTACTTAAATCTTACTTCAGTACAAGAACAGTTTGCTCTAACAATGTGGCATTGTATGATACATTCTGGTTCTGATCACTTAAGACAAAATGAGTGCATAAGCAAATGTGAAGAAAGCTGATGGTGCCTGGCTATTAAAATATATGGCATGAGTGGTTTTAAAGGCTTTTAGTTAAACAAGTGGCCATCTAGCAGGGAAATCACAAAGCCCACATGGAAGAAGCATGGCAAGTCTGTGTGATCATGAGGTGTCAATGGGAAGAGGTATCAGAAGTTCAAAACCAAGCAAGCAAATGGATGTGAAGAGGGGTGGATGTAGTGGAGACCCAAAACCTACCTATAAGATAATTGAACAGTCCCTCTCAGAAAGGCCACACTGAAGGGATGATAAATTCAGTGTGTGATATGGCACTGAAGAGCTATATAACTATCCTCGAGTTCTTTAATATTTCCTCCCCTTACTATTATGGTTTTTATTTGACCTCTAATTAATCAATCATGTTAGATTTGTGTATGTTCATGTGTATATTTAAGGCTGTTTGGTACATGAAAGTCAAGATAGATAACCCTTCAGAAACAGTAACAGGACTAAAGGTTCCCTTGGGATACAGGAAGAGAGGGGGCATGCGGGATAAGGAGCTGATAGTATTGATGACTGTATAACCCAACTCAATGGGCTCAAAAACCAGAATTGTATGTGAATGGACATATTGGGTTGTGTAAGCTATGGGGGAAAACTATAATAGAAATAAATAAATAAGGGGGTATGGTAGGGGAGGGAGGGGGCAAAGGGGTGCTGAGAGCAAGGAGTTCAAGACCAAAAAAAATATTTTGAAACTGTGGTAAAAATTGTACAATACTGCTTGATGTTATTGAACTATTGAATATTATGGTATCTATAAGAGCTCCCAATAAAATGATTAAAATAATAATAAATAATAAAACAGCATTTTAGAAATACCTTGTTTTAGAACAGTCAGAAAATACAAAAAAACTCTAAAGAAAAATATCACCCAGTTCCATCCCTCTAGGGCAAATGCTGTTAATTGTATTTTGTTTTTCAGTCGATGCATATTTTTGTAGATACAATATTTTTATCTTCTTATTTCATAATCCTCGCAAGAAGCATTTCTTCACCTTTCCCCACTTTTGGTATCATGTTTAACGACAAAATTATTTCTGTATCACACTGAACTATTATTGACTCGCCTTTTGTCTTAAACTATATTGTTTGCTTATGTTTATAATAAAACATTAATGTGTAACTAAGATTTATGAACAACAACAGCAATAAAAAAAACCCAACAACAAAAACTTCTGGTTGTGGATGCATCTGAGTCATGCCATTGAAAAGAGAAGAAAATGCCAACCAGAATCAACTTTAGGTTCTTGAGGGGACAGTGGAGGATATACTTGGTACACAATTTCTGGCAAATGCTATCACAGAGTTCCTACCCAGAAATACCCCCTACTTCCAGGAATGCTGTTTGCCTCTAATTTGGTGATTTTGTGCCTAATTGTTTAGTGTCACTTCTCCTAGTGACTTAAAACTTTTTGCATTATGATAAAGTATCACAAAACATTGTAACCATTTTAAAGCTTGAAATCCAGTGATATAACTTAAGTTACTGTGTCGTGTTCCACTTTCTGGCTTTTGTGAATAACGCTACTGTGAACACGGGTGTGCATGTTTGTCTCTCGTGTCAAGTCTTTTGAGCATATAGGTAGGGGGAGAATCTTGGGTCCTGTGCTAATTCTGTGTGTAAAATTTGAGGAATTACCAAACTGTTCAAGTGACATCTTAAAACTTAAGTTTCTTTCTTTTCCTTTTCTGTGCATTCTTGCTATGGGGCTCACCGTGCGGTGTTGTCTCCTTTTGTTTAACATGGGGTTTCTCTGTACTAACTGAGAAACAGCACTGCCTTTCCTTTTGTTACTGTGTAACTCTGGTTTACCCAGAGTTATTGGCATCGATGCCAATAAGCTCTCCTTATGGGCCAGCGAGCCCTTGGAAAGGTGCCCTATTTCAGGTGGAAATTGAGCCTTGCCAACTGCCTTGATCTCAAACCTTTGGCAATTTACCCTTCTCTAGCGTATCATCAGTCACCCATTCTTGGCAAGCACGGCGCGTGGGCAAAAACACTAACCAGAGCTTATTTCTCATTATTTCATGTAGGAAAAACTACACTGTGTTACGTGTCAATATGCAATACGTAATCAGTTTTCTAATGT
>NW_022103928.1:7858425-7860504 GCF_000313985.2 Echinops telfairi
TTCATTAAAATAAAGTTTTATTGGAACACAGTCACACCCATTTGTTACAAATAGTGGATACTTTTTCCCCTGCTGTGAAGCAGAGTTGGGTAGTTCCAAACGAGTCATTGTGATCTTCATAGCCTCAGATATTCATGATCTGTTCTAGAACATGACTTAGAAGTACTGTAGAATATCCTATTGCATTCACCCATTGCTCCATAGTTGATTCCTGTATATCGTGACCCTATAGAACTGTCTCTTTGGGATTCCAAGGCCTTTTGTCTTCCCAGAAGCACATTAACACATTCTTTCTCCGACTGAGATGCACCCCGAAAACGTTTATTCCTCACATTAGGAATGTGAGAAAATGTTTTAAGAAGCATAGAGTAGTCAACATTAATGGCTTGAGCATACATTTATGTGGTGCGAAATGGCACATTCAGCAGGCACCATTGTTGCTGGCTTTGCATAGCACTTTCATAGGAGTGTCTGATCTCTTAATGATCTTATTTGTAACCTGACCCTCTTCTTCTTATGCATTTTGTTTAAAATGTTGCATTGGGTTTGGGGATCTATAACATACCTGTTTTCCTTTATATGCAACAGACAAAATAGACATTTTTAGTAAAATTTACACATTAAAAATGAGCCACTTAACTGCGAAGATGTTAGCATGTTAAGTACATTGACATTCCATGGCATTTGCTTGTATGGTTGACTCTTAAACAATATAAGTTTGAACTGCGCGGATCCACTTATACGTGCATATTTTTTAAATGCCATGAGGCACTGATCATTTGATCTCGAGCAGTTTATTTCTCCAGTGAACTACTTATCATAGTAAAAAATGATCACTTGTGGTTCTCATATATTTTTTATCAGCCTTGTGGTGCTGTGGGGTAAATGTTGGAATGCTGACCAAAAGATTGGCAGTTCAAACCTCCCAGCTTCTCTATGAGATGTTCAAGGCTATATAAGATTTACAAATCCATAAGGATTTATAAAGCCTGTGAAATTCCTTATAGGATTGCTGTGAGTCTGAATGGCTTCAACAGTAGTGAGTGGGTTCAGTGTGGGACCGTAAACCTGGAATAGCACAACAGAAATCACACAAAGTGCCATTAATGATGCTAAAAGTGCTCCCCAGAGCAGAGAACAGGCCTGACATTATAAGAACAATGTTGGAATTACTGGATGTGTACCATATATTGAGGTCTTCAGCTGCGATTTTCCTCTTGGTTGTTGATGATAGCTGCCATCGAGTCAGCCTTCAGCTCCTGGTGACCCTGTGCACAACAAAAGGAGACCCTGTCTGCCCTTCCCTGTTCCCATGATCAGTCACAGACGGGATCATTGGGAGCTCTAGAGTTGGTGCTGGCTGAGTTTAACCATAGATCATCCAGCCTTTCTTCTGAATCAGACATAATCAATAAGTTCCACTGAAGCATCTTTATCATCATTGCAGCTTGCAAGTCTCCACTGGCTAACCAAGAGGTGTATTGGCTGGCACAAGGAACTGTCTTCTACATGGTACATGAAAGTGTTCCCACTGACCCGCCAGTGCGTCACTTTAGCTTATAAGGAGGAGCAAAGAGTCATAAATGTAACTGTCTTTAGAGATTTTTCTAAATTTACAGTATTTCTCCAACTTGTGGTGGTTCAGAAACTCAAGTATAACATTTGAGCCAAGGGAAAAAATGCCAGCTGCCCTTGAGTTGACTCTGAATCGTGACTATGTTATGTGTGTCAGAGTACAGCTGTACCCTATAGACTTGTCTGTGGCTGATTTTCCAGAAGTAGATTGCCAGGTATTTTTACTAAGGTGCCTCTAGCTGGATTTGAACCTCCAACCTTATAATTAGCAGCTGAGTGTGATAACCCCTCAGGGACTCCTCAGAAATCCTTGGTAAAATAAGAATGGTCCTTGTATTTGGGTCAGATTTAGTGGCAGATGTAAAATATATTCCTGAAACTCAGAGATTCAAGCTTTATGGGTCTATTTCTTCTGTTCCACACAGGCTAATGCTGATTGGTGGTTGGTGGGAGATAGTGATGATGACTCTGCTCCACGTGGTTTTGGGGGGACCTAGCATCATT
>NW_022103928.1:7862031-7911803 GCF_000313985.2 Echinops telfairi
ATTTATCCCTCCGCCTTTCAACCAGCACCACATGTGATTATTGGCCAGGCTGGCACAATTAACTAACTCAATGGTATTATGGAAGACAAACCCTAACTCCATGTAAACAGTAAAGAGATGCCAATCATCTGAGAGTAATCTCTCTGCAACAAGTGGAAGCAGCAGCATCTGGAGGCAACCATGCTTTGAGATGGAGACTTGGTTCAATGGATTTTAAAAATTGACATGGGATCTGGACCTGCTGGCCGCATATTGTATGTCATTTAGGAGTTTTGGCATTGTAAAATTACAGATATATCTCAGAGTGAGTAAGTTTAGAAAAACATACCAAGATTTGTTTGACACAGTGACCTTTTTCCCTCCCAATGTGAACTCCATGAACTCCTTCATTTTGCTGCTTCGTAAAATCAGCAGTCATGCCTGGTGCCAGGACACTCTTTTCCCAGCAGGGCAGGGAGAACATAGGTTGAGATACTATTGAAATTACTTATTTTGCATATTTTTACATTAAACTACATCAGGGCCATTTTCCATTGGTCAGTACCGTTAGTAATCCAAGCACACCTTTTTTTTTAAGTTATCCATTTAAAATTATGAAAATATGAATCTTGTAAGATTATAATCACCATCAAATGAAGGGCAAAATTTGTCATACCAAAATAGAAATTTCACTTTAGAGTAGGAAAAAAGTGAAGACATGGTCTAGTAGACTAGAAGCAAAACGCAAGAGAAATACTAAAATATGCTTTAAAAGAAAACAACAGTTTTCTCTTGTACTGCCCTAAAATATATTTGGAGAATCAAAATTGCATCTCGTGATATTTATAAATGCATGCTTGAGAGCATTCAAAGAAAGGGCAAACTTAATAAGGTTGGTGGGTGGGGGAACCCACAGTAAGACATACCTTTTAGTCCTTCCAGGGAACTACAAAATTAGATGTTTATTAACTAACGTAAGTTAGTTTGTGGATTTGGTTGGAGATAGAAGTTACTCTTGACTTTATGCGGTGTAGGTGTATTTCAATGACCTTGTCCGCTAGTCAAGTCTCTGCATGGACATATGTGATTAAAAATATTCCTCTGCTCTCGCCTGGTGCTTGTAACATTTCCCACTACCTGTCACTTTGTCCTTGACGATCTTTGAGGCACACACACACACACACACACACACACACACACACACACAACAAAGCCAAGTTGCATTGACCAGGTATGTTATTTATTTTTCTCCGGTGCTGCTTTGTGACATTAGAGTTCAGATTTACCATGAAACACATTTTAATCAGTGACCATATCAGACAAATGGAAGCTAAGCACTGGTTAGTATGTTGAAAATAAATACGCAGGCTCTCATTAATGTCGCTGTCTGAATAATTAGTTGAGCATCGTGTCCTGAGCAGCCATGAAAGCAAACCAGCTTCTCACTGGAGCGACAGGCTGACAGCGGCATTTTGGAGCATGGTCATTAGTGTGCCCGCCATCAATGTCATGTTACTATGTCAAATTAGTTAGTGTCCCCTTAGGAAAGAAGCAGGACCTACAAATTATCCTCCCACAACCCCGGAAAGCGTGTTAGCAAAACCTCCGATCGAGTGTGAGCAAATTATTCACATGGCTCATAAATTAACTAGTTTACAGGCTTATAACATTTTACAAGTAGATAATAAAAGGCAGAAAAGTTTTCCTATGGCTTTGCCCTGATGCTTAGGGGTGTGATCGGTGCCTTTTCTGTGAGGAGACCACAGAGGATGATGGCTTTTTGCTTAGGACCAGCATAACACGTGGAATGTCAGGAGCAGTGTGTGGAAAATGTAGAGCCCAAAAGGAAACAGGTGTAAATCCTTCAAAAACAATATAATTAACGTTGTTATCTCCTTGCACTGATAAGTCAATGACAATGGCGGTCTTTCTTGTGGTGGCAGTTGCTCATTAATGAGTTCACCAATTATGTTTGAACGATTACGGCCTTTGCCAACTGAAATTGTCTTTAAAGAAAAAATTCACCCAGTTTTTTTTACTGCACTCTGATCCTCATCGTCAGCTGTCTTTTTTCTCAGAAGAATATTGCTAACGCAGCATGTTGAAACTCGCCAAAGATTGAAGATTCTTCAGCCATAGCATGTTGGGTAAATAGTTAACTCACACATAGAAACTGATCACTGTAAAACAGAGAGTGGATTTGTCTCGCCTCAGTTCATCTCTTATCAGGAAGAGCCTACCCCCGTACCACTTCTCAACCTCTCAACTCTTTTACTAAGTTGTGGTAGAAAGCCCACGTAGGTTCCAGAAAGAGAGAGAGGTAACTATTCATATCATAAAACTTCATACATCTCCTTTTCCGTTTCACCTTCTCTGTATGAGTTGTTTAGAAAAAACATGCACATTCATGGAGTTTTGTGTGACTTTATTATTGTGGGCTAAGTGTTGGGCTGCTAACCGCAAGGTCAGCAGTTTGAAACCACCAGCCGCTCCACTCTGTGGGAGAAAGATGAGGCTTTCCACTCCTGAAGAGTTAGTCTCAGAAACCCACAGGGACAGTTCTACCTTATCCTATTGGAATCATTTGGATGGCAGTAAGTGATAGTTACTGTTGAAGGAGAGAGAAAGAGAGAACAAGAGAGCATGAGCGAGCAAGCACACACACAAGAGATCTGATGCTGTCTACATATTCTGTAGTTGCATCCTCATAGTGAGTCTGCTCTATAAACACATGGGCATTATTATGTATGGTGTTACTGTCTTAAGCATCAGAAATGGACTGGCACGCAGAGCCCTTGCTACTGACATCTAGTCAGAAAAACTTTCTGAAAGTGATTGAGGATGAGTTGATTTATCTGTCAGCAACTTCAACTTACTTAGAAATAGATTTAGTAAATATTTTACTAGTAACCCAAGTATGGCCTGCAGCCTTGCAGCCTCAGCACATGTGCACATACACACGCTGGCTGTTTCCATAAGAAGGGTGTGTCGCACCCTCCTGCATTTAAAGAGCAGTGGGAAAGCTGCTCCCTGTGGTGCACGGGATTTGGTGTTTTCCTGGCAGAGGAGGTCCTGTTCTTCCTGTTTGGGGCTGGCGGTGTGTGTGTGTCCCTTATACTTGTACTTCTTCCCTCAGTGGCACTTCGGAATTCATCTAGTCTCTTCCACTGAATGTATGGAGAGTAGTGACCTGGCAACTGAGAGACCAAACAAAACCCTCTCTTGCACTCACCAGTACTCTTGCCCCGATTTCTCAGGATGAGTTAGCATTGCAACTGTGAGCATTTATTCTCCTGAAAAGGAAAGGAACAACATGGAATTTCAAAGAGTGAAACTTTCCAGGGGAAACCTGGAAGATTAGGACTTTAAGAGTAGGACTTTTAAAACCTTTAAGAGTAGGACTTTTACTGGACTTCGTAACCTTTCATGTTTTTCTGTTATAAACTCTGAAATATTAAATTCAGATGATCAACCAGATTGAATGCAGGCACTTGATGGGAAAGGACAAAACAGGCACTTAGAAACATGCTTATAGGTTGAATGTAAACATTTGGGTCAAAAAGAAATACTTTGCTTTCAAATGTATGTGTTGCATTGGGAGCATCAAAAGGTGACTCTTTGTTTACTCCTCTCTCTCCTTTTTGATCGCAGTGCCCCCGCTCCCCATGTGTTTGAGTCCTGTGACGTGATGCATGATCCCTGCCAGTGATTCCAGGCTTTTTATGGCTGTCAGCCCCGTGCAAAGTTCAGGGTAAGTGGCACCCCCCACTCTGCCACCTACATTTCCATCTGCTTCTGTGGGTCAGAGAAATCCATGCCCCCAAGTCGATTCCGAGTCACAGGGACTCTGTTGGTGGAAGATATGGTATTCCCAAGGAAAATAAGGACCTTTGCAATGGTACCAGTTCCCAAACCAGTCGTTCCAATAGACCATGGTGGCTTCCAAAAGTTCGTGGGAAAATGTCATTATCTTTTCATCCCATTTTTCCATGAACTTTTTAGATGCCTCTCTTATTGGCTACTACTCTCTGTGATAGCATTATGGATTTCAAGAATCATATGATAACTTGCATTGGGTTTTGGGGAGGGCGATTCAATACAAGGCTTGGCAGGTCTGTCTTTAAAGGACTAGAAAGTGAATGCTTCCATCTCATGGGCCGAATGTGTTCCGTGCCAACTACTCACCTACACCACTGTAGCACAAAGGCAGTCACGGTCACAACTCAGGCATACAGTGAGACTGTGACCCCAGAAAACTTTATTTTACAAAACCAGGCATGGCCCGAATTTGGCCTGTGGGCCAGTTTGCTGATCCCTACTCTAGAACATCAAAGCGGCCGCATGTTCAGTAAGCACATCACCCGCCTGGCCTTGTGAAGATGAAACAAGGTAGTGTATCTGTGAAAGCATTTTGACAGTTACAACACCCCTTCCAGTTGTAGGATGGCTCTGCACAGCCCTTCCGGTCACCTTGGGGAGCGCATCTTACATCATCACCTTTTTAGTCACATTAGGCTTTCATGAGCTAAATGAGTATTGGGGTGTGCTTATATTTCCTGAGTAATGTGACTTTTCTGTACGCTCCTTCTGTTTCGAAGCTGATAGACAAGCTGTTTAAATATCCTTTTAGTATCAAAAGTGGACAAAGGGATATAGGGGTAGATTATGGCAGACTAAAGATCAAATACTAATGAATAATGATTAAATTTCTTTTAATCATCAGAATCTGAGAAGGCTCTAAGATCTTCCACCTTTAATATAGACCTTAATAAATAACATGGCTTTGAATGTCTACTAGAATGTTTGAATTTCACAAGTCTTGCATGTCAAAACATAGAGACAGGCTCAGCAAATACGCTTCTGTGGACACGCAGCACTAATTAAGAAGGAAAGTCATACTTAAACAAACCGCTTTAGGAATGGAAGGGTAATCAGGATCCTAATCCGTGAATTTTCTTGTTTCTTTTTACTTACACAAAGCATCAGTATAGTGTCTTCAGACCCATTTGTGCACCCTTCTCTCAGTTAAGAGTTGTTTACTGGTGCTAGAGATCTAGCTACACATACTGAAAAATGTATCCATTTCCTCATTCTCTCATATACAACCCCTCTGGAAAACAGCAGTTCACAGTCGGTAAGTGTCTTCTATTTACTGCTTTGCCAGTTCACGTGTGGTGCTTCATTCTCCGGGCCACAGTGAAGCTGCTGGCTCCAGCCATTAGCGTTATATTCTGCCTGGAAGAGACAGAAAATAAAGGGACTAAAAGAAAATAATTCCTAGTGGCAACAGGTGCTATTAAAGAGCGTTCCTGGAGCCTCTTTCAGTGGCTGACTTCTACTTGTGTCCTATTAGCCACCACTAGCTCTACATGTGGAAGAAAGATAAGGCTTTCTACTCCCATAAAGACTTACAGCCTCAGAAACCCACCAGGGCTTCCGTCCAGTAGTGTCCCTATGAGTCAGAATCAACTCAATAGAAGTGAGTTTGACTTAAGTTAATGGAGCTATCTATCTGAGAAATGCAGCCTAAGTCTTGGGCAGCGTGGTGTCCTAGATAAACTCTAGGTTCTGTTGCCACAAAAGAAAAGGAGAGTAACTACTAGAAAACAATAGTAGCTACTTGCCCGTGTCCCACAGTCATAAATTTTATTTTTCTTACGTGCTCAATTTTTATGCATCTTAAATAGGTGCCTTCTGTTGATCCTTTCTAGCCTTGTGTGTGCGATGGTTAGCTTACGTTTTTCCTTAGAATTTCGACCGGTTTCATTCTTAGCAGGGATATTGATTTCAGTAAATGTTTTAGGGCTGTAATTTTCTTATGGTATTGCAAACCTGGGAACTAAATTTCTCTCTCAAGGGAGTTATAAATTAAAATTTTAACTCCAGACATTGCTAATGGGTTTTCTTTCTTGTGGACATAAAGTTTGGTGACTTCTCAAGGACCAGCGTGTAGGCCTAGTTACATGCAGGTTCATCCCTAATTCTGTTCTTCTCAGTTTATTCAGGGGACATGGCCATCAGTTTAGCACTGTCTCCATGAAGACAGATAATAGTACCTACTCTACATCTCTGTAATTTACTCCCATAAGCCTTTCCTGATTGGGGGTGGGGTTGGGGGGAGCTTACCTGAGAGAGACAAGACAAAAGAAGGGAAAGGAAAGGGACATACATGAGCCAACCCTGCTCAGTTTGTTGATTCCCAATTAGTCTGTAGGTTATTCTTGTACAAATTTCAACTCATAGCAGGGGACTCGGACCAATGTTTCATCATATATTGTCTACCCATTCCAGCCTGTGGTGGGTGCTAGGAAACATATAATACTTGATGCAGTCACACAACCATTTGTTTCAAAGCTTCTATAGGATAGAAGTGTGGGCAAGAGAGTATTTTGAAAGACCAATTTTTATTCAAATGTCACCTTTCCCACTCATAGACTGAAGGATTCTGAGAAAATTACTTAACCTTCCCAGTTCAGGGTGTGCACATCATGAGAGTCTTAACTCCTTGCGTGAGATGACTCTTGTAAAGAGCTTAGCACAGATCCTAAGATCCAAAGCTATCAAGTCAACTCCAACTCATGGCAACCCCATGCCTGTCAGATTGAATGGATTTTTACTGGATGGGATTTCAGCTGTGCTTGGTAGACTTGACACGCCAACCTTCCAGTTAGCAGCTAAATGCATAAATGTTCCTCCCTCCCAGGGACTCCAGCACAGCACACATTCAATCTCTGCATGGTGTTGGGGACCTCCAGTGATGCGGCAAGCCTCTGTCTCCAGGGAGTTTGACCCTCCAGTAGTTGGCTTGTTGTTCACTGTTTTGCTGGTCAACAATGTCTTTTGTCAAAACCTGCTGCCTTTCCCTTGGTAAATTTAGGAGGGCCCTGGGCAGCGGCCTTGAAGCCCATCTTCAAGGATACCTGCAGCCACATGCCATGCTGGACAGCTCTGTGCAGATCTCACATCACTGGGCCCCATTTTGGCAAGTTCCCCCAAGAGGCAGAGAGTTGCTTTTTAATTCCTTTTTTTCTTCTCCTTACTCAGATAATGGGCCTGCCTACCAAGCAGAATTCACAAACTGCTTTCCAGTTGGTGCAGCTGATGATAATCTGAAAGGCTAGGTTTGCTCTTGTGCAGGCTGATTCCGCCTAAAATGGATCCTTCCCCGCTAAATCACCTGCCCCTGCCCCCATGCCGACTTAGCTCCGTGGCTCTGATCTCCTGGGGAATGGCCTTCACATAGCAGAGCCATCTGCTCATAGAAAGCTGTGGAGTGACTGCAGCAAAGATTGCTAGCAGTGCTCAGGGATGGCCCCATTAGAGAAGTGTCGGAAGACTGCGAAGCCATTGCAGCCATGTGGCCATGACCTTCTCTGAGCACTCTTGCAGGCGAGCAGAAGAGTCATCCCCTCCGTGTAACGGCTCTTTGCAGGGATTCCCTTGATTCAGATCCCAGAACCCTGAGCTAATGACCTTGGAACTTAAACCTTTCAAGAACCTGCTTCCCACAGACTTTGTTTCCATCTGGAGGGTTGTACTTGGTCTAAGAAGTCTGGGCCCTGTTGGGTTTTTCTATGGCATTTCAAGTGTTTCAAGTAAACTCTGCTACCTCACATAAATGTCATCGAGTCTCTTGTATCCCTGGGTCCTGGTGAAGAGTTGCTTCTCTTCACAGACCCAACCCCGCCTCACCCCTCAGTGCTCACTCAAATAGCAGCTCCTTGGAGGGGCTGGTTCTGGCCACCCAGAGTAAAACAGACCACTCCTTTGTGCTCTTCTCCACATAAGCCTTTGGTTTGTTGCATTACACGGTGGTGGGTGTTTTATAGAGAGAAATGGGCTTCTAGGAGTTCATGGGAACGATGAAGCTGAAAGATAATGAGACTTTTCTGTGACTTTTAGAGGTCCCACAATATCTGTTTACCAAGCAACAAACAGCAGACAGAGCTACCTTGATCAGCATGGCTCCCATGGTTTAGCTGTGCCCAGACACTCAGAGACAGGGCTCAAGCCACAACAATGGATTTCAACATACTAGAAAGCATGAAGATGGCCGAGGACAGGGAACTTTGTTGTTCTTTGGGGCACGCGGTTCACCATGAGTCAGAGACAGCTCTCTGGTGACTAACAATTCCAGCGAATAGTAGACACACAGTATTTGTCGAACCAATCAGAAGTATGCGTGGGAAATTCCTCCGTTTACATGTTATTTAATGTGTAGTTATAAGAGCCTTGGTGGAATAGAGGGTTAGGCATTGAGTATTAACCACAAGGTCAGCAGTTCAAAACCACCACTGGCTCCTAAGGAGAGAGGTGAGGCTTTCTATTTACTGTGGTAAAAAGTTACAGTCCCAGAGGCTCAATAGAAACTAAATGTTTAGAAATGATGATAGCAACATATGTACAAATGTGCTTGATACAATTGATGTATGGATTGTTATAAGAGCTGTAAGAGGCCCCAATAAAATGGTCTTTTAATTAAAAAAATAAAAGTTGCAGTCTTAGAAACCCACAGGGGCTCTACCCTGGCCTAGAGGGTTGCTCTGAATGGAAATCGACTTGATAATGGTGAGTTTTGGGGTAGAAAATTGGCTGAGGAGGAAGATAAATAAAACTTCACACGTCATTTTTGTGGTAGGGCTGGTAGGGATGCCAGCCCTGGCCCTTCTCTGGAAGGGTTTCTGTTGTGGAACAATCCTCATTCAGTAAGGATTATACATTATCTTCCCCTTGAAGACAAACTCATTTTCCAATTGGGCCTGGAGTCTGTATGTTAATAAAGCGTGTGTGCTCAATCCCAGCAACTTCATTCATGAACCGATGATTGCATCTCTCTGGTCTTCAGTTAACTTTTCCCAGGTAGGAAGGACAGCATGCTCCTCACTCACTGTATTCTTGCCAGGACGATATGAGATGCTGTGCAGAAAGTGCAGGGTCTGGAGCGGTGTTACGAAGCTGCTGGTTTAGAAAGCTCAGCAGAGGGCATTGGGAACTGGGCTGGCAAAACTCACACTGTGCTCTCTCGCCAGCTTTACTTTCAAGAGTTTTGATTCGTTCATGTTTTTGCTCGTGTGTCATGCATGACATTAACTTTAAAACTAAGAAGTACAAAATGAGCCAGTAGGGGGAATGGTCTGTTTTATATTTGCTGTTGACATGTTGACTGTTGGGTGTTTATGATCTGTCACAGAAAATAAAAGTTATAAATCTCAAACACTGCCACCTTCGTTCCTTGTTGGGAGCCTGACTCATATCCACAAAATTCAGGAAATGCAGAGCTTGGGGGAGGCACTGCTCTTCAGCCACCTTGTTGGGCATAAATCTTGCCATGCAGTTAGAGCTAGCTGGATCACCTGTCTCAAAATCAACAGTACCTTAAGTATTCTGCTGTTACACACTTAATTTACCTGTCCAGAAAATCCACATGCTTTTTTAAAAAACCATGTTTATATAGACTGAAAGGAGTGTGGATATAAATATCTTGCTTTGTGAATCCTTTTTTCCCTACCAACATAATAATGATCTATTATTGTCCCTATTATTATTTCTCAAGATCTGTGGGTGACATGTGTTGTTAATTGTGATTATGTGATGTGGAAAGAGGACACCCAGAGAAGGCCTTGCCTCTCCCTTCATCACATAGTGTTTTAGGGACAAAACAAGGAAGTTTATCAAGTAACAGCCTGTATTTTCATGATTGAAAGAATAAGTAAGGTTATCTAAGAGGAGATGTATGATTGGTGTGGCATAGTGGGTTACATGTTGGGCTACTAACTGCAAAGTCAGCAGTTCGAAACCAACCACCAGCAACTTCATGGAAGAAAGACAGGGCTTTCTACTCCCATCAAGAGTTTCTGGGGCAGTTCCACCCTGTCCTACAGGGTCGCTGTAAGTCAGAATCAACTTGATGGCAGTGAGTTTGGTTTTGGTTTGGTTTATTAATCTATACCAAGGATGCTCAATACATCGATCTCAATCTACTAGTCGATCACAAATGTAGTGTGGGTAGATCACATGGCATTAAAAAAATAGATTTTTTTATTTGATATTAATTGATATTCAGCACAGCCAATCAGATGCAATCTTAGGTGTAAAAATCATGTGCAAACAACTGTAGTAAGTGCAGCAAAACTGACAAGCTAAGTTATCGCCAATTTTAGACCTTGGTTTTTTTCTCTTAAGAGTAAGAAAGGGTATTAAAATGAGCAGGGGAGCTGGACCAAGTAAGAAGACAAAAACATTATCAATTTCATACAGAATGGGAGATTTTGACACTACAAGCGGACATTCAGCTGAAGTCCAGAGCACATGAACAGTTCTGGAATTTACTCGCAGAAGGAAAGTACCCAAACCTGAGAAAACGTGCTACCTCCTTGACTGCATTATTCAGCTCTACTTATTTATGTGCGTCAGCCTTTTCCCACATAAAGATCCTTTAAGTCCAAGTACCGTACCCTGACTGATGATCATTGGAAGTGTGCTTGAGCCTGGCTGAAAGCAGCTACTGTCTGGACTATGCATCCCTGGCTCATTCCATTCAGTGCAAGTCATCAGAGTAAACTCAGGTAATGACAAAAAATGTACATAGTTAATTGTGTTGTGTTGTGCAATATGGACTCATTCTGTTATGCAAGGTATATAAACATACATTTTACATATAAAGAATTCTCAATGTACTTATGAATAAATATAATAAATAAATAAAATAAATATATGTTTTGTAGTTGGTAGATCATTTTGACTTGATCATTTTATAAGTAGCTCACATGCTGAAAAAGTGTGAGCACCCCTGATCTATACCTTAGCAGATAAAGTATCAAGTTTGGTTTCTAACATTGTTTTTAAGACGAAATTCAGAGAGTTTCAGGTAAGCAAAGCTAACAACTCAGGGAAAAAAATTAATACAAACTTTTGTTAAACTCTCAACAGCCTTTAGAGTGGCTGAGACCCAGCCTTCTTGGCACCTGAAAATATATAACACCACTATCTCTAAATACCATTTCAGAACCTAAGATAATAATCCGTGGAAGAGGAAACAGATCCATGTAATACGAGACTTGACTAGTGCCGTTTACATGGGAAGCCTGACAGCCTAGCCAGACCGCCTCCTGCCCGTGCTCAGCACCTAGATGCATGAGTATCTGAGGGGGAACAGCAGGATCTTTCTGATGGGGCTCGCTTTGACATTTTGAGATTGTGCTGTGTTCTCTGGGACCAGTTCCATGAAGCAGCCTTTAAATGCCAGTGACTCAGGTTAAGATGCACTGGGGGGTTGTTTCTCGATACCAGTTTCCACTGGCTTTCAGCAAACCCTGGGTTTTGGATGAGCAGAGGCCATGCTTATGCTTTGTCCGTAATTGTCCCAAAGAGTTTACCAACAGCCAGACAAACCCACTCACTTGCTCCTGTAGATGGCAGTTGTGTTGGAATTCGAATCCTAGCATGAAGCATGTGTAGGCCTGCTTGGGGCTATCAGGTGAATATGCCCAGAAGAATTTGCATTCCACGCTGTCCCAGTAACCCTCGGTGCAGAATCTCCCTTCTCCTTTTAACAGGTAGTGAGTGGTGGGAGGAGAATGCTCAGATCTCACGGAAAACCCAATTCTTAGAAATTCTACTAGATTGTGTACTAAGTACAAAAATCCATTTGACAGATGTGGAAACTGAGGTTATATGACTTGCCCGTACCTCTCATCTTTAAAAGAGCAGAATTTCCATGTGAGCTCAGGCACTTTTGCTTCATCATGTAGTATGATCTGCCCTTTGCAAAGGTTTTTGTAGGCCAGGTGTCAATATGTAAGCGTTATTTTGCTTTGGCATGTATTTTTAACTCTGGGGTCCCCTGTATGCCTTTACCCTTTGATGCCATCTACGGGGGCCAGTTTGGTATTGCCTGGGTCTTTCAAATGCTTTAACTCTTTCTTCTAAAGTGAGAGCCATGGGAAGTGAAAGGATGTCCCAATATGATTTTGGAACAAGGACAACCACTTAATTGGCATTCTTACTTCTCCAGTTGCATGTGCTTTGTACAGACATTCTCTCTAGATCTTTGATTCGTTTTTCTCTGGTACATTATTCCAGTTAATCTCATCTCCACTGCTCTCATTTTATTTCATATTAGCCTCTGACCATTCAACAATTGATTTGTTCCACTCAATCACCTGTGTCAAAATGTGTGGTCTGTGAGAGGGTCTCCTTCCCAAGTCAACAGTGCAATGCCTAGGGTGTTTCCAAGCAAGTAGGTCTAGATTGTTCTTGGGATTCATTCATTTAGAAGGCTTTCTGTTTACCAAGCTGGATGTCTGAGGTACTTAGAGGTAATCCTGGCCATCAAAGTTGGAAGCCTGTAGATACTTGGTCAGTAGAGTTACAGATTCATAGGCTGTATTCCAAGGACTTGCGCCTTCAAATATTAGTAAAGTATTGAGCTTGGGGATATATCTATATACCAGTTATAAGGGACCACAGATAAGCAGTTTGATTTAAGAAAGATCAATACCTGATTTTTAATACAAAGAGTCAATCATTCTTAGTGTACGTGTGACTTAAAATAATGTTTTTAAGTCTGTTTTCAAGTGACTGGCTTAAGTATAACAGTTGAACAGTTGTACAGTAACTAGCTCTGGAGACCACTGGAACTAGGGTTTCAGAATTCAAGTCACCTTCTTAAATCATGGTCCCTATCTTTCAGATGTGCTTGGCTTTGTTGGATCCGCTTATCCCTGTAGCTTTTCCCCTAGTTGTGACATGGTAACGAGTCATGGGTCCCTAAAACCTCTACATCTGAAAGGAATCTGCTCTTCTTGAGGTTTTAACCCTTGTCATCTCATTGGAATCTTTTTAGCCATGCACTCAGCCCTTAAATACACAGCATGGTTGGGGTGGTATACATGCCCTGATGTGGGTCACATGCCCTTCTCTAAATTGGTAGATAGTGCCCATCCTACACAAAATAATAAAGAGTAACTTAAAGAACTGCTGGTTCTAGAAGAAGGGGCCAGGATTCTGGAGTGGAATGGCATGCTGTGTCTGTGTATTGAGTATGGTAATGCATGGTAAATATATAGAATTACTGGGTTAGAAGGAGTCTTTAGATATGCCATAGTGATAACTACCCATGATTGAATCTCATTTCTGAGCTTTTCCCTTATTGATGTTGTCCTCCTAATACTCGGACGGTCATCTACATTATTAGGCTGTGCCTTAGAAATATTACCCAGCCTCTGTCTTCTATGATTCCGGAGTTAATTTATTGCTTAACATGCTCCTGTCTATCCACTGTCACTGTTCTAGGCTCTAAGTCAAAATTTTGATTTCATTATACTTAGATGTAGAAAGTAGCCAGAAACCCCAAGGATAGTACAGTGATAAAAACAAGAAGGCCAATGAACAGTGGTTGCCGCTTACTATATCATTGTGTGCTGTCAGTAAATTTCAACTCAAAGCAATCACATGTGACAGTAGATCTGCCTATCTGCTTTCTTCGACTGTCATCTCCCTGGGAGCAGATTGCCAGGTCTTTCTCCTGCAGTGCTGCTGGGTGGGCTTGAACTGCCAACCTTTCCTTTCACCGCAGAGCAAAGCACTTGACCATGGTGCCACCCGGTTATTGTGATAGGGCACACAGTATTTTTACCTGAGGGATTCAAAACCTAAATGATCAGTTTAGTTCTATCAATCTGACTAGTTAAATTTAAATTCTTCTTTCTATAAACCTTGGGTGGAAGCCCCTCCTCCCACCCTTGTTACTTTTAACAATTAAAAATATTAAATATGGTGAGATTTTGCAAAGAACTTTAACTCCACATGCTTTTAATGTTTCCTTGAATTAATAATTTTATGTCCATCATATTTTCTCCTTGGCCCACAATTCATCCCATATTTGGATCTTGGCAACTGATGACTTGGTTAATTAGGCAGTCTGTTAACTCTGATTACTAAGTTATAACAGATCAGTGTGGAAGCATCACTGTGCAATTTGGATTAAAAGGCTCTTCATTTTATCAAAACAAATTTACATTTGTGGATAAGTATGTGGAAATGCATTAGGTGAAAATGATGCATTTCCTAAGGAAAATTTTAAAAGGATAAAGAATTATTTCCTCCCACGATGTTATTTTTTTATTATGACATTTGTCACATTATCTTGCACTAGGAATATACTTAAAAGCTTGGAATTTTATTTTAAGCTTGAAAATTATAGCTGATTTAATCCCCTATTATACAAATATGACGGATGCATTGAATTTTTAAGCAGAATCTAGCACAGCAGCACATAGTTATATTCCAATTCTGGCCACAGTGGCCTCTGATATTGGCCTTACTTGCAGAAATGAAGCTTGCCTCGGTTGGGGGTCAGTAGTGGGTTACGTTAAGGCAGTCGCCCCTTCAGAGCTGAAAGCACTGACGGTTATTAAATAAGATTGGGCCTCTGCCATCCCTTCATTTTCTTGTCTAATAGTTCATCATTATTTAAGGATTTCAGTATCAAAAATGTTCCTGCTTACTCCTTCTTTCTTCTCTTTCTCCCTTCTTTCCTTTCCAAGAACATAATCCTCAACCTTGTGGAAAACCAAGCAACAATCACGCACAAAAATGGTCTTCCGGACTCAGCAGACCCTGAGCTTTGTGTCATTACCTCTCACAGTTCCATCAGCTAGCCCTTGCTTCTCAACCCACTACTGTGGCAAGTACATATACCGAACACAGTGCTGGGCACATTCCCAAACCAAACGCACTGCCACCAAGTTGATTTGGGCTCATAGCCCTAGATGGGGTTTCCAAGACTGATTTTTTACAAAAGCTGACTGCCTCTTCTTTCTCCCACGGAGAGGCTGGTGCATTTGAATCACCAACCTGGTAGCAGACCAGTGCTTATCCCACAGTGCCTCCTGGGCATTGAAAAACAAAAAGCAAACGGACTGCTACTGCATTCATTCCAACTCATATAGACCCTGCATAGGTTTTCTGAGGTTCTGAAAATTTTGGGGAGCATATAGCTTCATCTGACTCCCAGGGAGATGCTGGTGTGTTTGAACCGCTGACCAGTAGTCCAGTGCTTACTGGACAGTGCCATCTGGACTCCTACCAGAACACAAAGTATTTAATGGGTATTTATTGGAGACTGGTGGATCAGTTCAAATACCTGCACCTTGTCACCCCCTAAATCCAGGCTTCTGAAGTGCTCCTACAAGTCATCTGGTCCAACAGCTGTGACATTCCAGTGAGACCAAAAGAGAGCCCATGTTCTTTTACATTCAAGGCATGTTACTGGGTTGTGCTGTGGAGTTGATTCTGACTCTTGGTGACCTCGCGTGGTGGAGAGTAGAATTGGGCCATAGGCTTTCTTGGCTATAGTCCTTAGAGACAGAGCATCAGGATTTTCTTTTGTGGTGCCACTGGGTGGGTTTGGGACATTTAACTTTCAGTTACTAGCCAAGCACAAAGTATTTGCATTAGCAGGCACTGTGAACAAACATCGTCTTGGTGGATCACATTGACATGATCACAGGTCAGAAATCATGACCCATATTTCTTTACCTGTATGCACCGACAGCATCTGGTTTATGCATTAGTGGCTTTCCTGAATCTAGGAGACCTTTCTAGTTGTTGAAGCTTGCTTAACTCAGAGTGAAACTTTGGGTTTTAGGAGTCCGATTATTTTCTATTTATTAGGAACATTTCAGCACAATCAAAGGGGTTCTCCTCTTAGAGGAGTCTATGGCTGGTTGTATAAAGGTAGCAGGTGTCTGAGTTCTAATTTGCTGAATTGGAATGACAACCTTAATTTTGGTTCTTGTTAGTTTACTTTCTCCCCTCGCCCTTGCTAAAGAAAGAAACAAATAAGGAATTAAAAACACAACTCTAACCACTTTGGTTTGTATTATTTCTTATCATTTCCAAAGAGGTAATTTGACAGAGAGACATAGTTCAGGCTTTTATATGTGAGGTCAAACTCACAATCTGATTCAACATTATTTTCTATTTTTTCAAGTGTGACTTTTGTTCCCTAAATAATACATCCATATGTTATGATGCAGTTTTGCCAATAGAGGAAGAGAACTCTCCAAAAAATAACTGCCTAAGGAATGAGGTATAAGGTGAAATCTAGTTATATTTGCAAGTACCAGTTGAGACAGAAACATTCTTTTTTTAATTTATTGGGGGCTCAAACAACTCTGATCACAATCCATACATCCATACATCCATTGTGTCAAGCACATTTGTAGATTTGTTGCCATCATCATTCACAAAACATTTTCTTTCAACGTGAGCCCTTGGTCTCAGCTTCTCATTTTCCCCCTCCCTCCCCCATCCTCACTCCCTCATGAACTCTTGATAATTAAAAAAAATTTTTTTTCTTGTCTTATACTGAGATGTCTCCCTTCACCTATTTTTCTGTTGTCCATCCCTCTGAGAGGCGTTTATATGTAGATCATTGTGATCGATTTCCCCCTTTTTTCCCCCTAGCTGACCCTTACAATCCTTGTATGGCTACTATCAATATTGGTCCTGAGGGGTTTATCTGTCCTAGATTTCTTGTGTTTCCAAGTCTTATCTGTACCTATGTATATCCTCTGGTCTAGCTGGATTTGTAAGGTAGAATTGGGATCATGATAGTGGGGGTGGGGGTGGGGGAGGAAACATTAATGAACTAGAGGAAAGTTGGATGTTTCATTGGTGCTACACTGCACCCTGACTGGCTTGTCTCCTCTCCATGACCATTCTGTAAGGGTTTGTCCAATTGCCTACAGATGGGCTTTCGGTCTCCACTCTGCACTCCCCCTCATTCACAATGACACAATTTTTTGTTCTGGGTCTTTGATGCCTGCTACCTGATCCTATCGACACCTTGTGATCACATAGGCTGATGTGCTACTTCCATGTGGGCTTTGCTGCTTCTCAGCTAGATGGCCGCTTGTTTATCTTCAAGCCTTTAAGACCCTAGATGCTATCTCTTTTGATAGCCAGGCACCATCAGCTTTCTTCACCACATTTGCTTATGCACCCACTTTGTCTTCAGCAATCGTGTCCGGAAGGTGAGCATCATGGAATGCCAGTTTAATAGAACAAAGTGTTCTTGCATTGAGGGAGTACTTGAGTAGAGGCTCAATGTCCATCTGCTACTTTAATACAAAACCTGTACATATATGCACATAGATCTATTTTCCCATAGTCACATATAGATACATTAACATATGTACATGCCTATATTTAGACCTCTATAAATGCCCTTTGCCTCCTAGTTCTTTTCTTTATTTCCTTTTTACTTTCCTCTTGTCCCACTATCAAGTTCAGGCTTCATTTCAGTTTTAGTAATTCCTCTTGGTTACATTGCCCTTAATCAAGCCCTACCAGGCCTCCTACACCCTCCTGGCCATTAATCTTAGATCACTTGCTGTTCCCTTGTCCCTGGATTTGTTAACACCCACTTCCTTTTCCCTGCCTCCAATCTCCTATGTCCTCCCTCCCCCACCACCAGAACCAGCAGTCCCACCGTTTTCTCCTCCAGATTGTTTATCCTGCTTATCTTATCTAGATAGTCATGCAGAGATAATAATATGCACAAAAAATAAGACAGAGCAAAACAAAGTAACAAAAGAAAATAAAACAAAACAAAACAAAAAACAATGACGAAAAACCAGTAAATCGTCTGTTTGTTGACCTTTAGGAGTGTTTTCCAGTTGAGTCTGATGGGGTGTCAAGCCCTGGCCCCAAAGTCTCTTTTTGGTATTCCCTGGGAATTCTACTCCCCTTGCTGTTCTGTTGCACGCCCTTAGTGTTTCGCCTCTGTGTGGTGGGGTCAGATCGGGCACAATTCCCGCACTGTGGTTCCAGTCTTGTCTCATAGTGGGGCCAGCCTTATAGTCCTCTCTGTGTGTTGGCTGCTCTGAGCAGGGATTGACCTCAGGGCTTGGTGGGCCAGGATGTGCTCCCTTCTCTCTTCCTCCCCCTTCATTTGCTCCTGTGTGCTCTGATCAGACATGTCCCTCTCCCTGAGCTGTAGCTTCAGTGCGGTCCTCTGAAGTGAGGGAGGGGAGGGGAGGGGTTGTCCATGTAGTTGGGATTGGAGCCAGCCCCTCAGACCTATCTCTGCTGGTTCCCTGCTTCATGCTGGTATGCTGCATTCACATCTTCGAGCACCACATTGAAGAGACAGAAACTTTCTTATCATACATCAATGGTCCCCGAGAAGTTTTCGTGGCAATGCCGCAAGCTCTCTCTATCAAATACTCCTTTAATGAATGAGTCTGTAGGTAGAAGCAAGCCAACTTATTGGAAGGTTGGATACTATTATTCATATTGTTTCACTAATTAACTTTATTCCTTTAAAATGAACTTGGATGAAAACAACCACCTTTTCTTTGGTCCTGGTGAGCAGATGCTTACCATAGTCCTTTGCTCAGTGGGGAGAGTGGGGAAAAAAGCCCCTTCCGCCCAACAGAAACAGCCACGTTTGCTTGGCTAAATCAGAATGCTGGCACTTGGGTCTTATTTAATAGATCATGGGTCCAGCCACACAAGTGTTCCAAGTGGGAGGCCTCAGTCCCAGCTCTCTCATCTGTAGAAGAGCAGTGATCAATTATGTGAGTGCTCATGTCTTACCCTGGTTTGGGCATGGCCCTTCCTTGTTGAAACCAATATCTGATATGCAAACCTCTCTCTGGTTTTCTTCTAGAAGCCTGCTAGCCCCTCCTTAATTTTTAACCTTTGCACCTCAGTGTTATGTCCTTGTTTTTCTTTACACATTTTAATTGATTATCATTATTTTAAAACATTTCCCTCTCTCTCTTTTTATGTCACTTTATTGGGGGCTCTTACAACTCATAACATTCCATACATCAGTTATATCAAGCATATTTGTACATATGCTGCCATCACCATTCCCAAAACATTTTCTGCTTGGGCCCTTGGTATAAGCAACTCTTTCTTCCTCTCACTCCTCCACCCTCCCATACTTGATCAATTATATATTGTTGTTATTATTTCATATTATACACTGTCTGTTGTCTCCCTTCACCCACATTTGTCCCCTTCAGGGTGGGGAGAGTTATATATCCCACGTTGTGTTGGGTTCCCCTTTCTCCCCCTTCCCCCTCCCTGGCAATCCCCCTACCCTCATGATATTGCTACTCCCACTACTGTTCTTAACACACATACATCATTCCTCTAGTTCCTGAATGCTCCCCGCTCCCCCCTACCAAGACCCAGTTCTACTTTAGAAATCTGGCTAGACCGGAGAACACACATTGGTACAGATAAGAGTTCTCATCACTTGGAATTCAGGACAGATAAACCTCTTATGGCCTTTTTAGGGAGAAATTTAACTAGAAATGAAGCTTACGTTGGCCTTCTCAATCTGAGTGTTTGATCTTCCCTGGACTATCCCTGAGATAAGATAGCTTCTCTCCTCTAATTTTATATTTGAATGCACATTTCCCCCCATAATTCAATCTACTTAACCGTCTCACCCTGTTTGTGTGTGTGCATGTGTGTGTTTGGCAATTGCTCACTAAGTGATTGTTAAACCTTTCCCGATCATCCCTGCCCACACCTTCGAGCCACAGTACTAATAGGCAATGTTGGACCAGCCCCCTGCTTTGTACTGCATGTCTGGGCTGAGGAACGCAGCTTGCTCTTCAGCACCACAGAAAGGAAACACAACAGTACAACTTTGCTTTTCTTGGGAAACCCCTCCCTTTGGACTGGAGAGCACAGGGTGGCTCTCCTTATTTTGTGTCCATCGCCAACTTAAGCAGTCTTGCATAACACCAGGACAGGAAAAAAGAAGTCATTTTAAGGGAAGCATATGTTTGTGTTGAGAAAAATGGAGCTAGGACTGGACGGGTGATGGTGACCCCCACAAAGGTAAAGGCATCCTCTGTCCAGTTCAGGCAAGAAACCACATTTGGAATATTTAGGTGGTAGGTCTCACCATATATATAAATATGCCATTTCCCCTCATCCCCAAGTCTTCTCTTGGACCCAGTTAAAACTAAATCTTGACATTGGATAGTCAAGTCATATAGGCTACTTAAGTGATATATGTGTTGATTGAAGTCTTGTATTTAAAAAATTATTTTCTTGAGTACTTAGCTAGCAGTTAGATTTCTTGGTGAGCAGTTGGCTTGAGATGCCTGCCCTAATCTGAAATCAAAGTGAAAATTATCCAAACTGGATTCCTTTTTGTTTGTTCTGAATTTATGAGATTAGAAGTCTGAGCATTTAAATGAACCAAAGATGTCTACTCCAGCTCTTTGGCTGATTAGTGAATGTATCATTTGTCCTTTTAACTGATTCCAAATAGTGTCTGTTGATTGCAACAGATCAGACAATTTAGGGTTTCAGACTGTTGATGGGTGGCAGGTTTTGAAAAATATAGCTAATTTTTTTAATTAAAAAGAATAAATAAAGGAGAAAGGATAGGGAAAAAACAAACAAAAAAGAAGTCCCTTGATTGGAGACCCAAGACCCATCTGTAGGCAACTGGAGATCCCTTACAGAGGGGTTGCGAGGAGGAGACGAACTAGTCAGTAAGCAGTGTAGCCACGATGAAACATACAACTTTCCTCTAGTTCCTAAATGCTTCCTCCCCACCCACTATTATGATCTCAATTCTACCTTACAAATCTGGCTAGACCAGAGGATGTACACTGGTATAGATAGGAACTGGAGAAACAGAGACTCTAGGACAGATGATCCCTTCAGGACCAATGCTGAGAGTGGTGCTACAGGGAGGGTGGACAGAAGGTGGGGTGGAAAGGGGGAACTGACTCCAATGATCTACATACAACCTCCTCCTTGGGGGACAGACAACAGAAAAGTGGGTGAAAGGAGTGGGTAAGATATGACAAAATCATAATAATTTATAAATTATCAAGTGTTCATGAGAGAGGGGCCAGTGTGGAGGAAGGGGAATAAAATGAGGAGCTGATACCAAGGGCTCAAGCAGAAAGCATATGTTTTGAGAATGATGATGGCAACAAATGTACAAATATGCTTGACATGATGGATGTTTGTATGGTTTGTGATAAGAGTTGTACGAGCCCCCAAAAAATGATTTTTAAAAAAGTCTCTTAAATTGAGGTTTCATATTCACTCTTTTCAAGGTATGAAAATGTTAGAGTTGGAAGAAGACCCTATAAAGATCTCCTTGCCTTACTATATTTTAATTACTTGTGCCCCTATCGTAATGTAACTTGACCAAAGTAAAGCCCAAGAGCATTCTGGGTCATAACACATGGCAGTACCATCAAAGCCATCTTGGGTGAGCTCACACAGTTGATGCACGGGCTATAGGAGTGTGGGATAGCTTCCAGAGCCGTAGTGGTACCTGGATTATTTGTAGGTGTGGTTTTTCCTCACATGCACAAAATTCATATCCAAAAGGAGATTCATTTAAGACTAAATATAAATACCCCTTTTAAAGTAGGGCCATCATTTTTTTTAATAAGGGTTGATATAAATGGGCTTGGGAACTGTGGCAAAGTGGATCAAGGAACATGCTAATTTTATTTAATATTTAAAATCTAAGACTTAAAATCTCACAATTAAAAATAAAATTTTAAATTACACACAAAAGTGAAAATATAAAGTAAGTCATTTGAACTAGACAATACTTCTTAGATGTTGGTTTAAAGCTTCAGCTATTTTTATTTACCCACTCCTTTTAATTCTAAAGTCCTTGGAAAGCATAATATCCAAATCATTTTGCTGTTGGCAAAAGGTACCAAATAGGAAAAATGAGGCTTGAAAGAATCAAGGTGTACCCACAAGAAAAGAAATGTTGCATTAAATGTCCTCCCAATTCTTAGAGCAGGCTGCCCTGTTTCCCGAAAGTAAGACATGCCCCGAAAATAAGACTTACTTACAGTTTTGCCTCTCGCTGAACTATAAGGCATCCCCCGAAAATAAGACTTCCCTGAAAATAAGCCCCCGAAGCTACCATAACTCTGGACTCTGGACCGTAGGGGTGGGCACCGCTGTGCAGCTCACTGTTGGCTGCAGTGCAGCCGGAGCAGACAGGAAGTGCGAGGTCTCTTTTAATAAAACAATAAACAATAAATGTGCACCATATTCTTCTTCATGGAAAAATAAGACATCCCCTGGAAATAAGACCTAGCGCATCTTTGGGAGCAAAAATTAATATAAGATACTGTCTTATTCTCGGGGAAACAGGGTACTTTCTATTGTTTCTCTAGTGTCCTTGTTCTTTGGGATCAGTCAAGTCATAAGTGGTGGCACATGCCACCTCTCTTTTAGTGGAAAGTGGGATGTGCCTCAAGGAAAGTGGCAGAGGAGAAGTGGAAATTGTGAAAGTCTTCTTTAATAATTATAATATGATTATTTATCAAGTACTTCTTATTCTGTGTCAATTACTGTTGTAAGCAATCTATGCTAATAATCCACTGCTGTAGAGTTGTTTCCAACTCATAGCAACCCTTTACAGGGTTTCTGTGAATCTTAAAGTGAGCAGCATAGTCTTGTTTTTTTCTCTCACCGAGTAGCTAGTGGATTTGAACTGCCAACCTTGAGGTTAGCAGTCCAATGCCTAATCCATGATGCCAACAAGACTTCTTAAGCACGATTTTGTTGAAATGTTTTGAAAACTATGAATAGCTACTCTCCTTGTGTTCTTGTTATTGAAGAATAAAATCAGACTCACATTAGTTACATTAAGTGTTTAAAAAGTTGGGAGCCTGAGTTGCACAAGTTTATGTTTGGTTACTATGTTTGAGACGATGACAGTTTGAAGCCATACCTAATCATCTGCTTCCATAAAGGCTACAGCCTAGGAAACTCTATGGGGAAGCTAGACTCTGTGGCACATGGAATCAAGAAGAGTCAGGGACTGATTAGGTGGCAGCTAACAACAACAACAACAACAGAAAAAGTAATTGAGGTTAAATAATGTCTATAATCTATTTAATGACAGTATACAACTGTTGACTTCCTGTTCTGATGTCATCTATGTTTGATGTCACCATTGAAGGAAGCTGAAGAGGCTACAGAGTATTCTTTGTATAATCTGTAAAACTTGCTGTAAATTTATGTTTATTTCAAAAATAATTTTTTTACGTATCTAGCAGATTTTAAACATCAGTTAAAGTCTGTGTGCTACTAAAGTCTAGTTTTTTCCTTGTATTGTCTTCTATGATCACATCACCATGGAGGCAAGAGTTTCAGAGCTCCCAGAATGCATTACAGGGTATCCTTTAACTCCCATAAGCTGTAAAGAAGCAAAAATCACTTCCTGTTTCTCTCCCTTTCTCCTCTTCACCCTGCCTTCCACTCAGCTCACTTACTGTGGTCTTGGTTTTTACATTGTAATAATTGATCATGCCATTTGAGTCTTTTAGTAATGCTTTGTTGAGGGAGATGACCAGATACTTTTGACGAATTCCATGATGTGTTTACAAATCTGGTATGTACATTCCAGATACATGTGGCCATCTAGAAAAGAAAATGGTTTTAAGTCAGAGTTGACTGGCTTGCAGCATGTCGGTATCATAAGCCACAAAAATATTTCGTATACAAGGCTAGCTATTTGTATAGCAGACAGACCACTAGATTCAAATTTAGTGAGCCTACGTTTTAAAGTTGAATCTTCTGCTAACTGATGCTATCTCAATGTTCTCATTTATAAAGAGAAGCGGTGCTCATGCTATCCAGAGTCTCCATGGGTAATACAACTTTAAATTCATATATTTAGTGAATGAGATGCTGAGATGTTGCTTGATCCTAGTATGGCAGAAGAGGCGTAAGCTCTGCTGTGTATTGGTCGATTTGTTAACTGATTGATCAAATCAGATGAACACTTTTTAGAGATCTTCCTTTTTAATAAAGGTTTCTACAGCTATAAATTTCCTTCTTAGCACTGCTTTAGCTATCATCCTATAACTTTGACATAGTACGTGTTGGTTTTCCTTCATTTCAAAGTACTTATAATAATTCCTCTTGTGAATTTTTTCATTGTGCCATTGGTTATTTAAGATGGTCATGTTAAAAAAAGATTATCTTGTTTAATTTTAACACACTTGAGAAGTTTTCAAATTTATTGCTTTTACCAATTTCTAATGTTATTTCATTGTTCACAGATAGCATACCTTGTATGATTTCAGTTCTTTTAAAGTTATGAAGAAATGTATAACTGAGCACACCATCTATTCTTGAGAATGTTCTGTGTGCACGTGGAAAGGTTCTTATTCTGCTGTTGTTCATGTGTGTATCTGTGAGGTCTCGTTGGCTCAGAGTGTTATTCATGTGTTCAGTTGATTTTCAGCCCACTTGTTTTGTCCATTATCTTAAGTGTTGTATTGAGGTCTACACTATTGATTTTTAGTTTAGCTTAGTTTCTTTTTTTAGAGATACTTATCATTGGCTTATTATAAAGGAGAGACATGAGATTATTTACATGATGAAGGATTCCAAAACTTCATTGTAATGGGCAGCTTCACATGATGCCATTTCCAAGAATGGCTTGTTCTAGTCTACATACTTCCCAAGAATGTCACCATCTCTGATCATCTAGAACTACTTTAGTGCCTCCATATTCAGGGAGAAGAACTTTATCTCTATCATACTCACTGGTTGAACCTCTCCACCCTCTCCATTAGAGCCAGACCCAACAACTACTGCTGTTGTTTACAGGACTTTTCCTTGAGATTTTTCTGGAAGCAGAATGCCTCCTTTGGTTACAGTTTCAGCGGCACTTCTTTCCACCAATACTTGGTCCAAGAGGGGAAGAAACTTGTAAACACCTGTCCTGCCATGACACTTGGATGGCGGCAGCTCGTACTCCTCTCCTGCTATGCCGCTGCGAGCTGCAACTATTGTTGAATTGTCTCGTTTTTTCCCTTTTCAATTCTATCCATTTTTGTTGCATATATTTTTGGCAATCCCAGGAGCCTTTGCAACATCATGGGTAAGCACTGTGACAAATGAAAAGAGGAGGAGTGTGAATCCACTGGCTGGTCCATGAGAGGTGAGACTAGGTGATCTTGTCCTGTGAAGACTCCAGGCTGAGACACGATGGGGCAGTTTGGCACTGCTCTGTGGGTTACCTTGAGTCAGAGTCGGCCTGTCGGCACATAGCAACAACTTTGTTAGGGAAGACCTCTTTGAGGGGATGGAAAGAAAAGCTATGGAAGGGATTTTCACCCAGTTGTTGAAGTTTAAATATTATATCACACTGAAGAAAAGAAAAGCTTAGTGTCATAATAGGGCAGCTCTCTGACTTTGAAGGAGTCACTTGGGTAAGAAGTAATGAAAGATTGATGGCTTATGTTTACAATGTGTTTTATTTTTTGTAGGTAGCTGATAATATCCAATTGAGGCCAGACCAACATTATCTTCAGTAGTGGATGACCGGGCTTTGATCTACCCAGATCAGTATTTCATCTCTACTGTTCACTTACTCTGTAGACATGAACTAACTCAATATGAATGTGTTCCATGGGGGGAAATATGCCTTTTATTTATTTATTTATTTCGCAAATAAGAATAAGATGCAATTTCCTTGTTGCTGCTAAAGCTATGACTCTAAAGGCCTTTCTGTGTGTAGGCCACGTGGTAAACTCCAGGTGCATCTGTCATACAGAAATTGCTTTTTCCCCCAAAATACAGAAATTTGAAATAAACCAATTTGGGCACAAGTAGTGTATGCTAGATTTATTTAGTATCTATTGAACAGCTCCCTTCGCTCGTCGTATTGGATCTAATCAAAGTTGGAGATGCCTAGCTTCTATATGAATGCATATATAGCTTCTAGTAAGCCAGTGATACTACTGACTGATTGCTTTTACTAATATTATTAGGGCCAACGGTCTTTTTTTTTTCCCTTTCAGCAGTATTATAAATTTGTTCTAGATATATGTCAGTGGAGAAGGAGGGATTCTCAGGGAGTGTGCATACACACACACTCACAGTTTGTTACTGAAGGACTTTTATGAAGGCATTAGTCTTTGGCATCAGTTCTTTCTTTGGCTATTTTATTATCTTTAATTTGCGATCTTCCTTCATAAAGACTCAGCTGAGAAAATTGTACTACAAGTTACTATGAGCCCAAGTCAGTAGCATGTAACGACAAGTACAACAACCATGCTTCAGTGCTTCTCGGTGAGCGATAAAATAATTTATGTACTTCAGCTGAGGTGTCTGATATAACATTGACTATGGATGAATTAGGTGTTTCAGAAGAGTTTACAACTAGGTGAAAGCCATTTTCTTTCCTTCTCATCTGTGTGAATGGTACATAGAATTGTTGCTAGAGGAAGCCATGTGGTTCTATATCTTAACTTTCCCAGAGAAAGGAATTATTGTCTTTGTCATTTTGTTTCAATGTGTGACCTCCCTACCTGCTGGGTTTCCCAACAGCTGTCAGCTAACTACTCTAGCCCCATACTGCTACCAGCATTCCTGCTTCACAAATATGGAAGTAAACAGAAAATCTTGCTAATTTGAGCCCAGTAGGAACCTTAACACTGTAATGAGGGACTAATTTTCAAAGCAGAGAAAGATCTCACAAAATTAGAGCCAAAGTTTTAAATGATCTTAAATAACTAATTGAGAGTAAGACACTTAAGAAAGAGTGAGAAACTGACACATTGAGGAATTACCAAAGTGAGAGAAGAGTCCTCATGGAGTCTTAGTAATTATGCAGTCTTCCTGGGGTTGCTGCTGATGCTAGTCTAAGTGTGGGAATGATCATGCACCTCAGAGGACAGGTTTGTGGTTGAAATGCTCTTGATAGATTTTGACAAATTAAACAGTGGTAAAGATGTTTGGAAGTTGTCCAGAACCTTGCCATTATTTATGTCAGTGAACTAGAAATCAGTGGTTAATTTGCAGTTCTTATAATTTTTATGATACTCATGTTGTTGTAAATTTAGCCATGTGCGGCATCAACACAGCGGGGTACATTTTATGTTGTCAGCTACCTTTTGACATCATAATAGATTACACTTGCCAAAGCTTTCTCAATAGACTAGCATGTAAAAGGGAGCCACAGAGAATATTTGGATCCTATCCAGACACAAGTAAACACATGATGGGCTTTGTAAAATCCAAACGCTCAGATTGGAATTAGGGGATGTGGGGGAGAAATTAGACCATGTTGGTTTTCATTTGACCTCTTATTTCCCCACAATGCATTTTAGCATCATTTTCTAATTAGGTGGTTTTTTGTTTTTTGTTTTTTAGCTTAACTTGGTGCTAGTCTGCCCTTTGATGTGTGGGACCATGTATGACAGCTAAAGTGTCCTTTTGAGTTAATGATTTTCCACATCTTTTAACTGTTTATGCCCCTTTTCCCCTTCTGTGGCACATTGGTGACAAGATCTATAGTCCTATCTGTTGTAGCATCTCTTATTTTAAGGAAAATACTGGCGTTCTCCATGGAAAATTGACTACTTGCTTGGAAGATACCTTATGGTTATGATAGTTCTCTTCCCCATGTCCTTCCTCTAGTTAAGTCAAGATACCTCCTTTCTAATTAGCCTCTTCCACAGCATTGCCCTTATCCCACCACCAGCTGAAAAAGGATTAGTGGACACCTCTGCCTTTTTATACATTTGTTCTCTGAACCTGTATATTTCAACCTCTAGTTATTTTTCATTTGTAGGCTACTCTGAAATACATGCTTTTGTAGATTTCACTTGGGTCTGTGTAGACTTTTGTCTTCTATTTCCCTTAGATTGTTTACTCTGCTCAGAAACATTTCATGACTCCATTGACCACACTTTCATTCTATGTTTTGTAAACCTCCTCAAGATCTCTTCCGTTGAAGCCTGTCTTTGATGCTTGCTCTGGACTCAGCAATAGTACAGAGATATGTATGATGTGTTTCACCTAAGGTTGTCCAGCCCAGTGGAAGGAACGCTTCCTTGCCCTTTTATCGTGTAGTTGGGTTGCACACCCTAAGTGCCTGATTTGAAGAGTCCATTTCCAGGCTCTATCTTGCCTTCACGTTGTCTGCTTCCAGTGTCTAATAGATGTTTAATGATCATTGAAATGATCATTTGTCAATCCATATGGAGAAGATCCTTTTCCAGACACAACTACGCTGTCCTGGAAATGTCCTGTTGTACCATGTTAGCAACAACTTTAAATCGGAGGCCTTGCATCGGTTGGAACCTGCTAGGTGATGCTGTAAAGTGCTTTCACATTACTCATCTCTCTGCATGGTGTATGCCCTTTGCTTTTGCCTGCAAAGATAGTGAGCATGCATGTCTTTGAAATAAATCAAAATAAGTGCAAAAGAGAATAAGTTTAACAGAATTGACAAAGTCATAGAAATCTTTAATAAACAAATACCTCAAAGTGTGAGATGATTTTTTTCTCCATATCTTCCACATGGTCTCCACACTTAGGAAGGTAGTGTGGCCACTGCTGTTAGCTGCCTTGTTTGAGTTACCAGATCATGTCAAAATGGAAATTTTGGAATCCTCAAGGGACCCAAATAGTGTTCCTTTTAAATGTTCTTTGAGTTTGAAGAATAAAAGGAAGTCTGAAGGGGCAAAATTCAGCGAATGGGTAGATGGGATAAAGTTTCACAATTCTGGCTTGACAACTCTTACTAGCTTCAAAGAATGAACAGGTTCATTGTTATGATCGGGAAATTTTTCTCAGTGTAACTTCCCTGCCCCTTTACTGACCTTTACAGTTTTCTTTAAGGCTTCTTCGTAATAAGCCCTTTTGATGGTCCAGTGTCCTTTGAGGAAATCTATCGATGTTGTTCATTTGGAATCATGAAAAAAAGAAGGAACTAGTGAATTGTATGATACGTGGATTAGGTGCCAATGAAGCTATTAAGAAAATAAAGAAAATTCACCATGAACTTCTGTCCTGGCTTCGCTGCCTTGAGTTCGACTGGCCCAGCCTATACCCTTAGATGCCACTGTTTTGACTGGGACTATTTTGAAGGCCCCTCTAATGAAGCTTTTTGTTGTTGTTAGGCGCCATCGAGTCAGTTCTGAGTCCCAGCAACCCTGTGTACAGCAGAGTGGAACTCTGCCTGATCCTGTGCCATCCCCAAGATTGTTCTCATGGTTGAGCCCATGGGTGCAGCCACTGTACCAATCCTTCTTGTCAAGGGCCTGCCTCTTTCTAGCTGCCCTTTACTTTGCCAAGCGCCTGATGAGACTAAGACAACTGTAATCCCTTTACATTTCTTTACAAGTCACAAAGCGCGACTTTGTTTGCAGCCACCCACTGACCGCAGAGACGTGTTAGGAATAAACTTGTGAATCTGGAACCCTTGTACAAGATTTCCTTTACTTATCTCTGAGGAGCCCTGGTGGTACAGTGGTTAAATGCTCAGCTGCTAACTGAAAAGTCCATGTTTCAAATCTACCAGCTGCTCTGTGGAAGAAAGATAGGGTGGTTTACTTCCTTAAATATTTATCAGGGCAGTTCTATCTTGTTCTGTAGCATTGCTAGGAGTTGGAACTTGCTCCTAACAATAGCACTATATCTACCTTTTCAGAAAATATTACCATTTTTATTTTATTCTATGCCTTTCTAACCTCTTTTATGCCTTGTCATCAGTTTCAAGTAAGGATATGCAGTGCTCCCTCACAGTCCTTATGCTGGAGTCCCTAGTTGTATTACCTAAAGTTCATTTTCTTTCCTTCTTTTTATTTTTTAAAATCATTTTATTGGGGACTCGTACAACTCTTCTCACAGTCCATACATCCATTCACCGTGTCAAGCACATTTGTACATCTGTTGCCATCATCATTCTCAAAACATTTGCTTTCTACTTGAGCCCTTGGCATCAGCTCTTCATTCTCCCCTGCCCTTCCCGCTCCCCCCTCTTTCATGTGAACCCTTGATAATTTAAGTTATTATTTTTTTCATGTCTTATACTGTTCGGTGTCTCCCTTTACCCATTTTTCTGTTGTCTGTCCCCCAGGGAGGGGGTTATATGTAGATCCTTGTAATCAGTTCCTCCTTTCTACCCCACCTTCCCTCCACCCTTCCGGTATCACCACTCTCACACTGGTCCTGAGGGGTTCATCTGTCCCGTGCTTCTAGTTCCTATCTGTACCAGTGGACATTCTCTGGTCTAGCTGGCCTTTTATATATTTACTTTTATTGGGGATTCTTTCATCTCTTATCACAGTCCATGCATTCATCCAGTGTGTCAAACACATTTGCGCATATGCCACCACATCATTTTCAAAGCATTCTCTTCCCATTTGAGCCCCTGATCTTCCCCCATTTCTTCCTCCCTCCTCCCCCTCCTGTTATTCCTCATGAACCCTTGATAAGTTATAGATTATCATTAACATATCTTACATCGTCCTCCATCACCCCTCACCCACTTTTCTGTTATTCAACCCCCTGTGAGGGGGTTATATAGGTTGTCATTTTCCTAAAAAAAAAACTTTTTTTATAAATCATTTTATTGGGGTCTCTTACAGCTCTTATAACAATCCATACATCAATTATATCAAGCACATTTGTATATCTGTCGCCATCATTATTTTAAAAACATTTTCTTTCTACTTTGTAAAGCTCATTTTCTATTAGAGTTTTAAAGATATGCTCAGAGAATTTAGTTCTCTGAATTATTGCATGTTGATGACAGTTTACTGTGTCCTTGATACTTAAAAGTCAACTTTAGCTAGGTATGAAGTTGTTCACATCTTCCCCCTAAGTGTCTTAAATGTATTATAATATTGTTTCTCTGGCATAAGTCCTAAGTATAGTAAATTTGACTTGAATACATCTTGGTGTTGGTAATGTGTAAATTGGGCGGGGGGGCGGGGGGGGGGGCTCTGTTTTGCTTTTCATTTCAGGAAGATTTGTTTTAATTGCAGTTTTATCATTAGTATAGTGAAAGTTCTTTGATTTCCTATTTTCCATACGTTGGATCTTCTTTACATATTTTCACTACTTGACACTTTCCCTTGAGTTCTGTTTACCACTTTCTACATTTATTTCCAATTAACATTTTCCCCTTTTACTTTTTTAATTATTTTAATGCATTGTCTTACGTACTTCTCTTGTATCCTTCTTAGTGTACTCTTTATTTCTAAATATATATATATATTTTAAAGTTTCATTTTTTTCTCATCCTTCATGTTTCTAATTCTATTTCATGATATTCTTTGTTCCTTATGTCACGGTGTGAATGTCTTTGATTTCATTTTTTTTAATACTAAGTTGTGCTTCATCTCTTGCCTGATAGGCCTTTGTGGTGTATGCTTTCATTTTCTTTAGGATGCTACTCTGTCCATTTTTATTTTTTATAAAACTTTGTGTAGTCATTAGCTCAAAACTAATGTTGTTCATTTTATATCAAAGTAGCTTTTTCTGAATTTTTAAGAGGGAGGCTTGACGTACATATTTTTATGACGTCATAGAGCTCCCTCTTCTGGGCTACTGTATGGTGGCCTACTTCTTAAACTTTCTTTATGTAATTCTTCCCCTTTCCTTGCTCCTGATTTTTTTTTTTCTATTCTTTTCAATTTTTGCTCCATGTCCCACAGTTTCTCTGGAGTGTGGAGCCTTGTTTTTTAATAGAATCTTAGCTCAGTTTTGAGAATTTTCAAGTATTTTTATCCCACAGATTTTCTTCATGTCTGACCCATTAAAAGAATGAGACAAACCCCATTCGGGTTCACTTGTCATTTTTAATTGTCTTGTCACATTTTCTATTTAGTCCTTATGGGCTCACTAGCTAACTTTCTCATGTGCTCCATTCACTTTTTTGTTCCTTTCTGTTTTTTCCTGCACAGGTAGTATTCTGCAGGACCTGTGGCTATTGGCTTTTCCATCCCTACTTGACACAGTGGCTGCGACAATGGGCACAAACCTAACAGTTGTTTGAGGGTGGTGCAGACCTGTAATGTTTCCTTCTATTGAATGTTTATTTGCTATGAGCCTGAACTGACAACAGCACTGAACTACAATAACAGCACATGTACTTTGCTGTCTGAATGTGATACCTGGCCATTTAGTTTTGTTGTAAATTTGTCCATGTTGTTTCTTTTGAGAGTGGGGGTTGTTGTCTAGTAGCTTTTTATTTTTAATGGGGATTAAAAATTAATCTACCTCTATCTCCATTTTTTGTATTGTACATTTCACCTGATGCTTTATCCAGAACATTTTGCCTTGCTACTAAATATTACCCAGAACCTTATTGTTTCCTTTTGTTTGTTTTATTTTCCTTTTTTAGAGTATTTCTCTAATGTTTTATGCTATTGTTGTTATTGAGAATATGCACAGCAAAACATACCCCATTTCAACAGTTTCTACGTCTTCACTTTGCTGACATTCTTTGTACAACCATTGTCACCTCCTCTTCTGAATTGCTCCTCCCTCATTTACATGAACTCGGTGCTTTCAAAGATTCCTATCCAATCTTTAAGTTTCCTGTTATAAGTTTGATCTCATATAGATCAATTTTCAAACAGCATCCTGCTTAAGGCAGATCTCTTTGATTAAATAAGTTAAAGTGCTGTTTTTCTTTTAGATGACTTGAAGGTATAGTTTGTTCATGCTTTAAAGACTATCTGAGGAAAACAGTTTCAGAGGTTCATTCATCCTCCATGGGTCCAGAAAGTCTAGAGTCCATGAGAATTTTAAATTCTGTTCTATAATTATCCCCTCCTTTTGACCAGGATTCTTATATGGAATCTTTGCTCAAAATGTTAACAAATGGTATCCAGACACCACTGTAGTTCTTCTGGTGGCATGGAAAAGAAACAATTGCAGAAGCTTAGTTTTGTTTTGTTTTTTAAATCATTTTATTGGGGGCATGTGCAACTCTTATCATAATCCATCCATACATGCCTTATACCTGATCCCTTCGACACCTCGTGGTTGCATAGGCTGGTGTGCTTCTTCCATGTGGGCTTTGTTGCTTCTGAGCTTGATGGCTGTTTGATTACCTTCAAGCCTTTAAGACCCCAGACGCTATACTTTTTGATAGCTGGGCACCATCAGCTTTCTTCGCCACATTTGCTTATGCATCCATTTGTCTTCAGTGATCCGTTCGACACCTCGTGCTCACAGAGGCTGATATGTTGTTCCATGTGGGCTTTGTTGCAGAAGCTTAGTTTTAATGACTGTGTAACATCTCATTAATAAAGGAATGTAATGTAATTTATTAAACCAATCTGACATTATTATGTGGTAGATTATTATCAAGACATTTAATATAAATTTATTTTATCTATATTTTTGTACAAAGACTTTACAAATGTTCTTCCTTCTTAGGTTTGAGATTTCAAGTAATCCCAGCAAAATAGCGTTCTTTGTTGAGACTATAATTTTTTCTTACTTATTTATTTTCATGTGCTCAGTATTCATGCTTTCCCAACTAAAAAGCTAGAAACATGGAATTCTCAAAGGATTTTTTTCTTATTTTGAGCTTTATGAAAAGGTTTATAAAATATAAAAGTTACTTCCTTCACATTGTTTCATGTTTAATCATGTATTTGTGTTGATTCAGTTAAAATCACAAGAAAATGGAAATGGCCTAGGAAGATATGGACTCATTGTGTCCTTAGAACTAAGAAAATCTTTTTGCTTTTTAAATCATTTTATTGGGGGCTCGTACAACTCTTATCACAATCCATGCATATATCCATTGTGTCAAGCACATTTGTAGATTTGTTGCCATCATCATTCTCAAAACATTTGCTTTTTACTTGAGCCCTTGGTATCAGTTCCTCATTTCCCCCTCCGTCCCCAACCTTGCCCATGAATCCTTGATACTTTATAGATTATTATTATTTTGTCATGTCTTCCACTGTCCAGTGCCTTCCTTCACCCACTTTTCTGTTGTCCATCCCCCAGGGAGGGGGTTATATGTAGATCCTTGTAATTGGTTCCCCCTTTCTACCCCACCTTACCTACACACACACACACACACACCACCCAGTATTGCCACTCTCAGCACTGGTCTTGAAGGGTTCCTCTTTCCTGGATTCCCTGTGTTTCCAAGAACTAAGAAAATCTTTGCCCAAAGAAGAAAAAGTAGGGAAGAATATTTAAATACTAGTCCGAAAACAACTTATGCTGATTTTCATACATCAGCTTTAAATTAATTTTCTGTGTTTTAGTTTAGAAGCATAGAAGAAGGAAGAAGAGAAGGTTTTTTATTTTAATATTATTAGAACATATATAACTTGATGTTATTTTATTTGAATGGGCTATGTCTTATCAAAGAAAGACATGTTAATAAAAATCTTTAATATTAAGGGTTAAATTTTTTATTTGGATTACTAATGCCCTTTTTTTATGAGGGTGCTGCAAAACTTTTGTGGGAATTTTGCACTATCTTTTCATTCCATTTTTCCACAAAATTTTGAAGCCCCTCTATCTTCTCATTTCTTCCATTCTATCAAAGCAACTCTCACTGCCACCCTACCATTGAGTCAGTGCTGACTCATAGCAACTCTATAGGATGTATATTTCCTCTGTAAATTTCCAACGTTGTAAATCTTCATGAGAGTAGAAAGCCAGTGGTACGTTTTACTGAAATTATGTCTGAACAGGTTGTAACTGAGAGGTTTGATAAAGCATAGGTTTTAGCATTAAGCCTCAAACTGTCATCAAATGCTCATAACTTATTCTCATCCCACTCACATTCAAAATATATTTATCACTTGCTTTGTGTAGGGCTTTGGGGGAATATCCTGTGTTAACATTCTAATTTTGTGTACTCTGGGACAGCCCTGCATTGTGACATTGAGATATAAAAAAAATAAAAAATATTTATCTCATTTTGAAACAGCAGCAGCCATTCCCACTGTTTGGGCCATTAGACATAGTGGATTGATGGAAGCCTGGTCAGCCCGCAGCAGGCTGGCATTCAGATCAGGAAACCTAATCAACAAGCGACTGTAGATAGAGGATGCGGAGAAGAACCAGATGAAGCACTCTGCCATTTAAAACATTTCCAATAAGAGCGTAGCGCCACGATTCGTAATAGACATGGTAATGCATCTCTCCATTTGCAAGCTAACCGCCATGTGGCCTTTTGTGGTGAAAGCAAGGCCTAGCCGGATTTCTCCCGATGGGCAAAGACCGAGTAGGAAGAAAGCCAGAAGAGTCAGACCACTTGTTTCTGTGAAGTTTGAAATCTTTCCCTGCTGCCCTCAGATATAGTAGCAGCTGCCTCCCAAGAAAGGTTTGTTGTAAGGAAGAAACAGCTATACTTTGAAGGAAGGAAGAGGCAGCTTTCTAGTGGAAAAAGTCACATAGTTCTCTCTTAGGTGGGGGAATACAAGAGGGCTTCAAAAAGTTTGTGGAAAAAATGCATTATCATTTACCTCAAATTTTCCATGAACTTTTTAAAGTCCACATCTGTAGTATAAATAAGGGCTAGACTCGGAGTGTGGCTCTTAAGGTTTGAGGTTTCTAGGTTTGCCAGACTCATAGGCCTTCTTCAAATGTAGAGTGTTGGCAGTAAGCATTTCCAACCAATCGTGTGTCTTGAACACTATACCCCTCTTCAGCTAATGAACAAACTCTGCTGTAGTTTTCCCTAACAGTGTTTTAGGTGCGTATGTGGCCACCTTTCAGGTATTGCTATTTGGAGTGTGTCTTCAGAGGACATTTCCAATTCAGAAAAATGCTGTGTCTAGGTGGTAGAAATCTGAATATCCCTGTGTACCTGCTTTTGAAAGAGCTAAGTATTATTTAGCAACAGAGAATCAGAATGGTGGTGCTCTGAGAGTCCGCCACCATTTGTCATCAGTAAACATACACATGGACACTTGTATGTGACAGATTTGAAATACACATGCAGCAGGCATTTGCTCTGTTTATAACGTTTGCTGAGATATTGATCATGGTCTAGCTTTGTGATTTGTGCCTGCATATTTAAACATGGTCCAGTTCTGTTGCAGCTGGCCACCTGAAAAAGAAAGCAAGTGACCTTCACATGTCGCTGGGAAGCGGAGTTAAGTACAGTGGGTCTGCCTCACTCCTCTTGGAGTGGGAGTCTGGCTGTCACTCCTTTCCTTGCAACCTGCCCCTTATGGATCCATCAAAGGCAGCGTCGGTTGCTCTCTCTCACAAGCTTTCTTTCTCTCCTTGCCACTGGTGGGGTCTTTATTTCCCTCTGTTCAACCCTGTCTGTGGTCTTGATCTTTGGGAGGCAGTATAGCCTGGTGGTAGACCCTGGAATGGACCTGACTCCAGTGACTCTTCACATCCCAGCTTGGTTCATTAGGCTGCATGACTTGGAACTAATTACCCTTAGTTCAGGTCACAATTAAATGGAGATAAGAATAGTGTGTGTATCACTTCTCGACCTGTTGGCTAAGATCAAGAATAGTGTGTGCAGTCTTGCTCCTGGGGTACATTGTGTATTTCTAATTATCTAGTCTTCCAGTCTTTTGGGAGTTATGTTTTTGCTTAAACTTTATGCTTTAATATTTATCCACCTAAAACATTCAATGAGTAAACATGACCAGTTAGCATCACCAGCAAGCTTTCTTCAAGGCAGATGATTTGAATTGAGGAAACATTTGCAATCTATTAGACAGACTGAAAATTGTGTGTCAAAACTCCAGATCCAAATTGATCCTTACTTACTTCCTTTCATCCTTTCCTCTTAGGAAATGTATTGGAAGAGTTGTGTTGAAAGCCAGGATGCCATCAATGCCGTCTTCCTGGTTGTCAGAGAAGGAACTGCCGTTGGGTCCATTTTGACTCCTAAAACCCTGTAGGACAGGGCAGAACTGATCCTTTGGGGTTTCTGAGTCAGCACCTCCTCATGGGAATAGAAAGCTTCATCTTTCTCCCCGATGGTTTCAAACTGCTGACCTTGCAGTTAGCAACCCGATGCCTAACTTATCTACTGTGCTACCTGGGCTCATTAAGAACATTGTCATCATTATGATAGAGTTACTGTCTTTCTTCAGTGTCTCTCTTTTTAATGCTTCTTTACATGGATTCCCCACCCACTGAGTCTATTAGATGTATACATGGCACCTCCCCTGAACACAGAACGGTTTTTATTAGTAGTGTCTCCCCTTTGTACTGTAGCACTCAGAGGGGAGCTTGCAGCAAAAGATCATGTTTGGGGTCACTTTGAAGAAGAGAGTAATAGCATATTCATGTTCACTTGGTCTCTTTCTGCTAATGTGTGCCAGATCACGTTGGGGGTGGGGGGGAAATGGAGTTTCAATGAAAAGAGAGGGATTCTCCCTCCCATTTTGAAACAGATATAGTATGTAATTCTGCTAATGAAAATATCCTTCCATTTTGAACAACCGTGAAGGGAATATGGCTGTTACCAGCACAATATACATCATCACATTTTCACTCATAAATGTGAAAGTCCACCTGATAGCAGGTACACAAAAAATTAATTTCTCAGGTGTTCTCTTCTCCACTGAAACTCCACAGCTGTTTTATAAGAATGAATCACATTTGTTGGAGATTTTTTTACAGGCACTCAGTGGGAAAGGACTTAGCTACAAGCACTGCCTTGGTAGCGAGTGCTGGTCAGACTCACTTAGATAAAACCCGTTTTCAGAGCCATCTTAAGAACTTAGGAACCTTGTGGGGGGCTGGGGGGGGCCTGCTGTGGGGGGAATGGAGTTGAGATTAGAGGGAAATGGAGAGCAAATAACGAATACAGGAGCAGGGAAATGTTCTAGTACTGATTGTAGTGACTTATATACAGCTCTTTAAATACAGCTGCACTCGGAAAGTGTATGGTATGTGAATTATATCTCAATAAAATTATTGGGGACGAATAAAGAATACTGTTGGGTTTTTTCAAGGGTTTGGGGGCTTGGGGAAACAATTGAGGAACAGCATCTCTTCTGGATGCATGTCTTATGTTTTTAAGGTTTACAAATCATGGAAGCAGCGGCACAAGCAGGCAGCCTCAGAGCTCTCGTATGTGGTCTGCACAGTATTTGAACATCCATTGGATTGGTTGCCAGCTTTTAAAAGTTGAGAGGTCAGACCTTAAACGGTTCTGGGTTTTGGCTGTGGTGGGGAAAGGGGAACAACATTGGGCCCACGTTCCTAAGTGGCAGCTGTTGGCTGAAGCCGGCTCATGACTACCACTTTCCTCCAGAGAGAATACTGTTGTCATTGGGGTGACCCACTGGCCTTGTTATTAGAGTTTGCAAACCCTTACTTTAGAATCACAAAGGCAAGATGAAATAAAATTTGCGTTCAGGATTAAGGAATATGTTGTATGTGTATCTTTGACAACTATCCTTAAGATAAAGTGAAATATATGTATATATTTTCAGGGATATATACAATCTAAAGAATATAGCTGGTACAAATATAATTTTCTGAAATCTAATACATACATAGAAATGAATTATTATTAATTATATGTTTATGAGGAGCCTCCAAAAAACTCATGGCAAAATGGAATTGAAAGATAGTGGGATGTTACCATGAACTGTTTGAAGTCCCTTTGTGTACAATTTGTTCTTCAGAATGTCATGTATGATAGGATACTTAAATGGAAGGACCGCTCAGGGCCAGGTAGTTCTAGATCAACCCTCTCCTTGTGCAGTGTAGGAGATTGAAACCCAGAAAATTAGGAGGCTCATTCATGGGCACATCACCAGTAAGAGACAGTATCAGTACAAGGCCGCCATGCATAGTTGGTGGTGCCAGGCTGGTAGGGATGTCACCAGACCACAGGTAATATACTAGAATGGAACAAAACTTTACAAGTGTTGTGTTTATAGTAGGGTCTTTGAAGGAACATGTTGTACCCTTTTAGGATTCTTTAAGCACTGTTCAGAACTCCTCTGTTTTCTTTGGCCCCAATATTTCTTTCTTTCTTTCTTTTTCTTACTTTTATTGGGGGCTCTTACATCTCTTATCACAATCCATACATTCATCCAGTGTGTCAAGCACATTTGCACACATGCTGCCATCATCATTTTCAAAGCATTCTCTTCCCACTTGAGCCCCTGATATCAGCCCCCCATTTCTTCCCCCTTCTTCCCCCACCCGCCCTCCCTCATGAACCCTTGATAAGTTACATATTATTATTTTCATATCTTGCATCATCCTTCATCGTTCCTCACCCACTTTTCCATTATTCGTCCCCCTGGGAGTGGATTATTGGTTGATCCTTGGGATCGATTTCCCCTTTCTTCCCCCACCCTCCCCTAATCCTCCTGTTATCTCTACTCTCATTGTTGGCCCTTAGGGGTTTATCTATCCTGGATTCCCTATGTTGTGGGCTCTTGTCTGTAGCAGGGTGCATGTTCTGGTCCAATTCTATTTGTAAGGTAGAATTGAAGTCATGATAGTGGGGGAAGGAAGCATCAAAGAACTAGAGGAAAGTTCTGTATTTCACTGGTGCTTTACTGTGGCCCCAATATTTCTATTTGAACTCAAGTGCATCCTTCCCCCTGGCCCCTTGACCTTTCCACCAAGATGCTCTGAGAACTAAACAGGAAATGCATCAAAACCAAGCTTGTTGCTCCTCCTCTGGTAGACCTGCTAAACTTCTTAGATCCTGGTGCTTGATCTTCGTCTTCATTGCCATGGGATAGAAGTGGTGACACAATGTCTGTTTCTCTTCTTTCTGATTGCTCGTATTCTTGGGTTCCAGGGTATATTAATTGTTTTAGAAACCTCCAACAAAATCAGTTATGCCTCACCATCCTCCCAGTTGCTGTGTTAGGCCAGGTGCCCATTGTCTCTCGGTGGGACCATTGCAATACACTTTCCTTTGTACTCCTTTCTACCAGTTTAACTCCAATCCCAGCTCTTGTCATCTCTATTGCTTTTCACCCATGGCTCCACAGTAGTCATTTGGGATTTTAAAACATACTGATACCTGGGCCCCATGCCCAGAAATGGATTTAATTACTAGGGCAGGGCTCCAGTATCAGCATTTAAAAAAAGTCTTCCAAAAGGGTTCTCCTGTGCATCTCCAGCAATGACAACTGCTGCTCCAGGTTAGCAGCATGGTCAGTTTTTATAAACCATAACTGCTGTGCCCTTCTGCTGCTTCTGTAGCTCTGTTTATTCCATGTTACATGTTAAATTCAATCCAGACTCCTTGCTCTTTGTTCATCTTGTAAGACCTTCACAATTAGATACTATCCATGTCTCCAGCCTTAACACTAGCCACTACTTCCCCATACATGTACATACCAGACAACAAGAATAGTTTAGCCCTTTAACAACAGAGAAAGCCCATTAATTACTCTGTGCCTTTGCATGTATTATTATTTTTATCTGCCCTAACCCCCACCCCTCCCAGTAGAGTATTATCTCTATTTTTTTTCCCTCCTTTGCATGGTATTTATTTTACAGCTTACTTAGGTTCTTGTCTGGAGCCTTAGTGGTTCAGCGCTGGGCTGCTAACCACCCACTATTCACAATTCAAACCCATCAGCCACTCGGAGGAAGAGGAGGGTTGCTGTTTCCATAAACATTTATAGTCCCGAAAACCCCAAGGAGCATTTCTTCTCTGTCTTATGGAGTTGCTTTGAGCAGAATGGACTCTGGCAGTGGGTTTGGTCTTGTTGTTTTGCTTGCTGTTTTTTATATACTTGTCTGACTTGCCCCATTAGGACCAGAGTGATCCAATACAATGTGCTGTGATGATGGAACTGCTCTGTCCCTATGCTGAACAGTATAGCAGCCAACATCTTAGTAATAAGCCAGCATTCTTGAGCCCTGGAAATGTAGCTAATGTAACTGAGGAAATTAACTTTTTAAAGTTGGATTTATAAAAAAATAAATAAATAAAGTTGGATTTAACTTTAATTCATGTAAATTTAAATGGCTACATGTCACCAGTGACACTCATAGTAGACAGCACAGGCTTCCAATTTGAATTTCTTGAGGGCAGGGGCCAACTTTTTTTCTGGCTTATATTCCATGTGGCACACGGCAGTGTTCATGAAGATTTGCTGAGTGGATGGACGATGTAGGAATTGCACCAAGCACTTTTACCTTCTCGAGTTCCTACACCTACACACGTGTAAAACCCATGCTTTCACACCTGACTCTTGAGTAGATTTTACTGCCCCATTTTTCAGATGAAGAAATAGAGAAGGCAGTGACTCCAGTGGGTCTGATCTTGAAAAAACGATGTCTGTTTATGGTTGCCAGCTATTCTAAGTGACGTGCTTTCCAGATAGTTTTAGTTCTGATCTCTGCAAACCTGATTCCCAAAGAGGGTGCTCCTTGGCCATATCCATGGTGCGTTGTGCAGCTGGTCATTTGATGCTGCCAGCAGCTGGTTTATCCTTTGGCCATTTCTTTGGGGTTGGGGGAGGTGGGGGAGAATATATCGCCAGCTTGTACCAGGCTTCTTGTTTGAACTGTGTTGCCAAGTCTGCCAAAGGTTAGAGGTCTCGGGATTGACCTGATCTGAGGGCAGACTGTGAAGCTTGGAAGTTGCTTTTGGTGGGATGCATGAGGATGTTATTAAGTTGAAGTTAAGCAGACCTTGGGTCTAGGAGAGAGAACGACATTAAAGTTCATCTAAGACCTTAATACAAAATTGTCTTATAACCTGAAAGCTTTTCCGTGCAAAGTCTAAATTAGGACCCAGTTTGTAGGGAGAGGAGGAGGGTAATTACATTTTTGGTGAATAGTGAATCTCAATTCTTACTTATAAGAAGTCTATTTGATTAAATCCTTATAGCTTTCTCGCTCATGCTATTTCCCTTTCCACTGTATTGTGAACAATAAGGTGATTTTACTTCAAGGGAATGTAAAGTTTTTTGTTCAAATTGTATTTCAGTAATTCACATAAATATCAGCCTCGATCCACTTCTCTTTATCTTCAGAGGTGTGAACAAACACGATGTAGACGCTATCTGTTTGACCTCTGCTTGCTGCACTCTTTGTAGTAGACAGAGAATAACTGGGACTGAGAAGAGTTGATCTTATGAAGAAACCAAAGAAGGCAAAGTTGTTTCTGTTAGCTTGGTTTACTAGAAGTCACCAACCATGTGTTATTACAATACAATGGAATCATGCCCTACTAGGATAAGCACTCTGTGGGAACACGGCGAACAAGAAAGGTCTCCAGCTCAAGAGATTTTGAGGAAGGCTTCTTAGAGGAAGCAGAATTTGTGCCTGAGTCATGTGGGATGACAGGGACTCCCATAGTTCAAGAGAGGGAGGGCTGGACTAAAGGTAGGCAAGAGCTGTGCCATGACTTGGAATAAAAGAGCGCATGGTATGTATGAGCACCCATTAAAGGTGGAGAGCTGAAGGAAAGTGACCAGAAGGCTAAACAAAGGGTGACAAGGCTAGCAAGGAGCCATCATTAGGAAGGGGCCTTCAGAGTGCCTTGGACATTTTAACTTGATCATCTTAGGATGATCCTTAGGTCCTTAGGAACCTAGGACATTTTATGTAGAGGTAGAACATGCATCTAGAAAGCACATGACCCTCAGTATCCACATCAGGTCTGAGATGCACCCCAGTTGTTAACATGTGAAGAGGGAGGGGTTATAGGAATTGAAAAAAATTGTGAATTCGCATTGTATAATATAGCTTATCTTAGCATCTTTAAGAGTGGGTTTCAGAAAGAGCCTCGAGTAAAAGGAAACAGAGGAAAGAACTAGGAAGCAAAGCTATGGATAGAGTTACAAACATAGGTGTCACTTATGTAAATATATTAATTCATAAAAATAGAGGTATTGTCATAGTTACATATATTTATATGGCAATACATTGAGGAAGTGGATGGACTTTGGGCCTCTGTTCAAGTCCTCCCTCAACGCAAGAGCACTTTGTTCTAACAAACTGGCATTCTGTGTTGCTCACCCTCCTGGCATGATCACAGAAAACAAAATGGGTGCATAAGCAAATGTGGTGAAAAAATCTGATGGTGCCTGGCTATCAAAAGTTACAGTATCTGGTGTCTTAAAGGCTTAAAGATAAACAAGCAGCCATCTAACAGAGAAGCAACAAGCCCACAGAGAAGAAGCACAACAGCCTGTGCGATCATGAGGTGCCGATGGTATCAGGTAACAGGCATCAGAAGACCCAAAACAAACAAACAGAAACATATATTGTTGAGAGTGCTAGTTGTGGTGGTGGTGGGGATGGGAGGGTGTCATAGCAGAGACCCAAAATCCGTAGACCCAAAATCTGTAGACAATGGGACATCCCCTCATGGAAGGGTCACAAGGAAGGGATGAGTCAACCAGGGTGAAGTATAACACTGATGAAACACACAATATTCCTCTGGTTCCTTGGGACTTCTTCACTCCCCACCTATTATGACCCCAATCCTGCCTTTCACTGTGGGCTAGGTCAGAGCATGTACACAGGTACATATAAGAGCTCAGGACACACAGAATCCAGGTCTGATAAACCCCTCAGGAACAGAAATGGGAGTAGTGATACCAGGAGGGTAGGAGGAAAGGTGGGGAGAAGAGGGAGGAAGAAACCATGGGGGAAGGGAGACAGCCGTTGATGTAAGATGCGAAAATAATAATAATTTCTAATTTATCAAGGGGGGGAGGGTAAAAAGAGCTGATACCAAGGGCTCAAATAGAATGTAAATATTTAGAAAATAATGATTGCAGTATATGTACAAATATGCGTAATACAATTGATATATGGATTGTTATAAGAGCTGTAAGAGCCCCAATAAAATGATATAAAAAAACAAACAAGAAGAAAGAAAGAGCCTTGAGAAGCAAAACGCAGGCATCCCGGTAAGGTACAATTGTTCAGGCCAGTGAGTCTCCAGAGGGGAAAAGGAAAGGCAGTAGAAGGGATGCGATGGTTAGTGTAGAGGAGGAGGAGTCAAAGTGCCTCCAAATTGGGGCTTCATTAGCTGGATGGGTGGTAGGTATGGGTTGGAGGAGAAGCGGATGCTGATGCAGGTGGTAGCTATAATGTGGGATCAAAGTCCCAGGAAGAGCAATAGAGATGAGAACTCATTGAGAAGAGATTAAGGGAACCCCTACCAAATAGAACCAATGGTCCAAGTCACCAGGGACTGAAAACCATATGTCCTGGACTAGAGAGGATTCAGTGGTGTTTTCAGTGGGGGTAGTACCTGCAAGGGATATAGGATTTAGAAAAGAATTTGTTTGTTTTGTAACTGAACAGAGATTACCAGATCTGTTGCTTCAACCTTTATTGTATATATCTTCAGCCTATGGATTGTGTGTGTGTGTGTGTTTGTGTGTGTGTGTGTGTGTGTGTGTGTATAAATCAGAACTTCAGTTGTTTTTCTAGCAAGCAGCAAGTTAGAGGCACTTTGGAGATAAAGAGAGAAGCTTCTAGAAGTAGGCAAGTGGAAATACAGCAGCCTGAATTGTACAGGACGTAAAAATATTTAAAGAACAGACCCATCAAATAAAATAACAACCTTGTCATTGGTAGTCTGGGAGTTTGGCTAGGAAGAGAATCTGCCCCATACAGCTCAGAAACCCCCTGATGTCCAGGTGGTATAAGATATGCACTGGTTATTGGATGTGTATGTGTTTGCTAAAGATTTCCACCAGACTCTGAAGGCAGAACAAGGTCTGAGCTAAAGTGGGCAAGTGGTTTTCTGATTGCTTGATGACAATATCATGTCTCCCAGTACAACCCATAGAAGTAAAGCCATGTTCAGATGTTTCTGCCTCTCTTTAGAATATCACGTAATTCCACCTTTCTTAGGAATGTCCTGCTTACCCCTAAATCTGTGTGCTTTCCTAATGGAGTGCATCTTTATGCCCTGTGATCATGTTAATTTACGGTGTAGTTCCGTACTCCAAGAAGTGAAGAATGGGGAGGTAAGACGTCGTCTCTTTGTTTCACTCGGAAGAGATTTTTTACGACCAGGTCCTTGACATCTTCCACCTTAGTTTATCTTTCATTGGAACCATTTTGCCCATTAGCTCTATTCGAATCAGCTCCCAAATGACCAGATTGACAAGCAGCACATGATAGAGACACCGGGAAAACGCAGCCAGCCTTCCCTGACATTCCCCAGCAGCACACGTCTAAACACTGACGAAGTTTATTTGCTTTCTCAGAAGGTGTGCTAAGTGAATTTGCAGTTTGAGCAGTGTGGGCTTCGAGTACTGAGGCTTGCATGTATTAAATAAATTTGTTCTCTAACTCTAGTGTTAGGTATGGTATGTCTGATGGAACCCCAAAGCCAATTTCAATGATTGCAATGAGCAAATATTTTTTAAATTATGTAATTAAATAGGACTTGGCCTGTAAGGTCCCCTGAAGTAATTAATTAATCGAATCATCTGGTTTAATTGTATGTTATTTTTGTTTGTCCAGGGTAGTGCCCCAGTCTCTTGCAGAGATCGGAGTCTCTCATCGTGTGTCACTGGGGGTGTGCAGGTCCCCTCCAGTGAGACTTTAACATGAATTAAATATTAACCCATAAGAGGGAACTTGCTCTTGTCCCCTAAACTCCTGCCTGCTGTCTGAGTTGGGTGAATTTTGAGGAAGCAGGGCGGGAAGACAAAGCAACAACTAATAACTTGTTGGGTAGGGTTATTTGCAATGCACCCTGTTTCTCTCTTATTATCTTATCTTAAAGCGAAGGCCTTTAAATATCTCTATTTTCTTCCCTGTGGAGCCAGTGTACGTGGCTGCAGTAAGTATGTGAATCAAAAGAAAAGCCCCTTTATTCGAAGCCTACCTACATCTAGCTATGGCAGAAGCCGCTCTGGATCCGTTTCCTTAAAATGTCACTTTAAAGGGATTGTGGTTTCAGAGCAGCAGCTGTGACTGAAAAGTATGTAAACTAAGCAGTTCTTGCTCATATCATTTTTCTACTCTTGTCAGACCAGAAGGTTGCTTTAAATTTATTTTTCATTGTGTATTAGTGCTAGAGCTTGTTGTGTTCCCTCTTCCCCCCTTTCTGTGAAACATATGTTCTTTGGGATGTGTGTGTTATACTCAAGCACTTAAGAATATAACAATTATAGAGAAAAATAAATGTTCCCTACTTGAGAATCATAGTGAGAGAAAAAGTACTTTAAAAACTTTTAATTGATAAGGGCAATGAATGTACAAATGCGCTTTACACAATTGATGTATGTATGGATTGTGATAACAGTTGTATGAGCCCCTAATAAAATAATATAATAAAATGATTAGAAAAAAATATTTAATTAAAAAAAAACAACTTACCTTTTACGAAGTAGAATTTGGGGACCTAGCATCTGTGCTTTAGGAAATGAGAGATTTGGGCAGACTGTCCAAAGTCATGTGAAAGACCCACAGGAAAATATACTTTTGTTGCTTTTTAATATAGTTTATATTGCTACTTCAGAACTTACTTTTTTTCCTCCTGTGGGGCCAGTTACTTCTATTCTTAGTTAATAGTTCTATATAGAAACATCTTTGCGGAGCTGAATTTCCATTTAATATGCAGTTGTGGATCAGTATTTATTCATCCCCTGCGGTGCTCCACACCTGATCAGGTGACAGCATGGCATCAGGTCAGCCAGCAAAATGTGTGTGGGGGGTGGGGGGTGGTGGAGTTTTGAGTGATAGTGGCAAAGGAGACAATAGTTGGGAACATTTTCTCTTTCCTCTGGCCTTTCCACAAGGATAAAGCCCCTCCTGTGGACACTTGGAGTGCAGGATAGAGAAATACTTGTTCTGAAAAGCTTGTACAAGATGGGCAGAGTGTGACTGCCAGGTAGACCTTGGGTGATGATTGGGTTCTACTTAATCTCTTGAAGCCAAATTTGTGTGTAAGTCAGCACAGTTAGATATGGTTCATAGTTAATGTCAGCTAGTTAGATGTACATCTTAATATATAGTGTGCCTTTTTATGCATAGAAAACATTAAGGAAACACTCCCAGATATGTGAAGGTATCTTTAATGTAATAACGCAGGGATAATGTTTTGATGCACTTGGAAAAATAGTGTCCCTTTTTTATTAAGAACCACTGTATGTATCTATAAAATTTTAATGTAATAGGTTTTACCTGATGGGCTGTACATAAATCAGATGTTCCTAACACAGGAACTGTCTGCAGTAGATTTCTTACCCCCAGAACTCACTGCCCTTTGGACTCACTGTGACCCTAGAGGGCAGGGGAGAACTGTCTTTGTGGGTTTCCAAGAAGGTCATTCCTTAGAGAAAGCCTCATCTTTGTCCTGTGAGGCAGCTGGGGAGTTCTAACTGCTGCCTTCCAGTTAGCAGCTCACTGTGTGCCCAAGACGCTACCAGGGCTCCTCAGACTGTCTAACCCAGACACAGAGTTGAGCTGTAAGTACAACAAGTTGTCACGGTTGACGGGACGCGGTGACTGCTCTTTCCAGCCTCTTGGCCCTTTGCTGTACAGAGACACACACCCCACCCGCCTGCAAAATGGCTGTTTTGTATGATTAATGTTCCAGCTCCATAATCTCTAGGCGTGGCTTCTCTGTGTTGGCTGGGCACTGGGGCTGCCTTTCTTTGTTTGGGCCCTTGACGCCATTACCGTTGTGACTACAGGATTGCTCACCACGGTCCACTCTCATCAAGTGAGTCCATTGACTGCCTCCCCGTTCTAAAATGTTTCCTGTTCTTGCTCCTCTATGATTTTCTCCTCACCTTTGTGCTTGCCACATTGGCGTCTAGGTCACAGAAGTGATGGAGAAAAAACCTGAATTTTGCTCACAGCAGACACGTGATGTCTTAAATTCTTGGTGCTGCTGTATCAGAAATACCATAAAGGTGGGGGTGGGGTGCGGGTGGAGAGGTGTGTCCTTCAGTGATCCGAGAAGTGTGCTCTTCGCATTGAGGAGGCCAGAAGTCCAAATTGAGGGCACTGTCTCTAGGGAAAGGCATCCTTGCTCCACCAGGAAGGAGTATTCTGTCTTGGCTTCTCTTACAGCTTCTCAGCATTCCTTGAAAACCCTCCCATTTGTGCTTGTTTCTCTGCTTCATTGACTCTGATTATTCTCCAAAAGGGGTTTACGGCACATGTTTAATCTGACCTCGTGGACAAAGAAAGCCCTCTTCCGAATGGGATTCCAGCCACAAGTGTAGAGGGTTAGGGTTCCAACACACAGTTCAATCCGTAACACATGACAATCTTGTTATTCCCAAACCTGTCTTTGGGGGAGCTTAGCTCCCTGTCTTTTGTCATGGGCAAAACAATCCATTCCTGTACTTGTCGTAAAGCAAACCTCCAACTTTAGCGGAGGTGGGTTTGAGCTTTTTAACGTATTAGTAGTGTATATTCTCACTGTTCCGGGGAGTGCCGTGGATAGGTGTGACTGGGAGGGAATTCGATGGCTTTTCTCCACCTGGGTGAAGAAGCAGCTCATGAAAGGTTGTGTGGTATGAAACTTGCCTTAGCAATTAAATACAAACCTGGTTCATATAAAGAGGCTTGTTTCTATATGGAAAATATGAGCCTTTAAAAAAAATGGACCAGGTGTGGATTAGTTCACTGAACCTTTCACCCAGCCGTATTCCCGCTTGTAATTCTTCTGAGGCACAGTTCAGCCAAGTCAAAGAAACATGTTATTAAAGGTGAGCTGAAAGGCATTTAAAAAATAAACAAACTCTTGTAAGATCCTAAATCAGTAACAGAATCTGTATGCATGGACTTGAAAGGGACAAAAAAGGCTGTTTCAGTCCCTGTGGGTTCCAGCTGGGGTTCTTCTCCTGGCTTCTTTGAAGATCGCCCAAGAGACCTGGCTGGTCCTTGGCAGGCCGAGGGGCAGGGCCATGTGTACTGGGTAGAGCTTGGATTGGGTAGTGCTGGTGCAGTTAATAACTTGCCTCCAACAAGGATGGCGAGACCCCAGTCTTCAACCTACTAATGATGAGGGGGGTGAGGTGGAATAAGTACTTTGACTTTGATTCAGTCTTAACGCCATAGTCTTAAGAAATTGAAGGCCTAAGCTGCCTTTACTTTTTACTTTTTCTACCTTGTAGTGTGGCAGATGAGATAGTGGTGACCACTGCTGGAGGAGGCGTGGGAAGTGAGATACAGTGCAGTCCTCTGAGCCTGCATCATAATCACCACCACCCTTAGCTCTTCAGCACTCATTAGGGGCCAGGCAGTCTTTTAAAAAAAATCATTTTATTGGGGGACTCTTACAACTCTTATTGCACTCCATACATCCATCCATTGTGTCAAGCACATTTGTACATTTGTGGCCATCATCATTTTCAAAATATTTTCTTTCTACTTGTGCCCTTGGTATCAGCTCCACATTTTCCCCCTCCCTCCCTCCCTCCCAAACCCTTGATAATTTATACATTATTATTTTTTCATGTCCTACACTGTCCGATGTCTCCCTTCACCCACTTTTCTGTTGTTTGTCACCCAGGGAGGGGTTTATATGTAGATCATTGTGATCGGTTCCCCCGTCCTCTTCCCCCCTTCCCTGTACCCTCCAGATATTGCTACTCTCATTATTGGTCCTGAGTGGTTTATCTGTCCTGGATTCCCTGTGCTTTCATTTCTTATCTGTACCCATGCACATCCTCTGGTCTAGCCAGATTGTAAGGTAGAATTGGGATCCTTATAGTGGGGTGGGGGGGGTGGCGCTTAAAGAACTAGTGGAAAGTTGTATATTTCATCAGTGCTATACTGCACCCTGACTGACTGATCTCCTCCACACAATCCTTCTCTAAGAGGATGACCAATTGCCTGTAGATGAGTTTGGGTCTCCACTGTGCACTCCCCCTCATTCAAAATTATGTGAATTTTTTGTTCTTTGATGCCTGATACCTGATCCTGTCGACACCTCGTGATGACACAGGCTAGTGTGCTTCTTCCATGTGGGCTTAGTGCTTCTCAGCTAGATGGCCACTTGTTTATCTTCAAGCCTTTAAGACCCAGACGCGGGGTCTTAAAGGCTTGAAGGTAAACAAGCGGCCATC